>NC_090271.1:22328750-22948000 GCF_040414725.1 Anabrus simplex
TAGCGGTGTGGAGGTGTACCGCCCGGTACACCAACAATCAGGTGATCAACTGGCAACAGGAGTGGGGAGGGGATAGTGGTACCATAATGACATTGTTATAGGCTCCTCACAAAAATGTGTGTCGAAATCCAGCCAATGTGTGAAGAATGTTTTACATGGAAAATCACACCTTTGTGTTTCCAAATTGGAAGTACGGCGGCTATGATGATATTAACAATCAGGTTGAGCTACAAGCTTGCTGCATATGGTCCCGAAATAAATTTCTTCCATTTCACTATTTTTCCTTTTCTTTTCCTTATACTCCCATGAAAGAAAGGTTTCGTGAATGTTGATATCGTGATTCTAGCACGGGTCCTCGAGTTATTTGCGGAATCCTACCTCTGGGACGTGACTTCCAACACGTGCTGGCCGAGATTCGAGCCCCGTCCACCTTGTTCAGAAGCCACTCTCGGCTATCACCTACCCTGTTCAATACACTTTTCCTCATTCTGCTGTCCGCAAAAAAGCTGAATGGTTAGCACGCTGGCCTTTGGTCGCAGGAGTCCCGGGTTCGATTCTGTGCTGGATGGTGAATTTCAACCATCATTGGTTAATTCCGCTGGCGCGGGGGCTTGGTGTGTGTGTATCGTCTTCATCATAATTTCATTCTCATCACGATGCGCAGGTCGCCTGCGGGAATCAAATCATAAGACCTGCACCTGGCGAGCCGAACGTGTCCTCGGACACCCCTGGCCATTTCACTTTCCCATTCAACCAAGATTAATGTTTTGTTTACTCGACAGTAAACTCCCTCCCACCCCCTTGTGGGTGGAGGTGGTAGAATTAATACCCATGGTATCCCCTGAGTGTTGGTTTGCAATGCCTGAGTTCTGACATTACTTCCACTTTTTTAAGCCAGGCTCCTCACTTTCATCTATCCTGGCCGACCTCCCTTGGCCAACTCTTGTTCTTTCCCAACTCCGACGATATTAGGGTTGTGAGGGCTAGGGAGTCTACCATTTTTATGCCCTTCGAGACCCTTGTCTTTCTTTGGCCGATACCTTCATTTTCCGAAGTACATGATCCCTTCCATTTTTCTCTGTGTTAAGTGTTAATAAAGGATGCTTGCCTACTTATACTTCCTCTTAAAAAAGTAATCATCATAACCAACACCACCACCAATAAACTCCACCCACCAACACTATAAGACAGACGTATGAGAAAGTAAAGCTTCCATTTCTTTGCACGGTATTGTGCGGTACAGGTCGTTATATAGCTGATAGGATGGAGATTTGCAGAAATAAATGCCTCGAGAGATTACTCTGCAACTTTCACAGTGAAGTAAATATTTCAGGAGGATTGTACGAGTTATTATGAAAGAGCAGACAGACTTATGAAGTAACTCAGATCATAGGCCATCCGAGGATCATCTCCTTACTGGGAGCACTTTGAGAGAAGGTCGAATTAAGGTAGCGTAGGTTTATGAGAGCCTATCCCATCACTGATGACCTTTTATCTCGACCTTGTCCTAGATCTCAGCGCACTTGTTGCTCATACAGTTTGTTTAATTGAGGAGCCCACCCCGCGGCCACACTCTACTGCTACAGGTGGTCAAATATGTTCAGCCCAGACTACACAGAGATGATGGCGCAGATTGTTCGTGTGGTGGCTGGTTTAAAAAATGGAATCTTTCTCTCAATGTTCTGAAATGTAACAGAACATCATTTTCATTGCTAAAGCAAGGAATAAACATACCTACACCACCCAGGGAAATACACTGCAATCGGTTTCTCGGGTAAGGGACCTATGTGTTCTAAAAGACTATAAATTGACCTTCTCTGCTCGTATTGAGTCAATACAATCCCGAGCTATGCGTAGTCTAGCATTCCTTATAGGTTCACTCAAATTAATCATATTAACGCCTTAACATTATACTTCGTCTCATATTTTCTCCCCATTATTGACTTTTGTTCCCTTTTTGGTCCACATGTATTATCACAACCATATCTCAACCTAACAGTATTTTTAACCTTCATTGTTAAAGCTCACAATTCCTGTTTTTAAGAACACAACTATGTCTAACTTCTTGAACTGCCTGGGTATACTTGATCTGCGAAGCCGATTACAGTTCATAAAATTATCAAAGGCTGTACCAAATGCAATACCGGCAATACTCTTCCAACGTACTTCGCCACCCAACACGCACCCGGCGTTTTCATCATGTGTCCCGTCCGCGTTTAACATTTTTACACATTACAACACTCCCGTCTCCCTACTCCTGGTAACTTGATATTGACATATTCACACCTTTCTCATCCTTCAAACGCAGAATTAAAAGATTCCTCTGAAGTCCTTTCCAGGTTTCCATTTTCTTCGGTCCCTCCAGCCCACGACCTTTCATCTTGCCAACTCTGTCACCGACCCTTGCCAGTTGTCGTCGCCATTATTGTTTCATTGCTATTGCTGTTATTTTACAGTTGATACTTAATGTTGTTGTTTATCCCAATTGTTATCTTATTACACTTATTTAAATCTATCTATATAAAATAAGGCCGGCCCCATGGTGTAGGGGTAGCATTCCTGCCTCTTACCTGGAGGCCCCGGATTCGATTCCCGGACAGGTGTGGGATTTTTACCTTGATCCGAGGGCTGGTTCGAGGTTCACTAATCATACGTGATTACAACTGATGAGCTATCTGACGGTGAGATGGCGGCTCCGATCTAGAAATGCGAGAATAACGACCGAGAGGATTCGTTGTGCTGACCACACGACACCTCGTAATCTGCAGTCCTGCGGGCTGAGCAGCGGTAGCTTGGGAGGCCAAGGCCATTCGAGGCTGTTGCGTCATTGAGGGGGCGGGCTATATAAAATAAGAGTTTTGTCCCTACATTGCTCAGAATTTAAAAAGAATGGACTTTCTGTATCGGTAATGTCCATATAACAAGGAAATGCACTTTTTACTTTTCCGTAATGTCTGTCTGTCTGTCTGTCTGTCTGTCTGTCTGTCTGTCTGTCTGTCTGTCTGTCTGTCTGTCTGTCTGTCTGTCTGTGCATCACGAGAAAACGGCTGAAGAGAATTTAATCAACATCAGTATGTACAGTCGGAGAATGACCCACTACAATCTGGGCTATAATTATTTTATACACGCTGAGTAAAATGGTAGTTTAAGGGAAGCCCTAAAACTTAATTCTCAAATACCGGTATTTATGTTATTAATGGTCCTACCGGGCGAGTTGGCCATGTGCGTAGAGGCGCGCGGCTGTGAGCTTGCATCCGGGAAATAGTAGGTTCGAATCCCACTATCGGTAGCCCTGAAGATGGTTTTCCGTGGTTTCCCATTTTCACACCAGGCAAATGCTGGGGCTGTACCTTAATTAAGGCCACGGCCGCTTCCTTCCAACTCCTAGGCCTTTCCTATCCCATCGTCGCCATAAGACCTATCTGTGTCGGTGCGACGTAAAGCCCCTAGCAAAAAAATAAATAAAAAAAATTAATGGTCCTGTCATTGAATACTACATAACTAAAATTATATATAATAACATTTCCGATCATTTATGTCTTATACATTTTTGCCGTATTGGCTATGATAACAGATATTCATGAATTTGCATTGCGTTGCTAAGTCCATATCACCGCCGAGCCACGAGTAAATGGCTAAACATAATTTATTGAAAATCGGTATGTGGAGTCGCGGAATAAGAAGTTACAGTCTAGGCTATAAATACTTTTATACATCCTGGATGAAATGGTACTTTAGGAGAAAACGCCAAAAAATTCAGTTTTAAATACCTACAGTATGTTATTGGTCCTATCGAAAAGTACTACATAACAAAAGTGATAGATAATACAATTTTCGATCATTTACGTTTTATTCAGTTTTACCGTACAGACAAAATTGATCAACAATACTCTAACATTACATTGACCATTGTTTGTTGTGATGTTCTTTGTCTCTTATGCTACAACTCATCTCCGATAGATGGGATTACTGCTGCGTACCGAGTATAACAACCTGCCTGATTATTGGCGGGAAGTAGCCGGGGTTGGGGACTTGGATCATTTTGTTTTTCAGCATGCCATTCTTCTGGTTCATACATTTTCTGATACTGTTGTTACGTAACACACTGGTTCATCATAGTATTCCTTCTATTCGATCCCTACTCTGAGGCACTAATTTGAATGAGCGATATTCCTACTGTCGTCATTGTAATGACCTTTGTTGATTTCAGTTGGAAAAACCACAAAGACAGTCTTTCTGAGGGTGTAAAAAAGAATCAGGTGGTGAGTGAGTGTCTACCATTATAATGAAAATTCAACCTTTCTTCATATGAGAAAATATGTACCGTATGTTGACTTCCCCGTGCCGTTTCTGGGGTAACGTTAAGAGCTATGCAATTTAATACTCACAAAGTGTACACTACCAGACGTAGAATTCTGGATTCCGTAGTGAAACGCGGGTTCAGCAGCTAGTTTGTTGTATTATTAGTGTAAAATGGCCCTCCATCCGCTGTTGTAATGATTAAATACGGTAAATAAATGAATACATAAAATAAGTTTTTGTCTGTGCATTGCTCAGAATCAAAATAATTATATTTCTGTAGGTATCAGTCGTGTCCACTCTAAGAAGGAAATACAATTTTCAGTTCTCCGTCGCCTCTGTCTGTCTGTCTGTCTCCCTGTATGCCTACGCGCAGAAGTAACACCACTGTCTCGTGAAACGCATTTAAATTTTCCCGCGAAGCGATCTGTTTGGCTAACTTCATAAATAACAACGGCGCGATAAATCGAATTATTTATATCAAATTATTTATCAGAATGACCAATCCTATATACTACAGTGGCGTAAGGCATACTTTGTTCTATGGAAACCCATGAATTGGGAAATATGAATAAATATACAGTATGTATGATCAGTGTCCTCCCTAGAACATTTTTAATGGGCCGACCGCCCTACTAACGTAATCTAGATATATGCTAGTTCCATAATATTAATACATGTTTCAGTTGTTAGGTGTTCCAAATTTTATATACTGTAAAACTCTATAGGCCTATTTATATGACAAATCTTCATTATTGTCAGAATAATTGCATCAATTTCATCGGGGTTTAAATGTTTAGCTTGACTACCACATAATGTCGTGCGCGAGCGGTGCCTGGATTAGCGTGGAATGACGTCACAAACCCGTATGGCACTCCATAGCGACATGGCAAGCCCCGTGTTATAAACGAGCAGTAGAACACTACACGTTCAAAATGCTTTGTTACGATATGTCTTGTTTGTGATAACACTAAAATAGTTCAATTTTGCAATCAAGATTTACCTGTCCGATATTATTGACGCCCTGAGGGGAATAAACTGACATTTCATCCTATCCATTCTTTACGCCCTATCTCCCGCCCGAATACTCATTCATGACACCCGGCTGACGAAAATTTCTAAGGAGAACACTGCATGTATTTTGAATATTCAGCCCGAAGGCTAGTTAGATCGTGAAAAAATTCCGCCATCAGCAGTCATAGATGATTAGGTGACACAGAAGTGGCGTACGAGGGAAAATAGGAGTGAGGTACACTCATGCTCATAAATTAAGGATAACTGCATATTGTGGTGCCACACAACTGGCGTTAATAGTATAGGCACATAGTGAACACAAACGAAACATATCTGTAAGTCCACGGTATTTGTGATAAGTTGAGAAAACCGTCCCAAAACACATGTGCTACAATACGCCACTGTTTCCTGCACATGTACCCCGACATCAGTATGGGATATGATCACCATGCACACGTACACAGGCCGCACAACGGGTTGGCATACTCTGGATCAGGTGGTCGAGCAGCTGCTGGGGTACAGCCTCCCATTCTTGCACCAGTGCCTGTCGGAGCTCCTGAAGTGTCCTAGGAGTTTGAAGACGTGCAGCGATAGGTCGACCGAGAGCATCCCAGACGTGCTTGATGGGGTTTAGGTCTGAGGGACAGACAGGCCACACCATTCGCCGGATATCTTCTGTTTCACGGTACTCCTCCACGATGGCACCTCGGTGGGGCCGTGCGTTATCATACATCAGGAGGAAGGTGGGACCCATTGCACCCCTGAAAAGGCGAACATACTGGTGCAAAATGACGTCCCGATAAACCTGACCTGTTACAGATCCTCTGTCAAAGACATGCAGGGGTGTACGTGCACCAATCATAATCCCACCCCACACCATCAAACCACTACCTCCATACAGATCCCTTTCAAGGACATTACGGGATTGGTATCTGGTTGCTGGTTCAAGCCAGATGAGAATCCGGCGAGAATCACTGTTCAGACTATACCTGGACCCGTCCGTGGACATAACCGGGGACCACTGTTCCAATGACCATGTACTGTGTTCTTGACACCAGGTTTACGGGCTCTCCTGTGGACAGGGGTCACTGGAATGCACCTTGCAAGTCTCCAGGGGAATGAACCATGTCTGTTCAGTCGTCTGTAGACTGTGTGTCTGGAGACAAGTGTTCCAGTGGCTGTGGCAAGGTCCCGAACAAGGCTACCTGCAATACTCCGTGGCCGTCTGCGGGCACTGATGGTGAGATATCGGTCTTCTTGTGGTGTTGTACACTGCGGACGTCCCGTACTGTAGCGCCTGGACACGTTTCCTGTCTGCAGGAATCGTTGCCATAATCTTGAGATCACACTTTGTGGAACACGGAGGGCTCGTGCTACGACCTGCTGTGTTTGACCAGCCTCCAGTCGCCCTATTATTCTACCCCTCATAACGTCAACAATATGTGTTCGTTGAGCCATTTTCACCACACAGTCACCATTAGCACGTCTGAAAACATCTGCACACTTACTCGCTGCACCGTACTCTGACATGCACCAACACACCTCTGCGTATTTGAACTGCTGTCAGAGCCACCGTGCGATGACCGCAGGTCAAATGCACCACATGGTCATATCCCGAGGTGATTTAAAACCGCAAACCGCCCACCATAGCGTTGTTTTATCATGTATCAGCATTATCCTTAATTTCTGAGCATGAGTGTAGTTTCCCGTTGCTTTTCACGTCGAGCGAGAAGTTTCTATTACAGTACATATCAGTTTGCCAAACCCACTGAATCGTACTCAATAACCGACCCAATCAGTGACATTTTCAACCCCACCCATCGCAGGAACAGGCTACATAAGGAATGGCCATGGCTAGCCGTTTGGATTCCCGTTGCCGGAAAAATTTCACCAGCAGTATGTTGGCGGCAGTGTGGTGGTGGTACACAATTTCTAATCATTAGGTTGCATGCCAAATGCCTGGATTCAAATGCAAACTTCTCCGCAGTCTTCATATGGAGTTGTTGATTGTGATAGGGACGTTAAGCCTTGAGTGGATGGGTTGGTGTTATTCGACAGCAGTAGACTGTGGACCGACACCGGCTTTCACCCTTTCCCTTTATACTTATATGGCATCATTAATTTAATCTAATGAACGTCAGGAAGTGCATCCGATCGTAAAACTCGCTATGAAGGTTAATTTCACTTCATACCGGACCCGGTAGGGCAAGGGTTGTAACACGAACTCTTATTGTGTTCCGTTTAAAAATAGGAACAAGAGAGGTTTTACTCCAGGCGAAAAAGAACGGGAATAACTGTTGTAGGGTTAAGGCCTCTTCTTTGATTTACGGAAGACAGAAACTCCGTAATTTTGTCCTTAAAACAGCAATCATTAAGGTGTATAACTGCCCACGGCGGAGGAGAGTTATTATTGCTTTCCTCTCAAGCAGTCTCTGGTAATATGCTCTGCTACCAACCGAGCAATCTCTACAAATGAATTCCTAAATTATTCCATCATTCTGAATGACAAGCCCAAACTTTGTAACTGTTATGCAAGTTCCATTATAAACACATACGGTATTGTGAATCGTAGCCCATCTCCTTTCTCCTTAGAGCGAATTATAAATTAGTCTCTCTTCCCAGGATTACGTCATGCCTTGTATCTGAACAGAAATACATTTTTCTTAAGGCTATGACAAAGGAAAGTCAAGGTTTTTTTACGTCTAGGTCCAATTCTAATCCATCGCTTGCGTGAGATCAGAGATCTTCCTTGCAGTGGTGTCATTTGGCCAGCCAGACTCTTCAGGAAGTACACGAGTGGTAGAGATGACATCAACAGTTTGTACTTATATAATTACAATCAACTCCGGCCCTCATTACCTTGTTTTATTAACATTCCCACTTACGGGCCTACACTTTTCTCCATGTTTATTGAATGTAAATTTATCGAATAGAAGACTGCATTCCATTACGAATACATCATGCAACAGCTAGAACTGAACCTTGTTAAGTCTATGAGCAAAAGCATACCCGTGACACGGAACGTACAAAGGACTGCAGCTTGAGGATATTTGAGTGGTGGTGGAGGTGATAATTATTTTAATCCTTTTTTTATACATTCTTTAAAAAGATAGGCTCCTTCGAGCAAGTGCACACTGAGTGGTACAATATACATCTACTATATTACCGACATCAGTTAATGTATTATTATATAATTATCTCCCTATATATAAAACGCTAACGTGTATTTTTCACAAAACTCAAGCTCTTTGACCAAAAGGAGTTAAAAGGTGCGGTTTGTACCAAAATCTTCCAAATCGTCTCAATAGTACAGGAAAAATCTTGCATTTCTTGAAAAGCCAACCGAACTACATTTATTTGATGTAATTCATGTATACTAATATAATAAAGAGGGAGTGCGAATTTAGTGAGTCTGTGTATATCTGGAGGGTAATCTCAGAAACTACTGGAACGATTCTAAAAATTGTTTTACTAATGTAATTATACATTATCCCTGAGGGACATGGGTTGTAGTTTATTTATAAACAATTCATATGGGGGAGGGGGGTGCGTCGCGGGGAGATATAAAAATACTAGGCTAATAGGTTTGTCCAACCCTTGTCCCGTTACTCTACGGGGTCGGGTATGAGGTGAGATGAATCTGTTGTGGCGGATTTTTATGATCGGATGCCCCTCCTGACGTCAACCTCATCAGAGGAGTTAATGAGGTGAAATGAATGACGTGATATATGATAGTAGGGAGAGGGTGAAACTTGATGCCGGCACATAGCTTACTCCTGACAAATAGCACCAAGGGGTCTGCTCAAGGCTTAATGTCCCCATCCGACGGGCGAATCACCATCAACAGCGTCATATGCCCTCACTCCATATGAGCACTGCGGAGAGGTTAGGAATTTAATCCAGGCTTTTGGCACGCAATCTAGTGATTATAAATTGTATACCTCCACCTCCACTCCTACCATTCGCTGCCGGCCAACATTCGGATAGTGAATATTTTCTCGACAAGCGAGACTCGAACCGGCTAACCACGGTATTAGACCGTTTACATTTCGACGCCTTAGCGATCACATCCACCAGGCGGGCTAAACATTGTAGGCTAAAAAAATACGAGGCTAATATAGGTGAAATATCGATTTTGTCACACAAGGACGAGACAAAGTTCATTTTAAGCCTCTTGACGCAAAGAACAAAATTCGGTTAGCTCTACCGGTCCGGAAAACATGTTTCAATGCCCTAAAATAAACCGTTATGGAGATATTGGCACCACACTACGCCTGCGCCAAGAATCGGATCAAGAAATGAACTGCCGTAACCATGGCAACGTCAGCAACAAGATTCTAGAGCAGTGAGATTATGCATGTACGTTTGGGCATAGCTGCCAACCAAAATTGGTACACATATGACTTACCATCCGGAAAAATTATACTGTTGTATAAGACACTCATAGGACTCCTTTGGGCGGGGATGGATGGGTAATCTATATATATAAAGTAACTTCTCCTGACTAACTGACTGACTGACTGACTGACTGACTGACTGACTGATTCATCATCGCCGAGCCAAAACTACTGGACATAAAGAAATGAAATTTTGGGAATACATTCATATTAAGATGTAGATGCTCCTTAAGAGAGGATTTTTGTATGTTCCTTCGCTAAGGTGGTGAATAGGGGGTTGAAATTTTAAAATGTGTGTACCTATATCTCAAAACTTTAAAAGTTCACAGATGTAAAAATTGGTATTTAGAATCTTCTTTAAAAATAAGGAAACACGTATTTTTTGGTTTTCAGTAAATCCCAATAGGAGGGGTGAAAAACAATTAAAAACGGGTTGAATGCCTTTAATGAGGATACTTATATCTCAGAAACTGGAGATATAACAGACCTGAAAATTGGTACTTTTGATCTCTTTTAAAACTAAAGAAACACGTATTTTTTGTTTTTGGAAAATCCAGTTAAAGGGAGGGTGAAAAGGGGGTGAATTTTTAAAAATGAGTGCATCTATATCTCAAAACATTTAAAGTTTACAGATGTAAAAATTGGTATTTAGAATCTTCATTAAAAATAAAGAAACACGTATTTTTTGTTTTCAGAAAATCCCAATAGGTGGGGTGAAAAGGGGTGAAAAAATGGGTTGAATTCCCTTAATGAGGATACTTATATCTCAGAAACTGAAGATATTACAGACCTGAAAACTGGTGTTTGGGATCTCCTTTAAAAATAAAGAAACATGTATTTTTGTTTTTGGATAACCCAATTAATGGGGGAGGGGGGTGAAAAGGGGTGAATTTTTAAAATGAGTGTATCTATATCTCAAAACTTTTAAAGTTTATAGATGTAACAATTGGTATTCAGAATCTCCTTTAAACATAAAGAAACACGATTTTTTTTGTTTTTTGTAAATCCCAATAGGAGGGGTGTAAAAGGGTTGAATGCCTTTAATGAGGATACATATATCTCAGAAATTGAAGATAATACATAACTGAAAATTTGTATATGGGATCTCCTTTAAAAATAAAGAAACACGCATATTTTTGTTTTTAAAATATCCAATTAATGGCGGTTAAACAGGAGAGACAAATTGGGGTGAATTTTTCGAAAGACTATATCTACAGAATATCTGAGAAACGTAAAATATTACAGACGTAAAAAGTGGTTATTTGGAATTACCTGTAGATGTTAAGAAACATAGGTGATTTGTTTTTGGAAACTCCCCTTAAGGGAAAATAAAAAGGGATGAAATTTTAAAATGAGAATTTCTACAGAATATATAAAAAAACTTAACATGTTACAGAAGTGAAAAATGGCATTTTTTATCTCTATTAAAAATAAAGAAACGTGCATTTTTAGTTTTCGGAAATACCACTTCGGTGGAGGGAGAGGGATTAAAGTGACTGAAAATGGTGTTAACTTCTTTTAATTAGGCTACTGATATCTCAAAAATGAAGATGTTACAGACGTGAAATTTGATATTTGGGTATGCTTTAAAAGCAAAGAAACACGTATTTTCGGAAAATCCAATGAAGGGGCCGGGTGAAAGAATTGAAAAATTAAATGACTTAATTGTATGAGAATACATACATCTAATAAAAATAAAGTTGTTACAGACGTGAAAATTGGTATTTGGATTTCCTTTAAAAACAAAGGAAAACGCTTTGGGGGGGGGGTTGGGCGGGAACCATCTTGCGGGGCGGGAGTGAAAAGGAGTTGAATTCCTTTCACGAGGACGCATAAATCAAAAGCTGAAGAAGTTCGAGTCGTGATAATTGGTATTTAGAAGATCCTTTACTATTAAAGAAACAAGTAATTTTTGCCGGAAAATTCACTTGGGGGGGGGGGGAGGAGTGTGAAAGGAAGTGAAAGAAAGTGAATTAATTTTATGGGGATCCTTATATCTCAAAACTGAAGGTATTAGACGTGAACATTTGTGCTTGGAATCTCCTTCAAACATAAGGAAACACGCCTTCATTTTTTTTGGGGGGGGGGGATATAAACTGAACGGTGGTGGGGTGTAAAAGGAGGTTAGACCAATTATTTTACTGCTCATAATGTACTTATAAGGATCCTCCGTTGCTCAGGCGGCAGTCTGCAGGCCTTTCACAGCTGGGTTCCGTGGTTCAAATTCCCGTCACTCCATGTGACATTCGTGCTGGACAAAACGGAGGCGGGACAGGTTTTTCTCCGTATACTCCGGTTTTCCCTGTCATCATTCATTCCAGCAACACTGTCCAATATGTCATTCATTGATCATTGCCCCAGAGGAGTGTTTCGGCAGCAGGCCCAATTCCTACTGTCGCCGCTAGATGGGGCTTTATTAATTCCATTCCTGACCCTGTCGAATGACTGGAAACAGGCTGTAGATTTTCGATGTACTTATTCTGATTATAAAACGATCATTTTTTATCGATTTCAACAGCCATGTTTTCCTTCGGAGAACGTTCTTAGATTACAGTAGATTCTCCTGGCATATAAATAAAAATTTAAACTCATTTGAAATAAACGATAGGAATGAGATTGACCGTCCGATTGTTCACCTCTATAATAAGTTCAATAATGCAAGGAACTATGTCATTCGTATCGCCAGAAATCCCGCACACTTGCCTACGCGCGGCAATGGTGCTGGTCATATTGTCAACAACGACAATGGCAGCAGATGTAATTTACCGCCAAGTAGCGGTCTTGCATATTGCTGTGGGGTCCAGAATATCTAATAATAATAATAATAATAATAATAATAATAATAATAATAATAATAATAATAATAATAATAATAATAATGTTCTGGACCGTCGTCAAATTGTGCGGAACATGCTGGAAACGGGTCCTGGCCTGGTAATGACTACGAATACAGTCCAGCCGCGGGTTCAGTACCGCCAAGGCACCCAAGACGACACCACACCGGATCTCCTTCAGAATTTGATCCATACTAAAAATGCTTATAGGAAAAGATGGCAAAGATTTAGGGACCCAACTCACCGGGTGGAAAACCTGGACTTAGCCAGGGAAGTACGAAATCGATTGCTGGAAAGAAAGATTGAAAAATGGGAGGAACTTTGCCGTAATCTCTCAGAAAACGAGTCAGATCGCGAATTTTAGCGGATTCTCTCAGAAAACGAGTCAAATCGCGAATTTCGGAGGATTTTTATATATAAAACGTTAAGCATTCAATTATAATTTTCAGTATAATACCGTAGCGAAGCACGGGTATCTTGCTAGTGAAATATAAAAATAATAGCAAACGACGTATATCAAATGCAGAATCCATTATTTTTGGAGTCGCTGAGGTGAATAGTCACACTCCAGATATAATTTAAGTCCAAGATCAGCCCCATTGGCACGGCGGTGAGAAGGAGCGGAAAAGAATATGTCCAAAAGGATCAATATTACGGAAGAAAGTATGCATTTTCCAGCATAGCTCTCAACCAAACTTGGTACACATACGACTTACTATCTGAAACCAAAAACGACTGTGGGGGAAAGAAACCCTTAGCACCCGGATATTGAACCCATGACCTACCACCAAGGGTTCAATATTAACGTCGAATCCATAGTTTTCAAGGTCCCCGAGAAGAACTGTGACAATCTGGATGCCGTTTTTAAGTCATAGTTCAGCTCCAGTCGGAATGTCCAATATGACCAAGATTATGGATGTATGCGTGTATGCGCAAATCGTAGCAGTTGTACGACCGAGCTTGGCATGGTCTATCGGGTTGTGTTGAGTGTAATCAGCAGTACGGTAACGTAGTGAGTGCTTCAAAACAGCCAGATAGGTTAAGAGGGGAGGACTTGGAGTGGGGATATGAAAATCCGTGGTTCGCCTTATTTTCCGACCTGTGATTGAATGTCCGCGAATATTTGACCGATGCTTGGTTTGGTGCGGTTTGATGCTCTTATGGAAATAATTACTTATGTTTGTTTTAACGCATAAGGCATCCATAATACACCGGGATAGTTACGATTAAATGGTATTCGATACTAATGATACTACATCATCAAACATTGTATGCAAAGAAGCTTAATAAGTCAGAAGTAAATTCACCCTTCGTACGGATGTCAGGAAACAGTAAGGGTAGGCGTGGGGATGCGGATTTCCACATGTGAGAGTTCCAGTACGGATACGCCAGTTATTATTATTATTATTATTATTATTATTATTATTATTATTATTATTATTATTATTATTATTATTATTATTATTATTATTGGAAGGCAGTTTTACTATATGGTAATAGGAAGCTCTTCTCCTTTTCCCAGTACAATCAGAGAGCCTCTCTATACATTCGTAGAGCTCTGAATTGTGCCGTCTACGGATTTCTTCATCTTCCTTTATCGGACCTAAGATCATCCTGAGAATTTTCCCCTCACTGACTTCCAAAATCCCAGTCAGACCTCTTCCGTTCAATGAAAGACACTTCACGGCATATAGAGCATCTGATCGTATGACTGACGTGGTTGGCAGAGGGATGGCAGCGTGTGGGGGGAATGGCTGGACAAAGGACTAACCAAAATTAGGTATGGCTAACAAAACACAAAATTAAACATTATTTCTTTCCTTCCTACTATTAGGATCTTTTAATCACAAACACAACTGAAAATACCATGAACTCTTTACCAAGGAGCTGAGAAGCTCGAGAAATTACAGTTGAAAATCTCGTAAATTCAGAAAACGATATAATTTCAAGAGCTCGAAAGCTCAGAAATATTTACAATACCACAAGTTCGCAATCTCAGAAAAGTTTGCAAATCTTGCTGAGTGAAGCTCACATTTCGAGTGGAACATTAAAAAATTTTACCCTCAGTTATCTAAAATTTTACACTCTGAGAACAGAGAAGGCTATTGTTTTAACATCCGGGAAAGTACAGTACATAGTTGTGAAAGAAGCCTTGGCTTCTAAGAAATTTTACAGGATATGAGTCTTGAACCCTGGAGCTCAATTTACAGTTCATTCATTTTACAAAGTGCGCTTTTGTGGGCCATGAAATTACACACCTCAGCAAAAAATACTTGAAACAGTAAATACACTGTACATAAGCTACCCTCGAAAAAAAGAGGGATAAGGCCCACACAACCCGGTCAAGAAGAAAGGAAGGTTACGTTTTCAAAGGCCGAAAACCAAAATGAAATCGAGGCAGAAAATGTAGATCTTCAAAATTAATTTAATCACAATCAACTAAGTGGGCGTAAATCCCGATGCCACAGACCCCAAGCCCATACTACGAAGTGTCCAAGGGAAATAAAATCGATGCCGAAATGAGTGAGAAATTCAGAAAATATAAAAATTTGGTCACTCAAAATTAGAGGAGGGTTACGAGGGTAACCGCTCGTGCTTTCTTACATTTGAACAAGTTTCCATTAGGGAAGGAAAATTTGAAAGTTTGAAGACAGGAAGAAGAAGCCTGCATTTAATCAAAGTAAAAAATAATGAAAAACTATATTTAACTTCGAGGAAAGCCAGGTGACCTAGCACTTACATCCTAATGGGGACGTATGGTTCACACAAAGCAGTTTTACTTAGTTTAAAATTCTTCCATACCTCTTTATTTATTTTACGGCTCAAGATGCCGGGCCCGCGCTGCACATCTCTCGAAGATCTCCTCTATCCTCCGTCAAGTAGAACGCAAAATAACTCTGCCGCAAGATCAGACAGCTTATACTCAAAATTCTCCTCTTACATGGGAGGTTGGCCGAGTATACCAGATGTTATCAGTAACCAGCAATTTGATTGGGCCAAAGGATTTTAATATCAACGATTATGATAGGTAGATATCAAGCTTTTGACAGATCAAAAATGTAATGACCATTTCGATCAAAACAAGCAACTGAATGTAGATAATTTGCCCAACGTCTAAATACAAATTTTCTCAATAACTAGTAATGAATGGTTATGACCCCAAGAAAGCGTTAGCAAATAGATGTCAGAGATATCTAGTCCTCAAAGTAAAAACTTCTCGGATTTCGCGTAGTTCTCAGTTTTTAATAGATGGATGCACAGTAGGAGAAGGTACTAATATGAACTGATGGAGAGGGCTTACTGTATTATTATTATTATTATTATTATTATTATTATTATTATTATTATTATTATTATTATTATTATTTAAGCCAACTAGGGAACGGTTATTGGTTCGCTTCCACTTAATTGAATGGAACCGAACAGTTGTTATTTACACTCCGCTGCTCTCACCTGGAAGAATCGAACGGGAATCATAAAACCCGTAATGGACTATTTTATAGCACTTAACTCCTTCGTGTGAGGAGGTTGAAACTGAAGAGCGAAAAAGAATACGGAGAATATTCTTCACTCATGAAATGAACTTCACAATATAGCTCAGAGGAGAGAATGTGACCATCCCTGAATATATATTTTGTGGCATGAAGTAAATGCAGAGAATGGATATAATTTGTTACGAATTTAAATATTATAACTCGTTTACAATCTCTTAAGAAGATCCTCAGTTCCAGCCCTTAAGGCAAGCAACTCAGTGTTGAAAACATCCTAGGGATATGAGCGATGAGTATTAGGTAAATATATCTTTCATTTATTCCTAAAAATTGCAATATATTCTTAATCGTCGTTATCCGGTCGATTAGGTAAACAGTTTGCCTTTTTCTACCACTGCGAGCGATGATATAAGTCAGTGAATTGTTTACGTTAAGCACCACTACGAGCACTAATGTCAATCAATGCAGAATTTTACTTAAGTCCTTATAACTAGAGTCGGTGTGGATACTTTTATAAATTTCAAAAAATGTCGGAGAGTATTGAACCAAGGAACACAATGCAGAGAGATTTATATAAATAAGTTAATTTGGCTAGAATGAGAATAAAAAAGAAAACAGAGGAACAAGCGATTTTAGCCTGTCTTTCGGGAATTGAATTTAGGCCGGATTTTCGAAATTAGTTTTTCTAGTTTGATAGATTTATCCAAAGCTTTCCGGACCCTTTAGCCCTTCATTTCGGCACAATTGAGGAAAATGCTTATTTTAGCGTTTTTCATAGTATGAGGAGACCTACATTATCTGCTAAGAAGTGTTTTCAACATTGATAAGTTGATGTGAAGTGGTTATACCGCCATGTTGACCATGAACATGAACATTCTCCTGGGTTCGATTCCCCGCAGGGTCGAAGTTTTAACCACCATTGGTTAATTTCTCTGGCACGCGGGCTTGGTGTATGTGTCGTCTTCATCACCATTTCATCCTCATCATGACGCGCAGGTCGCCTACGGCAGTCAAATCGAAAGACCTGCACCTGGCGAGCCGAACATGTCCTCGGACACTCCCGGCACTAAAAGCCATACGCTATTTATGGACATTCTCATGGTTTTCGATTTAGGCAGATGTTATTAGTGGGCTGTGTACTTTATAATAACACTGTTTTTTTGTTTTACGTCCCCCTAACTACATTTACGGTTTTCAGAGACTTCTTTTTTTGCAAGTTGCTTTACGTCGCGCCGACACAGATAGGTCTTATGGCGACGATGGGACTGGGAAGGGCTAGGAGTGGGAATGAAGAGACTGTGGCCTTAATTAAGGTACAGCCCCAGAATTTGCCTGATGTGAAAATGGGAAACCACGGAAAACCATCTTCAGGGCTGCCGACAGTGGGGTTCGAACCCACTGTCTCCCGAATACTGGATACTGGCCGCACTTAAGCGACTGCAGCTATCGAACTCAGTTTTTGGAGAATTGTGTACTTCATCTTGTTACAGATTTGTTATGTTTGTTATATAATGAAAGTTTTCATATTAGTCTATTGACAGTACAGTAAAAAGCACTCTGTGTAGGAATATCTTGTGGTTTGTGAATGAATAAACAAATAAATAAATTGAGAATCCTCCAGATCAACACAGAAAAAAGAGAAAGCCGTGAAAGACAGAAGGAAGATAGTGGGTTCAATTGTCGGCATCCCTGAAGATTGTTTTCCGTCGTTTCCCGTTCATACATCAGGCAAATGCTGGGGATGAAACCTTAGTTAATCCACGGCTGCTTCCTTCCTACTCCTAGCCCTTTCATATCCCATCGTCGCCATAAAACCTATCTGTATCGGTGCGACGTAAAACAACTTAAAAATGATGAAATGGAGATTTTATATAAGAAATTATTTAAAATGGTTTATATGTAAAATAGTTATATCAGTGAAATAAGCAGTCTTTGCTGAGGCTTGTATCACAATCTGTTTCGTAACTGTTTTGAAGGTACCATTATGAGCTCGGGAGAAAACAAACTGCCTCGCGAACCGAAATTGTTTCTTTAACAGGACATTTCTACGCTAGTTACTATATAACCTTGGCAAAGGTGTAATTTCTCTGACCCACCTCATTTAGTGGCTAGCAAGTGACATCTCTCTCAGCTGTGAGAGTGTCTCAGCAGAGAACGAACACTCGCCAATAATGACAGGCCCATCTCCCAAAGTAGTTGTACTTAACCCACACTCACAAACTCGTACAGCTGTATTGTCTCCCATTATTGTGCAAATCATTCTCTAGGATTACTATCTACCTGTGATGAAGAGAACACGTGAACGATAAGTCGCACTCTTGAAATATGAAACATGTTTTAGCAGCGATCACAGTTCCTGAAGCATCCTTCAATATTAAATGCAAGCTGACCTTCCTTTCACATTCGTATTTCTTACGATTAGCAAAACATAAGCAGAATAAATTATTGCATTCCTTGCAAACGGCATGAGAGGAAAGACCAATACTGGACGTTATTCACGGCGGATGAAAGGTGGAAAACAAAAGTATATAATTATATAATCGTAGCTGCAAGCCTTATTGGGACGAAGTTGAATAAGAAAGCAATAAATTCAAGCCCATCTCTGCACATACCATAAAATCCTTTAGAGGTCGTTTGTCTAAGAACATCTCTTTCGAGATGGTATCTGCATCACAGAAAGTACAGAACCCTATACCAAACGATCACTCACCACCTCCGGCATTCCACATTTATATCATAGCAAGAGAAGAACAAATAAATTGAAACACAAAATTCAACTGCTGGACCTGATTAGATGCCTCAGGATGTCATAAAAGGCTGTGCGGATGTTCTCATAGAACCATTGGCTTTCAATTACAATTTCATTCATTGGTACTTCCTACAATGATAGGATTCCTAAATCTGACATATAAATTGGAGTACATATTTTCTGGAGTTAGCCCTTCTCGTATTTAGTACAATAGAGGTGATTTCTAACAATTTGGCGAAAACGGCTAAATGATTCTTGGAAATGTTCACACTTTTGAAAAACTCAACTAAGAATTTTCATACGGTTCTTCTTGCTCCGATGAAAAGTCCTACAACCTTATAGTCATTTAAACCTGTACATTTCGTTCTATATACAAAATTCCTGGAGTTTGTCCTATTCTAAAATCAGGAGAACGAACGTTAAAAGACGACTAAGCATAATTATGATCGATCACCAGAAAAAAATGTTCGAGTCGACATTACGTCATACAATTTAATCATGCATTTCAATTAATCAACAAGAGCCGGGCTGAGTGGCTCAGACGGTTAAGGCACTGGCCTTCTAACCCCAACTTGGCAGGTTCGATCCTGACTCAGTCCGGTGGTATTTGAAGGTGCTCAAATACGACAGCCTCGTGTCGGTAGATTTACTGGCACGTAAAAGAACTCCTGCGGGACTAAATTCCGGCATCTCGGCGTCTCCGAAGACCGTAAAAATAGTTAGTGGGACGTAAAACAAATAACATTAATATTATTATTATTATTATTATTATTATTATTATTATTATTAATCAACAAGAATGTATTTCCCATGGATCTACTGTCGCGAATCTAGTAAATTTCACACAAGATATGCCAATTAAATTTGAAAAGTAGAGTCTGGGAGAAAACTCTTCCGATAAAATTAATCAGGATTTTCTCCTTCATAAATTCAATTCATTAGGATTCGCATGTTAATACTCTGTTTACATAGCTCTTTTCTTAGCGGCAGTTAAACAATACCAAACATGTACTTGAAACTCATCGAGAGAATATGATGTTTGTTCTGGAATAGGCCTACTCTCAAGGTTTGAAAGTCGGGCCTTTAATGTTTTTGATATTTATCAATGATCATCCTGAGAGAGTACCACAAAATACCTATAGACCTATATTATATGCTGATGACTTAAAATATTCAGATCTATTTCTTCGACTGAAACAACGTATTACATTGGTCCGTTGAAAATAAATCCTCTAAATGCGTTTCAGTACAGTACATTCCATGGGAACAAAAAGCTCTATTTATTTCGCGCCCAAAATAGGACTCCGTGAGCTGCAAAAGACAAATGAAGTGAAGGATTTTGGAATATTTCTTGACAGAATACTAACTTCTACTCCTCATATACACAAGACGATAAATGGAGCATACGGAACCCTGAATTTTGTACTTAGGAACACAAAATTGTTTTCAGAAGCAAATACTCATATTCGCTTAAACAATAATTCCATGGGACCAAAAGTAGAGTACGCAAGCGTTGTACTGAGTCTCAGATACTGAAAAAACTTTGTACAAATTGAAAAGGTTTCTTAGAGTAAATAAAAACAAAAAACAAGCACATACCCACTAATGACTCCATATTTAACATCTATATATAAAATAAGAGTTTTGTCTGTACATTGCTCAGAATTTGAAAAGAATGGTATTTCTGTATCGGTCATGTCCACAGTAACAAGGAAATGCACTTTTTCTTTTTCCGTAATTTCTGTCTGTCTGTCTGTCTGTCTGTCTGTCTGTCTGTCTGTCTGTCTGTCTGTCTGTCTGTCTGTCTGTCTGTCTGTCTGTCTGTCTGTCTGTCTGTACACGCATCACTAGAAAATGGCTAAAGGAAATTTAATGAAAATCGGTATGCAAAGTTGGAAAATAAGTCGCTACAACCTAGGCTATGAATAATTGTATTTACGCTGAGTGAAATGGTAGTTTAGGGGAAGGTCTAAAATTTTATTCTTATATATTTACGTTATTAGAGGTCCTATCTCATAGAAAACTGGTATACAAAGTCGGAGAATGAGCCACTATAATATAGGCTACACATCATTTTATTCACGCTGAATGAAATGGTAGTTTAGGGGAAGGCCTAAAATTTAATTCCCAAATATTTATATTATTAGTGATCGTATCGATAAATACAACATAACCAAAGTTTTATAGAATTAAATTTCCGACCATTTTTACCGTACCGGCTATGATAACACAGATATTTATGAATTTGTATTTTTGTTGCTAAGTCCATAACGACGCCTAGCCACGAGAAAGTGGGTTGACAGAATTTAATGAAAATCAGCATATAGAGTCGGGGAATAAGAAACTACAGTATAAGCTATACACAGTTTTATTCACCCTGGATGAAATTGTAGTTTAGGGGAAGGTGCCTAAATTTCAATTTTTAAATACCTATGTTTTTGGTCCTATCAAAAACTGCTAGATAACGAAAGTTACAGAGAATGCAATTTCCGATCATTTATGTTTTATTCAGTTTTACTGTACCGATTATGATGAGTGGTATTTCAGAGTTAGAAGAAAACTAAATGTGAAGGCCTATACTATCGAAGGCGCATAACATTGATCAACAATATCATTACATTGACCATTGTTTGTTGTGATGTTCTTTGTCCCTTATACTGCCTCTCAACTCCGATAGATGGGATTACTGCTGCGTACCGAGTACAAAAGCCTGGCTGAATATTGGCGTGAAATAGCCGGGAGTTACAAAACTTTAGCATGCCATTCCTCTGGTTCACACATTTTCTGATACAGCTGGTACGTAACACCCTGTTTCTTTATAGTATGGTATTCCAGTTATTCGGTCCCTACTCTGACGCGCTGTTTTGAATGAGCAGTGTGCATACTTAAGGCAGAGGCTGACTTAGTAGTAGTAGTAGTGACCTGGTCTAGGATAACAATTTAGACTATTCCAAATTATAGCACCACAATTCACTTAATAACTCAAAATTCAACCTGAAAAGAGCCGTTTCTTAAGAAAAGCTTCTTCCTCTTCACTTTTATTTAATTCTACATTCATTTTATTCCAATTTATCAGTGAAGAGGGGGGTGTTTCTTCTGGCTTGGACGAAAATTTGCCTCCAAGTCAGATAGATTTTTCCGCCGCCAGTGTAGTGAATTGATATTTTCCGACTAATCGGGTACTCCCAGGAAACAGATTTGTAAAAGGGCACAGCTTTGCCCTGGGAGTCTCCACTATTCGACCCTCTCCCCGCCGAAAAAATACGAAGAGTGTTCACGAATCACGACTGTCTGCGGCTTGGTCATTCCAGCTCTGGAACTGTGGACTGTTAGATCGGCAGTATAGTCCTGTTCGTTAAAAATGAGAAAATGTGCGGTGTTTCATTTAATCGAGTATTTCATATGAAAGCATTTCTTTTAGTCGCGCCATTCCTACTTACGTCGTTGTAATATGTGTTCATTTCAGTTGGGAAGACTACAAAGGGAGTCTTTCTGAGGATGTAAACAGGCAGGTGGAGAGTGAGTGTCTACAATTATAATGAAAACTCCCCAATCTGATTGTGACTGGTAGGCAAGCGGGTCTGCCATCACAATGAAAATTCCCTACCGCAGTCTTCATATGAGGAAAGATGTTTGGTGACTTCCCCGTCGCGTTTCTGGGGTAACGTTAAGAGCTATGCAATTTAATACAATCTTGCTCACAACGTGTACACTAGAATTCCGTATGCAATGCAGAATTCCGTAGCGAAGCACGGGTACTATCAGCTAGTTCATTATACATTTGAAATAGAGCAGCGTAGAATTCCATAGGGAGAAAGATACCATGCTCTACAATCACATAAATGGTAGAACTGACAACTCTCAATTTCTCGAACTTTCAAAATTTCACATTCCTATTGTCAATAACAATTCAAATTAAAACATCCGCTCAAGCAAATTTTCCTCCACACACATTATGCAGGGAAGTTCTTAAAAACAACACATTGTCCAATTCAAAGCCTTCATAATATACTTCATAGCATCTAAAACGTGGAAAAAACATTTCATTCACTTACGATTTCCGACCTAGAAATTTGGAACCACTGTACATTTCTGCACATTTCTCTAATAACGTACAGTTTATATAACTTACAACTATTATTTTCTATTAGTGTCCGCCTCTGTGGCGTAGTGGTTAATGCGATTAGCTGCCACCGCCGGAGGCCCGATTCGATTCTCGACTCTGCCACGAACTTTGAAAAGTGTTACGAGGGCGGGGACGGGGTCCACTCATCCTCGGGAGGTCAGCTGAGTAGAGGTGGGTTCGATTCCCACCTCAACCATTCTGGAAGTTGGTTTTCCGTAGTTTCCCACTTCTCCTCCAGGCAAATGACGGGATGGTACATAATTTAAGGCCACGGCCACTTCCTTCCCTCTCCCTTGTCTATCCCTTCCAATCTTCCCATCCCGCACCAATGCCCCCGTTCAGCAGCAGGTGAGACCGCCTGGGCGAGGTACTGGTTATCCTCCCCAGTTGTATCCCCCGACCCATTGTCTCACGCTTCAGATCACTGCTTTTGAGGCGGTAGAGGTGGGATCTCTCACTGAGTCCGAGGGAAAAACCAACCCTGGAGAGTAAATATATTAAGAGAGAAGAAAGATTTTCTATTAGTTCATAGCCAACTTTTGAAGTAAAGTGAAATATAATTTTACAATTTATATACATGTAACTGTGAAAGATATCCATAATCACTGCTTATTTTACTAGTGCAATATATTAATATCGCCATCAAGATCTAACTGAACAAATACTGGGTGTCTTAATATGTGTCCTACCATTCTCTCTCGTACTCTGGTCAAATTTCACCAAATCACTCTCTCACCAATTCGATTCAGTTTCTTTTCATTCCTAATTAATATCTTTTAAAATTACAATTTGTTTTACGTAGCACCACACAGATAGATTTTAGGCGACGATGAGATAGGAAACGGGTAGAAGTGGAAAGGAAGTGGGCGTGGCGTTAATTAAGGTACAGCATTTACCTGGTGTGAAAATGGGATGTCACGGAAAACCATATTCTGGGCTGTCGACAGTGGGGTTCAAACACACTATCTCCCAAGTGTAAGATCATAGCTGAGCGCTCCTAACCGCACGGCCAACTCGCTCGGTATTGCTGATTCAACCTACCCATCTAAGGTTTAGCGTTATTCTGCAACACCACATTTCAAAAGCTTCTGTTCTCTTTCTTTCTGAGCTAGTTATTTTCCATGTTTAATTTCCATACAATGCCACGCTCCAGACAAAAGTTTTAAACAAATCTCCCTAATTCCTACATCATTGTTCGAAGTGAACATCTCTGTTTCTTAAGGGAGGTCTTTCTTACTTGTGCTAGTCTGCATGTGCTTACTTCTGCCATTGTTATTCTTCTACCCAAGTCATAATATTCATCGACTTCCCCTAATACTTCATGCCCTAATTTATTATTTTCTGCATTAGGTGACTTCGTTCGACTGTACACCATTTCGTTTTCGACTTATGTTCTTTCATCTTGCATTCCTACTGAAAGATAGTGTCCACATTATCTCCAGATCATCTGCAGACTCAAATAAAATAACAAAATCATCAACAAATTCCGTAGCGTAACGGTTAGCATTATTCGCTGTCGTACTCGGGGGTCGAGGTTCGATTCCCGGTACTGCCAGTAATTTAAGAATGGCAGAACGGCTGGTATATGGTGTGCCTAAAAAGAGCTGTGCCACCTCGGGATGAGGGCACGAGTTTGCATTTATATTTTTACATCGACAAATCTCCGAGTTTTGATTACCTCTCCTTCGATCGTGAATCCCTTTCGAAATTCTTCCATGATTTCCTTTTCTGCCTGTTCTATATAGAAAATTGAAAAGGTGAAGGGACAAACTGCAACCCTGCCTCATTTTTTTCTGTATTGCTGCTTCGTTTTTCATGGGCCTGAATTCTTATTACTGATAACTGATTTTGATTTTTAAAAGGTGGTCATTGAGTGCAAGTGGGTATGTAAGGAATGCCGGATAAACTCACAGTGGTGAGACAGCATATATCGAACGGTACGAAGACTAGCCAGGCACAATCACCAAAGGCATCATGCCGAAATGCGGTTGCTGAGTTGCTCAATGTCTGTGACCATAAACGATTGGCTCAAAAACGAAAATGTACGAGAATAATGGTCGTCACTAGTACCACGAAAACAATGGTTAATGATCAACTGAAATTGTATGGTCATGTCCAACAATGAAATATAAACCATCTGGTCCATCGAACCTTGGGAATTGAGCAACCGCCAGCTCGTAAAGGAAGACCAAAAGAGCAGCTCAAGAAGCAGAGGAGACCAAGAGACTATTCCGTCCATATTTCCCGACCTAGGAGAGAAAGGAGCAGCTGAAGCTCAACTGCTTCGTCTTTTTTTGGAACTCCGGAGGAAATTTTCAGTCATCAAATATTCCTGCATCCTTGCGGGTTAGGGGCCATTTGCATGTCACCTTTCGGTTTCTTAGGTCTTCTTCTTACTGCCGGATAGATTAGCTCAGACAGGAGAGCGCCGGCCTTCTAACTGCAAGAGGGGACGTTCGAGCCTGGCTTAGGGTACGTCCAAGATGCACGCTGGTTTTCTGAGTCAGACAGTCGGCGCTGAATGTCTGACTCCGAGTGGCAGGTGGGATGTTGCCATTATGAAAGCTGGTTGTCAGCGCAGACAGAGCTGCCACAAAATAAAAGATATGAAATACAACTGATCAGTGTAGCATGGAACTAACAAGAGAACAGGCTGCAGCTCTATTGCTGCTAAGTGACAATGTTACAACCAAGTTAAAACGAATGAGAAGTGATATACATCCAATAAATGAATTAAGATATATTTGCGGGGAGTACAAACACCTTTTTCCACAGTTACTTGTCGACGAAAACAGATTTTTGAATATTTCAGAATGAGTTCGGATACGTTTTGTTTTATTTTGTTAAAATTTGAACACAGGCTTACGAAGAACTGGGCGAATTACCACACTCAACACGAAAATCAACAGCCTGCGCGGCAGGTTGTCTGAAACCAGAATGAACGAATCATTCCGGTAAATATCTGAGTCAGACTACCAGTGCGCAGGCTTCCTGCGCGCAGGTGCATTATGGCCAGTCCCGCTTAAAACCACAGGACATACTTATGTCGACTCAGCGCCGACTGTCTGACTCAGAAAACCAGCGTGCATCTTGGACGTACCCTTAGTCTAGTAACAATTGAAGGTGCTCAAATGCGCCACCCTTGTATCAGTAGATAAAATTAATCCTTCGTTGCTACTGCACTAGAACATTTTCTGAAAATTCCTAAGCTATATAATTTCACCGAAAATTTAAAATTTATTTACTCCAGTACCTCTTTGCGAACCACGTTTGTGGAATTGCCTTTTGAGGCTAAGGCGACCAGGCTGCTGGCAGCGCCTACTCCATGTGAGGAACAGCCCACTCTCAAGTCGAAAACAAACAACAAAAAAGGGCTTCTTTTCTTACAAGCTGCTTTATGTCGCACCGATACAGATAGGTCTTACGGCGACGAAGGGACAGGAAAGGGCCAGGAGTGGGAAGGAATCGGCCGTGGCCTTAGTTAAGGTACAGCCCCAGCATTGCCTCGCATGAAATGGGAAACCGCGGTAAACCACCTTCAGGACTGCCAACAGTGGGTTTCGAACCCACTACCTCCCGAACACTGGATACTGACCGCACTTAAGGGACTGCAGCTATCGAGCTCGGTGCTTCTGCTTTTTTTAAGGAGATGCCTGATACTAATTCATACGTCTGTAACATCTGCAGATTCTGGTATATAAGTATCCCTATAAAAATAATTCAGCCAATTTTTCAGTCCTTCCCTCCCCCACCTTAGAACCCCACCTTAGTGTATTTTGCGAGAACATTTTGAAAGGAGATTCGAAATAACAACTTTCACGTCTGTAAACCTTCAGTTTTGAGTTACGGATGTATGTGTCCTCATAAAAAGAATTCAACGCCTTTTTCAGTCCTTTTTACCCCCCCCCCCCCCACGTACGTGTTCCTTTTTTTAAAAAAAGAGAATGAAATGCAAATTGTGACGTCTGTGACTTGGTGAGCTTTTGAGATATACTGTAGATATGCTCATTTTAAATATTCACTCTCCTTTTTCCCTTACCCTTAAGTAAATTTTCTAAAACAATTATCCGCCTTTCTTTACTTGTACAGCACATTCCAAATACCGCTTTTCACGTCTGTCACATGTTACGTTTGTGAGATATACTGTATATATACTCATTTTAAAAATTCAGCCCTTTGTCACTCGTGTTCATGTACCCCCGCCCCACTGTTAGTGGATTTTCAAGAAAACAAAAAAAATACGTGTTTCTTTATTTTTAAAGGAGATTAAAGGAGATTCCAAAGACCACCCCTTCCCACCCCCTTAAGGACGAAATATACAAATATCCCCCCTTAGCGAGCATCTGCACTCTAATATAAATGTATCGCTAAAATTTCATCTCTTTACGTCCAGTAGTTCTGGCTCGGTGATGATGAATCAGTATGGCAAGACAATTGTTCGTGTTGGGCTAAATTCCGGCATCTCGGAGTCTTCGAAAACGGTAAAAATAGTTCGCGGGACGTAAAACCAATAAAATTATAATTATAGACCAATGTTGCAAAATATGATTAATTGTTCGGATGTGAATGGGCAATAGTTATCCTTGTACCTGAGCGGGAAATACTGGGGAATTAAGATCTCGGAATCGCTTATCTGATGTCTTTGCGGTTTACCGACCAATTACTGAAGTTCGTCTTCCCGGATCTCTCATGGTGTTCGAGCATGAAGGCAGTGTAGCCCCGTTTCCAGAGAAGTGCAATTCGACACACGTGTGGTCAACAACAGGGAAACCTAGATTAATCAGAAGAGCCACGCGGATGTAATAATCATTAGACATTGGTATCGCTAGAAAGGTGAAGCAGTTAAAAGAAGTAACGCAAGGTGAAGAGTTCGAGGTCGGATATAAAGATCATATAATACTAGCGGTGAACATCCGGGATCCAGCAGAGGATCGTACCAGAAATTGTATTAATAATCTGTTTCACAGAACGATGGGTTTAACGGTTATCCCGTATTTAAACAGAAAGTGTTTCACTGCGACTTTTTATTTAATTCATGTGTGGTTTTGTAAATTAATTTTACGCTCACAGGTAGGGCTTGGGTATTCATGGACCTTATTATTATCATGTGAAGGCTACTTCTCCATTTGACGAACATGGGAGGCCCTTTACTGAATCATCGATCCGAGCTAGATCCAGGTAAAACTTTCTGACCGAGCGACTTGGTGTGCGGTTTGGGTCGCGCAGCTGTAAGCTTGTATTCGGGAGATAGTCGGCTCGAAACTCACTCTCGGCTGCCCTGAAGATGGTTTTCTGTGGTTTCCCATTTTCACACCAGGCAAATGCAGGGGGCTGTACCTTAATTAACGCCACAGCCGCTTCCTTCTCACTCTTAGGCCTTTCCTATGCGGTGGTGGTGGTGATTATTGATTTTAGAGGAAGTCCAACTAGGCAAACATCCTCCATATAACACTAATCAGAGAGAAAAAATGGGAGAGATCCGACACTTTGAAAAATGAAGATATCGGCCAAAGGAAGACAAGGGCCATGAAATATGTAAAAATGGAACACTTCCTTGGATTCGCAACCTAATACCGTCGGGGTCGAAAAGAACAAGAGTTGACCAAGGGAGGTCGGTTAGGACAGATGAAAGTGAAGAGGCTGGCACAAGTAAGTCGAAGTAATACCAGAACTCAGCTGAGAGCCCCGTGGTCGTCAACCTACGCTTCCAAGTTAAGAGCCCCTGGGACCCGTTTTCGTCGCCTGTAAAGACATGCAGGGAATACCGTGGGTGATATTCTACCGCCCCCACCTACAGGGGTTACTTTCCTGTCCTAATGTCGTCGTAATATTTACTTGTGTCACGAGACGTAAAGGAAATTGCAAAATAGTTCCTGACCTGGCCAGCAAACAAACCTGAAGTCTCACAAAAAGAGGTAGACATGCTCCCCCTAGACCGTGGGGACAAGCGATAATAATAATAATAATAATAATAATAATAATAATAATAATAATAATAATAATAATAATAATAATAATAATCCACAGCCTGTTTCCAGTCATGCGACCTGGTCAGGAATGAAATGAATGAAGCCCCCATCTAGCGGCGAGGACAGGAAGTGTGCCGGCTGCCGAAGCCTGTTGCACTCCTCTGGGGCAATGATTAATGAATGACAAAATAATGAAATATTATTATTATTATTATTATTATTATTATTATTATTATTATTATTATTATTATTTGTCCAACCCTTGTCCGGTTTCTATACGCGGATGGGTATGAGGTGAGATAAATCACTCGTGGCGGGTTTTATGACTGGATGGCCTTCCTGACGTGAAACTCATCAGAGGAGTTAATGAGATGAAATAAATGACGTAATATATGGTAGTAACTAGGAAGAGGGTGAAACCGGGTACCGGCACATAGCCTGCTGCTGTCGAATAGCAAGCAGCATGGGGTCTGCTCAAAGCTCTACGTCCCCATCCGACGGACGAATCACCATCAACAGCTTCATATGCTCTCACTCCATATGAGCACTGTGGAGAGGTTTGAAATATAATCCAGGCTTTTGGCACGCAATCTAATGATTAGAAATTGTGTACCACCAACAACCCTACCGGCCAACATTCTGATGGTGAAAGTTTTTTTGACCAGCGGGACTCGAACCGGCCAACCACAGTGTCAGACCGTTTAGAACTCAAAGTGTTAAGGATCATGGCCACAATAATAATAATAATAATAATAATAATAATAATAATAATTATTATTATTATTATTATTATTATTATTATAATAATAATAATTGTACCGGGAGGTACACCCCAACGCCGCACATTTAAACCTAGCGCCTAAAAGAACTCCTCTACTGGTGAAACCGTGAAATTGAAACTACACCTACTTAGAACTTTACTCAGAAGATGTCACCACAGAAATCTGATGTAATTTTGTTATTGTGAATTTTCCTGTACAGTGTGAATTTCTACTTGTTTTGTTCGCCATTCATCAAGAAGTTTGGACATTCTCCCATAGATGACACTATCAAAAAACTATGATCATGCAACCTGGCGCGAAGTGAAAGAACTTTTGATTTAAAGAACTTTTGTATTCATAAGTTTTTTTTACTAATTGATGTTAATTTATTTTTGGGGTGGCAATATTTATCTTTTCTTTCCGCCAGTTTTGAATCTAGCCAATCCCTAATTTCTGTAATTAATTTTCTACCAATCACAGTCTACTTCTTCGATTTTGAGTGTAACCTTTAAATTGAACCAATTAAATTGAGAGGGTGCGGCTGGTTTATTCGTGAATGACCTCGAACCTTCCCTGAGGTTTTATAAACCGCGGCTTTTCACGTCTCTTGGCCAATTGATCGTCAGCTTCCTAAGTGTGCGTGTCAAAGCAGGAGGCGGGCGGCGCCTCTTTCATCAGGCATCAGAACTTCGACAACGTAATGGCCACATGTTTATTTCTTGCTAGCTCCGCAGTTTATACCCGAGGGAAAGGTCCGAATTATCTGCTATGTAACCACTTTTCTAAAAAAGTAACCTTCTGCCGGCTAATGTAATTTCTTCATAAAATCTTTAACTGTAAATCGGGGATAGAGAGTGAAGTACCCTCTCGAGCTCCCCTTCATCTTGGTTTGAGGTGCCACATTTTCGTAACCTTTCGTTTCTGCAATGTGTTACAGTTATTTCCATGCGAACAACCTCAGTAGTTTGGGAATAGCCCCTGTTTCGTCGGCCAAGTGCCCTACAGGTTTCAAAGTTTTGGAGCTCAGTGTTCGATTCTATTCAAATTGCACTCGGGCCGTTTATTTAACCTGTTCTTTTTGCACTAAGGCCCTGTAGGTTTGGTACTAGATACCTCTGTGTAATAAGTTTTCTATTTGTAAATAGCGCCTTGTAAGGCCAAAGAGTATTAGAATTTCATGCTATGTTGCCTTGAGTAGGCTTGGAAAACGGAGAGCAAGTTAGCTATTTTTCACGTGTTGTCAAAATGCCTCTGGGAGGCCGGATATTGTAATTTAAGGAGCCAGTGCTCCATGAATTAGGGGATTTCGGCCATTGTATTAATTTGTGCTCTTTTGTAAATTTGAGCTAGGAGCTCAGGAAAAGTGACTCGAGGGCTTCAAGCCCATGATTTGTTAAAACTACTAATCTTGGATTTTTTTTCCCAATCTTGTTTAATGTTTGCTACTTGTACCTGTAAAAATTGTTAAGTTTACATTTTTTGAAAATATAACCTTTAGTTTAAGTTTTAAAATTCATTCTTGACATTGTATTTAGACCCATTCATCCCCGCACCTTATTTCACCTCTGCGATCCACGATAAACCCCGGAACAACAACAACAACAACAACAACAACAACAACAACAACAATAATAATAATAATAATAATAATAATAATAATAATAATAATAATAATAATAATTGTACCGGGCGGTACACCTCTACGACGCAAGTTCAAATCTTGCGCCAATTGAAACTTCTCTACTGGAGAAACCCGGAACTTTAACAACTGAAATAACTCGACTGTTTATCAGAAGATGTCACTGTGTGTTTTTGATTTGATTTTGTTTTTCAGTGATCAAGAAGTGTGGACATTCACTAACAGATGTCTCTACCAAAAAATATGGTAATACACTCTGGTGCAATGGAATGAACTCTCTTGAAGAAATTTTGTATTCATAAGTTTTGTCTTTACTAAATTTTGTTCTGTCATTGGTGGGTTGGCAATATTAAGTTTTCTTTCCGCCTGTTTTGAATTTACCCAATCCTAAATTTCTGTAATTAATTTTCTACCAATAAGGTGTTTCTTCCTTGCCCTGTGTACAAGTTTTTCCTGTCAACCAATAAAAATTGAGTGGGTGTGTCTACTCATTCCTGAAAGGTCTCGAATTTTCCACGAAGGTATAAAAACTGCTGATTTTCTTGTCTCCGGGCCACTAGTATTACATCTTTCTCAGTGTGTGAATATGTAGCAGGGGGCGGGAAGCGCCTCGTTCTTCAGGCAGCCGTTCTTCTACAAGGTAATGGTCTTTTAACATCTGTATTTCTTGCTAGCTCAACAGTTTAACTCTCGGATAAGGTTCGAAGCATTTAATATGTAACCCATCTCTTTAAAATGTAAATGCCTTCTCTCTCTGTGTAAAAACTACAATTTCTTTAACTGTAATTCGGGGATAGAGAGTGCCTTACCCTCTCGAGCTCCCCTTCATTTTTGGAATTCGAGGTGACTACGTTTCCGTAACCGTTTTTCTCTTCCTTCTTAAAGTGTTAAATTTATTTTGCAGACTAGTCTCCTCCATAGATTGGGATTAGCTCCTGTATTATCGGCCTAGCGCCACATAGGTTTTAACAAACTTTAGTGTAGGAGTGCAGGTTCTCGCCTCCTTTCTATTTTGTATTTTGGGCCATTTGTTTAACCCGTATTGTTTTCCTTCCTCAGAAGGCCCAGTAAATTGGGCACGAGGTACCCCTGTGCCTTTAAAGTGTGCCTTGAGGGCAGTTAGTGTAAAGTCAGTTTATGGCCTCTTAAATATGCTTGAAAGATCGAGAGCGGGTCAGCTCTTTTTAGTATTTTGAATAGTGCCTCGGGGAGGCGTGACATTTTGATTGCTGGGAGCTAATGCTCCATGTAATTAAGGGTTTTCTGCCCTTTGGTAATTTGTGATTATGAGCTGAGGGCTCAGGAATTGTAACTTGGGGCACGAAGCCCAGAGCTTGTAAGAACCCGAAACTCGGGCTTTTCTTGTAAATCTACTCTGGTACCTGATTTTGTTATTTCCCCTAGTGGAAAATGGTTTAAGTTTTTATCTAATCTTGGACTTCATGATTGTGTACCTGATTTAACTTGTTGTTATTTGTTGTACGCTCAAAATTCTATGTCACCATTGTTAAGTTTTGAAAATATAACCTTTATTTAAATTTTAAATCCATCTTTCGGACTTATACTTAGACCCATTCCAGCCCGCACCTTCTTTCACCTCTGCTATTCTACAGATACCTCGGAATAATAATAATAATAATAATAATAATAATAATAATAATAATAATAATAATAATAATAATAATAATAATCTTTCTGATTCGACTTGGCAGGTTCGATCCCGGCTCAGTGGGGTGATATATGAAGGTGCTGTAATACGTCAGCTTCCTATCTGTAGATTTAATGACACGTAAATTGTTGTATGTCCGGCGCTCCCTTCTCGCTCCGCCAGCCAGCTACACGCGCGCCAAGTGTCATTCTTCTAGCCTCGACGCGCAGCCCTCAGTGCGCGTGTCTGAACCATCGTGTGTGTACTATAAAGAGGAACTCCCAGCCTGTCCAGATGCCCACTTGCCCCGGTGTCCAGCTCCAGAATACACCCTACGTCGAGCACGGAGGCTACTCCTCTTGAAAATGTGCTTCGACCAGGTGGACTGAATTTCTGGCAGTACGAGGTCTCACCTCTGGTCACCGCTCCTCTTCCGCTGCCCATATCCAGTCATTCTATTACATATTTCCCTAATTAATGCAAGCTCCCTTGGTTTCGCCAAGTAAGAATTCTTCCAACATTGAACTTGCCTTTATGAACTCAACAAGGAAGGACTTTCCAAAACATTTATGTCAGTACTTCTGATAGTTTTCGACTATCGACTTTTCTTATCACAAGGACTATCTTTTCTAGATAGAAGTGGATGTAAATACTGTAAACTTGTATATAGTGTACAAAAGATAGACTCTTTCTCAAGATTCCTAATTCATTTGCTTCAAGTTAAATTTCATTTTTATTTGTGTAAATAGTGTATTTTGCATTTGAAGCGAATAATAAAGTTGTGTTTTGTAAATCTCAACCTTGGTTACAACACAAATGAACTCCTGCGGGAATAAATTCTGGCACCTCGGCATCTCCGAAAACCGTAAAAGTAGATAGTGGGACATAAAGAAAATGACATTATTATTTATAAATGATAATAATAATTATAATTAGTGCTAGCGAGTGAGATGTCTTACCATCATAAAGAAAGCATAAGAAATTTTCTAGTTTCTCACTGCTAGTTGAGAAATAGGTAGTTGAGTTACAATTGATGATGCGTTGAGAGCAATTGTGAGAGGGTTAAGAATGAATTCGTTCTCAGGAATCGAAGACAAATTTCTCCTTCTTAGCATCGTAAGTGAATGAGGATCTTTTGTAACACTAAAATACTGCAAGGAAATAGTAGGAATTTCGTGTAAAATGTTGCTGACTGTCAAAATAATAACTTAACATGTACCGGTAAATAAACAACAGCTGCATTCCACCGCGCATTTTCAAGCAAAATAACACAGTGTGTAGGTAGATTAGATAATTTGTATAGAATTAGTTCGGTAAAGTAGTGGACGTTAGAGAACTTTCAACATTGAATATTCATTGTGATATCTGTGGTGCTACCGGATTATTATCAATCCTTCTTAACATGAAGTGAAGTAGGGGAAGAACAAGTTTCACTCGTTTGAAGAAGGTAAATATTCGTGAAGAAAAGGAAGGGCTATGAACGACTGCTTCACAAATATAATACTGTGGTCTGTATATTCCTGTCGATTATGTAAGCCTGCTCTTGCCATGTCATTATCTTGTAGGTCGTTTCCTTTTGATACTGTATGCAATGTCATAATAAACATATAATTTATTTTGATCTCGGATCTGACATTTTAATAATATCATGAATCTCACATTTAGTACATTCTTGTAGCAAGAATGCATGTATGCTCGCCTGACACTTTGTCAAGGTCTTCTTGCACTCGCTCGCAATCCTGTACTCCGTACCCTATAGCATCATCACTGCAATACCAGTTCTTTACTCATTATCACTTACGTGTAGGGTGATCGGAAACACGTAGCGCTAGAGACTGATATACTGTACAATATATATATTTAAAAAATTGATGAAAACTAAAGTCAGTCAGTGCGGCCATTCTATCCGGTCGATTTCCTTAATTGTTTTTTAACTGAAAGGTATTCATGCACAGATTTGTCATCAGGCACTATAGATCACTTAACTTTCGCCTTCGTCAAATTATTTGATTTTTTTCAATGTTTTGTCTCTTTGAAGCTATCATATCTTTGGCTCTAATTGAGGTACGGAGTTCGTTCTGACCTAAGAGCACTCAGTGGATCAAGATCTTTCATTTCAGCTCTTAACTATTCAAATTGGTTGATTCTGAGGACAGTTATGAGTGCACATTCAATTTGACGTCCCATTTCTTCAACATTTTTTTCTCATTGAAGCAATTAAATCTTTCGTTGTAATTAAGGTACGCAGTTCGTTTTGATCTAAAAACACTCAGTGGATCAAGCGCTTTCTTTTGAGGTAATAACTACTTAAATTGGTAGATTCTGAGAATAGTTATGAGTACATTTGTCTCCATGACGAAGATCTTTCAAGGACTTTTCAACAATTCAGCGCGTAGTGTTGTTCCAAGGAACGTTTAATTCAATTTCTTTGTGTGATGTATTTTCAAGTGTTTTGTTGACATAATGTTACATTATATTACCACAGCAGAGCATGTTATGTATTTCATTAACTCGAAACTTTGCAAATACGTCCGTGAGGATAGTAACGAACAACACCATAATTTGTACATTGCGGGCGGAGCCAGCGGGAAACTGCTAGTTTATAAAGAAATAATTGGACCACTCACACCCTTGTCATTTTATCAGCCGCTAAAGTTAACTAATCTTTGCGCTTTGACGAGTCCTCATATACCATGTTCACATTGTTTCGAACCAGCCTGTATATAAAAAGCACAGAGAAAAGCCTTGAGGAATCCGCTCTTAATCGTAACTGGATGATATAGTGCTAACCCAATGGCACTACAGCCCTGAAGGGCCTCGGCCTAGCAAGCGACCACTGCTCAGCCCGAAGTCCTGAATATTATGAGGTGTCGTGTGGTCACCACGACCAGCCCTCTCTGCCCTTATTCTTGGTTTTCTAGACAGGAGCCGCTATCTCACCGTCAGATAGCTCCTCAATTGTAGTCACGTAGGATGAGTAGACAACCAACCAGCCCTCAGATCCAGATAAAAGTCCCTACCTGGCCGGGAATCGAACCCGGGCCTCCCGGTAAGACGCAGGCACGCTACCCTTACACCACGGGGCCGCAGATAGTGCTTCGCCTACTATAATTCTTTGAGTTCTATTTTCTAGAAATTTAGCCACCCACTCAGTCGCTCTTTTGTCTACTTCGACAGCCCTCATTTTCGGCAGTAGTCTCAGGACGTCTTAGCTAGGTCAATAGAAATACAGTCCATTTGACCTCGTAAATCTAAAATATCTGCCATATCTAGCTGGATCCTACAAGGTGAGCCGCACAGCAATAAAGCCGAACTGCCTTCTATCGAATCAGTTACTAATGTCACTAATGTTTCTAATGTAATCAGCAACGATGCTTTCCCACAGTTTACTTGTTCCATATGCCACGGTGACTGGCCCTGTAACTATCAGCTTTAAGTTTATCATTATTTTCTTTGTACACTGGGGCTACTACTGTGTAGCAACTCTCCATTCATTTAGTATTGATCCTTCATGCAAACAGTAATCAAATACGTACTTCAGATATAGTACTATATCCCAACCCATAGTCTTCTCTATAACCTCAGAAATCTTATAAAATCGACCTACAATTCTAGTTTTTAAGTCATGTGTTATTTTGTAAATATCTTTGTTACCATACCGCAGATAAATGTCAGTCCTTCGCTAGTGTTAGTCACCTCCTCTACCTGTTCATTAGTCTTATATCCCATTACCTTTACATCCTACTGCTGACTAACCGTCTTACTAATAAAAAGTCCTTATACAGTTGTTTAACTCTTGTTTAGCTAAACAGTGAATAAACCCTGTATAAGCGTTTTACCTTTTAGGTTCGAACCCCACTGTCGCCCCCTGTGGGTGGGGGTGGTAGAACAAACGAGGTATACGCATTGTATTACTATACAGAACGTATACACTCGTTCCAAGGCGTAGGAATCTCTTCCTGCAGTTCACTGACGTATTTCGCACGTTCACATCCTTTATGATCGCTTCTGCTGGTTATCTACGAGCTAAACTTTCCTGGAAGTCTCACAGTAGCACGGCATATCGAAAAGGCAGTGGCAACACTAAGTGAGACAGCTGGAAATTGGCTTATACTGATATCAACATTTCTTCAGCTTGCTTGTGTAATGAACGCCAGAAAAAGAAATGGAAAGGCTTAAGAAAAGATCAATAGCTCCTAACTGGGATAGTATGGAAAACGCAAGCAATTGTAATTGAATCGGCGAGTTGAAAAGGGTACACACAGGCTCCGATTTACAAATGGGCGGACTGGGCATTTGCCCAGGGCGCCAACTTTTGAGGGGCGGCGGCCGGCGGATCGAGTAATTATGGCCTGCGTGAATTACGTCCTAAATTCATTACACTCAAATTACTTTTACTTTCCACAAATTATTCCAATTATTTTATTAGCCTATATAAAACAATTTAAACTATTCTAACTTAAAAACCTGAATTTAATCTATATATTTAAATCTTCTTCATAAAATTTAATAACCGCAGACAATAAGAAAGGTATTATTTAACTCGTGGGAGTGTTGGGTGGGCAATTGTAGTTGGTGCTTGGCAACCGTGTTAGTCTAGACAGCCCTCTCTGTCATTGGCTCGTGACGGTTAGTGTGCGTATTGTTGTTTACATCCGCTCACCATCAACCTGATAACCTCAAAAAAAACACGCCCTGGTAAAACGCAGATTGACGAACTTCTACTTTTAAAAAATGCCTAAAATGGGAAAGTTCCTTACTTTGACTCGTTCAACTCCAACTCCGGAATGCCAAGATGACCTAACAAAACCTTCAACTTCGTCATCGGTCCCATTTAACTTTACACAAGAAGACTTACAAGACCTAGATATACAGACTGATCAGCCCTGTGTTAGTATTAAATTGAACAATGAGCCTGAAGTTGTCCAGCAGCCGTTTGGAACTATTTCACAATCACAACCTGAGGTTAACTTACCTAATTAATCTCCTATAGATGGTCCTGCTACTTGGAATGTCAAGTTTATTTCAGTAGTTGAGAATATTATTAAACATTGTCCAAAACAAAAACGTAATGATGGATTTTTCGAAATCTCTGCGAACTTACAATGATGGTAAAAGAACATTGTCTCAGAACATGTTTAAGAGTACTCTTCCTAATGGAGACGTTGTTTTAAGAGATTGGTTATTGTATTCACAGTCAACTTGGAAAGTATTCTGTATGAATTTTTTTCAAAAACATTTTATGTAACTGAATAATGTTTATAGCTAAGAACAATGTATTTTAAATCAGTGTGCGAAGTTTCATGATTCTAACTCAAGTACGAGTGTTAGTTACATAGCGTTTCCTTTGAGATTCTTTAAAAACTCATAATCTTGAAAACTGTATTATTTAATTTGTAAACAATTGTTTTTTCAGAGGTACAGAAAATGAGCGCGGGTGGGGGGGGCGGCTAAAGATTGTTTGCCCACGGCGCTAACTACTTGAAATCGGGGCCTGGGTACACATTCCAAAATCCTAACTTTTCAGGAGAAAGGAAAACCTGTTTTGTAGCTAAACGAAAGGTTTGATCAAAAACGTTTCTATTAGGCATTTATACACCATATTTCTGCGTATTCAATTACAAAGTATGGAAATCATATTACGTATGGTTCTCAAGTTATGCCATTTTTTTATCTCGAGGAATGTGTCCTATAACTTAGTTATTCATTGTCATTCCATGAGACAGCTGGAAATTGACTTATATTGATATCAACATTTCTTCAGCTTGCTTGTGTAATGAACGCCAAAAAAGAAATGGAAAAGCTAAGATCAAAAGCTCCTAACTGGGGTAGTACGGTAAACGTAAGCAATTGTAATTGAATCGGCGAGTTGAAAAGGTTACACCTTTCAAAATCCTTACTTTTTAGGAGAAAGGAAAAACAGTTTTGTAGCTTAAAAGAAAGATTTGATCAAAAACGTTTCTATTAGGCATTTATACATCATATTTCTGGGTATTCAACTACAAAGTATGGAAATCATATTACGTATGGTTTTCAAGTTATGCCATTTTTTATCTCGAGGAATATGTCCCATTTTATAGGTACTCAAATTTGAGAAAGATCTTTGTAGGGGCAGATAATGTATAATAAACTCGCAATATCAAAAGTCTATTAAGCAGTAACACATTATTACACAAAAATACGCCCAACCATAATTTATTTTATAGTTATTCATTGCCATTCCGTCTCTTTAAAGTGTTTTACTTTACGAAGATATCTAGCGTCCATAACTTCTGAATGGTGTATGTCTTCTATGTTTAAAATATCGTGAAGATCATCAACGTTATCGTCCATTCTTTCAATGTTAAATGGATAAGTCGAATATTTCACCACGATTATATTACTGTAGACAATAAATACCACGAAAATAAACTGCTCACTCGTTTCTTTTTCCGCTACTCGCTGCTATACAACGCTTATACAAGGGTCCTGGTCTGTATAAGCAATCCAATGAATAACTATAACAGATGTATACACAGGAGGCTTATACACGGTTTATTAGTAACGAATTTCACATAAACGGCGTATAAACCTTGTATAAAAGTTATACACCGTTTATTAGTAAGACAGTAAATGCTTTTGCTTTCTGTAAATCCATACATATACACTCCCCTTAGGCATTTATAATTCTAGGAATGTCCTTCCTGAAACCCGTTTCTGTCCTGCCATGTTTTCACCAAAACACATTTGAGTTCCAGTTCTGTTTGCCCTCATGTTCTCCTTCGCTAACTTCTTCCCTAAATTTAAATTCCTGGTAAGTTCTGTCAGTTTCTCCTTACTAACACAACCATTTCTAAATCTTTATCTTTTCAACATGCACTCATTTTCCTAATTTCTTTATTTCTCTGTTATTATATACTGGATCTTTACCATTCCTGACCACTTTTAAAGGTATGTATCCGTTTGTATTCTCCGCAAAAAGTGACTAAAACTTATCCCATAGGATAATTAATGAACACAAGTTTTCGTGGCTCATTGTATGCAGGGCACGTGAAGATCTGCCTCCGACAGTGAGGAAAGAAATTATGCCAAGGAACATGGAGGGCGGTGAATCAGTAACTCCCCCTCCCCCCCCCCCCCCACCAACTCACCACGGTACAGCGCAACGATGCACGAGTCTACTTAGTTAGTTAGTTAGTTAGAGGACGGGGATGGATAGTATGGTTGTGACTTCCACGTTCCTTCGCACAATTTGGTATTGGTATCACGATTGACCTATCTAAGGCATTTGATAGGGTAGATCATGGGAGACTACTGGCAAAAATGAGTGCTATTGGACTAGACAAAAGAGTGACTGAATGGTGGCTATATTTCTAGAAAATAGAACTCAGAGAATTAGAGTAGGCGAAGCTTTATCTGAGTGTGTAATAATTAAGATGCGAATTCCTCAAGACAGTATTATTGGACCTTTATGTTTTCTTATATCAATGATGTGTAAAGAAGTGGAATCAGAGATAAGGCTGTTTGCAGATGATGCTATTCTGTACAGAGTAATAAATAAGTTACAAGGCTGTGAGCAACTGCAAAATGACCTCGATAATGTTGTGAGATGGACAGCAGGCAATGGTATGATAATAAACGGGGTTAAATGTCAGGTTGTGAGTTTTACAAATAGGAAAAGTCCTCTCAGATTTAATTACTGCGTTGAAGGGGTGAAAGTTCCTTTTGGGGATCATTGTAAGTACCTAGGTGTTAATATAAGGAAAGATCTTAATTGAGGTAATCACATAAATATGATTGTTAATAAAGGGTACAGATCTCTGCACATGGTTATGAAGGTATTTAGGGTTTGTAGTAAGGATGTAAAGGAGAAGGAATATAAGTCTCTGGTAAGACCCCAATTAGTGTATGGGACCCTCACCAGGATTACTTGCTTCAAGTACTGGAAAATATCTAAAGAAAAACAACTCCATTTGTTTTGGGTGATTTCCGACAAAACTGTAGCGTTACAAAAATGTTCCAAAGTTTGAGCTGGGAAGACTTGGGAGAAAGAAAACGAGCTGCTCGTCTAAGTGGTATGTGCCGAGGTGTCAGTGGAGAGATGGCGTGGAATGACATCAGTAGACGAATAAGTTTGAGTGGCGTCTTTAAAAGTAGGAAATATCACAATATGAAGATAAGGCTGGAACTCAATTTGGGCAAAAATTCGTTTATAGGAAGGGGAGTTAGGGATCTTAATAACTTAACCAAGGGAGATGTTCAATAAATTTCCAATTTCTTTGCCATCATTTCAGAAAAGGCTAGGAAGACAACAGATAGGGAATCTGCCACTTGGGCTGCCCTAAACCGAGATCAGTAGTGATTGATTGATTGATTGATTGATTGATTGATTGATTGATTGATTGATTGATTGATTGATTGATTGATTGATTGATTGATTGATTGATTGATTGATTGATTGATTGATTGATTGATTGATTGATTGATTGATTGATTTCACGCACACTGTTGGAGGCAGAGCTTCACATGCCGTGATGAAGGCCAATGCAATTAGGCGGAAAGCTTGGCTTGGTTGAATATATATGTGGCTTTAATCCAGTTAGCATATTTATATCATTATTTTATCCCATAGGGCCTATTTGTATGTGTGTATGTATGTTCAGTCTTCAGCCCTAGGGCTGGTTGGATCCTCAACAGCTCCACTATCAGCTGTCATAGATGGCCTAGGCATCACTGAAGAGGCGTACTAGGGAAAGCGAGGTACTTTACCGTTGCTTTCTTCACCGGGCCAGAAGTAGCTATTACATACCATTCTGCCAAGCCCACTGAAATGCATGCGCCAACCGACCCTACCAGTCTGCCAAGCCCACTGAAATGCATGCACCAACCGACCCTATGAGCAACATTTTCATACCGTTCATAGCAGGGACTGGCTGCAGAAGGAATGGTATTACTAGCATCGCTCATACCTCAGTCACTTTCATATTGTCAAAGCCAAGTATAAGACAGATACAGATCAATGAAAGTAACAAAGTTGCTCTAGCCTATACCAGAAGACATATTGCACTGTAAACACTAGGTCCTGCCAGCAAAGGCATTAGGCTAATTATGTTTTTATTTATCACATTTCATTGACCATAACTTCATCTTCTTTATCTGTTTACCTTCCAGGGTCGGTTTTTCCCTCGGACTCAGCGCGGGATCCCACCTCTACCGCCTCAAAGGCAGTGTCCTGGAGCTTCAGACTCTGGGTCGGGGATGCAACTGGGGTGGATGACCACTACCTCGCCCAGACTGTCTCACCTGCTATGCTGAACAGGGACCTTGCGGGGGGATGGGAAGATTGGAAGGGATAGACAAGGAAGAGGGAAGGAAGCGGCCGTGGTCTTAAGATAGGTACCATCCCGGCATTTGCCTGGAGGATAATTGGGAAACCACGCTAAAACCACTTCTAGGGTGGCTGAGGTGGAAATCGATCCCAACTCTACTCAGTTGACTTCGCGAAGCTGACTGGACCCCGTTCCAGCCCTCGTACCACTTTTCAAATTTCGTGGCTTAGCCGGGAATCGAACGCGGGCCTCCTGGGTTGGCAGCTAATCACACTAACCACTACACCAGAGAGGCAGACCCGATCATAACTACTTTTCAAAAACTCCCTCGTTCTCCGAGCCGCTGTTAACAGTAGCCTACAATTACTCTAATATTATTCATGTTGTACAATTTTTTATTATTTAACTGGAGTTTCATAAATTCCCCTCTTTTCTAATCCAACCTACTAGTTGGAAATACGGGGCTGCGAATTTTGATCTACTTCTGTGATAACTGATGTTCCTGAGTAAGTTTCCCGAAGAACATGAGCCGAAAACATGGGCAAGGTATTCAGGCTCACTGCAGTGTCTGGTTTTCATTCAGCCTTGCCGTACACATCTTTCTTTCGTGTGCTAGATCACCTTTAGGTTTTGGATCATCTTGAAGATCTTCCTTATCCATATCATCTGAGTCACACGAAATGTCTTTAAAATCACTCGTTTTGTTTTAGCATGGAACATGTCCGACTCGTTGGCTGAATGGTCAGCATACTGGCCTACGGTTCAGATGGTCTCGGGTTCGATTCCCGGCCGGGTCGTGGAATTTAACCTTCATTGGTTAATTCCAGTGGCCCTGGGGCTGGGTGTTTATGCTGTCCCCTACATCCCTGCAATTCACACACCACACATAACACTATCCTCCACCACAATAACACGCAGATACCTACACATGGCAGCTGCCGCCTCCCTCTCATCGGAGGGTCTGCATTACAAGAGCTGCACTCGGCTAGAAATAGCCATACGAAATTATTATTATAGCATAGAACATGTTGAGTTGTAGGCCTACGCCACTGTTAAAATATCTTTTTGTTTTGTTGTTGCTAGTTGCTTTACGTCGCACCGACACAGATAGGTCTTATGGCGACGATGGGACAGGAAAGGGCTAGGAGTGGGAAGGAAGCGGTCGTGGCCTTAATTAAGGTACATCCCCAGCATTTGCCTGGTGTGAAAATGGGAAACCACGGAAAACCATTTTCAGGGCTGCCGACAGTGGGGTTCGAACCTACTATCTCCCGAATGCTGGATACTGGCCGCACTTAAGTGACTGCAGTTAAAATATCTTACAAGCTTGCTTTTTTGTGCACTCTGGTGAAGCTAGAAGGAAGGAGGAGTTGCACCAATATAAAAAAGTAAAAAATTAAACATTGCTCGTGAGATCACGAAAATGTGGTTGACTCCAAGTCCACAAAAGAGTGCAGTTGTACTGGCAGGCTGTGTCGTACATGATCGGTGTTGAGATTCTCATCGCCCTGGGTGCGACATTACCGCTTACGATGTCAAGGAGATGTTATCTCCGCAAGGAGGTGGAGTTAATAGCAGCACACGACCGTCATCTGCATTCAGAATACATCATTGCGACACGGATCATGCGCTAACACCTACTTCAGGCTTGTTCTTCATGCTCATCAGTTTGTTGATATAAAATACATACCGAGAGATCACATTCCAACACATTTCTCCATTAATGTCTTTGCCATTTGCACTCCAATTTCGGTTTTCTAGTCAGACAGTGCTAGAGTTAATCAAATACTGCGCTTTACTTGATGTCCTTATTTAGGCGGACACAAGTTTTTTTACTGTAATACTCTAGACGGTACCAGGCGAGTTGGCCGTGCGGTCAGGGGCACGTGACTGTGAGCTTGCATCCGGGAGATAGTGGATTCGAATCCCACTCTTGGCAGCTCTGAAGATGGTTTTTCGTGATTTCCCATTTTCACACCAGGCAAATGCTGGGGTTGTACCTTAATTAAGGGCACGGCCGCTTCCTTCCAGCTCCTAGGCCTTTCCTATCCCATCGTCGCCAGAAGACCTATTTGTGTCGGTGCGACGTAAAGCAACTAGAAATTAAAACCAACAAAGAAACAACTCTAGACTGTTACAATGCATAAAACCCCCGTCGGAGGGGGGATGAAATTCATTAGCAGTATGCCTTACGTATTGTAAGAGGTAATTAAGAGAGTTTTTTTAAAAAAATTCGTATGGCTATTTCTAGCCGAGTGCAGCCTTTGTAAGGCAGACCCTGCGATGAGGGTGGGTGGCATCTGCCATGTGTAGGTAACTACGTGTTATTGTGGTGGAGGATAGTGTTATGTGTGGTGTGTGAGTTTGCTGGGATTTTGGGGAATTAACCAATTAAGGTTCACGGTCGTGAATCGAACCCGTGGCCATGTGGATCAAAGGCCAGTGATCGAAACCAGACGATTCGTGAACATTCGGTTCAGAACTGTTGCAGAGATTCGACAGGCAGTAGACTGCTCCATTCGCACCATCAACAGAACAGGGTCTGCTAAAGGTATAATACGACTTCCTCATCGCTGGCAACGGGTTATACACAACGTTGGTGACTACATTGAAGGACAGTAAAGGTTGCTTTCATGTAACTCTTTTGTATGTTGTAAATAAATAGTTGCCATTATTTAAGTTCCAACCTTCGTATTATTGTTTTCCTTGGAAAACATTCGCATTAGTTTTACTACTAATAAATCCATGTAAGTGTATTATTCTTATGCTTATTTTCTAAACAGCCCCAGGTGAGGAGCGCAATAAGTGCACCGGTACGGAAAATCTAATTAAGGCCGTCCTCGGGGTCTTAATTTGAAGAGATTGGCGAGATGTCAGCGGGTGCAGAGATGGGGTGGCCAGAGCTGGCCCGTGGCTCTACGCCTCTGTATTGGGGAGACGAAGAGAAGCTGGTCCCCGAAGCCGGCTACCCTGAGAATGGTTTTCCGTGGTTTTCCATTCTCCTGCACTAAGGCGAATGTCGGGATAGTTGCTAGTATAGGACACGACGACCAACCCTCTCACCGTCATTTTGCATCTCCTGGTCTGAGAGAAGACGTCGCCCGTACCGCTTCCGAGGAGGAAAGGAACCTTGTGATAGCTCAGGTTGCAGAGGCACAGGGAGCCATCCCACTTTAGAATGAGATTTTCTGGTTCTAGTTTTGCGCCGACAAGTTTTAGGTCTGGTGGCTGCTCGCGGAAAGCAGTAACAGAAACACAACAATTGCAGTCCGGACTGACGCGGCAAAAACGACTCGCTAGTGCGTCAGATTTTTCTTAACCAAACCCACGCCACCATGAGGGTCAGCGGGAGGGGAGAAGGGATAGACAGGAGACCTGCGATTTAGGGCCGGTTCTACCACCTACTGGTAAAGTAGCGCGTAATTTGCCCTCCGCGTAAAAGGATGTTTCCGTTCGACCACTCCCAGGTAGCGCTATCGGCAGCATAAATCGTCGTTACCCGGCGCGTAATTTATTGGCCACTTCGAGGACCCGATAAGACTTTACCTGCCGGGCAAGTTTTGAGAGCTGAACATTATTAGCTGTATTTCTGGTGACATACAACTGAAATTAGCTTAGTATACTGAAAAAAGCATTGTACTGTAACAGTGATCGATATTGTATTGCAGGATTTTGAACATTAATGCTTCCTTAGAGTTGCAACGGTCACACCAGCCTCTCGCATTGATAGTGTAGGGAACACATTTTACACGTCAAGCTTTCGCAAATAAACTCTAAAAGGATATAAAATCGAAACCTATTTGGAAATAATTTCAAATTAGATTTAATATTATACTTTTTCATTTTTCAAACTCCAGGTATAAGTTCTTGCTATGTATGCACATTACCTTAAGGTACCTTGTAGCGTAATGGCTAACGCGCACAACTCATAATATGAGGTTTACAGGTTCGAGTCTTCATTATGACGAACCTTTTTTTTTTCATTATTAGCGTTGTATTAATCTGTTTGCCTCTTTTCATACGTTCTTTTGTTAATAACACATTTCATTGAAATATTTAATCACAATATTATGTCTACTAGGAACATGCTTTATATGTGTGCTACTTAGGCTATAGAAAGTGATGATACGATTAATATAGCATACCATATAGGACTGTCACCCAGGTAGCAGATTCCCTATCAGTTGTTTACATAGTCTTCTTGTAAATTATTTCGAAGAAATTGGAAACTATTCCATTCCCGAATGCCTCTTCCTATGATGGATATTTACCCCGATTAGTTCTTTAACAGTCCGGTACCTTCCAACTTTATCTTCATAAACATTAGAATGAAATGCATTGTAAATAAATGGAGGCATGTGGAACTAAACGAGGTCACAGAGCTAGTTGCAAATAGAGCATCGTGGAGATACTTAATTCACATAAGCCTGCAGATAGAATGCTCAAAGGCAATAAGTCCGTAAGGTGTTTATACGTATATGGAAGCGCGTGAAAAAGAGTTAAGAACAACGGCATGGAACGAAAAATTTTTTAAAATGTAAATTAGAAATACGATGAAAACCTGCATACCTTCTATTACGGAGCAAGCGACTTGACCATTCTATAGTAATTGCCACGTAAGGAAATACCCCAGAAAGTAAATATCGCCGCCCGATGCTCTTCTTTTCTCTTTTTTGTAATGGCTGATCACTGCCGCCAACCTGCCTGATTACATATTAAAATCATCAGACATAACCATAATAGACTAACCTCAATGTAAACACCGATAATGAATGTTTCCCTACCCTAGTAAATTATAAAAGATAAGATGAAATAAATCAAGATAATTATGAATATCTCCTCAATGAGGAATTAAGGAAATAAACACACTTTCTCACTTAAATTATCTGTCTTTATTTTGATATACAGTAGGCGTACTATAACCATATTCTTGAAAAGAGGGGCGTGTTAAACGATGCAATTTATTTAATAAGTCTTTGCAGTGTGATTTTCGAAAGTTCCAGACATCCAATGACTTCCCTTTCTTTTGCGCGAATATTTCCTTCTCTCTTCAATACCGGTAACCAGTAAGGAGAGAGATTATTGGGCATATTTTCAGCCTGCAGGCTGGTTATATCTTCAAGCTTATCAGGAAACATATAGGAATACTAATGTGCCAAGCTCCGTGAACGGAATTTAGGTCAGCTTTCAAGTTCACTGCGGATTTGAAAATAATAATGTTATAAGTTCTACTGCCAAAATTTCGTCCCGCAAGAGTTATTTCATGTACCGGTAGATCTAGACATGAGACTGACGTATTTGAGCACTTTCATCATTTCACACAAACTATGTTATTAAATGCATTATCCGAATATGCCACAATCCTACTTACCTGGTATTAGCCAAATAGATTTACAATCCCACAGAAAAAGAAAATATGCTTTAAATATTCTCGCAAATGTATCACTAGTGACTTTAAAGCGATGCGGTGGCAACACGCACTTCACGCTAGAGCAGTGATTGACCGTTGCCAACGTGCCAGATTAACGGTAAATGTAAGACGTCGTATCGGCAAGTAGGGTCCCTAAACTGTATGGTTACCGACACTGAAAAAGACCCAACAGCAAGAAAAGTAACCATAAATCAATATCTTAATATTACAGGGGAGAAAGGGTAAGGTTGCACCCTTAGGGTACGTCCTTACACGGAGAGGACTATACTACGAGAATACTTACATGCCTTACATGACAGGTTATAACTGGCATAAGAAAATGTAATCTCGAGATTTTAATCCCAATTAGGTACTGATTTTGAAGCTCATAGATTAAAATCACGAAAGCTTGACATAAATCGTTGTCCATAACTCTTAAGACTCCCCTTATTAGGCTTTTTGAAGATAATCAACAGATGCAAGCACAGGAAAATAAGACAATCGAAATGAGCTTCATACATCTGACGATAGATAGCAGCACACTCGAAAGCGAGAAGTCGCTGAAAATCAGTCTAGCCAACTCCGTATATCGGTGTCTAGCTCCTGGTAGCTACCCAGCGCTTGCGCGGAGGTGGTTGCACGCAACGCAAAGTACCAGCTGCTTTACACCCCCAGGCAGTTTACCTCCCGGGCAGCTGCCAGCCACTTTACCAGCGGATGGTAGAACCGGCCCTTACAGTCATGTGTCATATTAGTTGCAGTACCCGTCCTTGAGGGGATAATATTCAGGCGGGCTGTTTTCGTCGGGACGCAACAGTAATTCCATGTATCGGAGATTAGTGGCAGCAGAAGAGACAGATCATATTACAACAATAGTCAGTGTGTTGTAGTTGTAGATCAGTTTTATGAGCTTTCAATATTGTGGACTTTCACATTTAGTTTTAATTTGACTTTGGGATATTAGAGCATCCTTCTTCCTTCCGTGACTCCCTTTTGTCTTATACTTCAAGCGATCATTACTTTAAAAATATTCCCAGTACTTATAATCATCTTCATATTTTTCCTTGTCAATACGGACCGATGAGCGCGCGGTTTTACACCTTAACACAATCATGATAAAAACCATCACCAGTTGACACTATTGAACAATATTTCCGTGTTAATAATGCTTGGCATTGATATGGACCAAGTAACAAAAATCTAAATTCATTATTATATTATCACTGCCTTCGCAATACACAGGCCGTGCTGTAGAAAACGCGCCAAACCCATCAGCTGATCAACTGAGGCGAGCTAAGCGAATGTTACAAATAGTACTTGTGAATGTAATCCATAAGGATTGGGGACATTATTTGAATAATTGTGACCGGTGAGAGACAGAAATTTATATTTAAGTATATTGCATGTATTTTCTTGAAATTTATCACATCAGGATTTATGTAAACAGCTGTTATTAAGATAATGAGACCTCATAGTTTACATTAGGTATGGTATCTTCAAGTGGTGAGTAATGTAAATTCAAGTGTTGTGGAATGTATTCATTTAATTGTTATCGTATAACACGTTTTTCTGGAAATATAATGTGCTGCAAATTTAAATACAGTATGTGAAAGTTCGCATTTGCTACAATGCTAAGAACTTGTGCGTACCACGGCGAAAATACAACTATACAAGTAAATATACATTAATATTTTCATTTTTTTCGTATGAGGGCAGGTTACCTCTATGAAAAACGAAAATCCCAACCAAAAAATACCTGTTACGAAGAATAAAGGTGTGTGTTTCACACATTTTACAAAGCTGATGACTTTCTTGTTACACAGATTTACAGCAGGGCGTTTTATTGTTGATACAGAACAAGCATAAAAGTGGATAGTAACCAATTGAACCTACATACGGTTATTTCGTGGGTTAGTACTGTGGAGTACGCTCTGCCTTTCTCCCCAAAATTAATGCAAGTAAAAACCATTCCCCGGCAGTTTCCGTGAATGTTGGGAGTAACCAATAGTGCATTAATATTTGGGAAAACATGGGCTGTTCCTAAACAAAAAAATGATACAAATGTTTGCGTGGAAGAAATGGTCTCAAGAAAGTCTTCGAAGAATAGTGCCAGAAGTGTCAAGAAAGCAAAAATCCAAGAAAGATGCTGTATTTATGGTCATCTAGAGGTATGGAAGTAAAGTTTATTATTGTACGTTTGTTGTCTCCATATTTGTATTACTGGTAATTCATAATAATTATTTGTTGGGTACATTGACTAGTAAAACACTCAAGATGTGACCGCGTAGATCGCACTTCAAACCTACTTCTCCTAAAATTGCATAGACCTGACATACGAGTTACGATACAATTACAGGTGTTAGTGATCTCATTTGTAATATTAATACAACATTTGTAAATATTACATATTTACAAAAGGTACAGACATATGTCCTTGGATTACACGGGTCGGACGGAGGAAACAGTTAGCCCCTTTGTGTGACGTCATCGGAGCTAGTGTATGGCCTGTACATCACGAAGGCAGTGATATTATCATGGGCGGTACGGTAAAACTTTTTAAAACATAAATGATTGGAATTTGTATTCTCTATAACTTTACTTACGGTATGTAATAACATAGGTATTTAAAAATATTAAATTTTAGACACCTTCCCTTGAACTACCATTTTGTCCTGCGGGAATAAAACTTAGTTCTATCCTAGTCTGTAGCACCTTATTCACTCACTTTACATACCGATTTTCTTTTAATTGTGTTCACCCATTTTCTCGTAGTCCGGTGTTGATATGGACTTAGCAACCAAAATAGAAATTTACGAATATCTCTGTTATGATTGCCGGTACGGTAAAAATGTGTAACAAATAAATGATCGGAAATTTAATTCCACACAACGGTGGTTACGTAGTATTCATCGACAGGATCATAAATATATAAATATTTGAGAATTCAATTTGAGGCACCTTCCCCTAAACTAAGTTACTATTTCACTCAGCGTGAATAAAATTATTTATAGCATAGATTGTAGTTCACCCTTTTCCGACTTTATAGACAGACAGACAGACAGACAGACAGACAGACAGACAGACAGACAGACAGACAGACAGACAGACAGACAGACAGACAGACAGACAGACAGACAGACAGACAGACAGACAGACAGACAGACGCGACGGAAAATTAAAAAGTGCATTTTTTGATTGATGTGGAGACGATCGGTACAGAAATAGCGTTTTTTTAAAATTCTGAGCGATGTACTGACAAACCTCTTATTTTGTGTATAGACGTTATTTTTTCGACTACCTTATGAATGTTTGCAAGACTCGGCCGGTGAGATGATATTCTTGTTTACAAGACTTTACCCCATGCCTCCGGAAGAATGAATAGAATCGCAGGATATGAATACATATTGTATATACTGGATCTTGGTAGTCCTCATCACACGTATTGTAACTGCAACAGGAATACGCAAAATAAAATTAAAATATATGAAAACGTGCAGCATGTTTTGTGAACACGTTAGATGTGTAACAAGAAATGAATATCATTTCAATTTCCTTATGTATTTAAAATTCCATAGGCTATAAAGATGACTAAATACAGTAGAAGAATGATATTTTTTTTCTCAAAATACTTTTGTAAGTTTACGAAATTGGAGAAAAAGGTAAGCACTCGTATAACTTACTGATTTAAAGTTTACGGATGAATTTAAAAAAATATCTTAGTGGTTTTAAATTTATTTTAAGCTTCATCAAAAGGAGGAAGCTGAAAAATAAACTAGTTTGGCCTAATAAATATGGAACAGTTATAAAATATTTCAATATTTGCCTCGAATTCAAACGGGAAATCATTGAACTGTATGTTTACCATGTTCATCAACGGAATACGAATCACCTCCAGACAGCAGTGGCGGCTAAATCTTCCCTGAGACTTTGAAAGCTTTTAATAAATATTTTCCTGGTAAAAATAATTAGGCAGGATTGACTTCACCTGGTATTCTCCCTCATTATCATAAGAAACTTAAACTCATGCCTTCGCTGCACAGACGGTGCCGTGGGCCATGTTTTATCCATTAATACGTGTGTATATTATCAAGTCATAGAACGTGCGTGGAAGATTCTTTATATGGTTGTATTTATCGTATCGAATTACCGGTTCTCTCTCAGAACAGCGGGATCCCGGCTCCCCCGTGACTGGTTCGGGTTTTTAATTCAGGTTGCGATTTTCTTAATGTCCATGTTAAATGCCTGACAGAGGACGATATTTTTGCGTAATGCATTTATACTCGTGTGGATGCGAGTTCACATGGCCACATTGGCAGAAAGAGAAAGCCATTATGAGCGCAGTTGTTTTGCCGCTCGCATTCCAGCGTAGTAATTAAGTGTGCTTAATCCTAGAGATCAGTGTCAGTAGAAGTATTGACATGGCGTGCGGGTCCTTAGGGTCTAGTTCAGCGATTACCCAACGGGGTTCCGCGAAAGTGCATCATTTGAAAGCCTGTGTTCAATTGTTCCATTTGCAAACGAAAAAAAGAAACATGAAGATATTATATAACTGATGAAAATGAAATGTAGTATGGCTTTTAGTGCCGGGATATCCCAGGACGGATTCGGCTCGCCAGGTGCAGGTCTTTCTATTTGACTCCCGTAGGCGACCTGCGCGCCGTGATGAGGATGAAATGATGATGAAGACAACACATACACCCAGCCCCCGTGCCATTGGAATTAACCAGTTAAGGTTAAAATCCTCGACCCGGCCGGGAAACAAACCCGGGACCCTCTGAACCGAAGGCCAGTACGCTGACCGTTCAGCCAACGAGCTGGACATACAACTGATTTACAACCATATCAAATTCCTGTCAGAAAATCTTGGCAAGTTCAGGAACACTTTCACTGACTACCCAAACAGTTTAGATAAACTTATTCAACCTTCAGGTAAGGTAAGGGTGTATAATGCCCTAAGGCAGGTCCGAACCTCCACAGAGGTGTGCCTGAGCCGCAGTTTTCGTGCGGTAGGATGGCCAGTTCCTTTTCGCTCCTCCATTCCCTTAGCCCCCACCAACCGCGTGTGGCAACCCATCCAAATTTTGACCACGCCAAATGTTGCTTAATTTCGGAGATCTTACGGGATCCGGTGTTTCAACACGGCTACGGCCGTTTTAAACCTTCAAGAGAATAACAATTGTCTGGACTGAAATGTGCTCGGACAAAATTCAACGAACAGTCCTGTGATGTACTTCCGTTACAGGTGAATAAGACGTTTCCTGATATAAAGCGTTTAAACATATTACTCCAGTTTTCCCCATCTTATTTATATAAACACGCATTTATTTAGTCTGAGAAAATAGGCTTTTGTCCGTCGAAGAAACACGTTTATGCCTGTCGATGTTGCGCCCAAGAATACAATTGTGCTCCCACAGACAAGTCCAAGTATCATATTGAGCTGCAATCGTCAATAGAATTATGCTCTCGAAGAACTGTTTACTTTCTTAATGAGAGTGAACTAAAAAAAAATCCAGTTTTAGCTTTCCGGGCAAGCTCAATAATAAGGAACTACAGTCTACACTATAAATAATTTCGTAAGATGCCCTAATATCGCAGAGTCGAAAGAAAACTAGATGTGAAGGCCTACAATACAGAAAGCTCATAACACTGAACAATAATAACATTACATTGACCATTGTTTGTTGGGATGTGCTTTGTGTCTTTTGTTGCCAGTCATGTCCGATAGACGGGATTACCGCTGTATACCGAGTATATTTTTAATTTGCTTTACGTCGCACCGACACAGATAGGTATTATGGCGACGGTGGGATAGGAAAGGGCTAGGAGTGGAAGGAAGCGGCCCTGGCGTTAATTACGGTACATCCCCAGCATTTGCCTGGTGTGAAAATGGAAGGCCACGGAAAAATATCTTCAGGGCTGTCGACAGTGGTTTTCGAACCCAGTACCTCCCGGATGCAAACTCACAGCTGCGCGCCCTAACCGCACGGCTAACTCGCCCGGTCGTACCGAGTATAACAGCCTGCCTGAATATTGGCCGGAAGTAGCTGGGGAGTCAGATAGCTTTCTTCTTAAGCATGCCATTCCTCTGGTTCATAAATTTTCTGATACTACTGGTACGTAACAAACTGGTTCATCATAGCAGTCAATCCGTACCCTGAGGCACTGATTGGAATGCGCAGTGTGTATGTTTAACGGAACAATGGCAGAGGAGTGTTCATGGCTGTCTGCGGCCTGGTCATTCCAGCACTGGAACTGTGGACTGTTAGATCGACATCGTAGTACTGTTCTTTAGAAGTGAGAAAATGTGCGGTTTTTCATTTGAGCGAGTATTTTATATGATAACATTGCTTTTAAACCCTACATTCCTACTGACGTTTTTTGTAATGGCCTAAGTTAACTGTAGTTAGGAAAACCACAAAGACAGTCTTTCTGAGAATCCCGTAGCGAAGCACGTGTACATCACCTAGTATGAAGATAAAGTTGGATTCAAGTGGACAAATTGGGGCAAATACTTGTTTATAGGAAGGGGAGTTAGGGATTGGATTGGAATAACTTACCAAGGGAGATGTTCAATAAATTTCCAATTTCTTTGCAACCATTTAAGGAAAGGCTAGGAAAACAACAGATACGGAATCTGCCACGTGGGCGACTGTCGTAAATGCAGATCAGTGCTGATTGATTGATTGATTGATTGATTGATTGATTGATTGATTGATTGATTGATTGATTGATTGATTGATTGATTGATTGATTGATTGATTGATTGATTGATTGATTGATTGATTGATTGATTGATTGAATTGGTCTAGAGATATGATGAATACGGAATGATACTCTCACAAGTAATCAAACGATTAGGAAATATGGTGATGAGATCCTCCCACTTTAGGTATCTATAATGGAGGAACAGGCTCCGTGATGTTCAAGGTATATAAAAAGTTATGTAGCAAAATGAGCGTATTGCAGTGGTTCTGTCATTGTACGTCGCGATCATCACAGTTATGTTACTCTGTCCTTATGACAGTCTAGTATTAGCCTGTCAACCACAGGGCACAGTGATTGAAAAACGAGGTTGAAAATTTATGTCCACGATAATAATACTAATAATAATAATAATAATAATAATAATAATAATAATAATAATAATAATAATAATAATAATAATGATACAAAATACCAAAATTCACCGTTATAACTCCGTCGTCAAGACGGTATCTCTCTATGCGTCAGAATGCCTCATCCTCTCTCAGAAATGTGTGCTCGCTAAGTTACAGCAAAAAGAGCGAAAGATCTTGGCCCAGATTACAAAAACGATATGTACTTAAGAAAATCCAGACAAGAAATTTGCTTTAAGGTAGGGGAGATCACGGACACAATGCGCAAATGCATGGTTCCCTTCTGCGGCCATCGATCGATGGACAAAACATGAACATGAAAATCCACAGCCTGTTTCCAGTCATTCGAGCGGATCAGCAATGGAAAGAATAAAGCCCCCATCCAGCGGCGCGGATATGATTTGTGCCGGCTGCCGAAGTCTGTCGCACTCCTCTGGGGCAATGATTAATGAATGATAGATGAAATGAAATGATATTGGAGAGTGTTGTTGCAATGAATTATGGCAGGGAAAACCGGAGTACCCGGAGAAAAACCTGTCCCGCCTGCGCTTTGTCCAGTACAAATCTCACATGAAGTGACCGGGATTTGAACCACGGAATTTATTGGTGAGAGACCGGCGCGCTTCCGCCTGAGCCATGGAGGCTCCTGGACAAAACTTTTTAAAAATAATTTTGACGCAAAACCAAAAAACAACATTTCCCTGGTACATTAACGTCAAGAAAGACCTTGAAGAAATGGGCCTACACCCGGATGACGCATCGTGACTTTTGGGACTTTCCGGGAAGCGAAGTGGGCAACTGATACAAAGTGGTCGGTTGAACGCCTGCTCGACACAGCGAGCTGATGAAAACCTACGGGATCAATGGAAAATTGAGTAAACGCCAAAATGTATAATGAAACTTATCGTGCTCCCTAGTTGGCCGATTAGCGAATAATAAATAAATAAATAAATAAATAAATAAATAAATAAATAAATAAATAAATAAATAAATAAATAAATAAATAAATAAATAGGTTTCAATGTTTGCATCGACAACCATTCGTTGTATACTCGGATATTCCTATGAATTTTTTTGTTTACGATGATTACTACTACCATTCAGCAGGATATTGTCCTTTTCTCCTCGGACACCTGTATAGAAATACTGTTCAACTTGTAACAGTTTTTTTAAGTTGTAACTTTCAAGTCAATTGTCTTCTGGGCAGAGAATTAAATAAAACCTGTTCTATTTTTATATTAAAGATACGAATAGCTGTATGGATCAGCAACTGTACCACACCATTATTTATTTTGCTCCGTCCATTTAGTGGTAAAATGAAATGTCGTATGGCTTTTAGTGCCGGGATATCCCAGGAAGGGTTCGGCTCGCCAGGTGCAGGTCTTTCTATTTGACTTCCGTAGGCGACCTGCGCGTCGTGATGAGGATGAAATGATGAGAAAGGCAACACATACACCCAGCCCCCGTGCCAATGGAATTAACCAATTAAGGTTAAAATCCCCGATCCGGCCGGGAATCGAACCCGGGACTCTCTGAACCGAAGGCCAGTACGCTGACCGTTCAGCCAACGAGTCGGACCATTTGGTGGTCATGATCGTCAAGGCGTCGTGTCCATATGATCAGACACCGTGCTGAGCTGGTTCGAGTCTCGTTGGTTGAAAGAAATTTCATCATTAGAATGTTGGCCGGCAAGACAGCAGAGGTGATGATATGCAATTCCTAATCACTAGATTACATGCCAAAATCCTGGATTCACTACCAGAGCTCTCCACTCTGCCCATAAGCAGCGAGGTTCTATGACGCAGTTGATGGTGATTCGTCGGTCGGATGGAGACGTACAGCTTTGAGCAGACGACTTGATGTTATTAGGAGTAGGCTACGTGCCGATACTGGGTTCCAAGCTCTCCCATCCTCATTAATATCATCAGCAGCATCTCAGAGCACAACTCATGCCTGCTGTCTACTTCACTGATTTCATAATAATTTTACCAAAATAAATTAACCTCAATGTAAGAATTTATTTTATTTATTTATTCATTTGCTTACCCGCCAGAGTGGGTTTCTCCCTCGGATTCAGCGAAGGATCCCACCTCCACCGCCTCAAGGGCAGTGTCCTGGAACGTGAGATATTGGGTCGGGGATACAACTAGGGAGGATGACCAGTACCTCACCCAGGCGGCCTCACCTGCTATGCTGAACAGGGGCCTTGCAGGGGGATGGGAAGATTGGAAGGGATAGACAAGGAAGAGGGAAGGAAATGACTGTGACCTTAAGTTAGGTACCATCCCGGCATTTGCCTGGAGGAGAAGTGGGAAACCACGGAAGACCACTTCCAGGATGGCTGAGGTGGGAATCGAACCCATCTCTACTCATTTGACCTCCCGAGGCTGAGTGTACCCCGATCCAGCCCTCGTACCACTTTTCAAATTTTATGGCAGAGCCGGGAATCCAACCCGGGCCTCCGGGGGAGGCAGCTAATCACACTAACCACTACACCACAGAGGAGGACTATTTATTTATTTATTTATTTATTTATTTTTATTTATTTATTTATTTATTTATTTATTTATTTATTTATTTATTTATTTATTTATTTATTTATTTAATCTGTTTACCCGCCAGATTGGGTTTATTCCTCGGACTCAGCGAGGGATCCCACCTCTACCGCCTCAAGGGTAGTGTCCTGGAGCGTGAGACATTTGGTCGGTCGGAGGATACAACTGGGAAGGGGGAACAGTACCTCACCCATGTGGCCTCACCTGTGGGGTATGGAAAGATAGCAAGGGATGGGCAAGGTACGGGGAAGGAAACGGCCGCGGACTTAAGTTAGCTACCATACCGGAATTTGCCTAGAGGAGATGTAGGAATTTGAGCCTCCGTGGCTCAGGCGGAAGCGCGCCGGCCTCTCACGGCTGGAATCTGTGGTTCAAATCCCAGTCACTCCATGTGAGATTTGTGCTGGACAAAGCGGAGGCGGGGCAGGGTTTTTCCAGGTACTCCGGTTTTCCTTTCCATATTTAATTCCAGCAACACTCTCCAATAGTCATTTCATCCGTCATTCATTAATCATTGCCCCAGAGGAGTGCGACAGGCTTCGGCAGCCGGCATAATCCCTATCCTCGCCGCTAGATGGAGCTTCATTCATTACAATCCTGACTCGGTTGAATGACTGGAAACAGGCTGCGGATTCTCATTTCAGATGTGGGAATCCACGGAAATCCACTTCCAGGATGACTGAGGGGGAAATCGAACATCTCATTATTCAGATGACCTCCCGAGGCCGTACCACTTTTCAAATTTCGTGGAAGAGCCGGGAATCAAACCCGGGCCTCCGGGAATGGCAGCTAATCACACTAACCACTACACAACTACACGGAGATGTACTTACCTAAGTTATATTGTTCAAAAGCTTAAAATACTGCCATATGAAATAAATCAGGTATATTTTTATTTCCTGTCACAGCGTCGATACAATACAATTATACATAAATTAAAATATACATAAGCATAACATACATGTTACAATTGCACAAAGTACAGGTCACTTTACAGATATAATTCGTGCTGTCACTCGAGTCCATCCAATAATCAGCGAAAGCAGTTCCCTCTTTGATCGCTTGAACGAAGTCTTGAACTGTGCATTAGACAAGACATATTTGAAAGTTATATAATAATGTGTGGTGCAGTTTGCATTTCACCGAAATCACAAGTTCTAGTTAGAATATTAATAATCAAGTAAATTTTTCAGTCCAACTGAGGAATTAAGAAAAATTAACCCATGCTTCTTTATTATCTCTGAAAGTACCACCAGCATGAAGTCAAGCATAACACTTTTTTCTTGCTAATTGCTTTATGTCGCATCGACACAGATAGGTCTTACGGCGTCGATGGAACAGGAAAGGCCTAGGAATGGGAAGGAAGCGGCCGTGGCCTTAATTAAGGTACAGCCTGGTGTAAAAATGGGAAACCACGGAAAACCATCTTCAGGGCTGCCAACAGTGGAGTTCGAACCCACTATCTCCCGGATGCGAGCTCACAGCTGCACGCTCCTAACCGCACGGCCAACTCGCCCGGTAAATAACACTTGAACAATGTACTACGGTTAGGTTAGGTTGATCACGAATGCCGAAATTTTCTTAATTTTCAGATGATTCTTATTATGTTAGAAATTGATCATAGAAATAAGATTAAAAGGAATTCTTACGTCCACTAGTTTAGCAGCTCAGAATATGATTGCTGTATCACTGCGGTTCACATCTACCTGACCTTCCTTTTCAATTCATCATATTTTACGATGGCGGTCTGAAGTGGGCTTTGTAGAGCAGATGACTTCGCTTTCGTTTTCTAGCAGCTTTTAATTGTTTCTTTGACATCGCAATTCAAATCTGCATAATAACTGGACGAAATTTATTTATTTATTTATTTATGGTGTCAGAGCCGGAAACATTACATTAAAGAGAGAATTATACATATGTGCATAGCAAACTTTGAAATGAAAGTGGAAAAACATAAACTATAATATTATATGGTCGCAGGCTTAGAAGACCATAAGTTGGTTACTTCGAGCATTTGGTGTTGCATTGGACGAAATAAGACCGTTGTTATGAAACGACTCCATTCGTTATCTTACACTACTTGTGTGTGTGTTCATTTCTCATGCACAGCGCTGTTCACCTTGTGATGTTCCACTCTGACCCTCAACCCTGACCGCAACTCTTAAGACATTCACTTAATTGGAACTGTGAAGAACAAGACTGGTAAAGGTGCAGCACAATTTGCAGGCTACCTGCATGCATAGAGAATACCATCTCCCATTACTCAGGACTAGAGGTCTCATTAGAGCATCCACCGAGGCCCGTTAGAGGAGAGCTTCACCTGTTTCTGTTGGCTTCAGTTCACGGTAATGACACGGTTAGTAAAACGAGGTAAACTCTTGTAAGGCAAGTAAAGGATCTATGAGATATAATAGTTATTTATGCAACTCGTGCTTATCTTTTTGTCCTTTTGTTTCATGAATGTTAATATTTAACCATAGAAATGGCAATGTTAAATCTTGTGGTGGCTGCTATATTTGGCAACTTCTACTTGTCTAAATAAAATACAAAATATCTGCAAGATACGAAATAAATCTATGAAGTTGTATAACCTGTCCGTGATTCAAAGAAATAAAATACACTACACACAAGGAGAGACGACAATGAACTGTCATCGGCTGTGATGCTAATTTGGCCTTGGCCTTCCTGGCATTAGCGCTTAGCAGCGATGACAAGTTGAAAGCGCTGGCAGACGGAAGCCTGTTCCACGAACGAACTTTGCAACTTTTCAACTTTGCACTTTTCACTTTTCAATTCTTGCAAAGTGCAAAGTCTTTCTGTTCCACCATGATCTAGGTTGTACTTTTCAATTTCTTCGCTAAGTGAAAAATCTTTGCGAATGAGTGAGCCGATCAAACAGTACAGGCCTAATATTCTATGATTTTAATGCTTTATTTTTCGCGGCGAACTTGACGGTATTATTGTGGTACCGTTAGTTTTAAGGTTCTTATTATGGGAAAGAAAGGTTATTAAAAGAAGCTGGTCGTGCTGGAACTTGTCTAGGAGAAATGGGACATCCTTTTTGGAAACTTTAAAAATAACCTCTCAAATGATGACACGCATCAATATTAGCGAGAGTACCGCCAACACATCCTCACACAGAGGAAAATTCACCGTTCATTAGAAATCCCGTCGCTATATTAAGTGGATTATCAGGCCAACGTACTATGTTAGGAAATATTAAATTTACCGGTACTATAACATCTACGACTTTGGTAGCAGTTCTGCAAATAATTGACTCTGATGTCCCATGCATTGTTGCTACACCGTGCAGCTGGGCCCCATTTACTAACCAATGAGAGCATTTGTTCTTTTTCGGAAAGGGATTGACTTCCTTTTGTTGCATGCTTCAATAAATTGCCGAACATTTCAAGTGTATAGTCAGCCTGTGTTGGGGTAATACGAAATCACTTGCGAAGTACTGTCGAAGTGAGGTTATGAAAATTAATCCTGTCTTTACACGTTCTCTTGTTGGATCTTTTCATCACTGGCGTCACTTGATGCTAACAAAAGCTCTCGTCATAACGTGTTTATAGCACTAAACCAAAATCTACGCCGAGAAACTCGTGTACATACTTGTTAATTAACAGATGAAAAGAGAATCATCTCTTTGCAAGATTTCTGAAAACTTTTCACTTATTTTCTTTGCGCTTTGCATTTCTGTACCAATGGAGGAACATAACAGGCTTGAAAAGTGAAAAGATTCCTCACTTTTCACTTTTCACTTTTCACTTTGCAAGCTAAATCTGTAAAGTGATGATGGAACAAAATCTGAACTAATAATAATAATATTAATAATCGTATGGCCTCAGATACCGTGTGAAGACATTTCAATTTGACGCCATCTGGTTGTCTGCTCGTCAATTTCGACGTTCCGTTTTACTGTAGGCCCCCACTAGATGGCAGACCGAGTAAACCGAAACTCTCTTGGGCGTCTATGGGTGAGATTTAAGCCGAGTTTACACGAGGACAGTATGCAAGACAGGACAATATTGTATTGTCCTGGTATTGTCCTGTGCTCCGTGAACAGTCCCTTGCGCAGGACAAGACAATATCAAGTCGTCCGCTTTCCATCATCAAAATGGATCCACGACGCCGTGCTCTTTAAGGAAAATTAAGGAAATTGATTCATATCTTATAGGAAGAAGTGTTAGATATAGTTGAAGACGTTATAACTAAAAATAAGAAGAGATTGTGGTTACGGAAATGGTTGTCACGCAGATCTTCATTAGGATCGTCTGTTTTATTATTAAAATAATTAGAAGATCCTCAAGAATATAAAGGGGCTGCCTGGCCGAGGCGGTAAAGGCGTGCTCGGTTCGCCCGGAAGGACGTGGGTTCGAATCCCCGTCAGGAAATCGTAAAATTTAAGAAACGAGATTTCCACTTCCGGAGGTGCATATGACCCTGAGATTCACTCAGCCTACATCAAAAATGAGTACCAGGTTAATTCCTGGGGGCAAAGGCGGTCGGGCGTAGAGCTAACCACTCTACCCCATCACGTGCCGAGGTTAACAATGGTGGAAGCCTTTACCTTCCACTCATCCAAGGGCCTGTACGGAGGTGACTTTGCTTCAAGAATATAAAATGTGCATGAAGATGTCAACTGAATGTTTTGAAGACCTTCTGAGGAAGGTCCTACCGATGATTCAACGTAACGATACATTAATGAGAGAAGCAATACCCGCCAGAGAAGAACTACAAATTACTCTAAGATACTTATCAACAGGACAATAAGAGCGATGGTGGGGGAAGGCATTGTCCCGATAGATAGGAAGCGAGGCTAACTCGTAAGACAGTAGCTTATTCATTGTCCTGTCCTCGGCTAGTCCTCGTGTAAACTTGGCTTTAATGAATTTTGTCGGGTAAACACCAAATGTGTCACCAGAGATCTTTTACATGCCGACATTGTACGACATGGAGTGTCGAATGGACCTTTTTCCGCCCTTCAAAAATCCGACTATCTCTGCCAGATTTGAACCCGCTATCTTGGGATCCGGAGGCCGACACTCTACCGCTGATCCACAGAGGCAGCTAAAATCTGAACTGAAATGTGCAAAGTGAAAAGTTGCAAAGTTCGTTCGTGGAACAGGCCCCAGGTGCGGCATAAAACTACTAATAAATTGAGTTTAGCCCAGATGCTGGCAGATGCACTTAGTTTTACCTACGCGTAAGCAGCATGTTTCTCGTGTTAGCAGTAATATTGTAACACAGTGATAGATACCATTCAGTTGGTGCTGTATTAAGGGGAATAGACAGCAATAATCTTACCTAGAAAATTAAACGCTACATTTTCCGTATCTGTGTATATATTGGGCAGCATTAAAAAAAGTGAATATTACATTTAACATCGTCTGCTGCAAATGTAGTTTATACACAGTAAGAAATACTGTTGTTGACTATTTCTCCTACCAGCAGCAAGATATATCTCTCCGTCCCCAACGTTAACAGCCATACAAGTGATTACTACCACAGCCGGATCGGTGTGCAGTGAAGAGAACTTGCCTTGAGACTCCCTCCGCCCGAGCTGTCCTCAAGCAAGCCTAAATCTTGAAGAAAACGAAAAAAGGAACTAAGGAATAATATTACGGTTAATGAAATTAATGAATCACTAAAGAAAAACGAGGAGAAATCGAAAACAATAACCTTCTTTAACAGTAAAGTTATATAGAAGTGTTGAAGTATTGAGTCATAAAAGAATACGATGGAATTTGTTATTTAATTGACATGATACTGTATAGGCTTTTGGGTTATGCCGTGTCAAGAAAATAAGGTGAAATTCTTTACGTTTCGCAGAAAACTGTGCTCTGCGTCCTCAGAAGAAATCTCGACTGACCACGAGAAAGGCTTCTTATACAATGACACTTTGACATTTGGACGTTATATTACCCCGTTATATTGTAACGTCTTGACATTTGGACGTTATATTAACCCGTTATATTATAACGTCTTGACATTTGGACGTTATATTACCCCGTTATATTATAACGACCAAATTTCAAAGTGTCCTTATTTAAGAAGCCTTTCTCGTGGTCAGTCGAGGTTTCTTCTGAGGACGCAGAGCACAGTTTTCTGCGGAACGTTAAGAATTTCAACTTATTTTCTTGACACGGCGTAACCCCAATAGCCTATGCAGTATCATGTCTATAAGTACGGGCCGTGAAAGCATCAATGGCAACATTGTTATTTAATTGTTCAACAATGTGCAGTTGCAACTGACGAAGTTCAGCGGGGTGTATTCCGGCTTCCCACGCATTTGGTGGCAAACGAGTCAAGTCTAACGTGACGTCACTGGGAAGATACAGCGAGCTTTGAACTCTCCACTTGCTTTGAAGTCTTGATTGAGTTTGTGGGTGATAAATAGTAAGGTCTGTGTTCTAAAATCTGACTTACCGGTGTAAACAATTCGTTTCTCATTTAACTGGTGATTGGTTTCTTTAGTGTTCTACGTAGACTATTTAAGTAAAATGAGTAACAAATAGAACTAACTAACGGTGCCCTTGCTCTGTGTACTAATATTGGTTACAAAACTCAGGACATAGTTTATCATCGATTCCCAAAGAATGAGGCACTCCAAAATACATGGGTAGCTCGGTGCAAGCGAATGAACAAGATAATTATTCATAACTAGCAAGGTACCCGTGCTTCGCTACGGTATTATACTGAAATTTATAATTGAATGCTTATTGTTTTACATATATAATCCACCGAAATTCCCGATCTGACTCGTTTTCTGCGAGAATCCACCAAAATTCCCGATCTGACTCGTTTTCTATTAGATTACGGCACGTTTCCTCCCATTTTTCAATCTTCCTTTCCAGGAATCGATTTCGTACTTCCCGGGCTAGGCTCAGGTGTTCCTCCCGGTCAGTTGGGTCCGTAAATCTTTGCCATACCGTATTTTCCTATAATCATTTTTAATCTGGATAAAATCCTTCAGGAGATCTGGCGTGGTGTCATATTGGGTGCCTTGGCGGTACTGAACCCGCGGCCGGACTGCATTCTTAGTCATTACCCGTCCAGGAGCCGTTTCCAGCGCGGTCCGCACATTTGACGACGGTCCGGAACATTATTATTATTATTACTATTATGTGTTGCTGGGATGAATGATGACAGGGAAAACCGGAGTATCCGGAGAAAAACCTGTCCCGCCTCCGTTTTGTCCAGCACGAATGTCACATGGGGTGACCGGGATTTCAACCACGGAACCTAGCTGTGAGAGGCCGGCGCGCTGCCGCCTGAGCAACGGAGGATCCTTATAAGTACATTAAGAACAGTAAAATCAATTGGTCTCACCTCCTTTTACACCCCACCGCCGTTAGGTTTACTGCCAATCCCCCCCCCCCCCCAAAAAAAATAAATAAAAGAAGGCGTGTTCCTTTATGTTTAAGGGAGATTCCAAACACCAATGTTCACGTCTGTTATCTTCAGTTTTGAGATATAAGTATCCCCATAAATATAATTTACTTTTGTCACTTCATTTCAAACTACTCCCCCCCCCCCCCTTAAGTGAATTTTCCCGCAAAAAATACTTGTTTCTTTCATAGTACAGGATCTTCTAAATACCAATTATCACGACTCTTAACTTCTTCACTTTTTGATTTATGTGTCCTCATGAAAAGAATTCCACTCCTTTACACTCCCGCCCCCAAGATGGTTTCCCCCCCAAAACGCGTTTTTCTTTGTTTTTAAAGGAGATCCAAATACGGATTTTCACGTCTGTAACAACTTTAGTTTTTATCAGATGTATATATTCTCATACAATTAAAGTCAATTAATTTTTCAATTCTTTCACCCCCCTCCCCCCCCACTTCATTGGATTTTCCGAGAATACGTGTTTCTTTACTTTTAAAGCAGATTGCAAATATCAAATTTCACGTCTGTAACATCTTCATTTTTAAGATATCAGTAGCCTAATTAAAATAATTCAATACCATTTTCAGTCACTTTTACCCCCCCCCCTCCACCCAAGTGGTATTTCCGAAAATTAAAAATACACGTTTCTTTATGTATAATAGAGATAAAAATGCCATTTTTCACTTCTGTAACATGTTAAGTTTTTTTTAGATATACTGTAAAAATTCTCATTTTAAAATTTCACCCCTTTTGGGTTCCCCTTAAGTGGAGTTTCCAAAAACAAATCACCTATGTTTCTTTACATTTACAGGAGATTCCAAACACCCACTTTTTACGTCTGTAACATTTTACGTTTCCAAGATAATCTTTCAAAAAATTCACCCCAATTTGTCACTTCTGTTTAACCGCCATTAATAGGATTTTCCAAAAACTAAAAAAATACGTGTTTCTTAATTTTTAAAGGAGATCCCATATACAAATTTTCAGTTCTGTAATATCTTCCGTTTCTGAGATATATGAATGCTCATTAAAGGCATTCAACCCATTTTTTATCCTTTTACACCCCTCCTATTGGGATTTACAGGAAACAAAAAAATACGTGTTCCTTTATTTTTAGAGGAGATTCTAACTACCAGTTTTTACATCTGTAAATTTTAAAGTTTTAAGATGTAGACACATTCATTTTAAAAATTCACCCCCCTTTTCACCACCAATATTTGGATTTTCCAAAAACGAAAAAATACGTGTTTCCTTACTTTCAAAGATCCCAAATACCAATTTTCAAGTCTGTAATATCTTCAGGTTCTGAAATAGAAGTAGACTCATGAAAAGCATTCTACCCCTTCTTCAACCTTTTCCTCCCTTCTTATTAGGATTTTCCGAAAACAAAATATACGTGTTTCTTTATTTTTAAAGGAGATTCTAAATACCAATTTTCACATCTATAACCTTTAAAAGTTTTGAGATATAGATACACTCATTTTAAAATATTACCCCCTTTTCACCCCCTCCCTTAAATGGATTTTCCAGAAACAAAAAATACGTGTTTCTTTATTTTTAAAGGAGATCCTAAACACCGATTTTCAGGTCTGTAATATCTTCAGTTTCTGAGATATAAGTAGCCTCATTAAAGGCATTCAACCCTTTTTCCACCCCTTTTCACTCCTCCTATTGCGATTTTCCGAAAACAAAAAAATACGTGTTTCTTTATTTTTAATGAAGATTCTAAATACCAATTTTTACATCTGCAAACTTTAAAAGTTTGAGATATAGATTCACTTATTTTAAAAATTCACCCCCTTTTCACCCTCCCATTAATTGGATTTTCCAAAAACAAAAAAATACGTGTTTCTTTATTTTTAAAAGAGATCAAAAGTACCAATTTTCAGGTCTGTAATATCTTCAGTTTCTGAGATATAAGTACTGGTATACTGATTAAGGGCATTCAACCCATTTTCCCCATTTTCACCCCTTTTCACCCCTCCTATTGGGATTTTCTGAAAACAAAAAAATACGTGTTTCCTTATTTTCAAAGAAGATTCTAAATACCAATTTTTACATTTGTAAACTTTTAAAGTTTTGAGATATAGGTGGACTCATTTTAAAACTTCACCCCCCTTTTCACCCCCTTAGCAACGGAGTATCCAAAAACTCTCTCTTAGCGAGCACCTACATCTTAATATGAATGTATCCCCAAAATTTTATTTCATTATGTCCAGTAGTTTTGGCTCGGCGATGATGAATCAGTCAGTCAGTCAGGACAAGCTATTTTATATATATACTAGCAAGATACCCGTGCTTCGCTACGGTATTATACTGAAATTTATAATTGAATGCTTATTGTTTTAGATATATAATCCGCCGAAATTCGCGATCTGACTCGTTTTCTGCGAGAATCCACCAAAATTCCCGATCTGACTCGTTTTCTATGATTTTACGGCACGTTTCCTCCCATTTTTAAATCTTCCTTTCCAGCAATCGATTTCGTACTTCCCGGGCTAGGCTCAGGTATTCCTCCCGGTCAGTTGGGTTCGTAAATCTTTGCCATCTTTTCCTATAATATTTTTAATATGGATAAAATCCTTCAGGAGATCCGGCGTGGTGTCATATTGGGTGCCTTGGTGGCACTGAACCCGCGGCCGGACTGCATTCTTAGTCATTACCCGTCCAGGAGCCGTTTCCAGCGCGGTCCGCGCATTTGACGACGGTCCGGAATATTAATATTATTATAATTATTATTATTATTATTATTATTATTATTATTATTATTATTATTATTATTATTACGTGTTGGTGGAATGGCTGATGACAGGGAAAACCGGAGTATCCGGAGAAAAACCTGTCCCGCCTCCGTTTTGTCCAGCACGAATGCCACATGGAGTGACCGGGATTTGAACCACGGAACCCAGCTGTGAGAGGCCGGCGCGCTGCCGCCTGAGAAATGGAGGATCCTGATAAGTACATTAATAACAGTAAAATCAATTGGTCTCACCTCCTTCTACACCCCACCCCCCACCGCCGTTAAGTTTAATTACCGCCACCCCTCCCCCCCCAACAAATTTAAAAGAATGCTTGTTTCTTTATGTTTAAGGGAGATTCCAGACACCAATGTTCACGTCTATTACCTTCGGTTTTGAGATGTAAATATCCCCATAAAAATAATTCAATTTCTTTCTCTTCCTTTCACACTCCTTCTCTCCCCCCCCTCCCCTAAGTGAATTTTCCCGCAAAAAGTACTTGTTTCTTTAATAGTAAAGGATCTTCTAAATACCAATTATCACGACTCTGACTTCTTCAGTTTTTGATTTATGTGTCCTCATGAAAGGAATTCAACTCCTTTACACTCCCGCCCTCCAAGATGGTTTTCCCACCAAAACGCGTTCTTCTTTGTTATTAAAGGAGGTCCAAATACGAATTTTCACGTCTGTAACAACTTTAGTTTTTATTAGATGTATGTATTCTCATACAATTAAGTCAATTAATTTTTCAATTCTTTCACCCCCCCCCCCCCACTTCTTTGGATTTTCCGAGAATACGTGTTTCTTTACTTTTAAAGCAGATTGCAAATATCAAATTTCACGTCTGTAACATCTTCATTTTTCAGATATTAGTAGCCTAATTAAAAGAATTCATCACCATTTTCAGTCACTTCCCCCCCCCCCTCCCTCCAACCAAGTGGTATTTCCGAAAACTAAAAGTACACGTTTCTTTATGTTTAATAGAGATAAAAAAATACCATTTTTCTCTTCTGTAACATGCTAAGTTTTTTTAGATATACTGTAAAAATTCTCATTTAAAAATTTCACCCCTTTTGAGTTCCCTTTAAGTGGAGTTACCAAAAACAAATCACCTATATTTTTTTACATTTACAGGAGATTTACACCCACTCTTTACGTCTGTAACATTTTACGTTTCCAAGATATTCTGTAGATAGTCTTTCAAAAAATTCACCCCAATTTGTCACTCCTGTTTAACCGCCATTAATTGGCTTTTCCAAAAACTAAAACATACGTGTTTCTTTATCTTTAAAGGAGATCCCATAAGCAAATTATCAGTTCTGTAATATCTTTCGTTTATGAGATATGTGTATCCTCATTAAAGGCATTCAACCCATTTTTCACCCTTTTACACCCCTCCTATTAGGATTTACGGGAAACAAAAAAAAAATACGTGTTCCTTTATTTTTAGAGGAGATTCTAACTACCAATTTTTACATCTGTAAATTTTAAAGTTTTAAGATGTAGACACACTCATTTTGAAATATTCACCCCCTCTTTTCACCCCCAATATTTGGATTTTCCAAAAACGAAAAAATGCGTGTTTCTTTACTTTTAAAGTAGATCCAAAATACCAATTTTCAGGTCTGTAATATCTTCAGGTTCTGAAATATAAGTAGCCTCATTAAAGGCATTCAACCCATTATTCACCCTTTTAAACCCTTCCTATTGGGATTTTCCGAAAACAAAAGAATAAGTGTTTTTTTATTTTTAAAGGAGATTCTTGTTACCGTGTTTTAGTGGTAGGTAGAGGTGAAAGAAGGTGCGGGTGTGAATAGGTCTCCAGCTACGAAAGCAAAATTAATTTAAAATTTAACAAGGTTATATTTTCTTTTTTAAAAAAACAAAGAAATAACAAGCATGGCAGGTACAAAGTAGCAAATCAAAAAGGGTAGTTACAATATTTACAGGAATTGGGCTTCGCGCCCTGATTTTACACTGCTTGGGCAATCAGCTCAGTTTTACCCCAAACACGAGTTTTAACAGAGGGGCAGAAAACCCCATTCATACCTAGGAGCCCTTGCTCCAAATTACACAGAAAAGCCTGCACGAGGCATACCACACTCAATTTTCAAAGAGCCACTCGCTCTCAAAATTTAAGTCTCTCCCAGGCCACACCAAACTCCACCTTCAAGTTGTCCTCACTGGACATAGACACAGGGGTAAAATACCCAACCTACTGAGGTCTATTAAATAAAAATGGGCAATTACATGACCTCTAAAATAACAATTTGAGAGGAGGCGATCTTGCACTCCTAATACACTTGTTTTTAAAAACCTAATCTGGCTCTAGGCCACTAATGCAAGGGCTAATCCCATACTACCGAGGTGACTTTAGAAAAGAGCAATTTGTTTTACATTAACGAAGAATAGGTTGAGAAAATAAGTTCACCTCAAGACAATGTGAGTGGGAGCTCGAGAGGGTTAGCACTCTCTATCCCAATATGCAGCTTAAAAGAGAACAGAAGAAAAGATCGTTACATTTTAGGAAAAGGTTACATGGAGGAACGCTTCGCACCCGCCCCGAGAGTTAAACTGCTGGTAGCAAAGAAAGAATTTATTAATCGGCCATTACCTTATTGATGACCGCTGCCGAGGAAAGAGGCGCTTCCCGCCTCCTGCTATGTACTTTATACACTGAAAGATGGAACAGAAGTGGCCCGGAGACCCTAAAATCAGCAGTTTAAATACTCTCGCAGAAGTTTCGAGGCGTTAGGGGAATGAAAACACCCTCCCGCAAATTCTTTATTGGCTAGGGTACAGAAACATATCCAAGTTGGGGGAAGATACATCGGATTGGTCGGAAATAACTCAAAGAAATTCGGGATTGGATAAATCTAAAACAAGGGGAAAAGAGGGGTATACAGCCAACTTAAACAATAACAGAAAGAAATTTAGCAAAGAACAAACATTTGAAATAAAAATTTCTCCAACACAATAGTTCTTTGACTCCGCACTAGGTTGCACTATTGGTGATCTTCAGTAGTGTCCTCTAGAAGAGAAAGTTCACACTTCTTACTTCAAGCGAAACAAAAACACATCAAAAATGGCACAGTTCAAAAACTCAAAGTTTTCCATGTGATGATATCTTCAGAGAAAGTAGAGAATTAGTAGCGTAGATAAAGTTCAGACTTCCTCCAACAGAGGAGTTTCAACAGGCGCACTTTTTAAATTAGCGGAGTGGAGGTGTACCGCCCGGTACAGACCTCCCCCCCCCAAAAGTTCCTCCCGGGGTGACACATGAAATGTTTGAAAACAAGGTCCAAGTTTTGATGTAGATATGGAGATTAATTGCCAAAGCATTTATAAGATTTCTTAATTTGGTTTGATTCAGTTTCAAAATTTTGTTGTTGCAGGTGAAGTATAGTCTTTAAGTTTGTAGAAGTAGAATTCTGAAGATAAACTTTTAATACTTAAAACTGATGAAAAATTTTGCAATGTCCACCAAAGATTGCTGTTGAATTCCCAAGTGTAGTCATTGCTTATAGTAACTGTTCATGTGGTTGATGTTAATGAAGTTGGATGGCCAGACCGGCCATTGCAGCTTGCGTCCAAAGGAGGCCGCTCGGACCCCTCAAGTACCCTGAGATACCGCTCGCCCGCACTATGAGGGGAGCAGAGGTGTTGAAACACGCCGCGCCCGCGGTGAAGATATACAGGCTGCGGGCAAGTAGCAGGTCGTGCGCCGCACATCAGCCTTGGCCGGGAGGAGAGCTCCGGCTCGCCGTGCACATGTCGTCCTCGCTGGAGAAGAGGGGGCCCGTCCTCTGCCCCAGTTGCTGCACGGCGCCGCGCGGCTGCGGGGGCACTGAAACATTAAAGCTAGGCGGCAGAATTGTGTTGGACCATCATGTTTCTTTGAGGGCACAGGCATGTAGAGAGATTGAGGGGCCAGCGGCGTGCAGATATCCATGGCATTTCATCTAAGCCAGCCACTGTGTGTAGTGGAGCAGGAGACGGGAGCGTGGTAATGGCCGTGGCAAGGACAGGATGGCAGTTTAACAAATCGGGGGAGGTTTCACAGAAATGCTTACATATAAAATAAAATAGAAGGAGCAGAATGCCTTAAGAGTGGAACTCAAAAAAAAAAAAAATATAACCTTCATATTCCTATTAAATTATATGAAGCAAGTTGACACAAAATTTACACCGGTTTCACCTGGGACAGGTGAACCCTAAATATCCTCTCGGTGGCTGGATTGCTTACTAACAATGTAACCGGCGTAAGAAAATCGAGAATGATGCATGGCCCATGAAATCTGGGGGCAAGCTTGCCCGCGGGAACAAAATTCTTGACCATCACCTGGTCACCTACCTTCAAAGTGGTGGGTCTCCGTCCACGATCATACTTTTCCCTAACCTTTTCATGAGATACCTTAAGATTGGCTTTAGCCTTCTTCCAAAGATCTTTAATATTATCCGGATCTATTGTCTCGGGTAGAATGTCACTCAGAGACCAAAGGTTAGAGAGCGGCGTGTTGGGAACAAACTTGAACATCAAGGAAGCTGGAGTGAACTTATGAGATTCATGAACCGCCGAATTCAAAGCAAAAGCTAACCAATGCAGGGACGTGTCCCACCTTTAATGATCTTCATGATGATAGGCAATAAGTGCGGACCTGAGATTACGATTAACCCGTTCAGCCAGAGATGGTTGAGGGTAATAAGCAGAAGTAGTTACATGAGAGATGGATAAGTCAAAACAGAATTTACGAAATAAGTTAGATGTAAAAGCCTTAGCATTATCAGATACAATATATTGGCACGGACCAAAAGAAGCAAAAATAGAATTTAGGCAAGTAATGGTGGACTGAGCGGTAGCCAGCTTAGTCGGAAATAACCAAGAAAATCTGGTAAAACCATCTACACACACAAGGATGAACTTGTTGGCATTACCCTTTGACTGGGGGAATGGTCCTACATAATCAATATACAGGCGTTCCATGGGGCGCGACGCTTGATGCGAAGACAAAAGGCCTACCTTGGTGGACATGGTGGGTTTACTGAGCAAACAAGATTTACAAGCTTGTACAAGTTCACGGATTTCACCGTCCATACCTTTCCAGATGAACATTTCACGAATCTTTTCACGAGTTTTAAATATTCCCAGATGCCCCCCCAATGGGGTCTCATGATAGTATTTGAAGATCATAGGCACAAGGACAGCTGGAACGACAACCTTCATCATCTTGTCATGCCTCGAAGGGCAACATAAAACACCATTCCTCAGAACATAAGGGACGACATGTTCCCCAGAAGAAAGGGTTTCCATAATCGGAGCCAGCGTCGGATCTTCATGTTGGTATTTCTCGATATCCCTAAAGAGCATGGGAGCATCTGTTAGGATGGCATTAACATCAGATAGTATGGACTCGGGAGGTGATGAACTGTTGACCGGTTCTTGGGTCTCGACGTCGTTTGAAAACATACGGCTGAGTCCATCAGCGACAATATTTTCGGTACCTCTGATATGTCTAACATCAAACTGGAAGGCAGAAATACGAATGGCCCAGCGGGCTATACGACCAGTACGACGCGGCCTACCTAAGACCCAGCTTAAGGCTTAATTATCTGTCTCCAGGTCGAATTTAACATGTTCCAGATAGAGACGGAACTTCTCTAAGGCGAATAAGACTGCCAAACCTTCGAGCTCATAGATGGAATACTTGGCTTCTTGAGCCGACAAAGTCCTAGATGCATAGGCGATGGGTCGCCTGCCTAGTTCAGTCTCTTGAAGAAGGACTGCAGCTACTGCTGACGACGACGCGTCGGTTTGGACGATGAATTTCTTCGAGAAATCAGGCATAGCAAGTACAGGGGCATTACAAAGAGCTAATTTAAGGTCTTCAAAAGCGGCTTGTTGAGAAGGTCCCCACTCGAATTTGATGCCTTTCCTACGAAGAAGGTTTAAGGGCGCCGCTGTATTAGCGAAGTTAGGAAAAAACTTCCTGAAGAAATTCACCATACCAATGAACCTGGCGATACCTTTAATGTCCTTGGGAGGTTTAAAATCACGGATGGCCTGTGTTCTAGAATGATCGACTGCTACACCATCCGGTGACACAATATGCCCTAGGAAAGACATAGAGGGCTTAGCAAAGGCAACCTTGGACAACTTAACAGTTAACCCAGCCTTACGAAGGCGATCGAGAACTTCTCGCAGATGATCTAGATGTTCTTCAAAAGTCTCTGAAAATACGACGACATCATCCAAGTAGTGATATAAGTACTCAAACTTGATGTCGGAGAAGACCCTATCTAGTAGCCTAGTGAGTACAGCTGCTCCCGTAGGGAGCCCGAAAGGCACGCGGTTGTATTCGTATAAATTCCAGTCCGTGGCAAACGCTGTAAGATGTTTAGACTCTTCGGCAAGGGGAATTTGATTATAGGCCTGATTCAAGTCCAAGATAGTGAAGAACTTGGCCTTACGAAACCATGAAAAACAAGAATGAAGGTCAGGAAGGGGCACAGATTGCAACACCACCTTCCGATTGAGAGCCCTATAATCAATTACAGGCCTGAAGCCTCCTTGGGGTTTCGGAACTAGAAAAATAGGCGAAGAATACGCCGACTTAGAGGGCCTAATAATACCATCCTTCAACATCTGATCGATGATTTCTTTTAGAGCCTTCATCTTAGGTGGAGATAGCCTATACGGTGGAAAGCGGACAGGAATCGAATCCGTGACCTCAATTTTGTATTCGATCAGGTCAGTAACACCAAGAGTATCAGAGAACACCTCGGGAAACGACTGACACAATTTGCGAATACTATCAGCCTGCTCCTCAGGTAGATGTCTAAGGTCTAACAACATCTCATCCTGGGTAGGCGAAATAGAAGAACATGATGCAGAATTACACTTTAATAGAGGGATATTACAATTAGAGGCAAATTTGAAAGTGCAAGACCTACTCAGAAGATCGAGCACAAGACCAGTGTGAGAAATAATGTCCGCTCCCAATATAATGGGGCAAGACAAGTGCTTGGCCACAAACAATTTAACTTTCCATGTGAATTTAAAAATACGAATTTTGACCAATAAGGAACCTAGAATTTCTAATGGGGATGAATTAGCCAAAACATATTGAACAGGAGATGAGACATAGTCAGGTAGTTTACAAAGAGATTTCAATTTAGAATACCATTCAGCCGAAATAATCGAACAAACACTGCCTGAATCTAAGAGAGCTGTAATAGGCTCGTTATTTAACTCAATCTTAAGAAAAGGAACCGGTGCGGGCGAATCCGCCGCAATCCTAAGACACTCTTTGGGACCTTCAAAAGATAAATTTGAAAATTGCTCGTTCCCTGAATTTACAACCTGTTTACCAGGGGCTGAGTCTCGGGAAGATGGATTAGTCGACTCAGCCGAAGCCACTAGTCACTTTTTATTATTGGCATAGGTAGAATTTGCACCAGAAGTTGAGCAGGAGGGGGTGCTATTCGAGTTTGGGCAATTCTTGGCGATATGTGAGAAAGCCCCACATTTAAAACAGCCTTGTGCTGAACCAGCTCCATTATTTGCCCTACTAGTTTTGACCAATGGACATTTATTGCGAAGATGGTCAGACGACCCGCAAGCATAACATTTACGGGGTGTGACTGGTCGGCGAGGTGGAGGCCGAGTATTACTAAACGAAGGAGGGGGTTCTTTTGCCACACGCAAAGAATCGGCGTACCTAACTCCTTCCGCTGAGACGGCCAACGCTTCAAGTTCAGAGAAAGTTTGCGGGCACGCCGCGAAACACAAATATGACCTATAAGATGGTGAAATGCCTTCCACAATAGCTTGTACAATCTGGTCCTCAGGGAAGTGCAGAGCAAACACCCTAGTATAAAACTTAATGTCTTGTATGAAATCAGCCAAGTTTTCATCCAAGCGTTGTACACGGTAATAATACTTCTGAATAAGGGAAGACCTGGCCCTAGCCGGGATGAAGTTAGCTAGCAAATGGGCATGGAAATCCTCAATAGATGATTGCTCGGCAATGGCTCTTACTATTTTATCTGAGAGAATACCAATAGCATACGGATAGATAATTTGCAAAATTTGACATGGAGAAAGAGAAAACACAAGTGCATGATCCTGAAATTCAACTAGAAATCTTAAAAATGAAATTACATCACTGGTGGTATTAACCGAAAACTTAGAGATACCTCTGAGCAACATTGCCAATGGATGAGGCAAGCTGCTAAACCCGGGTGACATAGTAGGTAAAGGTTTCAATGGCAAGGAAGTTAATTCAGAACGGATGTTACTCAACGATGCACGGCGTTCAGATTCGTTGTCCAATGGGGCAGAGATAGTTTGAGCGGCGATGGTTTTCCTATTAACTTCTCCCTTATGAGGCTCTTCCTCGCTACCTACATTCACAGTGGTGGGTAGATCGCTTTTGGGAGGAACCTCCCCTGTTAACAATTGAGTGACCTTGCTCGATAATTCAGACATATTTTCAAGCAGCGTACTAGCTTCCTTCTTCTGAACGTCATTCAACTTTAGAGACAACAGATCGTTAACTCTATTGGAAAAATGAAACAGCCTAGCTTGCACACGCTTAATTTGATTAGGAGAAGGATCATTTTCATCAAAAAAACTAACTACAGAAGCTAGCCCAGTAATATTCTCCGTGATCGTGGAAAGAGAGTCGTCAATTTCTTTCTCTCCCAAATTGGGGATGGAAATGGGCAAATCTAGGGACTCTCTAAGCTTGTTTGTGTCAACTGCAACCGTGCCTCCAGATTGTACATTTCTAATAGTCAAGTCATAGATCAACTCCTCCTTGCGCAAATAGTTAAGATGGAGAACATCGCGAGGGCCGGGCATGGTGACAGAACAATTTTGAAAAACTCAAAAGATTCCAGCAACTGGGAAAATAGTTAGAGTTCGGAACAAAACAATGTTTAGCCGTCAAAAAGGGGCTAAATTGAGACCCATTCAACCACGCTCTGCTACCACTTGTTACCGTGTTTTAGTGGTAGGTAGAGGTGAAAGAAGGTGCGGGTGTGAATAGGTCTCCAGCTACGAAAGCAAAATTAATTTAAAATTTAACAAGGTTATATTTTCTTTTTTAAAAAACAAAGAAATAACAAGCATGGCAGGTACAAAGTAGCAAATCAAAAAGGGTAGTTACAATATTTACAGGAATTGGGCTTCGCGCCCTGATTTTACACTGCTTGGGCAATCAGCTCAGTTTTACCCCAAACACGAGTTTTAACAGAGGGGCAGAAAACCCCATTCATACCTAGGAGCCCTTGCTCCAAATTACACAGAAAAGCCTGCACGAGGCATACCACACTCAATTTTCAAAGAGCCACTCGCTCTCAAAATTTAAGCCTCTCCCAGGCCACACCAAACTCCACCTTCAAGTTGTCCTCACTGGACATAGACACAGGAGTAAAATACCCAACCTACTGAGGTCTATTAAATAAAAATGGGCAATTACATGACCTCTAAAATAACAATTTGAGAGGAGGCGATCTTGCACTCCTAATACACTTGTTTTTAAAAACCTAATCTGGCTCTAGGCCACTAATGCAAGGGCTAATCCCATACTACCGAGGTGACTTTAGAAAAGAGCAATTTGTTTTACATTAACGAAGAATAGGTTGAGAAAATAAGTTCACCTCAAGACAATGTGAGTGGGAGCTCGAGAGGGTTAGCACTCTCCATCCCAATATGCAGCTTAAAAGAGAACAGAAGAAAAGATCGTTACATTTTAGGAAAAGGTTACATGGAGGAACGCTTCGCACCCGCCCCGAGAGTTAAACTGCTGGTAGCAAAGAAGGAATTTATTAATCGGCCATTCCCTTATTGATGACCGCTGCCGAGGAAAGAGGCGCTTCCCGCCTCCTGCTATGTACTTTATACACTGAAAGATGGAACAGAAGTGGCCCGGAGACCCTAAAATCAGCAGTTTAAATACTCTCGCAGAAGTTTCGAGGCGTTAGGGGAATGAAAACACCCTCCCGCAAATTCTTTATTGGCTAGGGTACAGAAACATATCCAAGTTGGGGGAAGATACATCGGATTGGTCGGAAATAACTCAAAGAAATTCGGGATTGGATAAATCTAAAACAAGGGGAAAAGAGGGGTATACAGCCAACTTAAACAATAACAGAAAGAAATTTAGCAAAGAACAAACATTTGAAATAAAAATTTCTTCAACAAAATAGTTCTTTGACTCCGCACTAGGTTGCACTATTGGTGATCTTCAGTAGTGTCCTCTAGAAGAGAAAGTTCACACTTCGTACTTCAAGCGAAACAAAAACACATCAAAAATGACACAGTTCAAAAACTCAAAGTTTTCCATGTGGTGACATCTTCAGAGAAAGTAGAGAATTAGTAGCGTAGATAAAGTTCAGACTTCCTCCAACAGAGGAGTTTCAACAGCCGCACTTTTTAAATTAGCGGAGTGGAGGTGTACCGCCCGGTACAATTCTAAACACCAATTTTTACATGTATAAACTTAAAAAGTTTTGAGATATAGATACACTCATTTTAAAAAATCACCCCCTTTTCAACCCCCCCCCCCCCCATTAATTATATTTTCCACAGACAAAAATACGTGTTTCTTTATTTTAAAAGGAGATCCCAAACACCAATTTTCAGGTCTGTAATATCTTCAGGTTGTGAAATATAAGTAGACCCATGAAATGCATTCGACCCCTTTTTCAACCTTTACCACCCTTCCTATTACGATTTTCCGAAAGCGAAATATACGTGTTTCTTTATTTTTAATGGGGATTCTAAATACCAATTTTTACATCTATAACTTTTAAAAGTTTTGAGATATAGATACAATCATTTTAAAATATTACCCCCTTTTCACCCCCCTTAATTGGGTTTTGCAGAAACAAAAAAATACGCGTTTCTTTGTTTTTAAAGGAGATCCCAAACACCAATTTTCAGGTCTATAATATCTTCAGTTTCTGAGATATAAGTAGCCTCATTAAAGGCATTCAACCCCTTTTTCACCCCTTTTCACTCCTCCTATTGCGATTTTCCGAAAACAAAAAAATACGTGTTTCTTTATTTTTAATGAAGATTCTAAATACCAATTTTTACATCTGCAAACTTTAAAAGTTTGGAGATATAGATTCACTCATTTTAAAAATTCACCCCCTTTTCACCCTCCCATTAATTGGATTTTACAAAAACAAAAAAATACGTGCTTCTTTATTTTTAAAAGAGATCCAAAGTACCAATTTTCAGGTCTGTAATATCTTCAGTTTCTGAGATATAAGTACCGGTATCCTGATTAAAGGCATTCAACCCATTTTCCCCCATTTTCACCCTTTTTCATCCCTCCTATTGGGATTTTCTGAAAACAAAAAAAAATACGTGTTTCCTTATTTTTAAAGAAGATTCTAAATACCAATTTTTACACCTGTAAACTTTTAAAGTTTTGAGATATAGATACACTCATTTTAAAATTTCACCCCCCTTTTCACCCCCTTAGCGACGGGATATCCAAAAATCCTCTCTTAGCGAGCACCTACATTTTAATATGAATATATCCCCAAAATTTCATTTCTTTATGTCCAGTAGTTTTGGCTCGGCGATGATGAATCAGTCAGTCAGTCAGTCAGTCAGTCAGTCAGTCAGTCAGTCAGTCAGTCAGTCAGGACAAGTTATTTTATATATATAGATATAGATGGAGGAATATGTTCAGAACATTTTCTTCCGGATGATTATGAACGGGACTTGAAAAATGAATTACTGGGTCTGCCGATACGGAAGATATTGAAATCGGACGCTGTTCAGTCCCAGGAGATACCGAATTGGCATGGAAATAAAACTGGGGCTAGTCACATTCATTTTCCTTAATCTCGGCATTTATTTTTATGTTTTAAAATTTAACATTACATTTCAGACTTGAAATGCTTGTTATTATTAGTAACATATACCGGGCGAGTTGGACGTGCGGTTGAGAGCCGCGCAGCTGTGAGCTTGCATCCGGGAGATGGTGGGTTCGAATCCCACTGTCGGCAGCCCTGAAGATGGTTTACCGTGGTTTACCATTTCACATCAGGTAAAAGGAGGGTTTGTATCTTAATCAAGGCCACGGTCCCTTCCCACTCGTAGTCTTTTCCTGTCCCATCGTCACCATGAGACCTATCTGTGTCGGCGCGACGTAAACAACCTCCTCCTGCTCTGTCCAGCTAGTCGTGTGAATTTAAGTTTCAATATTCAATAAATCAGTCACTACTGATCTGCATTCAGGGCAGTCGCCCAAGTGGCAAATTCCCTACCTGTTGTTTTCCTAGCCTTTTTTTAAATGATAGCAAATACATTGGAAATGTATTCAACACCTTCCTTGCTAACTTATTCCAATACCTAACTCCCCTTCCTATAAACGAATATTTGCCCCAACTTGTCCTCTTGAATTCCAACTTATCTTCATAGCGTGTTCTTTCCTACTTTTGAAGACACCACTCAATGTTATTCATCTGCTACCTCTCCACTGACAGCTCGGAACATACCACTTAGTCGAACAGCTCGTCTCCTTTCTTCTACGTCTTCCCTGACCAAACCTTGCAACTTTTTTGTAACGCTACTCTTTTATCGGAAATCCCCCAGAACAAATCGTGCTGCGATTTTTTCAGATTTTTCCTGTTCTTGAATCAAGTAATCCTGGCGAGGGTCCCAGACACTGAAACCATAATCTACTTAGGGTCTTATCAGAGATGTATATGCCCTCTCCTTTATATCCTTACTTCAACCTCTAATTGCCCTCCCTTGTATTAACACCTAGGTACTTACCATGATCACCGAAAGGCACTTTCACCCATCAACGCAATAATTAAAACTGAGAGGACATTTCCTATTTGTGTAACTCATAACCTGACTTTTAACCCCGTTTATCACCATACCATTGCCTACTGTCCATCTCACAACATTATCGAGGTCATTTTCCAGTTTGTCACAAATCTTGCAACTTATGTAACATATAGGTCTAATAATACTGCCTTGAGGAATTTCCCTTTTAATTATTTCAGTGTCACATAAAGCTTGGCCTACTCTAATTCTCTGAGTTTTACTTTCTAGAAATATAGCCAGCCATTCAGTCACTCATTTGTACTATACACTGATGTCTACAACTACTGGTGAATCCCTGGTACGCAGCAGGGCGGCGTCTTCACGTTTGTTTCCTTCTTTCTCAGCAGAGCGAATTCCGTTCTGCACGGTAAGAGCACTGATTTTGGAACCCCCACGAGCTGCACTTTGTCCTCCGGTAAGCGGTGTGTTCGAGCTATGAGGGGAGAGGTGACTTGGAATGGCATTAGCTTGATTGGAGCTTTTCAAGATCGTAATATAAAGATAAAGTTGCAATTCAAGAGGACAAATTATGGTAAATTTTCATTTTTAGAACTACGAGTGGTCCGTCTCTGTGGTGTAGTGGTTAGTGTGATAAGCTGCCACCCCCGGAGGTCCGGGTTCGATTCTCGGCTCTGCCACGAAGTTTGAAAAGTGGTACGAGGGCTGGAACGGGGTCCACTCAGCCTCGGGAAGTCAACTGAGTAGAGGTGGGTTCGATTCCCCCCTCAGCCATCCTGGAAGTGGTTTTTCCGTGGTTTCCCACTTCTCTTCCAGGCAAATGCCGGGATGGTACCTAACTTAAGGCGACGGCCGCTTCCTTCCCTCCTTCTCTATACCTTCCAATCATCCCATCCCTCTCCAAGGTCCCTGTTCAGTATAGCAGGTGAGGCCGCCTGGCGATGTACTGGCCATCCTCCCCAGATGTATCACCCGACCCAAAGTCTGAAGCTCCAGAACACTGCCCTTGAGGCGGTAGAGGTGAGATCCCTCGCTGAGTACGAGGGAAAAACCAACCCTGGAGGTTAAACAGATTAAGAGAGAAGGAAGAGAAAGAACTACGAGTAAGGTACTGCATAACACTATCAATGGAAATGTTTGATAAATGTCCAAGTTGTTTGAAAACATTTAAGAAAATACCAGGTAAACAACAGATAGGGAATCTGCCAGCCCTAACTGACAGTCGTTCACATCTGTCTTTCATTATCACGCTGTTCGTCACCCTTACCTTTGTTTTCCCGATACTGTCATTCTTTGAAGTATCCGTGAGCGCTGAGAACGGGACCTGAAAAAATAGTAGCAGAGACTTTCCGATTTGCCCTCGTATTTTTCTCCTTTTGAATAGGCCTACTTCGGACCACGCGTGTTAACCTGCTAGGCTTTTATCTTTGCCTAGTATTGCCGGATTTTCTCGCGGTGTAGCTCCTCCGATCAGTGGACATGAAAATGAAATACTGACATCGTCCAGTTCGAAAGGGAGGAAGACTTCACTAGAGAGGTAGGGGAGGCAAACTCTAAGAAGTGAAGAGACTTTAACATGCAAGTGGAAACAATAAGACTCAGTTAGCAGGCCCGTGGTCGACAACGGTGCTCCCAAGTTCACAACCCTTTAATTCATGCCTTACGAACGGTAAGATATTGTCGGTGTATTCTACTGCCTCAACAGAGGAGGAAATTGGACGCGGGTGATGGGATAGAAAACGAGGCAATTGTAACACTCAAATATAAGCCCTTTTTCTTTCCTCTACGCCGTTAATAGAGGGTTCACCCCCTGTAAGCGAGGGCGGTAGAATAACACCCATTGTATCTTCTGCCTGTCGTAAGAAGCGACCAGAGGGGCTCCATGGGCTCTTGATTCGTGAGCGTGGATTGGCCACCACGGGGCCTTTCGCTGACCACTGGCATTGCTTCCACTTACTTGTGCCAGGCTCCTCACTTTCATCTACCCATCCGATCTCCCCTGGTCAACTCTTGCTTTTTCGACCCTTACGCTATTAGGTTTGCGAGGCGTAGGGAGTTTTTCATGTTTACACCCTTCATGACCCTTGTTTTTCTTTGGCCGATACCTTCATTTTTCGAACTTTCGCACCCCTTAAATTTTTTCCTCTGATTAATGTTAATACAATTTGGTCACCTAGTTCTACTTCCTCTTCAGATAATAATCGCCATCACCACCAACTGAGGGTTCCAGATGCATGGGGATGTTGCAGAAGAAGATTCACGAACGACATAAGCATCCTTCCCAATGCTGAGGCTTAGCAAGCAAACATTTGCTTCCAAGGAAAAAATTCTTCGTAATTCTCCGCTTGACAGACGTCAGCATGCACTTGAGGACATAACTCGCATCAGACTATAAATCAACATTCCATCTTCAAGTCTAGACTTGAGAGCCGGTCATTATTCCTCCCACTACTATTTTGTTGTTTAAATCTGTTTATAAACCACTGAATATCAAGATGAGTTCATTTTAATTTGTTGACCTATCATCTTCTCCTGCCCTTGAGAGGAGCAGCGACTCGCGGCTTTTCGTGACGTTTAAAGAGGCATGAAGAGAAGAAAACACGATGATCTCTTCTATTCACTTGTGGTGGTGGAAGGCCTTGAGGTCTGACGTAACTCATGTTGGAATGTTCCACCCGGAAGGTTATCGTTCAAATATTCTCGCCCCAGGCGGTTCTCAGCAAGGCTAGGAATGCTCTGCCATCATTTGCTCATATGAATCACATTTCAACTGATATCTGTGTAGGGCTGACATTCGTTCTGCTTTCCTGTACATTAGAGAAACCGTCCGAGCGAATTCTTGTTAAAATAAAAATATTCCCTCCTTTTTAGAAATGCAGAAGAAATACATATTGTGAAAAGAGAAATTTCTAATTCCTTTAACAGGAGCGATTAATTTGGTCTTGTCACCTCCGGTGTCTGTTCAGTAACAACTGCCACTTATTTAAATGCACGAAACTCAGTGAAGTTCTGACTTGGAGACCGAGTGAGTTGACTGCAAGGTATGGGTTGTGAAGCTATGACCTTGCATTTGGTAGACGATGGGTTTGACGTCTGCAGTTGACAGTGCTCAAGATGCCCACCGTGGGTGGGCGTGGTACAATACATCCATGGTATACCCTGCAGCTTCGAGAGGTTGTTAGAAATGAAATAAAAAGACGCAAATGCAAGTATATTTCTGTTGAAAATAAAATGTCAGGCCATTTTCTGAGAGAAATCTAAGATAAACTTGATTGGCGTCACTTTTCAGAATATCAGAAATTATCAGAAGATTTTATGCTTGAGTTCAAAGACAAGATTAGTTGGGGTTATATGTCGTATATCAAAACTTATCCGAAGATTTTATGCGTGAGTTCGAAGACAAGAATAATTGGGGTTATATTTCTGAGTATCAAAACTTTTCCGAAGGATTTATGCGTGAATTTAAAGATAAACTTAATTGGCGTGATATTTCTGAATATCAAAAATTATCAGAAGATTTTATTACGAGAATTTAAAGATAAAGTTAATTGGAATTGTATATATGTAGTTCATAAATTATCAGAAAATTTGATTCGTGAATCCACATATATAAAATAAGAGTTTTGTCTGTACATTGCTTAGAATTTAAAAAGAATGGTATTTCTGTATCGGTCATGTCCCCAGTAACAAGGAAATGCACTTTTTAGTTTTCCGTAATTTCTGTCTGTCTGTCTGTCTGTCTGTCTGTCTGTCTGTCTGTCTGTCTGTCTGTCTGTCTGTCTGTCTGTCTGTCTGTCTGTCTGTCTGTCTGTCTGTCTGTCTGTCTGTCCACGCATCACTAGAAAACGGCTAAAGAGAATTTAATGAAAATCGGTATGCAAAGTCGAGGAATAAGTTGCTACAATCTAGCCCATAAAAATGTTTATTCACGCTGACACAAATGGTAGTTTAGGGGAAGGCCTAAAATTTAATTTTCAAATATTTATGTTATTGGTGGTCCTATCTTAATGAAAAATGGTATGCAAAATCGGGGAATAAGTCGCTATAATATCAGCTATAAAAATGTATTAACGCTGAGTGAAATGGTAGTTTAGGGGAAAGCCAACAATTTAATTATTAAATATGTACGTTATTAGTGGTCCTATCTCAATAAAAATTGGTATGCACAGTCGGAGAACGAGCCACTATAATCTAGGCTATAAATAATCTTCTTTACGCTGAGTAAAATGGTAGTTTAGGGGAAGGCCTAAAATTTGACCCTAAAATATTTTTATTATTAGTGGTCGTATCGATAAGTACTCTATAACCAAAGTTATATATAATTGAATTTCCGACCATTTATGTCTTATACATTTTTACCGTACCGGCTATGATAACACAGATATTCATGAATTTGTAATTTTATTGCTAAGTCCATATCGACGCCGAGCCACGAGAATATGGGTTAACAGAATTTAATGAAAATCCGTATATAGAGTCGGGGAATAAGAAATAGCAATCTAAGCTAGAAACATTTTTTCACCCTGGATGAAATTGTAGTTTAGGGGAAGGCACCTAAAATGTAATTTTAAAATACCAATCTTACTGGTCTTATCGAAAAGTATTACATAACAAAAGTTATAGAGAATACAATTTCCGATCATTTATGTTTTATTCAGTTTTACTATACCGACTATGGTAGGAATGGTATTTTGTAGTCGGAAGAAAACTAAATGTGAGGGCCTTTTTTTTTTTTTTTTGTGAGCGAGTAGTTGGGAGCTCCAGAGCAAATTCTGCTCTTTTACTCATCTGTTTCTGTGGGATACCGATGAGACGGAAAATCACTGTTACCTGTACTGGGGGGGGGGGGGGATCTGTTTTAGAGGAGATGAAGCCCCTAAATCAGTAGTGAAACCCCCGAACATCGTTCTGGATCATTTGACTGGACCGAGAGTATTCTAGACTTGGCCATCCTAATAATTTTGTTGACTTGAAAACGTATTGTAGGAATGCGTTGTTCATGTCTGATTTTTACGTTGGAGACATAAAGAGGGGCCTTGATCATCCTACGTAACGTCTTATTCTGAAATGTTTGGAGAGGGCGCATGTTTGTTTTGACAATGTAGCCCCAGGATGAAGGCCGACAATATCGAAAGCGCATAACATTATCAACAATAACATTACATTGACCATTGTTCGTTGTGATGTTCTTTGTCTCTTATGCTGCCTCTCAACTCCCATAGATGGGATTACTGCTGCGTACCGAGTATAACAATCTGACTGAATACTGGCGGGCTGGCGGGAAATAGCTGGAGAGTTAGAAACATTTCTTCTTTAGCATGCCATTCCTCTGGTTCATACATTTTCTGATACAGCTGGTACGTAACACCCTGGTTCATCATAATATTCCAGCTATTCGATCCCTACTCTGACGCGCTGTTTTGAATGTGCAGTGTGCACACCTAGGCAGAGGCTCACGTAGTAGTAGTAGTAGTAGTAGTAGTAGTAGTAGTATGCCCTGGTCTGGAATTACAATTTAGGCTGATTCCAAATTATAGCACCACAGTTCACTAAATGACTCAAAATTCAACCGCGAAAAGAGCCGTTTCTTAAGAAAAGCTTCTTCCTCTTCACTTTTATAAAATTCTACATTCATTTTATTCCAAATTAGCAGTGAAGAGAGGGATTCTCCTCTGACTTGGAGGAAAAATTTGCCTCTAAGTCAGATAGATTTTTCCGCCGCCAGTGTAGTGAATTAAGATTTTCAGTCTCATCGGGTACTCCTAGGAAACAGATTAGTAAAAGGCCATAGTTTTTGCCCTGGGAGTCTCCACTATTCGAACCGCTCCCCGCCGAAAAAAGACGAAGAGTGTTCACGGATCACGGCTATCTGCGGCTTTTATCATTCCAGCTCTGGAACTTTGGACTGTTAGATCGGCAGCGTAGTCCTGTTCGTTAAAAGTGAGAAAATGTGTGGGTTTTTTCATTTGATCGAGTATTTCATATGAAAGCATTGCATTTAATCGCACCATTTCTACTGACGTCATTGTAATGACGTATGTTTATTTGTTGGGAAAACCACTAAGACAGTCTTTCTGAGGATATAAAAACTGCAGGTGGAGAGTGAGTGTCTACCATTATAACGAAAACTCCCCAACCTGATTGTGACTGATGGTAGGCAAGCGGGCCTACCATTACCATAAAAATTCTCCAACTCTGTCTTCATATGTGAAAAGACGTTTGGAGACTTCCCCGTCACCTTTCTAGGCTAACGTTAAGAGCTATGCAATTTAACACAATCTTGCTCACAACGCGTACACTACCTAACCTAGAATTCTGTATGCAATGTAAAATTCCGTACCGAAGCACGGGTACATCAGCTAGTTTAGAGATAAAGTTTTTTATTTAAAAAATGCTATTTGTTCGGGGCGTGTAATTGGAATGGCGGTCGTGTGGAATGTTGTGTGTGAGCAAAGGAAGGTTAAGGACGTCACAAATACCTAGTACCCAGGCTAGGGATATTAATCATTTCACTTAAAACACCTGACCCGGCCGGGAATCGAACCCGGGGCCGTCGGGTGACAGGCGGATGCGTTGCCTCCTACACCGCGGTGCCGGACTGAGGATAAAGTTAATTGGAAATATATTTCTTCATATCAAAAATTATGACAAAGTTGCATTCGTGAATTTAAAGATAAAGTTAATTGGAAGTCGATTTTGGCAAGTCAAACATTATCCGACGAGTTTACACAAGAGATAAAATCTCCTTATAACATTTTATCGTCAGATGCCACTTCAGAACTAGAATGTTGTGTATGATAAATCGAACAGTCATATGTTTGTAAAAACAAAATGTAATTACGTTTTTCATAAAAAAATGCGTTGACGAATGGTTAAAAGCCCATGATTCTTGCCCAATGTGTCGGAGTACAATAAAACTGATAATTAATAATCATCATTATATATAAAAATATACATAATTACACGGACAAATATTTAATTACTGTAATAAATTATGTTTTAACTGAGACACGATATTATTCAAATTATTTATAATATCCATTTACATAGAAAAAATAATGGAAAAATTGGCAGGTTTTTTAAAAGTTCGTTCCTAAAAAATGGACGCAGTTATCGATATCCACGACAACAACTCGAAGTTGTAAATAAAAATTTATTGAATATCTTTTATTAATCAAAATAACTATCAAATTAATTTAGATACTTGGTTTAAAGATATTTGGGTTCCTTTACTTAATCAAAAGAATATATTGATTACTAATGATATTTTATGTTTTATTCATTATGGAAATTCAGCTAGTGGGACGCCACTCTCTGGAAAATTAAAATGTATAAAAACTAACTTAATACGATTTTTAAAAATTACAATCTAGATTATATTGATATAAAATATAATGAGTATGAGTACATTCAAAATAAAATAAAAACGTTAACACAAAATAATTCAGTACAAAAAACTTGAATCTTATTATCAGTTTGAAATTCCAAGAAATTAATTATGAGCTTAAGAACAAAAGTTGCTGATGAAATTAAAGATTATTACATCACTCTCGAAGAAAAATTGTATAATTATTCTAATTATGTGAAACAGCATAGTATACTTTTAAAGAAATAGCAACAAAGGAGAAGGAGAAAGACCAATTAGCTATTCAATCTAAAAAGAAAAAAGAAGAGTTAGAAAACCAGTTAAAAGCAGAAAAAGACAAAAATATAAAATTAAGTAAAATAAGTTAAAATATCTAAGACAGAGAAGAATGATATCATATATGTTGTTAGTATAAATTTACTCAAAAATCATTTTTATAAAATTGGTGGTACAATGAAAAATAAAATAAAATCTAGATTAGCAACATACAATCCGAGGAACATCCAAATAATAAATTTGAATATTCGAACTATTGAAGAATTATTTAAATCGTATTTTAGAACATATATCATTTAGTTATTTTATTGATAATGAGAATAACTTATTACTAAATGAATTAAAATTAAACGATGATGATATTAATGATAAAATATTTAATAATACATTAATACCTTACAACGAAATAGATCCATTAAACATTTCTCAAGAACTTATCACAAAAATTAGTAATAAAGTGGTAGGCAAAATTATCTTAAAATATCTAAACAAAGAAGAAATTCTTAAAATCATTAAAGAGTGTTTTGAAACTTATCCACAAAAGGATCAGACAATTAGAAAAGATTTTGAACAACGTGTTTGCAATTGTGGATATAATATTGGTCAGGAAAGGGAGATATTTGATTTTACAAGATAGGCACTAGGAAGTGCAATAAAATATAAATATTAATGAAAATAATAAACCATGGTTCAAAGCTAAAGATATCTGCGATGTTTTAGAATATTCTAACTCCAGAAAAGCTTAAGATGATAATGTTAGAGAAAAACATCATATAACTTATGGTAATTTAAATATGAACGATTCGTTCACCCTCTCATTCTGGCACTAATTTAAGTAGTACGAATAAAGTTCAAATAATTACCTTATTTTTATCAACCCAACAAGTATGTGAAGTATCAAATCCTAACCATTCAACATAAACTTTATTGTCTTTCTTCCTTAAAAATTTTTCAGCGCGATATATAAGTGGATATTTTGTTTTCTGTAACTCTAATTCACAAATTTTACTTCAATATTTTCGTTATTTATATCTTTTAGTTTATATGTAATTGGATTAGTTAGAAAAATGTTTTTATATCAAACAGTTCTGTAGACCAATTTGCTGTATAACCCTTTTTAAATACTTTTCATTTTACTTATTCGAACTTTATCACCAATTTTTTATCTTGGCTTATTTTTCAAAGTTATACCTTTATTTAAAATATTTTCTAAAATGTCTTTCTTATTATTTTGAATTTCTTCTTTTGGTTTCATTTTTATTGTACTATGTTTTGTATTATTATAACTATCTACTAATTTAGATAAGATACCAACCTCTTTCCACATCTTCTACTTTAATGTTCTATTGAATCATTCCACAACAGACGCTTTTAATTCTGAATAAGTTGAATAATGATTAATATTATATACTTCATTAATTCCGAAAATTCTTCATTAAAGTATTCTTGACCAATATCAGTTTGCTTATTTTTTGGAATTCTATTTTTAAAAATAGTTTCGAAAGGTTTAACAATATTTTATCAGCTTTACCTTCAACAGGAACAGCCTAAGAATATATTGAAAAACATCTATAACTGTTAATAAATATTTATATCCTTTATTAATTTTAGATATACCTTTTAAATACCCAGAATCTATTTCTACGAAATCGGCTTGCCAATGATAATGGATATCATAAGATATAACTTTTTGCCTTGGAAATTTCTTTCTCATGGATTTATGAAGTTCATTTATTATTTCTTCTCTATTATTTAAAATTTCTATCTTTTACAAATTTGCTTTTCTTACTTTTACATTCTGAAATAAACCTCCTTCGTCCATTATTAGTGGTATGTCTATTAGGATGAACTGTTTCAGTATTATTTTGCATTTCAAACTCCAAATATGATCATGCATTTATTAGAAGAAAAATGATTGATTAAACAATACATTCATCAGGATCAAGCTCAGTCTCTTCAAGTATTATTTCTACAAATATAGTAATTTTAACTTATGCGGGTAAGGCCATAAATCTGTCACCAATTTTAAATAATATTTTGTTGAAAGTATTAACTTTAAGTGATTTACTTAAATTTAAATGAGTGATAGTTTCCTCAGAAAAACTATGGATATATCCAGGACAGAATAAATTGATATGTCTTCCTGAATACAAAACGGGAAATACACCTTTTGAATCAAAAATTAAAAGATATAATTCTCGAATATATTGTTCATACAAAAATCTGTGCGACATTTCAGTATCTTCCTTTGTCGTATATCTCTTTTCTATTTCAATTTAAGCAAACATTTTTCTTTATAATTTCTCTACCTTTTCTTTTAATTCATCTGTTTTTGGTTCGATAGCTGTTAAATGGTCTTTAAGCAAATATTATACTTCTTCTTTGGCATAATATTTTAAACTCATCTTTAGGTATATCTTTTGAAGTGGTGACTTTTTTAATGCTGTATTGAATTGTTTCAAATTAACCGCATCACCATCTTTAACACCATCACTAATATTTCTTAATATCTTATTTTTAAATCCAAAATATTCACCAGTATAACGTATTTTACTTTTGAATTCATCATCAACATGTTATTTAGGTAACAAATCTTTAATTTTACTATCTATAACAGTCTTTTTATAAATATTATCATATATAGCTTTTATTGAATCTGATAATTTTCTTGATTCTTCATTGAAAATATCTTCAGATACAAATTATTTAATTTTATCATCTACATCTTTCTTTTCTTAAACATTATCATCTATAGGTTTAATTAATTTTGATATTATTTTGGGTTCGTCATCAAATTTCTTTTTAGGTAACGAATCTTTAATTTTATCATCTACATACACCCCGTTATAGACATTATCATCTATAGTTTTTATAGAATCAGATATTTTTTGGATTCATCATCAAATTTCTTTTTAGGTAACACATCTTTAATTTATCATCTACATCTTCTTTTTATAAACATTATCACCTATATTTTTATAGAATCTGATATCTTTTTGGATTCGTCATCAAATTTCTTTTAGGTAACAAATGTTTAATTTTGTCATTTACTGTCTTTTTATAGACATTATCGTTAGTAGATTTTACTAAATATAATATTCTCTTGGATTCGTCATCAAATTTCTCTTTAGGTAACAAATGTTTAATTTTGTTTTCTAGATCTGTCTTTTTGTAAACGTCATCATTTATAGTTTTCATTGGACTTGTTATATTTTGTTAATTGGAGATATTTTTTCATTATCATCATCTTTAATTTTATTTCCGAATATATCCATTTATTTAATTTAAAATGTCCTTAAAGTTATAATATTCTGAAAACAATTTTAAAACAAAAATGCACACATGAGCACTTATATATTCATCAGAATTTTGAATTCTTTGTGTATTATTAAGCAAAATATTTGAACCTAGTTAATTAACTAATATTGTATAGGTATATTGCATCCAAATGAATCAAAAATAAATTTTTCATCATTTATTTTAAAATAACAAATCCACTGTGTACCAACATGATCTGAAGTATCTAAATTAACAATTCCTGATTCAAATATTTCTGGTTTAGATGGTAATTCATCAATCATAAAACAATTCTGAAATATTTTATTTTCAAATCTTTAACTAAAATTTTCTAAATAGAAATTACTCAGTGGCTTATTATATATTTTAATTATATTTTTAAAATGTTTACAAGTTTGTCTTCTAACTACACTACCTTCCTTTTCCATTTCCAAATTATGTCTTTTTTGTTCAGCTAGTTCAGCATCATTTTTGTTTACTATGAACAGAAGTTGCAATTCCTGCTGCACCACCAGGTAATGCTCCAAGAGCTCCTAATGCAGCAATTAAAATTGTAGAAATCCAACTTCGTGTTTTGTTAACCCAGAAACTTCTTTTTCCTTTTTAATATAATCATATATTTATTTTAAAATTGGAGTAGCCATTGTTAATAACACACTTGAACCTTTGTAATTTTTGTTGATTTCTGATTCTTTTGTGTATCTGTTAATTAGGTATCTAAAAAGTTATTCGTTTTTAAATCTTCGTTTGAGAGTTTTATTTTAACATCTTTAGGTTTTGCGTCCCTTTTTGGAGAAATATTATAATCACTACTAAATCCTTTCATTTTTCAAGGAAAACATTAGTATTTAAGGACACCAACCATTTTAATCTGTTTCAATACTCATTGCTAATTATCTTTTTCCAAACATTGTTCCAGTAACAGCTGTTGCTGCTAATGTTTCTTTAAAATCTGCATCTCCATTAAATATTCTTTCTTTTCCAGCTTGTTGAAATTTTTTTATCGGCTTCATGTGTATATTCTAAATCTTTGTAAACTCTATAAGCAATATCATGTTGTTTACAATCTTCATCTAATTGATTTATTCCTTTATCAGCTCGAGGTAATCTTTCATCAAGTTGAGTAAATGGACCGCATATGAAAATCCTGGCATATGCATTTCAGGCATAGGTAAATTATTTGAAGCACAATTAAGTAATTCTTTCCCATGTTTTACTGATCTCCAGAAATTATGAGGAATGGTATTTGAAAATCTAATTAGGTAATGAATTCCCTTAGGATTAATAATTAAAAAATCGTTAAATTTAATCATAAGCATCTTTGTTATTCCAACTTTTTCGTTATGATACGACTTATTTTCTGCATTTTCTTCACTGTGAATAACCATTAATCTGTCTATTAAATCTCTAACAGAATTCATCCAAACATATTCAATTGGTGCTTCTAAATACTTTTTAACAAATTCAAATCCAGATTTTGGAGGAGTGGATGCAGATGCAGATCTTTGTGTTCTATTTGCTTTTTCTGAGCGCCATATATCACTTGTCAAGTAATTATCCTTTTACCCACACATCTGTTAGGTTTTGGAATATTCAGGTCAGTATTTTAATGCATTGCGTTTGTCATTTTTAAAATGGTTTCATAAGTAGCTTTGTCTTCATCTGTATAATCATCATCGATTGGTATATCATTTGATGTTGAAAATAACATTAAGCCTTTTGTGGCTTTAAAATTATTACATTTAATTATAATATCATCATTATGGCATTCAACTTTTGAATCACCTATAAATAATTATGGAAATCCTCATCATATCTTCAGCCAAATTTAGGACCACTCATTAAAGGAATATATTTTGAAATTATTGGTCCTAAGTGTGTAGTAGAATAATCAGTTATTTCTTTTTGAATTTCTGATTCTACATTTTTTCTGACTTTTTTTACTGAATTTAAAGCTTCTTTTTTCTCATCACTAACATCCAATTCATCTATAACCACGGAATCTTCAGAACTAGAAGGAAAATCGTTTTAATACTAATTTCTGTAAGGAATTAATCGTTTTTCAACCTCTCTATTTTCTTCTATAGATTTAATAACATTTTCTCCAATATTACCCATATTATTTCCTAAACCATTAACAGCATCAATAACAGGTTGATCTTTTTTATTTTGCTCATATTCTATTATAGGTTGATTCTCCCATTTTCGACATTCTTACTTCATTTCTAAAATTTCTTCTTATATTGTTTCGTTTTCTTAATAGCCTCTGAATCATAATGAGCAAACATTATTTATTAACCAAAAATTATGTTAACGTTCGTGTTTATATTAACGTTTTATGTTAACGTTTTTATGTTTGTAGAAACGTTTTAATTTTATTTCTGTGTCTGCCATCATTAGTTTTGCGATTCATATTATTAGTAATAAAAACAAAATCTTCATTCCAACATTTACTACAAATAGGCTTGAAACCTTCAAAATTCATATCCCCGCCCACAAATTCTTTAAAAATATGAAATTAATTGGTATCACTTGTCTGAATATGTTTAAAATTTCAAGTTATCTCTAACCAACTGTTTTGGGTATTTTCAAGTACGTTTGAGCTAAATAAAAATAATCAATGCCTTTATGTCTTTCCCGAGTAAAATATTGACGAACAATATCTTGGTTTTCCAATATAAAATCGTGAAAAATAACAACTTAATTTTCTTCACATTCATCTAAAGGAATTAAGCTTTCATCATCAATAATAAATTGAACAATTGATTTTCCTAATTTTTCCTCATTCTTTTTACATTCTTTCATAAACTGTTGATACTTTGGTTGATCTAAACTTTTAGAATAAATATAAAGTTTATTTATTTTACTCCAATTTAGCCACTCAGGTTTTAAAATATAATTATCAATCATTAAAGTTGTTTTACCGAAGTCACTAGGACCAATGATTTCGCAACGAATGGAATTTGGTAAAAGTTCTCCATTTCTATATTTTATTTTTTTCTCAGGAAGTATTACTGTTGGATCCCAATCTACTTTTATCCATTTATTAAATTAATCAATGAATAGAATCATCAGTTTTAGAAAAAATATTAAATGTTCCATTGCGAGAAGAATTTTAAAAATTTGGATTAATAGAATTTTATTCAACTTTCTTATCTCCAAGTATTAGAACAAAAAATAATAAACTTCACTATGAAAAAGTATCAGGTACGATAACATAATATAGAAAATTTACAAAAAACTATTCAAAGTGAAGAACCTATGATAAGTATTGAACAAAATAAGAATTTAAATAGATTGGAAATAATTAGTGATTATGAAATATATTTTGATAAAGAAAATGTATTGGTTCAGTTTGAAGTTTTATTGACCAAATTGTAGAACCAAAAACCAAAACACTTGCTCTCAACTTACCAAAAATAATTCCTTTCGAAATTATTAAAATCCATTTTAATTATGCTGATGGTACGTATATAAAAGATTCTGAACATTTTCACCGTGAATCAAATATTATTGCTTCTTTCAAACCAGGTTTAATAATTGGTACACCAATAATTTATGAACTAAAATATCCAATATTTTGTTCAGTTTTCGATATAAATCAAAACAAAAAGTAAATATAATCAATGAACATGATAAACTACTAGATTTTAATGGTGCAAATATAAGTGATTTTGGAAATGAAATAATTATTTCTTTTATTACTATTTTCTTTGTAATAAATGGATAAAGTAGAAATTTGCCAGTGGCAATCATTTCGTATCCATGAAAAACTAAAAATAATTTAAATCTGCCTAACAAGGACCTAGAAATAGATATTAAAGTTGGAGATGGTTGGATTTATAATAATGCCTATTTGTATCTTACTTTCGATGCAACTCATGCTGATGGATCTGATTATTCTAATTATGAAGGAATATCAAATGTGAAACTAACTGATAATTTTCCCACTCAATTATGGCAAACAGTAACTATAAAAAGTGAGGATATAATATCTGCCGAATATATCATTCAAATATTTATTCAACATTTCTTTACCGCCTAACTTCCACTCAAAATGATAATATAATGTATGAAAAAATTATCAATTATAATAAACTGCAGAAAAATCAAATGAGGTCTTATATCCATTAAGACTCTTAGGTGGATTTTTAAAGATTTACAGTAGATAGAGCAGTACAATGATTTATGACTTATTACACTCAAGAAATGAATTTTCCACCTACTTGAATAGATTCCAATGCTCATTTAGCCTGTGCTATTTTCGCTTCTAAGACTCAATTTCGAAACCTCTGCTCCCTCCAGCTAGGCCCCATCTGAGAGTTTTGACAATTTCCCAATTTTCCATGGATCTTGGGGACAGTAGATTCTTTGGTACTAAGTTTTAAGTTTCTATGGTTCCTGGAATGTCTTCATCAAATACGTTTACATTTTCACATCACTAGCTACGACTCCTTCTTTAGCTCTGTTACTCATCAAGACATAACTATTCGATCTTTCTCTCTTACAGATGTTGCATCAGTTTATACAGAAGAACACAAGACAATCTGTGGTAATGAAACCTTCATTGTTCAGGTTATATTCTTGAATGCATTTTTAAAAGACCACTCATCATTCTGTGTGTGATGACGCGCATGTTCCTCCCATCGTAAATGGAACGAAGGTAATTTTAACACTTTCATTTGCCGTGTAATTTGTGTCCTTAAATTGTACTTAAACTATGCTGATCATAATTATTCCTTTCAGCTTGTTAAGCTAAATGTCAGTGAGTGACGACTGTTGTTAATGTCACGACAAGGAATGTGACATCATGTGCAGAGCCATTCTTGCACCTGTCTCTCCTGGTACCTGAGCTATTCTTTGAGAATCATATCCGTGCCGACATCTTTGTCATCACCTAAATGCACTATGTATAATTAACTTCCGCAAGGTAATACTTCTGAGAAAGAGGTTTTGGAGTTTTATTTCTATCGGTACTTTAGACTCGAGAACAGGCGAGGTCAAACAAAAATTATTTTTCCTTCCTTCCTAACATATAGTCAACTTATCAACTCCATAGGACCATTATGGTAGAAGATGCATTTACGTGTATACAAATATTTGTATAATACTGCAGAATTTTTGGACGTTTTATTGAGATAATTGTGAAATAAATCTAACCATCAAGTAAGAAGGCATGATAAGTATTTTTCCTTGCAATTCGCAAGCAACAGAAAGCGTTAAAATATAAACTGACGGGAAGTTATCTTGTGTCTATCACCTTCATGATATTGCTGAATATTTCTAAGTAACATGGTATTTACAAGTGTAAGCTGTAACGGGTGATTTCATGAATTCTGGATTTCATGAAAGTGCCTCTATAGTCACAGTTAACTAACAGTTCCGTAAGCAGCAAGTGACCAAAAACATTAAGAAGTGGAGGTGCATGTTTGTTTACCTATGATCTGAAGAGACTTGAGAATACATAGTCACTGTTACGTCTGAGCTCGTTTGAAAGAGTCAGTATGTTTTCTGCCCTGCTATTGCACCGAAAGGTATTTGCGACAGACATTTGGCGTTGAAGAATACTGATTTTAAAATTCAGTGCTAAAAAGTTATTAAAATTTTATTAAATGTACAAGATGGGAAGAATTATCTAATAAGTGATGAGTTCACCTCAGTCTATAACCATCCACTCGTAGGTCCAATTTAGCCGAGTATAAAGTTCATCAAGACCAACCAAAACGTTGTCACATTAGTTATAAATGTAGCTTCAAGTATCAGAATGGCGTGAAGTAAAGGTGACTTATGTCCAGTTTCAATAATTTTGTAATAGAAAATATATTGAGGTTTCGGAATAATAAAGTCCGCCTCTGTGGTGTAGAGGTTAGTGTGATTACCTGCCACCCCCCGAGGGCCGGGTTCTATTCCCGGCTGTGCCACGAAATTTCAAAAGTGGTACGAGGGCTGGAATGGGGTCAATCCAGCCTCGGGAGTTCAACTGAGTAGAGTAGGGTTCGACTCCTTCCTCAGCCATTCTAGATGTGGTTTTAAGCGGTTTTCCACTTCTCCAGGCAAATGCCAGTATGGTACCTAACTTAAGGCCATGGCCGCTTCCTTCTCTTAAATGCGGCCAGTATCCAGTAGTCGGGAGATAGTGGGTTCGAGACCCACTGTCGGCAGCCTTGAAGATGTTTCTCCGTGGTTTCCCATTTTCACACCAGGCAAATGCCGGGGCTGTACCATAATTAAGGCCACGGCCGCTTTCTTCCAACTCCTAGGGCTTTCCTATCCTATCGTCGCCATAAGACCTATCTGTGTCAGTGCGACGTAAAGCAAACAGCAAAAAAAAAAAAAAAAATTGCTTCCTTCTCTCTTCCTTTTCTGCCCCTTCCAATCTTCCCATCCCCTCACAATTTCCCTGTTCAGGATATCAAGTGAGGCCCCCTGGGCGAGGTACTGGTCCTCCATCCCAGTTGGGGCCTCCAGTCCAAAGTCTCGCCCTCCAGGACACTGCCTTTGAGGCGATAGAGGTGGGATCCCTCGCTGAGTCTGGAGTGTAAAAGGATTAAGAATGAAAGAAGGAAGGAAAGGAAGGAATAATAAAATGTATATTATTTTTCAGATGCTTAAGGTTAGCTGAAAAGTGGTTTCCACCTCATTATCAGAATGAAAACTGTAGGTGAAGGATTTGTCCGGGGAGGAAAACTAAGATATTCTCGGAAGAATAGCAAATAAGAGTGAGCCAGAGAATGAAGAAATAACGCCTGAGGAGAAAAGAGTTTGACAGCTGAAACGAAAATTATAATAGCTTAATTATAATAAACGAAAAAGTTTGATTTAACACCAAAAATCATCCATTCAAATAGACGTGTTTGGATCGTAAAACATCTTGTCTATAGCCTGTATACCAATTACTATAGTCTGGAAGTTCAGGCATTTATTTTTGATAAAACAGGCAGAAAATAAGCAGTTAACTTTTAGGAAATAGGCTGTAAAGTAATTAAAATAGGCATTTATAATGACAAAAATGGGCACTAGAATAATAAAGACGGTTTAATGTAAGCTACGTAACAAACATCTGCATCACATTTTAGTACGTAATTTTACATCCCCCTGTGGGTGGGGGTGATAGGATAACGCCAACGGTATCCCCTGTCTGTAGTACGAGTAAGCGACTAAAAGGGGGACGAGGGAGAATTGGGAGTATGGTTTGGCGACCACGTACCCCCAGCTCAGTGTGGCATTGTTTCCACTTACTTGTGTCAGGTTCCTCGCTCTTACCTATCCTGTCTGACCTCCCTTGGTCGACTCTTGTTTTGTTCCGACCGCGATGGTATTAGATTTGCTTGGCCCAGGGAGTCTTTCATTTTCACGCTCTTCGTGGTCCTTTCCTTTCTTTTACCGATATCTTCATTTATCGAAGTATCGGACTTCTTCCATTTTCCTTCTGATTAGTGCTAGTAGAGGATGGTTGCCAAGTTGTTCTTCCTCTCAAAACAATAATCATCACCAGCACTTAATTTTCGTACCAGGGACGGGACCTGGAAACCCTCTTCACCATTTCGCTTGTGGAGTTTTCAGTAATAAGTACATATCGTTCATGTAAGTGTTATTTTTATTTCTTCTTCCTCTTAATCTGTTTACCCTCCAGGGTCGGTTTTCCCTCGGACTCAGTGAGGGATTCCACCTCTACCGCATCAAGGGCAGTGTCCTGGAGCTTCAGACTCTGGGTCGTGGGATACAAATGGGGAGGATGTCCAGTACCTCGTCCAGGCGGCCTCACCTGCTACGCTGAACGGGGACATTACGGGGGGATGGGAAGATTGAAAGGGATAGACAAGGAAGAGGGAAGGAAGCGGTCGTGGCCTTATGTTAGGTACCATCCCGGCATTTGCCTGGAGGAGAAGTGGGGAAACCACGGAAAACCACTTCCAGGATGGCTGAGGGGGGAATCGAACCCTCCTCTACTCAGTTGGCCTCCCGAGGCTGAGTGAACCGCTTTCCAGCCCTCGTACCACTTATCAAATTTCGTGGCAGTGCCGGGAATCGAACCCGGGCCTCCGGGGGTGCCAGCTAATCACACTAACCACTACACCACAGAGGCGGACTATTTTTTTATTTTTTAAGTAAAAATGATTTTTAATATTAATACATTACATTGGAATTATATTCTTCCCCCTTCCATTGATTCACTTTTACACATAAATCTTCTTCTTCTTTATCTGTTTACTCTCCAGGGTCGGTTTTTCCCTCGGACTCAGCGAGGGATCCCACCTCTACTGCCTCACGGGCAGTGTCCTGGAGCTTCAGACTCTGGGTCGGGGATACAACTGGGAGGATGACCAGTTATTCGCCCAGTCGGCCTCACCTGCTATGCTGAACAGTGGCCTTGCGGGGGGATGGGAAGATTGGATGGGATAGGCAAGGAAGAGGGAAGGAAGCGGCCGTGGCCTTCAGTTTGGTACCATCCCGGCATTTACCTGGAGGAGAACTGGGAAACCACGGGAAACCATTTCTGGGATGGCTGAGGTGGGAATCGAAAAAAAAATCTACTTAGTTGCCTCCCAAGACTGAGTAGACCCCTTTGCAGCCCTCGTACCACTTTTCAAATTTCGTGGCAGAACCTGGAATCGAACCCGGGCGTTCGGGGGTGGCAGCTAATCGCACTAACCACTTCACCACAGAGGCGGCGTTGCATATAAATAACAGCAGAAAATATCCACAACAACCTAAAAGAGACAAAAAGGCAAAATATTAACTCGTCCTACCCTTCCCAAACGTCGGAAAACATGTTGGTCTCTATGTGATACTTCGATGTATATACCCAGATTAAAAAGGGTCTACTAAATTACATTCGTGATTTTTTTGAAACTATCATGCATGTACAAAACAAATATTCTGATGGTGGTGAAAATGGTTGGCTTCAGCAATCGACTTGAATTTTAAGTGCAGAGGTACGAAAAGGTATTTAACAGTTTCCACGTGTTTTGGGGCATTCACTACTCTGAACATCCTGGTCGTGTAGGTACCTCTTATGGCATTTGTACCACCTCCGGCGTTAGCGCAATACGAGGAAGGCGCACCAAACAAGGCTCTAATGCCAAATTAATTGTGTTTACATTACAAGGCATTACGTCACGAGAAAGGAGCTGCGCATCTTTAGCCTGGATCGGTCCATTAGTGAAATCTGTTCCAGTTCAAGCCGTGACCATATAATCATTATCGTGGATTAAGCCTTTCCCTTTCAACGTATGGTACGTGTGTAATGAAGGGAGCTATGCCAGTGTCTCCCTAAAGGATACAATAGCTGTCAACATTGTTATGCGCGAATGTACTTAATCTCACTCCTTTGCGTGCACGTTACATGTCACCGAAGGCGAAAATGCATTAGAAGCTTGCTCCGGAGCAAAAACAAGTAACGAGCTGTATGAAGAAAGGTACAACGTGTAAATTAAGTATATGGCATGCTGCAGGTCCGCCTCTGTGGTGTAGTGGTTAGTGCGATTAGCTGCCACCCCCAGAGGCCCGGGTTTAATTCCCGCCTCTGCCACGAAATTTGAAAAGTGGTACGAGGGCTGGAACGGGGTCCACTCAGCCTCGGGAGGTCAACTGAGTAGAGGTGGGTTCGATTCCCACCTCAGCCATCCTGGAAGTGGTTTTCCGTGGTTTCCCACTTCTCCTCCAGGCAAATGCCGGGGTGGTACCTAACTTAAGAACACGGCCGCTTCCTTCCCTCTTCCTTGTCTATCCCTTCCAATCTACCCATCCCCCCTCAAGGCCCCTGTTCAGCATAGCAGGTGAGGCCGCCTGGGCGAGGTTCTGGTCATCCTCCCCAGTTGTATCCCCTGACCCTAAGTCTGAAGCTCCAGAACACTGCCCTCGAGGAGGTAGAGGTGGGATCCGTCGTTGAAACCGAGGGAAAAACCGACCCTGAAGGGTAAACATGTAAAGCAGGAGAAGAATAAGAAGAAGAAGAAGCATAAGAAGCATGCTGCAGAACACTTACCGCGGTTACGTTCCTTTTCATACATCAACGTCTTCTTCTTCTTCTTCTTGTCCTTCTCACAATTTTTTCGAATCGACCAAACTTTAAGGCCGGATGCCCTTCCTGACGCCAATTCTAATTGGAGGATGTATTCACTGTTGTGTGTAGATGTACTAAAGGGAACATAAACACCCCTCTGCCGAGGAGGAGGAATTAAACAGTTACAATCCTTAACCCGCTCGAGAATCGAACCCAGGGTGATGGCCACGACACGGACCATCCATAAAATAACAAATGGTAATCATATTATTACCTAAGCCTGCCTCGTGGTCTTGATCGTTAAGGCGCTCAAGTCTAAACGGTCTGACACCTTGGTTAGCCGGTTCGTGTCCCGTTGGTAGAAAAATTTTACCATCAGAATATTGGCCGGCAGGATGGGGGAGGTGGTGGTATACAATTTATAATCACTAGGTTGCGTGCCAAAAGCCTGGATTAAATTACAAACCTCTCCGCAGTTCTCACACTGAGTGTGGACATATGACGCTGTTGATGGTGATTCGTCCGTCGGGTGGTGATGTTCAAACTTGAGCAGACAGGAGACAGGACAGGAGTAGGCTATATGTCGGCACCAGGTTACACCCTCTCCCTTCCTACTGTCATATATCACGTCATTCATTTCATCTCACTAACTCCTAACTGTAGATGGCAATATACGGAGTCAAGATGCAAGCGAAACCACAACATTGCATCTGGCTGAGTGTTAACGTTTAGCGATACAATCGCACAGGTCGTTCGTCACTCATTGTTTATGCTGTATTCCTAACAAAGCTTTTATGTTGGCCTGCAGTATTTCCATGACTATAGGTCAAAGCAGAATTTAGTTACGAGATGTCAAAGTAATGAACTCTGTCTCCTACTCACAGCCTAAAGGAAAAAAGGAAGTTACAATTGTTACAATGTGTTTGTATACACAAAATAACTAGGTCTATATTGATTTCTCATCATAATGTAATGCAGTGAATAGAACGAGACACTAGACCCAATAAAATAGTGAATATTTTAAATTTGTTGTGATCCACCGCCCTTCCCTAGTTGTAATTAAGAGCCATGCAAGTAGCTGCTAGGCTGTACCTTCCGTCAGAGCGCATACTCTCCTGTACTTTCCTGAGCTGGAGCACTGCTCATTAGCTGAAATGGTGGGAAGGGTGAGTTCATATTTAGAATTAAGTTGGGAGTCAGTCAAGCCGGTACGGACGTTCCAGTACTTCATCAGATTGTGGAACAACGTTGCCACGGGGAGTGTTCGAACGTGTACAACAATTAATGACGTGGTGTGTCCAGGCGGGCATTCAGGTTCATCGTGGACATGTTGAACACTTCTTGTATCAGAAGGTCGGTAGATGCAGTGTGGGTCACGGCCTCAAGTGGCCACGGCTGGTCCCTGGTCCAACAGCTCTGCACTCTGACCGGCCAACCGAGCAGAGGAGAGGTGGCCACGGCTCTACCGTGGCTCTACGCCTCTACATTCGGGAGATGGGACAGGGCTGCACCTCATGGCTGGCCCCAACTGTCGGCTGTCTTGAGAATGGCTTACCGTCGTTTTCCATTCTCCTGAACTAAGGCGAATGCTGGGACAGTTCTCAGTATAGGCTACGGCCACCAACCCCCTCACCTTCTCTTTGCATCCCCTTCACCGTAACAAATCTCACGGGCTGAGAAATGCCGGTACCGTCTAAGAGGCCCGCCACCCCCTTCAGGGAGTTGTATTAGAATGTAGTAAATCTCCCTGTGGTACACCAATATGGTGCCATGGGATATGCTAGAATTAGAGTAGTGGAAACTTTATCTGACCCTGTAGTAATGAAGAGGGGAAATCCTCAAGGCAGTGTTAGTGGACCTTCATCTTTTCTTATATATACAAACTAGCAAGATACCCGTGCTTCGCTACGGTATTATACTGAAATTTATAATTGAATGTTGTTTTAGATATATAATCAGCCGAAATTCGCGATCTGAATCGTTTTCTGCGAGAATCCGCCAATATTCGCGATCTGACTCGTTTTCTAATAGATTATGGCAAGTTTCCTCCCATTTTTCAATCTTTATTTCCAGCAATCGATTTCGTACTTCCCAGGCTAGGTCCAGGTATTCCACCCTGTCAGTTGGGTCCCTAAATCTTTGCCATCTTTTCGTATAAGCATTTTTAATATGGAACAAATCCTTCAGGAGATCCGGCGTGGTGTCGTCTTGGGTGCCTTGGCGGTACTGAACCCGCGGGCCGACTGCATTCTTAGTCATTACCCGTCCAGGACCCGTTTCCACCGCGGTCCGCACATTTGACGACGGTCCAGAACATTATTATTATTATTATTATTATTATTATTATTATTATTATTATTATTATTATTATTATTATTATTATTATTATTATTATTATTATTATTATTATTATTATTATTATTATTATTATTATTATAGATGTTCTGGACCCCACAGCAAGATGCAAGACCGCTACTTGGCGGTAAATTACATCTGCTGCCATTGTTATTGTTGAGAATGTGACCAGCACCAATGTCGCGCGTAGGCAAGTGTGCGGGATTTCTGCCGATACGAATGACATACTTCCGTGCATTATTGACCTTATTATAGAGGGGAACAATTGGACAGTCAATCTCATTCCTATCGTTTATTTCAAATGTGTTCAAATTTTTATTCATATGCCAGGAGAATCTACTGTAATATAAGAACGTTCTCCGAAGGAAAAGTTGGCTGTTGAAAACGAACCCAGGAAAGATTAAAAAGATCGGTTTATGATCAGAATAAGTACATCGAAAATACACAGCCTGTTTCCAGTCATTCGACAGGGTCAGGAATGGAATGAATAAAGCCCCATCTAGCGGCGACAGTAGGAATTGTGCCGGCTGCCGAAGCACTCCTCTGGGGCAATGATCGATGAATGACAAATGAAATGAAATATTGGACAGTGTTGCTGGAATGAATGATGACAGGGAAAAGCGAAGTATCCCGAGAAAAACCTGTCCCGCCTCCGTTTTGTCCAGCACGAATGTCACATGGAGTGACCGGGATTTGAACCACGGAACCCAGCTGTGAGAGGCCGGCGCGCTGCCGCCTGAGCAACGGAGGCTCCTTATAAGTACATTATGAACAGCAAAATCAATTGGTCTCACCTCCTTTTACACCCCACCGCCGTTAAGTTTATTTACCCCCCCCCCAAAAAAGAAGGAGTGTTTCTTTATGTTTAAAGGAGATTCCAAACCCCAATGTTCACGTCTATTACCTTGAGTTTTGAGATATAAGTATCCCCATAAAAATTATTCGCTTTTTTTACTTCCTTTCACACTTCTCCCCCCCCCCCCTTAAGTGAATTATCCGGCAAAAAATACTTGTTTCTTTAATAGTAAAGGATCTTCTAAATAGCAATTATCACGACTCTAACTTCTTCAGTTTTTTATTTATGTGTCCTCATGAAAGGAATTCAACTCCTTTCCACTCCCGCCCCCCAAGATGGTTTCCCCCATAAAACGCGTATTTCTTTGTTTTTAAAGGAGATCAAAATACCAATTTTCACGTCCGTAACAACTTTAGTTTTTATTAGATGTATGTATTCTCATACAATTAAGTCAATTAATTTTAGAATTCTTTCCCCCCACCCCCTTTCATTGGATTTTCCGAGAATACGCGTTTCTTTATTTTTAAAGGAGATCCCATATACAAATTTTTAGTTCTGTAATATATTCAGTTTCTGAGATATATGTATCCTCATTAAAGGCATTCAACCCACTATTCACCCTTTTACACCCCTCCTATTGGGATTTACAGAAAACGAAAAAATACTTATTCCTTTACTTTTAAAGGAGATTCTAAATACCAATTTTTACATCTGTAAACTTTTAAAGTTTTAAGATATAGACACATTCATTTTAAAAATTCACCCCCCTTTTCACCCCCCATTATCCGGATTTTTCAAAAACGAAAATATACGTGTTTCCTTATTTTTAAAGTGGATCCCCAATACCAATTTTCAGGTCTGTAATATCTTCAGGTTCTGAAATATAAGTAGCCTCGTTAAAGGCATTCAACCTCTTTTTCACCCTTTTCCACCCTTCCTATCGCGATTTTCCGAAAACAAAAAAAAACGTGTTTCTTTATTTTTAAAGGAGATTCTAAATACCATATTTTACATCTATAAACTTTAAACGTTTTGAGATATAGATACACTAATTTTAAAAATTCACCCCCCTTTTCACCCCCATTAGTTGGATTTTCCAAAAACAAAAAAATACGTGTTTCTTTATTTTTAAAAGAGATCAAAGGCACCAATTTTCAGGTCTGTAATATCTTCAGTTTCTGAGATATATGTATTCTCTTTAAAGGCATTCAACCCATTTTTCACCCCTTTTCACCCCTCCTATTGGGATTTTCCGAAAACAAAAAAATACGTGTTCCTTTATTTTTAATGAAGATTCTAAATACCAATTTTTACATCTCTAAACTTTAAAACTTTTGAGATATAGATGCACTCATTTTAAAAATTCACCCCCCTTTCACCCTCGCATTAATTGGATTTTCCAAAAACAAAAAAATACGTGTTTCTTTATTTTTCACAGCGATCAAAAGTACCAATTTTGAGGTCTGTAATATCTTCAGTTTCTGAGATATAAGTAGCGTATTCATATTAAAGGCATTCAACCCTTTTTCACCCTTTTTCACCCTTTTTCACCCCTCCTATTGGGATTGTCTGAAAACAAAAAATACGTGTTTCCTTATTTTTAAAGAAGATTCTAAATACCAATTTTCACATCTGTAAACTTTTAAAGTTTTGAGATATAGACACACTCATTTTAAAATTTCACCCCCCTTTTCACCCCCTTAGCGACGGTATATCCAAAAATCCTCTCTTAGCGAGCACCTACATCTTAATATGAATCTATGCCCAACATTTCATTTCTTTATATCCAGTAGTTTTGGCTCGGCGATGATGAATCAGTCAGTCAGTCAGTCAGTCAGTCAGTCAGGACAAGCTACTTTATATATAGACTAGCAAGATACCCGTGCTTCGCTACGGTATTATACTGAACTTTATAATTGAATGCTTATTGTTTTAGATATATCATCCTCCGAAATTCGCGATCTGACTCGTTTTCTGCGAGAATCCACCATAATTCCCGATCTGACTCGTTTTCTATTATTTTACGGCACGTTTCCTCCCATTTTTCAATCTTCCTTTTCAGCAATCGATTTCGTACTTCCCGGGTTAGGCTCAGGTATTCCTCCCGGTCAGTTGGGTTCGTAAATCTGTGCCATCTTTTCCTATAATCATTTTTAATATGGATAAAATCCTTTAGGAGATCCAGCGTGGTGTCATATTGGGTGCCTTGGCGGCACTGAACCCGCGGCCGGGCTGCATTCTTAGTCATTACCCGTCCAGGAGCCGTTTCCAGCGCGGTCCGCACATTTGACGATGGTCCGGAACATTATTATTAATATTATTATTATTATTATTATTATTATTATTATTATTATTATGTGTTGCTCGAATGGCTGATGACAGGGAAAACCGGAGTATCCGGAGAAAAACCTGTCCCGCCTTCGTTTTGTCCAGCACGAATGACACATGGAATGAACGGGATTTCAACCACGGAACCCAGCTGTGAGAGGCCGGCACGCTTGCGCCTGAGCAACGGAGGATCCTTATAAGTACATTAATAGCAGTAAAATCAATTGGTCTCACCTCCTTCTTCACCCCACCGCCGTTAAGTTTATTTACCGCCACCTCCCCCACCCCAAGAAAAATTAAAAGAAGGCTTGTTTCTTTATGTTTAAGGGAGATTCCAAACACCAATGTTCACGTCTATTACCTTCAGCTTTGAGATATAAGTATCCCCATAAAAATAATTTACTTTTTGCACTTCATTTCATACTACTCCCCTCCTCCCAAGTGAATTTCAATTAATTTTCCAATTCTTTCACCCCCCCCCCCCCCCCTTCATTGGATTTTCCGACAATACGTGTTTCTTTAATTTTAAAGCAGATTCCAAATATCAAATTTCACGTGTGTAACATCTTCATATTTGAGATATCAGTAGCCTAATTAAAAGAATTCAACACCATTTTCAGTCACTTTTACCCCCCCCCCCCCCGCTCCACCCAAGTGGTATTTCCGAAAACTAAAAATACACCTTTCTTTATGTTTAATAGAGATAAAAAATACCATTTTTCACTTCTGTAACATGTTAACTTTCTTGAGATATACTGTAAAAATTCTCATTTTAAAATTTCACCCCTTTTGAGTTCCCCTTAAGTGGAGTTTCCCAAAACAAATCACCCATGTTTCTTTACATTTACAGGAGATTTCAAACACCCACTTTTTACGTCTGTAACATTTTACGTTTCCAAGATATTCTGTAGATATAGTCTTTCAAAAATTCAACCCATTTTGTCACTCCTGTTTAACCGCCATTAATTGGATTTCCCAAAAAAGAAAAATAAAGTGTTTCTTTATTTTTAAAGGAGACCCCATATACAAATTTTCAGTTCTGTAATATCTTTCGTTTCTGAGATATATGTATCCTTATTAAAGGCATTCAACCCATTTTTCACCCTTTTAAACCCCTCCTATTGGGATTTAAGGAAACAAAAAAATACGTGTTCCTTTATTTTTAGAGGAGATTCTATGTACCAATTTTACATCTGCAAAATTTTAAAGTTTTAAGATGTAGACACACTCATTTTAAAAAATTCACCCCCCTTTTCACCCCCCCCCCCCCCCGATATTTGGATTTTCCAAAAACGAAAAAATACATGTTTCTTTACTTTTAAAGTAGATCCCAAATACAAATTTTCAGGTCTGTAATATCTTCAGGTTCTGAAATATAAGTAGCCTCATTAAAGGCATTCAACCCATTACTCACCCTTTTACACCCTTCCTATTGGGATTTTCCGAAAACAAAAGAATACGTGTTTCTTTATTTTTAAAGGAGATTCTAAATACCAATTTTTACGTCTATAAACTATAAAGTTTTGAGATACAGATACACTCATTTTAATAAATCACCCCCTTTTCACCCCCCATTAATTGGATTTTCCAAAAACAAAAAATACGCGTTTCTTTATTTTTAAAAGAGATCCCAAACACCAATTTTCAGGTCTGTAATATCTTCAGTTTCTGAGATATTAGTAGCCTCATTAAAGGCATTCAACCGCTTTTTCACCCCTTTTCTCTCCTCCTATTGCGATTTTCCGAAAACAAAAAAATACGTGTTTCTTTATTTTTAATGAAGATTCTAAATACCAATTTTCACATCTGCAAACTTTAAAAGTTTGGAGATATAGATTCACTCATTTTAAAAATTCACCCCCTTTTCACCCTCCGATTAATTGGATTTTCCAAAAACAAAAAATGCGTGTTTCTTTATTTTTAAAGGACATTCTAAATACCAATGTTTACATCTATAAACTTTAAAAGTTTTGAGGTATAGATACACTCATATTAAAAAATCATCCCCCTTTTACCCCCCACCATTAATTGGATGTTCTAAAAACAAAAAATACGCGTTTCTTTGTTTTTAAAGGAGATCCCAAACACCAATTTTCAGGTCTGTAATATCTTCAGTTTCTAAGATATAAGTATTCTCTTTAAAGGCATTCTACCCCTTTTTCACCCCTTTTCTCCCCTCTTATTGGGATTTTCCGAAAACAAAAAATACGTGTTCCTTTATTATTAATGAAGATTCTAAATACCAATTTTTACATCTTTAAGCTTTAAAACTTTTGAGATATAGATGCACTCATTTTAAAAATTCACCCCCTTTCCACACTCGCATTAATTGGATTTTCCAAAAACAAAAAAGTACGTGTTTCTTTATTTTTGAAAGAGATCAAAAGTACCAATTTTGAGGTCTGTAATATCTTCAGTTTCTGAGATATAAGTACCGGTATCCTGATTAAAGGCATTCAACCACTTTTTCACCCTTTTTCACCCCTCCTATTGGGATTTTCTGAAAACAAAAAAATACGTGTTTCCTTATTTTTAAGGAAGATTCTAAATACCAATTTTCACATCTGTAAACTTTTAAAGTTTTGAGATATAGACACACTCATTTTAAAATTTCACCCCCCTTTTCACCCCCTTAGCGACAGAATATCCAAAAATCCTCTCTTAGCGAGCACCTATATCTTAATATGAATATATCCCCAAAATTTCATTTCTTTATGTCCAGTAGTTTTGGCTCGGCGATGATGAATCAGTCAGTCAGTCAGTCAGTCAGTCAGGACAAGCTACTTTATATATATAGATGATATGAGTAAAGAAGTGGAATGAACGATAAGGCTCTTTGCGAATGATGTTATTATGTATAGAGTAATAAGTAAGTTACAAGATTGTGAGCAACTGTAAAACGACTTCGATAATGATGTGGGATGGACAGCGGGCAATTGTTTGTTATAATAATAATAATAATAATAATCGTATGGCCTCAGCTACCGTGTGCAGACATTTCGATTTGACGCCATCTGGCTGTCTGCTCGTCAATTTCGACGTTCCGTTTTACTCTAGGTCCGCTAGATGGCAGACAGAGTAAACCGGATCTCTCTTGGGCGTCTATGGCTGAGATTTAAGTAATTTTGTCGGGTAAATACCAAATGTATCACCAGAGATCTTTTACATGCCGACATCGTACGACATGGAGTGTCGAATGGACTTTTTTGTTTTTACAAATTTTATGGTGAAAACCATGCACTGCCAATCTTGTAATTACATTTCTAAGTTCTTGATTTTCTTTTACCCATCTCCTGTCGATCATTGCATCTGTGCTATAGAAGTCCAGAGGGATTTCTTCGCGCTTCTTCTCTCTTGTCTGCATCAGTTTTGTCGCTTGCTCAGTAGATGGCAGGGATAGTTTGTAACGTAAGTCCTCGATGTAGAATGTTTCTCTTGCCAATTCGTAAACAAGCCTGGAAGGTGTTGTTCTTGTCACTCCAAGTGCTCTTTTCAGATATCGGGCTTTTACTTTCTCCATTGAGTTTAGGTCTGAAAAAGATAGGTTTTCCCATATCAATTCTAATCCGTAGGTCAGCATTGGCGATATTTTAGCATTAAATAAGATCATAGCCGTCTGGAGGGATAGACTGGTTATGTTCTTTATGTCATATATTCCTCTTATAGCAGCTGTTATTCTTTCCTTTACGTGTATCCTGAATGAATTGCGTGTTGTTTGTAGGGTGATTCCTAGATATTTATAGTAGTTTACTGTCTGCAGTTCCTTCCCTCCTAAAGTCATTTTATCCTCTGTTGCTAATCTTCCACCTTTCCGGAACACCATGTATTTTGTTTTGTTACTATTTATACTGAAGTCATTTTCTTCTGCCCAGTTATGTAAGTCATTTAGTGCTTCTTGTAATTCAAGTCTGTTTGAGGAACCTATGACCATGTCGTCTGCATACATATATAAAGATAATGAATTCGATTTTTTTAAGATCTTCACGGTATCTGCGGTGGCGATGTTGAATAGGGTGGGGCTGATGGGATCCCCCTGTAGAACCCCATTTGTCTGCAGGATCTCTCTTGAAGTTGTTATTCCGTCCTTTATTTGTATTCTGTTGTAGGTCAGTATATTTCTTATGGCTGTTGTAACTACATTTCCTCCGTTTGTCATGGATTCCATTTTTGCTACGAGTTTTGTCCTATTCAACAAATCAAAGGCTTTTGTGTAGTCGATAAAGACGGTTCTGAATTTGCCTTTTGGATGTCTCAGCGCTTGGTCAATGTCATTAAGAAGATTACATACGGCCTGTAAGGTGGACCTTCCTTCTCTAAAGCCAAATTGTTGGTCTGGAATCAATGGATCTATTGTCTCCGTGAGACGTTTGTTGAGTAACTTTGTATAGATTTTAAATATGTTATTTTCAAGTGCTATACCACGGTAAGAATTCGGATTATTTGTATCCCCTGATCCCTTGTATAGGACTTTGATTGTCGACTTTCTCCAGCTATCTGGAATTTCTCCTGAGCTGAGGCATTTATTGAATAACTCTGTCCATATTTCAATTAACACTCCTGTTGATTCCTTTAACATCTCATTATAAATACCGTCTGGTCCTGCTGCCTTTTTGTTTTTTGTGTTTTTGATTATTGTTTCAACCTCTTCTGTTGTAATTTGGGAGGTCTTTTCCTCCTCATTCGGTGTCCTACTATCATGTGATTTGTTTGTCTGTCTTTTATTTAAAATTCGAGAGAAGTGGCATTCCCAACTTTCCATTTGGATTTCATCTGATGTTCTGGTGACCTTTCTTCTAAGTGCTATGTAGGGGTCCTTGCGTGCTTCATCTGCTTCTCTTAGTGCTTCTTTTTCTATAAATTGTGATTTCTTGCTTTTCAAGAGCATCTTGTATTCCTTTCTCTTCCTAGCATATTCCTCTAGGTCATCTTTTACATTTTTGAGTCTTGCTTTGTGTAGGGCATCTAACGTTTTTCTTCGGTGTTGGTAGCACTCAGTGTCAAACCATGGTTTCGATTTCCTTATTTTGGCTGGTACCGTTGCTGCAATTATAGCATCTTGAATGGTAGTCATGGTGAGATTGATATCATTGTCTTTTAGGTGTCGCTTCGCGCTTTCTATAGCTTGTGTATTGTTTTGTAGTATTTCTAAGTTTATTTTCCTTGTTGTTTTATGTGAGTCAGGAAGTGTCTTTTCATCTATGTTTCTTACTAGTAGAAATCTGGTATGTATGGGGATATGTTTAGTGAGAGGTGTGTTTAAGGTATTCCATTTCCTTTTTTGGTTTTTAACTATGATCTTCTTTCCTCTATAAAAAAACTAAGTCTATTGTGCTTGTTCCATTGTACGCTATATAGGTTATATCTTCGGCCTTATTGATGAGTTTAAAACCTTCCTCCTGTAGAATATTCAGTATAGTTGTTGTTTTGTTATTTGGTTTATCAATTCTGCAGTTGAAATCTCCTGCAATAATTACGTTTTCTTCTGTTCTCACTTGTGATATAGCCCCTAATACCTGCTCCGCTGTATCTTCTATTGACGTGCCATATGTAATATACATCCCCACTACTGTAATGTCCGTGGATTTTACGATTGTCATGTTTTCTTCCTTTACTATCTCTTTAATTTTTCCTATGGTGTGTTTGAACATAAGGGATACACCTCCCTCCGGTCTGCCTAAAGCTTTTGGTTTAGCATAAGAGTGTGCTGTGTAGTATCCTGTGATGCCAAAAGGCTCCGTCAAAAAAGTTTCTGTAGCTATTATTACATCTTGTCCTATCCAAATATAATCTGGTGCTGTATTTACAATACTCTTTAACCCTTCCACATTCCAAAGTAGTATATCCAATGTCTTGCCTGTCGTCTTCTGGAATTCTCTCGGAGTCTCGTCTTTATTGCTTACGAAATCGATAAGTGCGGTAGGTTACTCCATTTGGCCAGAATTCTGGGTCAAAGACTATTTCCCGTTCTTCCATAGGTATGCCTATTTTAAACGCTTTGTTTGATCCTCGTGTGGGTAATTGTTCGCATTCGATTACTTTAGAGATGCCGTTGTTTGAGAGATGTTCTTTCAGATCTTCTTCTGTGATGTCATCCTTCAGTCTTCCCACGTACACCCATGCTGTCCTGGGTGCTGCTCTTAGTTTTCCTTTTTCTTTGCCTCCTGTGCCTTGTTGGGGGAGTCTTCTTGGTGATTCATATTGTCTTGTATCTCTTCTAGGAGAGGATAACCTGTGTTGGGCTGTTGCTGTAGGTTTTCCGAACTCAATCATACTCCTAGCATTTTCCGTGTTGTTGTTGGTATTCTTATGTTTTGTCCATTCTTCCTCCTTGTTGGTAATAGATGTTCTTTGCTTTAATCCCTCTGGGTCCTGTACTGGTTTATTCGAGACTTTTCCTAGTCCTGAAGCTAATATTTCTGCTTGTTGAAGTTGTGTTTCCAAGATAAGTGTCATTTTTTTCATCAACTCTTCACTCACTACTTCTAGTTTCTTTTTGATGTCGTCACATGTTTGTTTGTTTTCGAGTGTGGCTTGCCTGGCTTCATTGTTCTCTTGTATAGCAGAACTGAGCCCGTAGTTTTTTAGACGATGCCTACACGACCCGCACATCCACATAAGGGATCCATTATTTGATGATAGGGCCTTGAATTCCGTTACATTGACTGACGTGCATTTTCTGTGAAACCAGAGATTACATACTCCGTCGCAGCCAATAACACTATCTTCATTTGAGAATGCTGTATCGCATTTTGCACATTTGTTTTCTCTTTGATTGTCTCCCATTGTCTGCTTGATCTTTACAAACTCAAGAGGGCTGTGTCTTTGAAGCCTAACCCAATATAAGGAGCGCACCCAGTTCTCGTCACAAAGTAAGATGGCTTCCCTTTCAAAACTGAACTGTGTGATGTTAATATTCAACTAATATTTACTATACCACACTTTTATTCTTGTGAATAACACTTCCTCGAATTAAAATTCACTCTAGGAATTGAACTGGACACTAATAACTTCACCAAAACACTACAGCACTGAGTTTATAAGGTTTCAACACGCACCAATTGACAACCACCGCCCTTATGGACTTTTTTCCGCCCTTCAAAAATCCGACTACCTCCGCCGGGTTTGAACCCGCTATCTTGGGATCCGGAGGCCGACACTCTACCACGGATCCACAGAGGCAGCTAATTGTTTGTTGATAAACGGGGTTAAAAGTCAGGTTGTGGCGTTCACAAATAGCAAAAGTCTTCTCAGTTTTAATTACTGCGTTGATGGGGTGAAAGATCCTTGTGGGGATCACAGTAAATACTTAGGTGTTAATATAAGGAAAGATCGTTATTGGGGTAATCACATAAATGGGATTGTAAATAAATGATACAGATTTCTGCACAAGGTTATGGGGGTGTTAAGGGGTTGTAGTAAGGATGTAAAGGAGTGGGAATATAAGTCTCTGGTAAGACACCAACTAGAGTATCGTTCCAGTGTATGGACCCTCACCAGGATTACTTGCTTCAAGAATTGGAAAAAATCTTAAGAAAAGCAGCTCCATTTGTTCTGGGTGATTTCCGACAAAAAAGTAGCGTTACAAAAATGTTGCAAAGTTTGGACTGGTAAGAATTGGGAGAAAGGAGACGAGCTGATCGACTATTTGATATGTTCCGAGCTGTTAGTGGAGAGATGGCGTGGAATGACATTAGTAGACGAACACGTTTGAGTGGTGTCTTTAAAAGTAGGAAATATCACAATATGAAGATAAAGTTGGAATTGAAGAAGACAAATAGAGGCAAATATTCGTTTATAGGAAGGGGAGTTAGGGATTGGAATAACTTACCAAGGGAGATGTTGAATGAATTTCTAATTTCTTTGCAATCTCTTAAGAAAAGGTAGGAAAACAAGAGGTAGGTAAGCTACCACCTTGGCGACTGCCCTAAATGCAGATCAATAGTGATTGAAATATTATACACAGAAAAACACGTCCGGACATCAGGGATTGAGTGAGAATAGCACTTTGACTGATATATGTATTAGCCCTGGTATTCCTTATTTATTATTATCCATCTTCTGTACTGAATGTTTCCTATAATTAAAATATAAGATTGAGTTAGCTGAAAGAAAATATTGTTCACGTTTAATTGCTGGTAAAGAAAACTCCTGGTATTCCCTAGAATGTTAAGTGAACGAAATAAATATCGGATAAATAAATAAATAAATAAATAAATAAATAAATAAATAAATAAATAAATAAATAAATAAATAAATAAATAAATAAATGTTAAATAAAGTTAATAAAATCTCTACAATGAATCATTTAAGCGGACGCCTACGTTAAAAATTTCAGATCTCTGCGTGTCGTAGGTTTGGCTGGGCATCGCACACTCACACACATACAAACACTTCCTTATATAATTATAGGTTATACGAAGTATATACGTGCTAACAGAAATGGAAACATCAGTCAAATTCTGAAATATCGAAGGTGCGAGAGAAAATATCTAAAATAATGATTTCGCAACAACCGGACGAGTTGGCCGTGCGGTTAGGGGCTCGCAGCTGTGAGATTGCATCCGGAAAATAGTGGGTTCGAACCTCACTATCGGCAGCCTTGAAGATGTTTTTCCGTGGTTTCCCATTTTTGCTAGTTGTTTTACGTCGCACCGCCACAGATAGGTATTACGGCGACGATGGGGCAGGAAAGGACTAGGAGTGGGAAGGAAGCGACCGTGGCCTTAATTAAGGTACAGCCCCAGCACTTGCCAGGTGTGAAAATGGGAAACCACGGAAAACCATTTTCAGGGCTGCCGACAGTGGGGTTCGAACCTACTATCTCCCGAATACTGGAACTGGCCGCACTTAAGCGACTGCAGCTATCGAGCTCGGTTTTCCCATTTTTACACCAGGCAAATGATGGGGCTGGGCCTTAATTGAGGCCATGGTCGCTTCCTTCTCACTATAAGCCCGTCCCTATCCCATTGTCGCCGTAAGACGTATCCGTGTCGGTGCGACTTAAAACAAAACTGCAAAAATAAATAAATCATAACTTCCCTCGAAAGAAAGCCGGGCATCTGGATGTATAGGGAATAGAAACCGTATATGAACAGTGGACCTATTACTACTGGTAATGTTTATAGTGCAATAAACAATATGCGTACTTGACTAAATGTTTAATTTACACGTAATTACTTCAGAACATTGTTTCGTGGATGGTAATGGACGTGCATTAAGCATGCAAAGTTTTGTTCACGTAACGTTGATTGTTGCTTAGCTGTGACAATTTGAATTTAAGCTAAAGTACGTAGCTTCTGAAGATTAACATCCGAGGATTTATCTTGTTCCCACTTATCAGAAGAGTAATGGTAGTTTATTTGACAGGTGACAATTATAATATTTCCTCCAGATAGTGGACACGATCAGTGCTTGGCTCTGTAATTAATATGTCAAGGTACAATGTTTGTGTATCACCTCCACAGTATCTTCCAGCCACGGAATGCTATCTCGTATTTACATGAATTAGTATACGGTTAGATATTCAAGGCTGATTGTTGTTTGTGTTGACACAGCTGCTATTGTGTTAGATATCAGGAGATGTACAGAGGGTAGCAAAGATGCCTCAAGACCAAGGTAAATGGCACCATTGACAGTTAAAATGAGCTTAGAAACCAACCTTGCAACTCGTAACTTCATACTAAGAGAGATCTGCGGCCCAAATGCTTCAAGAGGAGGCCTCTGGAAGTCTTGAATCTCTACTGCGTTTCGAAATTCACATTTTCTGTATCTAGTGGTCATGACACTTAAAATCTCTCCAAAAAAAAAAAAAAAATGGGTTGTCAAATTTTTGTACGAATAGAGTACATCCCTCACTCACACTGTCGTTCGACACTAAAATTATAGAACGGAAAATAAACAGAAGACATCGGATGAGGGTCACCAGGTGTGTACCGGGTCCAGTAAACTACCCCTCCCTTACGAGAAGTGGCGTGCATGCGGGGTATCGCGCATGCGCCTATCACAAGTCTCAAGGCCTGACAATAAACATCGGTTCCGTCCACGGTGACTTGCGACTTGTGGTGAGTTGTGAAATTTCAGGTTGCTAGTGTGACCGCGCTTTAGTTACAAATTTACTGTAAGTACCGCATAATGATCAGTTTAATACAAAATATGAACGAGCTCGCACTATGTACCACGACTAATGTTTGTAGCTCGTGCCGTCCCTAGAACCTGCCACCACTTCTCGTCAGACTCAGATAGTAGTTGTGGTGTCAGGCTCCATGGCTAAATGGTTAGCGTGCTGGCCTTTGGTCTCAGGGGTCCCGAGTTCGATTCCAGGCAGGGTCGGGAATTTCAACCTTAATTGGTTAATTTCGCTGGCACGGGTACTGGGTGTAGGTGTCGTCTTCATCATCATTTCATCCTCATCACTACGCGCAGATTGCCTACGGAAGTCAAATCAAAAGACTTGCATCTGGCGAGCCGAATTTGTCCTCGGACACTCCCGGCACTAAAAGCCATACCGGTACGCCATTTCATTTTTTCAGTAGTTGGGGTGGAACGTTAAATACGGGGAGAGAAGCGAAGGGATAGTATCTCTAAGTACTAAGCCAAATTCGCCCTTAAGCGCGTGATTTATGCAGTTACAGAGCGAAAAGTGTAATGCACCGTCTTCACGAAAATAGACTGAACGTGTTAGATTGGACGAGAAAGTGCCGAGACTTGAAGTCTGTTTGAGAGTGTAATCGAAGCTCTTGGAAAACAGATTTAATGAAGCCTAATGTGGAAACCAAATATCAGCTAGTAGAACTTGTTTTTTGGCATCAAGGAAACGACTTGATATTGAGGGAATTGGAAAAATAATCTCACATCATTCTAGAAGCCATCATGAACGAAGTCGTGAGTAGTGTTTGCATGTTGTAAAATTGTTTAACTTAAACTTTTGTTCCTGATTAGGTGCAAATACATTTGAGACGAAATTGTAAACTATGCAAGGTGTAAATTGTGAATAAAAATCTAAGAATTCCTCACAGGTTGATGTATTGAAAATGAGCAATGTGCTATGTACGACCCTGACAAGAAAAGTGATCATTTCTAAATATGTCAGTACCGAGCTCGATAGCTGCAGTCGTTTAAGTGCGGCCAGTATCCAGTATTCGGGAGATAGTAGGTTCGAATCCCACTGTCGGCAGTCCTGAAGATGGTTTTCCGTGGTTTCCGATGTTCACACCAGGCAATTAATTAAGGCCACGGCCGCTTCCTTCCAACTCCTAGGCCTTTCCTATCCCATCGTCGCCATAAGACCTATCTGTGTCGGTGCGACGTAAAGCCCCTAGCAAAAAAATAATTCCATATCTGAAAACCGGGTTGCCCTATCACGTCAGATTTTGAAGGTTAACAAAGTTTTATTTTTCATGAAACAGCGTTCGTCGAGAATTGCTTTCGTGGTTTTTCGTTATTTTTCATCCAAAGCCGAATATTTTCATTGACTTCTTCTTTATTGTCAGTGCCAGTGGACATTATAGGAGTCGAGGAGTTACATACTGTACATTAAACAGATCTGTTTTGCCGCAATGCATCAAACAAATCCAATACGTGCCACGTGGTGCATTTGTACTGATATTAGCTAAAGTCACGTTTATTAGCGCTCGATGTAGCAATCAGTGCTCTAGTGGAACTCCTGCCTATGTGTTGTGTTACTTGAAACAATGTAAAGAGTTCATGTCATATATTTCAAGAACGATGTGGTAGAGACAAATGGTTTGTATATTTTGAATCATCATGATTCAGTTGTCCTTGAACGTGTGTTGGATACCAAGATATCTACCGAAAGTAATTTTTTATTGATCCGTGTAATCAGAGAGAATAAATGGAAGTAGTCCGAAAGTTCGAAGAATGAAGATATTGGCCCAAGAAAGACAAGGGCCGCGAAGATCATGAAAATAAAAGACATTTAGGCCTCGCGAACTTAATACGGTCGGAAGCTACAGTGCGAACCTCAGTCCAGTTGCTGATCATTGCTTGTGACGTGTCCGGGAGAGTGAAAGACGCAATAGCCACCTGCTCGGTACAGCTCGCCCAGTGATGTCATGATCATAGCGGTAAGCTTCCGTAAAGCGTACGACTACGACGTGATTGTTTCCTATACAGCGGTAATGGCTTTTGAATGAAGTATTGAAAAGCGTATTTTCAATAATAATAATAATAATAATAATAATAATAATAATAATAATAATAATAATAATAATAATGTTATTTGCTTTACGTCCCACTAACTACTTTAACGGTTTTCGGAGACGCCTAGGTGCCGGAATTTAGTCCCGCAGAAGTTCTTTTACGTGCCAGTAAATCTACCGACACGAGGCTGACGTATTTGAGCACCTTCCAATACCACCGGACTGAGCCAGGATCGAACCTGCCAAGTTGGGGTCAGAAGGCCAGCGCCTCAACCGTCTGAGCCACGCAGCCCGGCCGTATTTTCATGTGCTACAGGTTTTTAAATCCAAATTGCACCGAAATTTTAAATATTTATGGGTCTGAATTACAGAGAGTGAACCGGACTATCATCACTCGCTAAAAGGCTTCTTTACAGGCTGAAGGAGAGCATTCTCTACACTTCGTGTAGTGAGGTAATTTTTATTGTTTTTTCACTCTGATCACCCTTTCACCAGAGTTGAGGGTACGGGAACTGTTTGACGGTGACCGCGAAGCAGCACTTGTGGGACTCGCCAAGTACATTTCACTCTGACCTGAGCCATGTCGGAACATGAGCGCAAGGGACTACCTCTGTACTGTATCAGTCGGATGTGAAATGAAATAATTTATTGACTGGGCTATGAATTTAATTCCAAATGTGTTGTTGTTTGAGTCATCATTCCATAGAATGGTTTGATGCAGCACTCCATCTCACCCTATCCCGTGCTAAAATGTTCATTTCTACTGTTGAATTCTACATCTGTTATAAACTGCTTCTCATATTCATACCTTGGGCTATCCCTACCGTTGTTACAAGCTAAACTTCCCTCAAAAACTAATTGAACAAGTCCTGAGTGTCTTAAGATGTGTTCTATCATTCTATCACTTCCATCCCCTCACACCAATTCGATTCAGCATCTCTTCATTCGTGATTCTATCTATACATCTCACCTTCACCATTCTCCTGTAGCAACACATTTCAAAAGCTTCTCTTTCTTTCTGAGCTAGTTATCTTCCATGTTTCACTCCCATGCAGTGCCACGCTCCTGACGAAATAATTCAAGAACACCTTTCTAATTCTTATATCAATGTTTGAAGTGTCCGGCTCCGTGGCTAAATGGTTAGCGTGCTGGCCTTTGGTCACAGGGGTGCCGGGTTCGATTCCCAGCAGCGTCCGAAATTTGAACCACCATTGGTTAATTTCCCTGGCACGGGGCTGGGTGTGTGTGTTGGGTGTGTGTGTTGTCGTCATCATCATTTCATCCTCATCACGACGCGCAGGTCGCCTACGGGAGTCAAATCAAAAGACCTGCACCTGGCGAGCCGAACCCGTTCTGGGATCTCCCGGCACTAAAAGCCATACGCGATTTCATTTTCAATGTTTGAAGTGAGCAAATTTCTTTTCTTAAGAAAGTTCTTCCTTGCTTGTGCTAGTCTGAATTTTATGTCCTCTTTACTTCTTCTATAGTTGGTTATTTTACTACCTAAACAATATTCATCTAATTCCCTTAAGACTTCATTTCCCAGTCTAATATTACCTGCATGACCTGACATCGTACGACAGCAGTTCATTACTGTTGTTTACGTCTGATTTATTTTCACCTTCTACTCCTTACCTAAGACTCCGTCCATACCATTCAGCAATTTCTCCGGATCTTCTGCTGTCTCAGGTAAAATAACAGTATCATCAGCAAATCTCAGGGTTTTGGTTTCCTCTCTTTGGATTGCGATTCCATTTCAAAATTCCTCTTTGATTTCCTTTGTGCCTATCCTATATAAACATTGAAATGTAGGGGTGACATACTGTAGCCTTGCCTCACTTCTTTCTGGATTGCTGTTCCTTTTTAACAGCCCCTGATTCTTGTCACAGCAGACTGATTTTTATGTAGGTTGTAGATAATTCTTCGTTCTAGGTACCTGTTCCCAATCACCCTCAGAATATCAAATAGCTTGGTCCCGTCAACATTATCGAATGCCTTTTGTAGATCTACGAACGCAATTTACGTGAGTTTGTCCTCCTTAATTCGATTCTCTAAATTCAGACGTAAAGTCAGGATTCGTTTACGTGTTTCTACATTTCTTCTGAAGCCAGTTTCACATTGAATTATAACTGCATTTCTGTCCGACTCCTGGCTGTACGGTGAGCGTTGAGGCCTTTGGTTAAGACGGTTCCAGGTTCGATTCCCGGTCGGATCTGGGATTTTAAAAGCGACGCAGTAATTCTTCTGGCTCAGGCATTGCGTATTTGTGTTTGTCTCAACATTTTCCTCTTCTTATTCACACAACACACTACACTACCAACTACTACAGAAGCACGGAATAATATTTACATCCCTTCATAGAGATTTGGCGTCAGAAAGAGTAACCGGCCATGAAACAGGGCCAAATCAAAGTTAGTTCGCAGCCGACACCCTACATGTGTGGGAAAAGCGGTGGTAGAAGAAGGAGATTTTATTTAAATGGTGCTGCTGGAAGTATTACAAACTGCACAAATTATATTTAGAAATTAGGCAGGTCAAAAAGGTACTGCACGTGTGAGATGTGAACGGGTATCAACAGTAATTACAAAGATACCCAGCAAAGCTAATTAACAATTGGTGTTTGGTATGAGAAATAGGAAACGCATGTACATTAACATGATGTTTCTACTGATGGTAACATCCAAATAGGTACTGCCGAGTGTGCCGATGAACAGTGCATAGTTCCCACCCAGAATTCTTCTGTGACTTCGTGCTCCAGTTCAGCTTGTTTTCACTCTGCAGCAGTCAAGGGTGAGTATTTTGAATCCCCACAAGCTACTCGATTCTCCCGTCTCCGTTTTTGAACGTTTAGCAGGTATTTGTTATCTGTTTTGCTACAAATCTTGAATTTTAAAGATTGTTTTCACCAGCTCTGAATTGTTTGTTGTTATATTTCATGAATACGGTTTTGTACGATTTCCACTTAGATTTGAATCGAATACGATTGGTACAGTCCAGTTGTTTGACAACAAGTACAGTGCAAGAGCCGATGGCTTTTGGCGGACACTACAGAGTGCGTGCTCTCAAGGTGCCATGACGCCACTGAAGAGTGGCCATGTGACAAACTAAGTTTGAACAAGCTGCGTTTGTTTGTTTATGAGCAATAAAACAGGGAACTTACTTCATTGGCTTGCCCACGTAGATCGCCACGGTTGTCATTGCAGAGGACAAGTGAAGTTTACTGCTAGATAACATGTGTACCTGTCACAGGTCCAAGAACAACGAAGTGTCGAAGTTATCTGACAGAAGGATATCTGAGCCTTGTGTTTACCCTCGTTTACACACTCTTAAGTTGTAGTATCTGATCCAAGACGCGAAGAACTGGTCACCTCCTACACGTCGCATCATTAAACATTTGAAGGAGAATAAAATATACGGAATATTCTGAGAATGTTCTCTGCCTTCGGCTCCATAATGTGAATGCTGAATATTCGTCTTAGGGGGACGTCCAATTAAAAAAGTGGTTTGAAAAGTTTAATGATAAGGCGTTTACGAAGGATGTAGAAGGTGACATGTTCGTAGCATCTGGAAACTGATGTGACTATTCAAATTAGCTGTTGCAGTCCTAAACACAAGGTTACGGGGTAGAATTCCGGCCAGATTACTTTTTCGACATTCAAGTTAACTCAGCTGTAAAGAGAGGGAAAATGGCACTGCCCTTGCGAGAGAACGGATGAAAAAGAAATTAACAGATAACAGTTTTGATACAACTGTTACTGACCGTCTCAAGTTTTCGAAGAGTTTGTAATGGTACATTATACCTGCTCTTTCATTTTCCTTTATTCATTGTTCTCACAAGTCAGTACATCCACACCTCTTTTAAGTATCCACCATGGAACTGCATATCCAGGACCTAAACCTGGTTCATTTACATGTACGTGTCAAATATAGGGACATTTTAAGATAAGTCTCTCATCACCTTAAAGATATTCGCTGTCGGGCATAAATTCGTATCTGGTCATGTACAGAATACATAATAAGAATAAAAAACCCCTGGTTTCCCACTCACCAGTTTTATCTTTCATATAGTAACCATATTCCTCGAGTTTTGCGCCTGGTAGTCAATTTATACCCAGATCTGTCTTGTCTATATAATGTCATGTCGTCGGTATTTGTAGGGACGTAAGCAGCTTACGTAGTTTCGTATATCGTGGGGAATTTTTCATTAATGACATGACCCTATTCTGAACTACCTGTGGCGTTCCCACGAAGGTTTTAGGGTTGTATCACCAGGCTTCGCAGCCGTACATAAGGACAGGCCTAATGCAGGTTAAGTACAACCTCTTTTTGAGCCGAATAAGCAAATGCCTATCTCTCAATAGAGGGTTCATGGAGCACATTCGGACTTTCACAATAGCCAGCGCAATATTATCACGCCACAGCAACTTCTTGTGCAGGGTGATACCCAATGGGTTGCCGTGGTAGAGGGTAGGGGGATCATTTGAAGTCATGGGTGGGACGTCCAGTCTTCTGGCAACAGTTTATGTCACAATAACCTTCGGTTCCATGGCTAAATGGTTAGCGTGCTTGCCTTTGGTCACAGGGGATTCGATTCCGGGCAGGGTGGGGAAATGTAACCATAATTGGTTGATTTCACTGGCACGGGAGCTGGATGTATGTGTCGTCTTCATCATCATTTTCGTCCTCATCACGACGCGCAGGTTGCCTACGGGTGCCAAATCAAAAGACCTGTATCTGGCGAGCCGAACTTGTCCTCGGACACTCCCGACACTAAAAGCCATACGTCATTTCATTTCAACCTTCACTCGGTTAATGTTGCACCAATTTTAAAAGAGCTTTAACTGTTTATATCTCAAATGTCTCCTGCCCATGACGTACAGCGCAATATCATCTGCGCATTGTGCTATGCGCACGTGCGGTAGTCTGGAAATATCGTTCACCATGAGACTGTACAGCCCCGGTGGAAGTACTTTGGGGTACTCCCGCTTCTATTAGAGGAGCGCTCTCCATCTACGTTCAGAATGCTAGCTACCATCCAAGTCGGGTATGGCGGCACATGAGCATCGAAGTGCATTTTATAATTATGATAACATCGGTTGCCACATTGTATCGAATGCATGTTCAGTGTCAATAAATACAGTACCACTGGAACCGGCTGTCTGAGGGAAATAGCGGTGGTCACAAGCCAAGCGAAGTAGCTATGGAGGGGCAACGCTCTTGTACCTGAACGCAAACAGCTCTGATTGGATGATATCATAGCGGTGTCGGTTGAGCGTTTAAGAAGGAATCTCTCAAAAATCTTTGAAATGTGGGACAGCAGTGAAATGAGTCTATAATTTTGTGAGAAGAGATGGTGTTTCTCGGGCTAGGGGAACATTATGATTTGAACAGTTTTACATTGACTAGGGAAGTAGGCAATGAAAATGTAGGCATTGAACATATCAGCCAAATATTTCACTGAATTGGGAGGTAAATGTTTTAAATGTGAGGTTGATACGTTTTCAGGACGAGTACCTTTGCCCTCCTTTAATTTTTTAATGACCCGATTAAGATCCATAAGAGAAATTGACAATCATATGTAAGAAATGTCCATTGTCTTCTAGGTCTCAAAACTCGTCGCAGAATATCGTCAAGAATGGTCTCAGCGCCATCGTCGTACGTAGCCCTATTGGCTACGGGTTGACCTTCTAATATATCTGCGAAAGCTTAGGCATCTTCTAGAGCACATTTAATTAATTTAGGACGTGTAAGAGAGTGAAAGACACGCCAAATATCACCTTCGCTCTCTTCTAAATTCGCAGTTAACGACTCCCATATTTCAATCTTACGCTCAAGTAATCTTTCCTCGACGCCTTTCTTTAATTTTTTAAGTTCAGTTTTATGGACCAGCACTTCCTGACGTTATTATTAATTCCGGAACGGCGTCCGTATCTGATTGTCTGGTAACTGAGTTTGAACCTCTGTCCCATGTAAAAAATGAGGTCCTGAGGTCCAGACGAGTCATTGTGTTTTAAAATAGGTCTATCGCCAGGCGAAGGTCATCCTGCGTTTGATTGTGTAACTGTTCCCTCTCGTCATAACACATGGGGAGATGAAAGTTATTATCTTGGGACACATGAATATTAAATAAAATATTTGTGGCTTGCCCGCAAATTGCCACGCAAATAGAATCAATTAACATTCCATGGTTCCCCATTTCTTTATGTAATGTTTGGGCGCCATGGATACAGTTTTAAACAAAACTGTAAATCAACATTTATATTTACTAGCATAGAGACTTATACTTAAATCACAGGGGTAGGATTTTAAATAATTAACCATTATGTATCGCTTAAGAAAGAAAATTAACGCAATATAAAATACAAATGAATTTATTATACAAAAAAATGAGATGAATCGGAAAAGTTTCCTTAAAGCGTGGAGGAATTTATAATTTACTGAATTTACCATTGCTTGCTTTATCTAATTGAAGCTCACCAATTGCAGCCTCCGTTGAAGTCATCTGGTTTCCGTGGTTACTCGTTCTCTTCTTCTCGATGTAGACTTTGCTCCATGGACATCCTTCCTTCCTTCTCTGATATGGTACGGGCTATCTGGACTAACACTCCCTATTTGCCTAGTCTTTAAATTAGACATTGGCCCTATACTTGTAATAACTGATAAGCGTTGATCGTAAGAGGAGAAAATTCAGAGATATGAATTTTTCCATATTAGTAGAAATCTCAATCCAACTGAGCTATACTATTTATACGGTACAGACTTGTACTAAAATTCCGTAGGCTTGATTTAAACATAGAATATTTACTGAATATAACACAAGCCGTAAGCTTGTTTCGTTTCACGTAGATCCGATAACATAACCGCACCTAAGTACTGTATCGAAGCGATAATACATTGTACAAAAATAACTATGTCGCGGAGCGACCACACACTGTTTCAAAAATCAAATCACGTCGTTCAAAGTAGATGTTCACAGTAGAAGTAGCAGTGATGGAGTATCTCGTAGTTAGGTTGTAAGGTTGTAAGGTCGTAAGGTCCCGTTCTCGTGTTGAGAATCAGTATATATCCGGGCTCACCCCCACTCTTGGTAAGAGTTCAATGTCAAAACACATATACAACGAAGTATCTGATTCGGTAGATCGAAGCATCAACTCCCTTTCTCTTCTTCCTCGACAAGTCCAGAAGGCGTGGCGATGATATAGCTGACCAGCTTGCAAGCCTCGCGCACGGGTCGCTGTTTACTAGCCTTGGTCATAAAATAAACCCATGACTCACGCAAAATCCCAAGCTTCAAGAATAACCCTCCGTATACACAAACATGAGATGAAATGAAAACAACTATGTCTCAACATATTGACCGTATTTACAACATAATGAATTCTTATCCTACATAATATAATAATTTAAATAATAAAACGATATTATCATATATACAATATGATTCCAAAAAGCCTTGACTACAAATGATTGACGTTGATGGCGGATAAACTTGATATCAAATGATATCGCGTAAAATGATATTATATTAAATAAGTAGGGCTGGAGAAGTCTGGACGGTTACAATTGGTCTTGGTGGTACTCGCTATTTACAGTCACCGTATTTGTCTTTGCTTGGCGTATTGTATTATGTATTTTATGAATAACTTATTTTTTCTTTCGTCCCAGAAGTGAGTCTAGCATTCAGATTCTTGTAGATATGTTGATTATATTTACGAACATCTATACCAGGTATGACGTCAGGCATAGGCACCCTCTGGCCCACCCAATATACCAGGTGTATACATAATTTTTTGCGGGTTTTTCGGTAAAGAAAACACGTAATTTTACAACGTAAATTCATTTCTTGTTTATTCAAGATATTCACTATCGGCTTCTACATACTTCGCCCATCCTTCAGGCAAGTTATGAATACCATTCCAGAAAAACTGCTTGTATTCTGCGGCAAACCACTCGTCCAGCCATTTTCCAACTTCCTCGAAATTGCTGAAGTGTTGCTCTGCGAGCGCGTGCCCCATTGATACAGAGAGGTGATAGTCAGATGGCGCCAGGTCGGGAAAGTACGGCGGGTGCGGAAGGATATCCCATCCAAGCGATTTCAAGGTGTATTTAACTGGTTTTGCTGTGGGAAACGGAGGATTGTCGTGTAACAAAATCTCTTTGCCATGTCTTCTAGCCCATTCCGGTCGTCTTTCAACCAATGCGTGTTTTAAATTAATTATTTTTTGACGATAGCGTTGTGCATTAACAGTTTCGCTGGGCGTCAAGAGTTCATAATACACATTACCGCTTTGGTCCCACCAGATACAAAGCGTCGCCTTCTTGCCACGTTTAAATTGTCGAAACCATGTCTCACATGTTCTAATCGATGAAGCATGTTCACCATATCTTTCTACCAGCCGACTTTCCACAGCCTTTCCTTTTGATTAAATAAGAAAAACAACGCGTGCCGCAAATGTTCTTTTCTAGGCACGAACGCCGACATGATCACTGAACGATACAACACAGACGCTAGCACTCAACTTGTGTGTGTTGATAGGTTAATGTCAGACGAATGTGTCGCATTCATACTCAGCTTAGTGAAACCTCAATCGGGTTTCTGCAAAGCGATGCATGGTAATTCTTTCTCCTTGAATTTTGATACCTCCAGTCATTGGCAAATTATAATTTACTTCACCTATTGCTTTTTGGATGTAAGCATTAACGAGAATTGGTGAGAGCGAACAACTCTGCCGAACTCCTTGCTTAATGTTGGCCCCTGTCGTGGAATCTCCACATCGTATAACAGCTATCTCATCTACATACAATTCCCAAATTGTCCTCCTATCCTTGTACTTGACACCCAGTTCTTTCACCTCCATGAATAGTTTATCCCTCTCAACGTTATCAAATGCCTTCTCCAGGTCTACGAAAGCAATGAATGTATCAAGTTCTGTTCGTAGTCGTTTGTCTATAAACATTCTTAAAGCTAGGATTGCTTCTCTATTCCCCCTACCCTTTCTAAATCCAAATTGATCTTCTGTCAATGCCTACTCCACCTTTCCTTCAATGCGTTTCAAGGTAATGTTGGTGAGTATTTTAGAGGCATGGATTACAAGGCTCAGTGTGGGATATTGATCACATCTATTAGCAGATGATTTATTCCGAATGGTCACTACGACACACTTCCGAAAGTCCGATGGGATATGTCCCGTGTTATACATTTCATAAATCAGATCAAACAGGGCTTTCTTCACATTGTCTCCAGTGACTTTTATGACCTCTGGTGATATATAATCGATTCCAGAGGTCTTTCCGTTTTTCAGCCTTTCCATTGCTTGATTCAATTCATCCATGAGTATTTCACCTTCCTCATCTTATTTATATACGAGCTCTTCATTTTCTAGTACTTCACAAGGTATTTCCATATAAATTTTCAATGTATTCTTTCCCTTTTGAGGCAATTTTAGAATCTTCATACATTAGTTGTCCATCATCTCCCTTCAGTCCATTGCACCTATTCCTCTTGTCCCCAAAGAACCTTTTGACTACCTTAAACGCTGTCCCAAATTTTTGATTCTTAACTAGTTCTTCCACTTCTATGCATTGCAATTCCAGAAATGTGTCTCTGTCTGCTTTCGCCTCACGATTTATTTCATTTCTCAATTTCCTGTATTGTTGTTCTTCTTCACACGCAGAGTTCTTAAAATTTCTTCTTGTGTCTATCTTCTCAATTATTTCATCAGTTATCCATGCTTTCCTGTTCTGTGCTTTCGGCTTTCCCACAACATCTGGTGCTGCTGTTATAACATTTCCCTTCCAAACATTCCACTTATTCTCCATACTTCCTAAGTCTATTGCTGATATTTCTGCCAGAAGTTCACCTGTCTTCTTCTTAAAATATATAGGAAGGTTTTGATCTCTGAGAGCTTAAGTATTCCATTTTTGACTGTTCTTCCATTCCAGTTTCTTCAGTTTTAGTTGACATTCGCTCAAAACCATGTTGTGGTTGCTACCGGAATCTGGGCCAGGACAGCTTCTACAGTCCTTCAGCTGTGTCTTAAATCGCTGATTTACTAAAATGTAATCTATTTAAAATCGATTCCCACCAGCTGCATTATCCAAGTATAGGGTCTTCGTGCATGGTGTTGAAATGATTTATTTGCAACCATCAGCTTATTGTAAGCGTAGGATAAAAAAAAAACTCTTTTCTCGATCGATCCGTGTGCCAAGCTCAAATTGGCCCATAACCATTTTCATCTTTACCCTTCCCGGTAACAGCATTAAAGTCTCAGAGAATTACCAGATTCTCATCAGATTCTCATGTGTTAAACCTTTGATTAATTCTGTCAGATCATCGTACACTCTTTGCACTTCTTCATCTTCGTGGGCAGTGGTTGGCATGTAGACTTGAATGATCACGGTGTCCCTTGGTTTAGTATCTAATTACACTAAAGTCAGTCTTCCACTCTGACGAATGTATCCTTTAACTCGGTAAACCATTCTCATCGTCAGCCCCACTCCAACTCATCCCTCTCCTGGTTTGTCCATAATGGTTCCCGTGTGGATTATTCTGCAATCTCCACTCCAAAAACCTATATTATAATGCCACTTCGCTTCTGCTAATCCTAACACATCTACATTCATCCTTCCAATCTCAAGCTTTAGGTTTTCCAGCTTTCCACATTGTAGAGGTGATCGAACGTTCCATGTTGCATTGCGTCTCCTATATTGGCATTTATACAAGCACACTTCTCACGGAAATCCGACTGCGGGCCTAATCCGGAATAGTTTACGAGTAGAGGTTTCATGACATGAGCCAGAGGATCCTTAATGCAGTGGTTTCCCGTTGCCTCCTGCATTCTATGCCGTTGATGATTCCTTGTTCGTTCATCCGCTTTTAGGGGTGATTTCTCATCCCATGGACAAGAGAGTGCCCTGTACCTCCTCCACACTAGAATGAGGGAGACCACTTATATGTCACTCGGTCGGTCGCTGTTTAACGTCATACCCGCGACATAAACAAATATACTCACTGAAGTCAACAGCTACCAACACGCATCACAAAAACAACAAAAGTCATCGAAACCGACTTTCAACCTATTAGGTCGTGTTACGTACATTTAGTACGTGTTGAAGAGATGTTATGTACAGAACAAAAATGACCAACCAGACACCAGTGGGATCCGAACCCACAACCTCCCGATTTCGCGTCGGTTGCTCTACCAATTGAGATATGGTGGCCTGGGCCATCTTTGTTCTGTTGGAAAGGATCCAAGCTACAGGTCTGGTACTACTACCATCACACTGGTGTCTGGTTGGCCATTTTTGTTCTGTACGTAACATCTCTCTGTCCGCCTCTGTGGTGTAGTGGTTAGTGTGATTAGCTGCCACCCCCGGAGGCCCGGGTTCGATTCCCGGCTCTGCCACGAAATTTGAAAAGTGGTATGAGGGCTGGAACGGGGTCCACTCAGCCTCGGGAGGTCAACTGAGTAGAGGTGGGTTCGATTCCCACCTCAGCCATCCTGGAAGTGGTTTTCCGTGGTTTCCCACTTCTCCTCCAGGCGAATGCCGGGATGGTACCTAACATAAGGCCACGGCCGCTTCCTTCCCTCTTCCTTGCCTATCCCTTCCAATCTTCCCATCCCTCCACAAGGCCCCTGTTCAGCATAGCAGGTGAGGCCGCCTGGGCGAGGTACTGGTCATTCTCCCCAGTTGTATACCCGACCAAGAGTCTGACGCTCCAGGACACTGCCCTAGAGGCGGTAGAGGTGGGATCCCTCGCTGTGTCCGAGGGAAAAGCCGACCCTGGAGGGTAAACAGATGATGATGATGATGACGTAACATCTCTTCAACACGTACTAAATGTACGTAACACGACCTAATAGGTTGAAAGTCGGTTTCGATTACAATGCGGCCGTGAAAATTCAATATTCATTGACTTGGCCCTCAACGGGCAACTTAAACGCTCTCTACAGTGTGATGGTAGTAGTACCAGACCTGTAGCTTAGATCCTTTCCAACAGAACAAAGGTGGCCTAGGCCACCATAGCTCAATTGGTAGAGCAACCGACGCGAAATCGGGAGGTTGTGGGTTCGGAACCCACTGGTGTCTGGTTGGCCATTTCTGTTCTGTACTTAACATCTCTTCAACACGTACTAAATGTACGTAACACGACCTAATTGGTTGAAAGTCGGTTTCGATTACAATGCGGTCGTGAAAATTCAATATTCACAAAAAAAGTCACTTTTGAAACAGGGTACAATTCTCATTTCAAACAATTTTGCACATACTAAGTTGTAAAAACACACAAAGTCATTATTTGGAGACATAATTGTTTGTAAGGAGCAGAAGAAATACGTGTAGGCTATATATTTTAAAACCAACTTAATTCGTACGATTATTCGTTGCAAATATGGCGTATCGGTAGACTCTAGGAACCACACGATCAAGAAAGGGATTATACAACTTCTCAGCTACTTGGCTCTCCAGCATCGATCCATTCATTGCTGGGCTCGAAGTTCCATGAAATGAATGGTATACGGCATGACAAAAACTGTAATTTCACGAAATAAGCTAAAACCTGTTGATAAAAGTGTTATAAAACCACTCATTCAAGATGAGGAAAACGGAGACAACACTCATACCTCCTCTTCAGAAGACGGGGATCACTCAAAAACAAAATCATTAGAAAAATACTGGACTATAACCATACTAAAAACGACAGCATCACCACTTTCCTTATGTTCCAAAAGCCTACTGTCTATTTATTAGGTAATAGGATCAATATTATTTTTAAATTCTGGATTGGTTTTGAGGTTTGTAGGAAGTCGAAACAGTAATTTTACCCTCCACAAAATATACATGACCAACATCAATGGAAAACCACCAGTTAATGGAAATCTATCTATCTTCTATCTTAATCTGTTTACCCTCCAGGGTTGGCTTTTCCCTCGGACTCAGCGAGGGATCCCATCTCTACCGCCTCAAGGGCAGTGTCCTGGAGCTTCAGACTCTGGGTCGGGGATACAACTGGGGAGAATGACCAGTACCTCGCCCAGGCGGCCTCACCTGCTATGCTGAACAGGGTCCTTGTGGAGGGATGGGAAGATTGGAAGGGATAGACAAGGAAGAGGGAAGGAAGCGGCCGTGGCCTTAAGTGAGGTACCATCCCGGCATTTGCCTGGAGGAGAAGTGGGAAACCACGGAAAACCACTTCCAGGATGGCTGAGGTGGGAATCGAACCCACCTCTACTCAGTTGATCTCCCGAGGCTGAGTGGACCCCGTTCCAGCCCTCGTACCACTTTTCAAATTTTCGTGGCAGAGCCGGGAATTGAACCCCGACCTCCGGGGGTGGCAGCTAATCACACTAACCACTACACCACAGAGGCGGACTTAATGGAAATCAATTTCTAAAAATAATTTTCTAATGTGTACCTTTTTGATAGGAGAATAGAAAGGGACTTATGATTAACGGACTGTTTGACAGGCTGTCATACCTTTTCAAGTTGGGGTAAGTAGTTAAATCAAAGAGCCATTGTACTCTTTTCGATAGAACAGCTAATAAGAGAGGTTATCCTCAACGACTGGTTTGATGAGCCTGTAGCCACAGCATCACTCTCGCTTTCAGATGAACAACAATACTTATGTAACCGCACAACTTCGGACCAGGAACTGTATCACTCTGTGATCTACCCCATTCTGTCTCCTCTTTGTTCAGCTTCATCGTACTGCCACGTGCTTTAGTAGAAGAATATCAGTTTAACATGCCGCACTAAACGTTTCAATACAGGTATGTAACTTAGCGTAAATTCATGAAGGAATCGTGGAATCAGTTACCAATTCCCGTGCGTAGAACGGGTACATATGCCAGTGATAACATGCACCATTTGTTCCAGAGAGAGGAAACCAATGCTCTACGTGATTTGTGCATCTTAATACTAGTAATTTATGAATGTATGTAAATACTTAAGTACTACGTCATTAATTCTCACAGTCACCCTTCCTGGCTACACACTTAGAGAGAAATCCCGGCGAAATCTTCTAAAAGCGGCTAATGTCGTGCAGTTCCTAACTCTCGACGAGAGAGAATTCCATAAGCTGGCACCTGACACTTGGAATGAGCGGTTGTACACTGATATACTATTTAAGGGTATAGTAAGAGAGGAGTTGGCTGAGTGGAGGACGGGTAGCTGTGATCTGAGGTAGAATACTGAAGGGTTGCTTCGGTTGAAAGTTGGAAGATGAGTGTAGCAATGTGTAAATATCTCATTTGCTTTATCTTAAACAAGACGAGTATCTCATAATTTACAATTACTTTAATTAGAAGCAGAGAGCAATATTGATATACCATTATATCTCTTATGGCATTACAAAATTGTGTTGCATCTGGGTTTACATTGTTACCTCTTCTTGCTCAAGACGTGTTTTGAACGCAATCCTATGTGATCCTACTTGTTAGCTAATAATGGAAATCATAACATGTGTGTACCTGTGACCACAATAGTTTAAAACCCGAAACATTGAATACCCAAACGTGAATGGAAAGTGGGTTGCCTTTGCAGTTCTTTAATTCAGTTTCTTGAGATAATCGCAAATTTCATCAAGCTTTGATATATGCCATGAGTCATTGTCTACATCTCTCCTGTATACTTTGAGACTACTGAGAGTGACTATCAGACATAGCATGCCAGCTGACTGCAGTAGCAAGCGTAGTTACTTGCACGAACCGCTAGATGACACGCAGAAGCGATGTCACTAGTGTTTATCGCGGGAGTTTCCTCTATTATTATTTTAAGCTATTTGGAGTAAGTTAATATTGTAATAAATAACGAAGAAGAATCTTGTCTAGTAGATATTTGCATCGATTTTCACAGCTGTGATACTATATTTATCAAAAGCAAGCTAGAAAAATATTTTTCTACTGTTACAATATGTGTGTGATATTATACAGCTTCGTCTATTATTAACTTGAAGTGTTTACTTTGTTGATTTCTTTGAAGGATTCCAGTATCTGTATACTTTAAATAAAATCGTATCGATCGTTTATTGACTATGTGGGTGGAATTTCCGTACAGTAATCCGTTTCAGGTGTAATAACGACCATCTGCATACTTTTTAGCTTTGGTATCTGTTTGTCTATAACTTGAAAACTACTGGATATATTTCTTCCAAACTTCATATTTAGAATCCACCCGTCCTTGGGTAGGTTTTAGGGCCAATATTGTTTCTAAATCCCTGAACTGACTGGGGTTTATACGAAACCCAAACCTTGATTTTGCACTCCCACAAAATATACGAAACCAAACCTAATGGAAACCTACCTGCATTAACGGAAATCAATTTATAAACCTTTTCTTCTCACGTGCATCATTTCGATACGGGGATTAATAAGGGAGATATCATTAACGGACCGTTTTTGGGTACAAGTCCCATCGGACATAACTCAAGAGCGGTGCATGTAACGCGCTTATCTTATAACTTGAAAACGACTGGAGATATTTCAATAAAACTTCATTTTTAGCATCCACCTTTTCAAAGGTAGGTTTTAAGCTCCACACCATTTCAAATTCCCGGAATTGACTGGGGGTTTACAGGGAACCGAAACAGTGATTTTACTCTCGTACAATATATACGAGCCCATCCTGACTGGAAATCGACCAACCTTGATGGAAAACCATTTTTAAAACTTTTTCCCATGTGCATTTTTTCGATAGGAGGATTAATAAGGGAGATATCATGAACGGTCTGTTTTTCAGGCTAAGTCCAGGGGACATAGCCCAGAATGTGTTGTACGTGGAGCAGATTCCTTATCTATCTATACAAATAAAATCGTAACGACCGTGTGTCTGTGTATTGACTATTTAGGTGAGATTTTCGTACAGCTATCCGTTGAAGGTAAAATAATGAATATTTGCATAGTTTTTATCCACAGTTTCCTGAAAGTCCTTAATTTTACACCCCTCGCCCAAAATCAAGATTACGGCACAACCTGCTAGACGAGCTAGAACATTGAAATTAGGCAAAATTATACGTTTTAGCCTGTAACCGACGGAAAACTTCCAAGATCTTAAAAATTTTCACTGACCGTGCAGACCTTCATTTCGAGGTATTTCGCGGCAAAAACGGTAAGTCGTATCACAAAACGGATGGCACAATCTCTGTTCAATTTGGAGTGATCAACAACTTTGGTCCAATGACGTTTCGTTGTATCTCTATTCCTCACACTCTATGTTAGATTAGATTTGTCTCTATTTCTCGATTATATCTACATTTTGCTCTTTGCGCGCGTATAATTCGTACTTCGAATAACTTACACGAAATATAGAATCATCTAATTCCACACGAATATCGGCCTACCCAGTATCCATACGTGAGCCAAATTTTGTGCTTGTAGCTGTCATATTAGTACCCTTACCCGAATTTTACCCTATTCAACATTTCTCGCTCAATTTTACCCATATATAGATGAAACAGAAGGAAATATCTTACGAAGTCATTTAGACCGCTAAATGAGACGTCTTATGGTACAATCCGTTTGTCGATATGATGTATCGTTTAGCAGCAGTTCATCTGTAAATGAAAGTTTGCAAAATTGTAAACTTGCATATACTTCGTATGCAGATCTATGTATATCCATTGAAGTCGACTTGTAGGGATGTAGAAAGGGTGTGTTCGCCATTATGATTAATATTTTACATCGATAGTGACTCTCAGCAGGATGGTCTGCTATTGTAATCATTACTCTCCACATCGACTTTGACTGACAGTAGGAATGGGATCCTTCTCCAACTACTGTAACTGGCATTAGAAAGGAGGGACTAGCATTGTAATTAATAATTCCCTTCTTGATTTGACTGGCAGAAGTCAAGGGAACGTGTAATTTTGTTCAAAACTCCCCTAACCGATTGTGTTTGGGAGTAAGCAGGTGTGCCCGCCATTTGAAACAAATTTACCCATCTGAAATGTGACTGGCATCAGTTATAGTGGTCTTGCCATTATAATGGTAACTCACCAACTCGGTGTGACTGTCATGGGCTTGTCATTATCATGATAACAACACAACTCAATTTTGACTGGCAGCAGGGAAGGTGCCTGCTATTATAATATAAACTCCTCAACTCTTATCTGTCTGGAAGTGAAAACGATCACAATGATTATCGTAGAGTTCACACAAGAACATGTTACTTGGGTCGTGGAAAGACTTGAACTTGCAAACCCTGTGATGGAATCCATGTACAGCCATTGATTAGAAAATGTTCTCCGGCTAGTTCGTGTGTTTAGATACGCTCAATGTTGTCTTTAGATAGCGAGCCTTGACCTTTTCCAACGTTCTAAGATCGTTCATTGTCAACTTGTCCCAAATAATCTCTATACCATAAGTTAGGATAGGAATTATTTTTGCGTCAAATAGCGTCATAGTGGTCTGCAAAGATAATCTAATAAGAAATTTAATATTGCTTTTCTTGCCGCTATTGCTCTTGGTCTTATGTGTAATCTATAAGAATGTACTATAATCTGAAGGGTTAAGCCAAGGTATTTGAAGTTCTTTTACAACTCGTAATGGCTCATGCTTAAAAGTCAATACGTCTCGAGGGGAAGCCCGCCCTCCTTTCATAAAATCACGTGTTTAGTCTTTCTTTCGTTGACTTCGAGTTGATTAGAAGTTGTCGAAACCGCCAGAGCGTTTAATGCTGTTTAATTGCGTTTAATGGCTGTCATCAGCTGTCAGAATGTGTAGTTAATTTGTGGAATTTTTGTTTCCGTTTAGAGTTTATTACGTGCAAACTTTTAAGTGTCTAACAGAAATTTCTATACTTTTTGAGATATCTTGGGAATTTAGCTTGGGTTGATGTGGTTTATTTCGGTTAATGGCGTTTTAAGAGTGATAAGTGCTATGAGTGGTGTGCTCTAGTACTCCGTGTGAATAATGTAGTGCGTGTGCAGCTTGCATCACTCAGTATAGTGCCCGGCTCCATGGATAAATGGTTAGCGTGCTGGCCTTTGGTCCCGGGTTCGATTAGTTATCAACTGAGGACGTGATATAGTGGCAGCAGCTATATCATTAATGCTAACAAGAAGATCGATACGTCGACCTTGCATCAGCATTCAGCTGCCTCGCGTCCTGGCATCCTTGGATGTTGGGATGTGACGTGGTTACTGCGCATAGAGAAAGGCAACGGGAAACCCGGGTTCGATTCCCGGCAGGTTTGGTAATTTTAACCATCATTGATTAATTTCGCTGGCACGGGGACTGAGTGTTTGTGCCTTCTTCATCCTCATTTCATCCTCATCACTACGCGCAGGTCGCCTACGGGCCTCAAATCAAAAGACCTGCATCTTGCGAGCCGAACATGTCCTCGGACACTCCCGGTACTAAAAGCCATTCGCCATTTCATTTCATCACTCATTCTAGTGATTTTTTTAACGCAGTGTAACCGCCATTGCAACAATGCAAGTTTCGGTGTGATGTATCTTGAAATTTAAAATTTAAATTCTGAATTGATTGACCGTACCAGGTGCAGCTTGTATGGGTGAGGAGCTCTGAACTTAGTAGGGGCTTTTCTGTACTCTGCGGAAGACGGATCTGGATGGGGAAGTCCTCAACCCCGGCACGGCGCGTCCCAATGGCTGATAGGGGCCCTCGTGAGAGGGTGGTGCTCGCACCCGCGGATCAACAGACGTCATGATATAGTGGCAGCAGCTGCTAATAAGAAGATCGATACGTCGACCTTGTATCAACATACAGCTGCCTCGCGTCCTAGCATCCTTGGATGTTGGGATGCGACGTGGTTACTACGCATTGAGGAAGTCAACGGGAAACCACCTCAATTAACTTTCCCTAGTAATCACTATATCTATGCTTACAGCTAAATTAGTATCCGGAGTAAGTTCCTCGATCGGATCTCCAGGAGGGGCAGATACAAGCACAGCAATACAACGACTGAAATATCAAGATAGAGTCAAAATTGGGACTTGGAATGTGAAGATGGTGAATCAGGCGGGAAAGATCCACAATGCAACAAAGGAGATGACAAGAATGAAAATAGATATTCTAGGAGTAGGCGAAACGCGATGGCCAGGATCTGGAAACATCAACATAGACGAGCACCGTGTCTGCTACTCGGGTACAGACAATGAACATGGAGTAGGAATCATACTGAACAAAATAATAGCCAAGTGTGTTGACAACGTTATCCTAGTCTCATTATGTTAGTTCAAATCAAAGCAAGGCCAGTTTACTTAAATGTTATTCAAGTCTACGCTCCTACTGCAGACAAACCGGATGAGGATGTCGACAATTTCTGTAACAACATAAAACATATCCTGAATAAGCTAAAATGAAAAGACCTCAACATAGTCATGAGCAACTTCAATGTAAAACTTGGTGCAGGAAGAACATCAGACGCCGCCGAACCCTTTGGTCTAGGAGGCACGAACGCTCGAAGGGATGACTTGGCGCTATTTGCAGAAACAAATCAGCTAGTGATGATGAATACATGCTTTAAACTACCATCACGCAAGTTATACACATGGAAATCGCCCATGGACAAACCAGGACACATTGTGAGGAATCGGGTTGATTTCATGAAGGTGAACAAGAGATACAGAAATGGTTGTACATTTGTTAGAACATATTCAGGAGCAGGCATGCAATCAGACCATTGCCCAGTGGTTGGAAATGTTAAGATCAGAGTGATATATGTTGCCCTCAAAGTAGCACGGAAATACGACTTGAGAAAATTGAAAGATGCTACCATACAGCAGACAGGCAAGACAGCTCTAAACAATAAATTGATTGTCAACAGTGACGATGTTAATGAAAAACTCGCACACCTACAGAAGCGATAAAAAGAGTAAAAGAAGAGTATTTGAGACCGGATCTTAGAAAGGGGAAAACGTGTATGACAAATGAGATTCTGGACCTAATGAAGAACGAGATGAGGTAATTTGATGGAAAACATAGCGATTCAAAATACAATCAGAGAAGCCAAAGAGAAAGAAAAAACTGAATTATGTGCAGAAATAGTTTTATCAGAGTAGACATGACAATTTTAATGTGCACCGGAAGGTCAGAGAGGCAACAAAAATTATCGCAAATCAAACTATGCGAAGCTAGTAGATAGTAGTGGTAACCTAATAATCGACAAGGAAGAGATATCAGATACAACGGGACCAGATATCCTAGTAAGTGAAGTGGAAGCGGGCATAGAACAAATGAAGGAAAGGAAAGTAGCTGGGCCAGATGGCATACAAGCAGAATTTCTCAAACTTCTCAGTGATGAAGAAATAAAAATGATCACAAAAATATTCAACGACATTTACTCATCAGGCAAAATCCTTTCAGAATGGTTAAAATCAGAATTCTTTGCTTTACGTAAGAAATCAGACGCCAAAGAATGTGGTGACTAATGTACCATCAGTTTAATGAGCCATCTGCTAATTTTTTTTCTTAAAGTAATACACACGCGGATAGCGTACGGTATTTGTGAAGAACAGATGGCGTCCAACCGGTTCGGGTTTATAAAGGCAGTTGGCACTAGAGAAGCAATATGTGTACAGGTACTAGGGGATATCAACTGTGATGTGTTTGCATGCCTCATTGATTATCAAAAGGCGTTTGATCGTGTGAATCATGAACACATGATAGACGTACTCAGGAAATCAGGAATTTGTGGGAAAGATCTAAGAATAATAGCAAATTAGTACCGGAACCAATCTGCAGTCATGAAAATAGATCAAGACCAATCTGAGCAAGTGAGAATACGCAGAGGAGTCAGGCAAGAATGTATAATATCACCGATACTCTTCAACATTTATTCTGAACACGTATTCAAAGAAGCCCTGTTTGATGTGGAAGAAGAAATTTCAATGAATGACGTCAAACTCAACAATTTGCGCTACGCATATGACAATTATCTTTGCAGATACGATGGAAGGAGTACAGAAGTTGACGAACAAAATTTCTGAAACAAGCAAGGACATCAACACTAATAAAACATCCGAGGTGTGAATCTGTTCCTCAACGGAGAGAGTTGCACAGTATCCGCACCTGGATAGCATCATTAACGAAGCATGGGACAATTCGCAAGAGATAAAGTGTCGCAATGTAAAAGCAAGGAGGGTTTTCAACACAATGAGTTCAACCTTCAAGAATTACGACCTTACCATGGGTACCAAAAAGCGCTCCTTAGGTGTTACGTGTTTTCAGTTCCCTTTTATGGTGTGGAAACGTGGAGCCTTACTAGAGCCACCACTGCTAGACTGGAAGCATTTGAACTCTGACTATGCAGAAGAATTTTAAGAATATCATGGACTCAGAAAGTTACAAGCGTTGAGGTTCTACTCCGAGCTAACAAGAGGCTAGAGCTGATCAACACCATCAAGTGTCGTAAACTACAATATTTTGGACGCATAATGAGGAACCAGGAAATATATGAGCTGCTTCAACCTATAGAACGAAGCAAACTCCTGGGCGAAGAAGAATCTCCTGGCTCGACAAAACATCTACAGAACTGTTCCGAATTGCAATGGATAAAGCCAGGCGGACAGGTAGTCTAAGTAGAGGAAGAAGAAGAATTATTTAATTGATTGATTGATTGATTGATTGATTGATTGATTGATTGATTGATTGATTGATTGATTGATTGATTGATTGATTGATTGATTGATTGATTGATTGATTGATTGATTGATTGATTGATTGATTGATTGATTGATTGATTGATTGATTGATTGATTGATTGATTGATTGAAGCGAATCATGATATGCTATAACATCGTAAGCCCTCCGCTCTATTAATTCATTTAATCTAATTCAAGAATTGAGTGCAGTAGAAGCAACTTTGATTTCATTATGTCAATTATTTTATAACTTATTTTATCCCATTGCAGTGTTGTCAGATTGAGGGAAATTTACTTCCATCTAGTGACTGACACTCAGGAGCCATCCTCGGCTATATTCGCTATTACTCGGCTCACAGTGCCGAACGCTTCGTGTCGTCATAAGTACCGCTCACCTTTGATTTTTTGAGAATCTTGGAGTGAAATTATTTACTCTAGTGTATTCATTGTAAAATAGTCATGAATAACTTCGTGAGCCCCGTATGTTCTACATCATTTAATTATAGACAAGACTTTCTTCTAGTGTATGCATTGCCGAAGATCCCGCTCGAAAAGGCGCTTTCTCTCAATCTGCAGCTTGCGGTAGTCAGATGTGTTTGTTAAAACGTGGACTTGAGGTCTTTTTTTGAGAATTTCGGAGGGAAATTATTAATTAAGCTAGTGTATTATTTAATTCTAAAGTAGTCAAGAATAACTTGGTGTACTCAGTATGTTCTACATGCTTTACTTATATAAAACTGAATCATAATTTTAAGATGAAACATTGAAGCAGTGGTTTTTACATGTGACTTCTGTCTCCCAACGATACGATAATATGAATATTTGTAAATAGATGTATGTCTTTCATAATAATATTAGCCAATTATTTTCACTTTAAGATGTTAGAAATAATGACTGTGTACCAAGTAGCATTAGAACCGATTATAACTGGGCATGCAATAGCATTGCGAGCGTTCAGTTATATCACTGAACCTGTAATTTTGTTCACAATACACTGAGCTTGAAGAAAGTGAAATTACTTAGTTTTGAAAAGCTCAAGCAGAGGGACGTTGCGGGTAACTATCCTGCCACGATGATCATGCATGAACTTAGCCGATGAAGTCTTCCGAGTGTCAGGCGCTAGAACAAAGTGGAAAATTTCCCATTGAGGAGGGAAAAATCGACGAAATTACGAAAATGTAAGAAAAAGGGAAAAATCGTAAAATACTCCGTCTGATAAACGTAGCCGCGCCTCACCTATCAAAATAACTCATGAAGATATTTTAAATGACATATAATATCTTGACATGTATTGACAAAATGTACTGGAATAAGTTTCGCACGTTCGGCGGGGCTGTAGAGAGATCGTTACTGAATAGGTATCGTATTTGTGATTGTGGTATTTGTTCTTCACAGAACCAGTTAGAAAAGGGTGCAGTATATTCCTCAGTGTAATAATGAATGGAAGAAAGGGTACTTCTAAAAAGAAGCATAAAATGAGGTGTGAGTTATCTTCAGAAAAAGTAGGGGAACCGAGAAGAAAGTTCTTTTTTTACAATATGCTTTGCGCCGCACCGACACAGACAGGTCTTATGGCGACGATGGGATAGGAAAGGCCTAGGAGTTGGAAGGAAGTGGCCGTGGCCTTAATTAAGGTACAGCCCCAGCATTTGCCTGGTGTGAAAATGGGAAACCACGGAAAACCATATTAATGGTTGCCGACAATGGAATCCGAACCCACTCTCGCCCGAACGCAAGTTGATATCTACGTGACTCAAACCACGCTGCAGAAAGAAGAGGTTGCAAGAAGAATGGCTTAATGATGAAAAGTTAAAAGTGAGTGCCCGGAGCCGGAAATAATACATAGCATATAACGTCGAATTATCACGCGGCAAAAACAAACTCAGTAACATGCAAGTCGAAAACATAGACAAAGCGTTTTCTGCTAGAACTCCAATCAGTGCATTTGTATCAAAAAGTGTAAAATGAAAACTAAAAATGTACACAAATTTGATAAAACATGTTGTTGCCTAAGTTTAAAGAAATTATGTGATAAATGATATTAAGAATGCCCTGTTTTCAGTACTGATTGACTAAAGTACAGATGTTGGTTTTCAGAAATTTCTTTGTTTTCTTGTCGGTATGGTTTTTTCAACAACGAGCGGAATTCAAACCCAGCTCTTGGAATAAGTGCATTTGAATTCGCGATATTGTTCTGTTTTCAGACAATGCCTTCGCTCCTAATGTAAGCTATACCTTTGGATAACATTGCTGGTTCGAACTCCACTGCTCGTGACGAATTATCCCGAACTACGATATATTTCCTGCCTTGTATTCACGGGCGTCTTAGTACCTGGATTTTGTTACGACTATGAGTTCATATCCTCACCACCGAACACTTTCCCCATATCTGATGCAGTGAATACCACAGTCAAGGCACTTTTACAAACAGCTTGGCCAGAGTCTACATGCATCTACATAGACGACTTCAAAACTTCATAAGGAGTAGGATATGCTTGCTATTGCCCATTAACAGCAGATACTGAACGACCGACGGTCCCTGTCTAGCTACACAGCGGAAATACTGGCAATTAAAGCAGCTTTACGTTATCGTAACTCACAACAATTCCAGAAAATTCTTATCCTAACAGACTGCTCCAGCGTATTTCAACGTTTAAAACAACCTGGCCGGACCACAAAGGTCAATATAGATACATCTTTGACATTCTGCAATTACTGAGAAACGCTGAATTCCGTGGAATAACAGTTCACTTTCAGTGGATCAAGGGACATGCCGGAATCGAACACAATGAAACAGTAGCCCTCCTTGCTAAACAAAGTACAACTGCCGCAAACTTACCAGCAATACAACTCCCTTATACAGACTTACTTTCTCCCAATTATCCGCATAAAAGAGCAAAGAATATGGTCAACAGAAGGGAATACGGGAATACACAGGATCTGCACAAAGGTATATATTATGCCATACTTCAAGCTAATATCCGAATAACCATGGTTCGACAGCATCAAACTCTCCGGACGTACATCACATCCTTCATACGCATGCGACTCGGACACGGATATAATGCCATCCATATCTACCGTATAAGAGTGTTGAACTCTCCCATGTGTGAGTATGACTGCATATCGCAGATTTTAACCACATTTATTTTTATTTTATTTTGTTGATAAACAGGTTTCCAGAGAGCTAGAGCTCTATCAAGGGGAACAATACATAGATAATCACAACAATGGCGGATTAAGGTCTAAAGCCTAAAGTGGATTTACATATACTTTTGAGTATCACGATTTACCTAATGGAGAGGATTGGATTAAGTAAGTGGGTTGTTATCAAAGTAACAATACAGGAGGGACTTGGAATTTAAGGTGCCTTTGAAAAAACAAATATAAGAGAAATTACTGTTACACATTCATTGTCCCTAAGAGGTATTTGTTTGTTCAAAGTACAATGCTCCACGAACAATAATGCTCCCAAAATTGATTAAAGTTGGATCTCCATTATCAGCCAGCGTGCCAGTTCTTTCTCCTGTCTACCAGAGCGTATGTGCAATTTTAGCAGAATTTCTCAAAAATAGTGATTTAAATATGTAATTTGTGTCTTTTTTACCTCTTTTAGTTAATCATAAATTTGTATTGATTTTAGACACGTTCGAAAAAAGTGTAAATCATGAGTTGTGAATATCAGAACATCCAGGGAGTGTGTGTTGTGAAAGATACTGTCTCAGGTGTTACTTTCTGTCTGCCATTTCTATAACTTCCTCCCTGTGTGTGCCATATGTATATACAGAGTTATTCACCTAAGATATTAACACGGAAATAACGTCTAAACCATTAAACTCCACATTTTTACGCGGAACGGCACGAATACATACAGCTAGCCTAAAAGTTCAACTGCGTACAAGTTCACATTTTCAAAATTGGACAGTTACTTTTTGAGATATCAATTATAACTGCATTTGGACTTTTTCGTGCCGCATCAGACAGCGAGCGGTCGGCCAAGGACTGGCACGCAACCTGTTTCCTGGCATTGATTCCAGCCACAGAACGGATACCAGGCATGTACTGTAAACATTTTCTTGCTAGTGGCTTTACGTCACACCGACACGGATAGGTCTTATGGCGACGATGGGACAGGAAAGGCCTAAGAGTTCGAAGGAAGCGGCCGTGGTCTTAATTAAGGTACAGCCCCAGCACTTGCCTGGTATGAAAATGGGAAACCACGGAAAACCATCTTCAGGGCTGCCAACAGTGGGATTCGAACCCAGTACTGTAAACTATCGTACACATAATGTGATGTGTCGTAACATACCGTATGTGTGTAATGTTATTGTATGACTGGCGAACACACAACGGGGAAGGGAGATGAAAGATTTTATTTGTTTTCTTTTGAAATCCATGTGTAACAGGTTGCGCTCAGTTTGGCGTCTTTCCCCGCGGACAGGAATGGGAAGGATTTCGAAAGGACGTCGGCCGTGACCTATTTCAAAGGCACCAATCTGGCATTTGCCTACTGTTGAGCATGGGACATCATTAAAATCACTTTCAGGTGGGGCGATGCAGGACTCGAACCTGCACTCTCCCGAATGCGTGCTACTACAGTCACGCTTGAGTTCCGCGGAAATTCTTCTTCTTTTTTCTATCGATTTTCCCAAATCTGTTGGGTCGCGGGTGCGAACTGTCACATACGTGGATTTGGCCCTGTTTAACGTCTGGATGCCCTTCCTGATGCCAAACCTATATGGAGGGATGTAATCACTATTGCTTGTTTCTGTGGTGGTTGGTAGTGTAGTGTGTTGTCTGAATATGTAGAGGAAATTATGATGATGATGATGCTTGTTACTTAAAATTCAATGGCCATAATGGTACGAAATGAGACGAAATATACTTACAATTTAAAAATCGAAAATCCTCCACTGACCAGAATTCAAAACGTGATGAAGAAGAATGAATGGGTGAATATGAATTTAAAACAATCAGGTGTCCAAAATCCAGGACCGGGCGAGTTGGCCGTGCGCGTAGTGGCGCGCGGCTGTGAGCTTGCATCCGGGAGATAGTAGGTTCGAATCCCACTATCGGCAGCCCTGAAGATGGTTTTCCGTGGTTTCCCATTTTCACACCAGGCAAATGCTGGGGCTGTACCTTAATTAAGGCCACGGCCGCTTCCTTCCAACTCCTAGGCCTTCCCTCTCCCATCGTCGCCATAAGACCTGTCTGTGTCGGTGCGACGTAAAGCCCATAGCAAAAAAAAAAAAAAAGCAAAATCCAGGTTATTGGTCCCTTATAATGGTACTTATCACCAGGAAAGTAGAACCATGGTATTTGACATGTTGCGATACTAATGAAAAGTGGTGTAGACTCGCGATATTCCACACGTTATGGTACTACTCACAGGTAATGTAATACGCACATGTAAGCCAGACCTATGGCGTTTCTCACATTGCGGCGCCATTTATAGGTAACGCAAACTTATGGTGTTCATCACATAAGTGTACTAACCAGAGGGACTCGTACTATCCCGTGATGTTCTTCACATAGTGGGTGCTAATCATAGGCAAGGTAGACCATTGGTGTCCCTCATATAGTGGAACTAATCACACGTACTGTAGAACCCACCCGGATTCACACACTGTTGCTACTAATCACACACCTATTGTGCACCTAACATAGTGGTACAACGCGCAAGTAAAAGCGACCCATGGTGTTCCCTGCGTTATTATACTAATGACAAGTAGTCTCTGTTTCTAATTCGATCATCCCATGGTCGCCCCTTTTAGTTGCCCCTTACGACAGGCAGGTGATACCATGTGTGTATTCTTTGTCTGTGTACCCCACCCATAGGGGGTTATGTGTTTTGGTCCGCGAAAGCTATTTTATTTCGCTGAAGTCCATCGGTAAGCCGGTTGGAACCTCCCCCCCCCCCCCTATCTACCACCAGGGACGCGCCACGTGTGAGTATCACGTCTTCCCTTGCTGCGCCAGCGTAGTAGGTTCGTGGATAAAGAGGAAAGTGTTGGGACAAACACAAACACCCAGCTCCGAACTAGAAGTAATCAGACGCGATTAAAATCCCCGACCCAGACGGGAATCGAACCCGAGACCCTTTGAACGGAAAGCCTCAACGCTGACCATTCAGCCAAGGAGTCGGACCTCCGCGGAATTTAATGCGTTTAAAATAAATAATAGTGTGCATAAAGTACCGAACTCGTTGAAAACACGGTCACTAAATGCAAGATGTCAGTGCCATAACAATTACACTGACGAAACGTTGTTATGTTCCCCTGCCCACGCCCTTAGGATCATTTCCAATGAAGTCTACCTCGGACATTATTCATTTGCTTTTCTAGAAGGAGCTATTCAGGTGTCCTGTTTATTTCTCAATTCAGAGAGTAATATGTACTGTATACTCAAACCAGTGACAGCTTTGAAGTAAAGTAATTATTCTATTCCCTGGCCTGGGGACTGGGTGTTTGTGCCGTCCTTAACGTTCCTTTCCTCACATTTAACACTCTACACTTCCGCAATTCCAATTACACGCAGGTTCATATCATATGGTGAAAGTACTGTAGTAGCAAAAGATATACAGAGGTCGACGCCACGAACAAATATCATTTTTTTAAAATTCTATTCCCTATCCTGTCCTGTCATTAGTTCCCCTGTCATACACACTTCACAAACCCATCACATGTGTACGATATGCTTACATGGCTGGTATCCATTCTGTGGCTGGACTCACACCCAGGAAACTGCTTGCGCGTCAATATGTCCTTGTCCGACTTCACGCTGTCTCATGCGACATGCAAAACTGCGCATGCTGTTCTTATTGATATCTCAAAAAATAACAGTCCGATTTTGAAAATACTTTCATATTTGAACTTGTACGCGGTTGAACTTTTAGGCCAGCTGTATGAATTTGTGCCGTTTTATTTAAATATATGGAGTTAGTATCAATATCTCGGTTATTACTCAACGCATGAGAATACGTAGCACATTATTTCACAAGCCCCTGAGTATAATTTACGAATAAGAAAACAGAATACCGATATATTTAATAGTTTCGATGTTATTTCCGTGTAACATCTTAGGTGAATAACCCTGTATATTCTACATTGTTGGGTGACTTGTACATTTTTAATGGTTTGTTGACTGTAAGGATGATGGGGCCAAAAGCCAAAATTTTTAAAATAATAACATTATTAGGTTGGATTGTGATGCGGTTAGTATTATGGTGGGGGCCATTCGCTCTGGTGGGGCTAAAGATTCCTTTGTCGCTCGCCTAAAGAAAGATGCCAATGACGCTGTTTTGATGGGTCGCATATATCAATCAGCTACTTTGGTCACAAGTAAAGCGTGTGAAAAACTCCCCGCGCACCAGAAGAATATTAAGAAACATTTCATACTTTTTATCTCGCAGTTCCAAACGTAGCGCCCAGTTTCATGTGATACTGGAGTTCATGAACTCAGAAAGGCAAAATATACTTAAGCCTACCCTAACGCAATGGTTGGTGACACATGCGTGCGTGAGCCGTATAGATGAAATTGGAAAGCGCTAGCATTTTCTTTTCAATTAGCTGTTTTCGATGACGAACTGAACTGAGCTGAACAATCTATACAATAAAGCGTATATATTTGCCGAGCTGAGCCGTTCAGACGGTTGAGGTGCTGGGCTTCTGTCCCCAACTTGGCAGATTCAATCCTGCTCATTCCGGTGGTATTTAAGGTGCTCAAATACGTCAGCCTCGTGTCGGCAGATTTACGTAAACGAACTCCCGCGGTACTAAATTGCGGCACCTCGGCGTTACCGAAAACCTTAAAAGTAGTTAATGGGACGTAATGAAAATAACATAATTCTTATTAATAAAGCGGATATGCTGTTTCTAAAGTAAGTGTTAAGATATATTAAATTAACGGCTTAAACACACTCTTTCAAAGTAATAAAGTACTCATCCCTGACAGATTCTACTGTAAGACTGGTGAAGGAAATGAGTCAGAACTTTCTGAACTCAGTTGAATTGCAAATTATAGATACCGTTGTGCCCCCATGTAGAAAAAGGGTAGGCAGATAATTCCCAGCGGCTCAATTTCTTCTCAGGGTATCCATCTCTCGAGTAAAATCTGAAGATTTTACATTAGGTCTCGCTTAACGTGAGTCCGAAGAGAATGCCGGTTCACCGAGGATGTAATACCAAATAATTAATTCACCTGACTTAAAGTACCATCGATGTAAGTCCTTGATATATTCAAATCAGGCATCAACTCAGTCAATTACTTTCTTGGCTTACCAACTAGCTTATCAACTACGTAAAAGGGAAAGAATTCATCACACACAAATTCTAGAAAACATAATAATAATATTTATTTGAATAAAAGATTGCCCTAGGAAAAAGTAGTATGATTTAGGGTAGTATTCGCGTTGTTACTATGTACAGATAATAATTCAGAGTCACCGGTGGCTCGTAGAAAAGGAAAATAAATGCAATATTAAGCTATTTACACCAATTCCGAAATGAAGTCAAAAATGAATATTACTATTTACAATTGATCACTGGACATCCACAGTCTTCATTGGAAACAAGTCATTAAGTTAACCCAAATATCGTTATGATGTTTAGATTGCTCATTATCATCAAAATCAGGCTAAATAGATCTGAATAAAATGTATAGTTTAGCAGAATGAAATGTAAAATAAACAAATAGATCTGAGTTTGAATATGAATATAAATATAAATCCGCTCATAAATCTGAACATAAGCTTGAACATAAATTCGGACATAAATCTGAACATAAATCTGAACTCATTTAATTTGGTCTTTCTTCTATGATGGGCTTCGGTAACGACTTACGGGCTAAGACATATTTCCCTAATGCCTGTTAAATCTGGCTCCTAGCCTATCATTTCCCTATCCATTATTCTCTTAAAGAATGTAAATTCAAATAAACTCTGTGTCAGAATAAATACGTTATCTATCTAGCTTTCCACATAATTTTTGATTCACATACACATCTATCTCAGGCTCTATGTGCTCTTCCTTCGTCATATTCCATAACATTTCTCATCTTCGCAAGTTACTCAATTCATTTGGGCAGTCAGAATGTAAATACTACGCATTTATGCTCGGAAATATATGACCGCATTTATAAATATCATATTTGCATTTGGCCATGAACACCGTTATAAAATATATCATAGTATTCTCGTACTTGAAATACAGCATCTACTATTGTCATATAATCCCATCAAAATCTCAATTCTACTTCAATGTATATCACTCATACCTTAGTTTAGGTCATTCCCGCGGTGTGCTCAGTTTCACGTACATGTATCATTTCACACAAATCCTTACCTCTTATAAATGTGACATGGCATTTCCTTAGATGCAGGCAATCCTTGCCCTCTCCGTAACACATAAATAAACATCCGCATTTCATTATATATTGACTTATTTCGCCGAGTTACCAATACTCTAACACGATTTCAACATTCAACTAACAACTTCATTATCATAACCTCAAACTGAGTTCAATACTCTTATGTCGTGGAGCAAAGAGTACGTGATTCTACACATTCATCTCAGACGGGCGGACCAAACATGACGTAAACATTTAGTATCACCAATACGAGATTTATCAACATTCCACAATGTGTCAAATCATTGCTATCAGCTGTTATAAAAGACACTCCCTTCAAATTCTCGTAACTCATTAGTTATTCTGACCAAAAATGTGCGGTGGCGTGTATGTAATGTACTAAAATCTTATTCTACACTGCTTAATCGTATTACTATAGATTTAAATATCTCACACTTCACTTTCATTATTCACTTGCACTCTTAATTCGATGGTTTATATCACCAACTTATCAGCACATGCCAAAAGTAAATGTATACGCAAATCAAAAACTACGTAATTAAAAAAATGTAAAGACTTAGCTTGCTTGTCGTTACATCTGGTCCAGTCGTTCCTCCTAAACTCGGATATCGTTAGCTCTGCGGTCAGGATGTGGGTTAGTCATCTGGTTGGCCGTTGCCTTCCTCATCATGGGTTGATCATCTGGTTGGCCGTTGCCTTCCTCATCGTGGGTTGGTCATCTGGTTAGCCGTTGCCTTCCTCATCATGGGTTGGTCATCTGGTTGGGATGTACCGCTCACCAGTTTGGTCCATTATGCATGCTTAGCAGGCACACATCATATTACTTCTGCTGATAACTAAAATATACATTTCGGAGCAGAAAATTATCATGATATAATCCATCTGACAATATTAATTTTCCAGTTGTTATTCCTTTTTCTTGCTCTCTGAGATATAACTTTGATCTCGTCGGGATTAAGTTCTCCGTATATATATATCGGCTCTTTCTGGGAAAATCTCGAAAATTTATTCTTCTTCTTTCTTGAATTAGACCAAGGTAGTCTTCTTGCCGTATGAAAGTATTTCTCTTGGGTTTCAATTGGTCCCTCCTTACAGATTGCGACACGATTGCTCTCGGGATCCTTCTAGGCGTATATCACCGTATCTTGCTTATATTTTTTATATTTTAATTAATTCTGGTTCGTCGGCCGGTGAATTATATTATTTGTTTTACAACGACGATCCCTTTTCTTCAAGAATCTCCTCTAAATTATTGTATCTTCTTTCAATATATAGCTCGTTTACCGGTTACGTTTTCACTCTTCCGATGCAGATTTTTAAGATGAAGTTTTTTAACAATCCCTTCGCTTCTATTTTTTGTAAAACAATTCACTTGACTCTTTACTGTTCCGTAGTGCCTTCAATATTTGTCCGTTACCAGACATGCATGGTCTTCTATAATATCGCACTACATATATATTCCTTGTATCTCATAGATCGGATAGGCCATACCTTCATTCGGCGCCATTTTGAAAGCTGTCTCCGAGATGTAAACGGGCACACCGTCAATACATCATGTCCTAGTAACTTTCTTCACTTATGGGAAGTGTATCTGAGTCTAGATATTAAGAAACTGCTTTGTGAATTCCTGATTCGGGTGTGCAAGTAATTCGTAAAAGAGATTTGGTATTTTATATTATGATCTTGAGTGAAATCCAGAAACGATTACCAATTAGTCAGCCTTTATTTTCTGAATTTAGGTTTCTTCCTCCCTCTGCAGTTTTAAAGGTGGAAAATATGTATATCTTAAAGGAGTTTAAGCATTAAGGTGAACCTATTGCTAATGGACACTTTCCACAGTTCTACAGTGCTAGTGTTTAAATTATCAGGAATGGAAATAGACGCTGTGTTGGACTTTATTTCCAAATCCAATGATTTCACTGGTAATATTAAATGTCTATTTTCACCAATCTGGCAAGACTAACACTTACATTGCCACATTGAAATGCAGAATTTGAAACAATATTTTCCATTGTGAACCATGTAAACCTAAGAAGAGAAATAGGAATGGCGAAGATGCTCTTAATGCAGTTGCAGGGGTGCGGCCAGCTTTCCAGGCAAAAGAGAATAGCTGGAGTTCCTTCCAAGTCAGCGGTGCCCATGACTCTCTACAACTCAGATGTTTTATATAATTAGTGGTGAGTTCATGTATAGAGTAATATTATTGTCATTGTTATTACTATTATCATCATCAAGGAACTATCTAAACTAACTAACCCCATGGAACTACAGCCCTCAATGGCGTTGGCCTTCTAAGCGACCACTGCTCAGTCCGAAGGACTGCCCATTGCCAGGTGGCATGTGGTCAGCACGACAAATCCTCTCAGCCTTTATTCTGGGCTTTCTAGACCGGGGCCACTATCTCACCGTCAGATAGCTCATGAATTCTAATCACGTAGGCTGAGTGGACCTCGAATCAACCCTCAGATCCATGTAAAAATGCCTGGCCTGGCCGGAAATGGAACCCGGGCCCTCGATATAAGAGGAAGGCTCGCTATCCCTACACTACGGGGCGAGCATCATCAAGGAACAGCAAACATGTTTTTAAATTATATTGGTAAGTCGTGCCATTAATACTTCATTTCTTTGTATCGCACCTATGTGGAACCATGAAATGTTAAGAGTTAAGGGAAAAAATCCGGTAGACGAGGTTAATTTCAGCCATGTGCGGGAATTTAAATTCGAAATATCTGGCAACAATGTCCCATTGTTCATAGAGGAAGGTAGTGATTATTACATTTATTTAATTGTAGTGTGTTCGAATATCGACAAAATTACGATACAGACCAAGACCAACTACAATATATAAGACTTTAACGCAGCTATCGATACTGGGTAAAATGGCACCGCGATCGGTTTGTTGAAATGTAAACTTGAGCATGTGCGAAACATCAGTTTAGTTCTTTCTATTGGTTTGGTTTGATTAGAAAACGTTAGTGCAGTCATAGAGTTAGTAAATAATACACTAGAGGTAGCTGCGGCGCCACCGTCTGCGAGAGAATCACTGTAGCGAGCGGACCATGTTGAAATCGCAGCTCACTCCGCTGTACTCATCATTGTAAATAGTGGACTTTTAAAACTGTGCGGATATAGACAGGTTTTAAAACTCTAGCATGTAACTTCCAATGCTTCTCTGAAGTAAAAAAGGAAGCCCATCAAGCATAAATACAGGAGAAAGCCGGGATGAAAGAGGACGGTGTTCAGATGTAGTTAAGTAACACAAAATCAATTTACTGTCCATATTAAGTCTTCTAACAACATACGTTCAGAAGGAAAGCACGTATATTTCGACGAAAAGCCAATTGAAATGTTAGAGTTAAAGGGAAAATCCGGTATTTAATTGTAATTGTAATTTCAATGGGAGATAATGCCGACTTTACATTCACTGGACTAAATTCTTTCTTCTCTGTTATGTTATTTATTATGTAAATGTATTTAACCTGCACCGTGATTGATTTGTAATAATAGTTTTTTTTTTTTTTTGAGATTTTGTTTCAGTGCTGTACAATAGAATTGTCACCAGGTCTCACAAACAATCCACGTCACACCGACACAGATACGAGTTATGGCGACGATGAGACAGGAAAGGGCTGGGCATGGAAAGGAAGCGGCTGTGGCCTTAATTAAGGTACAGCCCCAGCATTTGCCTGGTGTGAAAATGGGAAACCACGGAAAACCATCTTCAGGGCTGCCGACAGTGGGATTCAAAACCACTATCTCCCGGGTGGAAGCTCACAGCTGCGCGCCCCTAACACCACGGCCAGCTCGCCCGGTGCAATAAGATAGAAGTACGGCATGATTATACAGTTAAAAATCATGTAGTATTTAAATGCACTCTAAGAAACTAACAGACACTAAAGAGACTGCCAGACTGACGAATGCGTGCGGCAAGTGGGTGACTCATACCTCAGTGTCCAGGACCTTGGCAAAAAAAAAAAAAAAAAATTGTGCCCGTGGGAAAATCAGTTGGTAGATATCCCATTCATCATTTGTGTATGCGGGCCATTTATAAGTAGAAGGTACGGCACTCGCGAGCCGACTGGTACTCTACAACCGTTTCCTTCAGACACCTGAATATTTGTTTTTCCTTATGTCCGAGATTACAAAGAATACTACTCTTCCAAAGGGAGTACACAAAGCAATGAAGCATAGCTATCCATGAGAGTTGACACGTCAAGGAATCGGTATACCTACAGGACAGAGCTCTCTTCAGTAATCCTAAAACATATACCACTATAATATCCACCGCCATCTCGATCTTCTTATACTGCCTGCTCTATGCCGCCAGTTTAACACAGGAAGGCGCGAATTACCAATATATCTTAAAGTCGTCGTAAGCGTGCAGTCTTCGCCGTCAGTGTAGGTGCACTCATCCTCTTTGTGTGGGTGTGTTATTGATGCATGCTTGTGTGTGAAAAGCTGAGTTATTTCGTGCAATGAGTAAACTTACCTTTTCATCCCGTTTGTATAGGTGATGTTTTGTATAGAACTGTGAAATGAATTAATCATATTGTATTTATATGTGTTTTAAAAGTTATTTTAAAGTGTACTTGTTTTCTTCCGTTGTGAAAGTTATATATCTTTTCTTTGTAGAATGAAACCAGATTTTTTCCCGAAATATTCAACTGTTGTGTACCATTTTGCAAATCTCGGGCAGGTGTTTCGCAATCAGAAGAGATACGATTCCTTGAAATACCGTCTAGAGGGAATTAAGAGAAAAGTGGCTGTCGGCTATGTTCAGGGAAGGTCCTAATAAAAAATATCCTCAGATAACTCTCGCATCTGTAGCATTTACACCTTATTTCAGTAGGTGATTAAAGCTGTGGAGGATAGTGGATTCCTTGTGATAAGAACTGTGACGGACAATCACAAAACAAACATCTTGATGTTTAGACATTTCAGACAATCTCAAATATCCAAATGATAATATCGGAATCAATGTAGAAACAGAAAATAAAGTCCTAATTTGCTGGTACTTGCTCCATGTTTTTGAAGAGAGGATGGCGTGTGACATTTGTGTCAGCAAAATCCCACTGCCTAGAGCTTCGGCACCACTAAATGGAACTATTGCTATTTGCTTTACGTCGCACCGACACAGACATGTCTTATGGCGACGATGGGATAGGAAAGGCCTAGGAAGTGGAAGGAAGCGGCCGTGGCCTTAATTAAGGTACAGCCCCGGCATTTGCCTGGTGTGAAAATGGGAAACCACGGAAAACCATCTTCAGGGCTGCCGACAGTGGGGTTCGAACCCACTATCTCCCGATTACTGGATACTGGCCGCAGTTAAGTGACTGCAGCTATCGAGCTCGGTACTAAATGGAACTGATTATGCATCAGGGCAGAAGAGGTCTTTGATACACACAACCTTGTATTGTTGCTCTGATGAAGATTCTGCAGGAGTTTGTTGAAGTTTTTATGTCCTGCTGTCGGAAGTCCTTCAAACTTACGACCGTAATACGAGGACTTGCTACTTGTTCCCTTTCAGAACGTGTTATTTTACAGTGTGAGGTCAAAGGATATCAGAATATCAGTTAGTGATATCCTACAGTAACCTACTTCATAAGACATCTATTAACTGATATTGCATTGGAAAAGACACAAAATGTTATCCTCCCTTTGTATCACTCCAAGCCTTCGTCCATGAATATCTTTACATTGTGACATGAATAGCTTGTCTACAACGTTGTACAGGCAATATTATCATATTTATTATTACTGAAGTAATTTACGACCTTCAGTGAACACATGACCATACTGCATAGTGTTTTGTAGGCTGTCGTCATAATAACGAGTTAAGAACTTTTTGCGTCCTATGTCTGCCATCTAGCGGAGAATTCTTGTCGCAGCTTATTTGCAAAAAGCCTTGCATAGAGCAGGCAGCATAGGAGGATCGAGACGGCGCGGCGGTAGTAATGACTTATCAGATGGAAGTACAGAGAGAGATTCCTACGTGAGGGTTTCTTGTTACCTCTGCAATGATTTAATTTTTGTTTAATCGAATGGTCAGTCGTAGGATTCTCCCATGAACTCGCTGTAAAATGTGAATACTACCTTCATGTTTGAGAATTAAGCTATACAGGTTAATATTTCTCGTAACTTGGACAAAGAAGGAATATTTCAGGATGGATCGTTTGCATTTTTATCATCACACGGCCGTGAGATGTAGTTTGCAATTTGCAGTTTTTAAATTTTTAACAAATACATGCTTTGCCAAGGCTGGTTACGTAGCTGAAAGGTATCTACGAAATGTTACTCTAATATCTATCCCAAATGGAATATAATAATTACTTTTACACAAATAAAGTGAAAAATCTGCGGTAAATTAAGATATACCGTCGTTACTAGAGAAATATCTAGGGAAATATGTATACGTATTTACGGTATGTCTTGTATTCCGCTGCTCGTGCCGCCTTTGGTTTATTTCCTGAGGTCCAGGGCTAGCACCGACGAATGGGAGTGCTATGTCTGTGAATTCTCATTATGTTTGTTATTATGACGAGCGCGGGCAGTATGAACAGCAAAATTGCATGATCCCTGGACCAATAAATATATCATTTAATCAATGAGTTAGGACGCAAAACGAATGAGCAACATGAAGAAAACGACGCCTAATTCAAACAACTCCAATAAGCAAAGACATCACACACGAAAGTGTTAGTGGTGGTGGTGATTATTGTTTTAAGAGGAAATACAACTGGACAACCATCCTCTATATAACACTAATCAGAGAGAAAAAATGGAAGGGGTCCGACACTTCGAAAAATGAAGTTATCGGCCAAAGGAAGACAAGGGCCACGAAGGGCGTGAAAATGAAAGACTCCGTAGGCCTCCATACGTAATACCGTCGGGGTTGGAAAAGAGCAAGTATTGACCAAGAGAGGTCGGATAGAATAGATGAAAGTGAGGAGCCTGGCACAATTAACCGAAAGTGTTAGACAAACAAAACACGTACAGAGCGCTACGACGTAGCAGAAAAAATTGTTGTGAGATAGTAAAGTATATATCCATATTATTTCTGCAAGTAAAATATTTCGTACTATTTTTTTTAATTTTCCGCAGATTTTACACTTTATTTAAGTAAAACGAATTATTATCTTCCATTTCGGACAAATATTACAGTGACATTTCGTAGATACCTTTCGTCTTCATAACCGCCAAAGCTTCCTGCCTTTGGTCTTACTTGTGCCAGGCTCCTCACTTTCATCTGTCCTATCCGACCTCCCTTGGTCAACTCTTGTTCTTTTCCGACCCCGACGCTATTAGGTTTGCGAGGGCTAGGGAGTCTTTCACCTTCATGCCTTTCGTGGCCCTTGTCTTCCTTTGGCCGATATCTTCGTTTTTCGAAGTGTCGGATCCCTTCCATTTTTTTCCTCTGATTAGTGTTATATAGAGGATGGTTGCCTAGTTGTACTTCCTCTTAAAACAATAATCACCACCACCACCACCTGCCTTTGGAAGAATAAGTGTGTGCCAGATCATAGATTTTATTAGATTCAGTGAGCTCACGAATAGCCTGGTCTAAAAGTTCATCAGATGAAGAATGATTCTAGAACCGTGAGAAGGTTTTATGGCACAAGATTTTCTTCAACGTTCTATTAATTTCTATTTTAATGTAGTAATTCTGTCTGCTGTGATGATTAATGACTCTTAAAAGTGTTTAATGCATACAGCAGTATTTTAAAATCAATTATAATATATAATTCACTAAATATCCTATTAGTTTTAAACCTATTGTTCGTGAGTATATTAAGGTTATAGATTTGATGAGTTAATTAATTATTGGTCCTTGACACAAAATTAGGAAACTAAATAATGGAAGATGTAGTGAAAGAATTTAAGGAACTGTTTGTAACAGCAGGATTTCCTAAACCGATGGTATAATGGCTTTGAAAATTCCACATAATACACTCATGTTCTAAAAAAAACAGAACACCTTGAGAGACTAAGGATAGGAACAAATTCACAGGACATGTTCATTAGTATGTTCTGCCGAAACGATTAGCATTTCAGTCACCTAGGTTCAGCATGTGTCCTGATGCTTTGTAATCACTGGGTCCTCCATAGGCACTGATAACTTGTTCCATGCGTGATGGCATCGACGCGTATAAGGTGCGAATGGCGTCCTGGGGTATACCCATCCATGCTGTATTCACCTCGTTCCACAGTTCATCTTTGGTAGTTGGCATTGGGTCACAGAGCCGCACCCGTCTTTTCACCATATCCCACACATACTTGATTGGCGACAAGTCAGGTGATCGGGTGGGCCAGGGCCACAGTCTGACATTATGTGACAACAAGAAGGCACGTGTTCGTGCAACAACATGTGGTTGCGTATTTTCCTGCTGAAATATGGCGTCTAGGATATCGTGCAGAAATGGTATGGCTATGGGACGCAGGAAGTCATTCACGTAAGTCTAACTGGTCACATTGCCCTGGACACGATTTGTGGTTGTACCCAATAGCACCCCACACCACAATGCCTTTAGTTGGCGCTGTATTTCGTGTGCGAATGCAGTCAATATGATGCCTCCCCCTGTCTGGGGCAAACCAAAATGCGGCGATCATTTCATACAAACAGAACGGACTATCACATATGATAGTGTACGATGTGTTACACTGTTCTACTGTTGCTCCAGAGCCGAGGAGGACGCAGATCTGTCCTGGAATGCCATTCGGATGAGGTGTCGATCTTCTCGGGTGATGGTCCGGGTGGTACGACCAGACCCATCTTGTCGTGTTCTACGGCCTTCTGTGAATCATTTGTACACACCCATTGCACTGCCGACACACTTCGCCCCACACAAGAAGATATTTCCCGGATGGATGCATCACGTTCTCTCAGGCCAAAAATGCGCCCTCTTTCAAACTCACTCATTTGACGGCACGGTTCTCGTATACCTCTGCAAGGCATCCTGCACGTCTGCTCAAGTCACACTGAATCCTTACCTTCGGTTTATAGCGACAACGAGAGCCGCAGGCACATTTTACCAGTTGGTGGTGGTGCGCCGAGATATCGATGTGGACCTTGAACCTGAGGGATGATTTGATTCAAATGCTAATCATTTCTTCAGAAGAGACTAATGCACATGTCTTGCGAATATGAACGTCCTATCTAGTCTATCAAGGCGTTGTGGTTTTTATGAACATGAACTACACGTTAACATATCTACCCTTTAGTCCCGGAGTGGGAATGAGGTAAAATGAAGTTATATGGCACGATTTTACGGTTGGATGGCCTTCCAGTCGCCAGCTTCAGTTGGGGAACCAATTAAGATGGTATGAATGATGGCCAATGGAGTTGGATAAGGAGGTGGAAGGATCGACTGAGGCCTATGAAGAGCAACTAGCCCGGCATTTGCGTGGAGGTGAAAATGGGAAACTGCAGAGAACCGTTCTCAGGATGGTGATGGTGGGGTTTGAGCCCACTCGTTCCTCGAATGCAGAGATTGGCTCTAGAGCCGTAGCACGTTAATATTCGCTGCGAACCGCTTGGTCTCAAGGTCTAATATTTTAAAAAGGTAAATAACTTATAAATGACACGCACGTGAATATGGTATCATTTCTGCATTGTAATACGTATTGAGCGTAATTTTGAATAACATAAGCAATTTATTTGGTGAATTGTAACTCAGGGAAATTAAAAAGCATGTGTGCATAAAAAAGCTTTCTATCAAAATTCTTTCAAGGAAAGGAGAAAATTCATCTATCCTAATTGACCCCCGTTGGTCAACTTTTGTTCTTTTTCCGACCCTGGCGGTATTAGGTTCCTGAGGCCTACAGAGTATTTCATTTTCATTTTCACGCCATTCGTGGCCCTTGTCTTTCATTGGCCGATATCTTCACTTTTCGAATTGTCGGAAATCCCTCCATTTTTTACCTCTGGTTAATGTTACTAGAGGTCGGTTGTCTGGTTATACCTTCTTTTAAAACAGTACTCATCACCAACCACCACCTTATATCTTTTCAGACAGATCTCCTTATTTTATTTTCACTAAATTAAACATGACATTTTTACATTTAACATAGTTATTAAAACGTTCAAGAATATAATCAGGAGGTTATGTTAATGCATCACAGACTTGTTTACATTCAACAAATACGGAAGTCATATTGATTCTGTACTGAGAGCTGATGCTATTGGAGATAGTCTTATTAAGATTCATAGGTGGAGCATGCATTCGTCAGAATTTAGTTTTTTATCAGGTGAACACTGACGTTCATGAATTATGTAAGGAAATCAGTCAGTTTCAAGAGCTCGGTAGGGGAGTAGAACATATCCTAAATTAATGCCATGGCTAACTACGTCACTCGAAATACCAAGTCAACGTAGATTAACTAGCGCAATTTATCTCGGAACATCCTGTATCAAAAACAATTACCAAACCAGTTTTACTGAAGTCGGGTTAGTGATGTTCAAAACATGTAAATATATGAGTCGTTAATGTTGCCTGTCATTTACATCCGTTAGTATGGCAATATTAACAGAAAACATCTGTGTTGAAGAATGATGAGGAACGAAAGAAATGGTGAAGAGAAGAATAAATATTACTGTCAATAATGGACGTGAAGTAATTTTGTAACCACGAGTTGAACAGTTAGAAGTTGATTGAATGAAGGTAGTAGAGTGGCCAGGATTAATTTTATTAAGGGGGGGGGGGGGGGGGGAAGACCTAGCTTAACACGGGGAAAATACGACAATATTCATTCCATTGTTATATATGCTACAAATGTTGTTGACAAATGCTGCATATATCCCAGTATTGGCATGCTTCAGAGCAATCAGAAGCAACTTCAATAATGTCAAAATTCTAATTATAACATTTTAAAATAAAATGTTCAAAATTTCCCGCCTTTTTAACAATATATCACTGTTTCCTTCATAACTCTCCTACTGATTCACGGATAATTATGATTTTTTCAGAGGTTCCTCCCATATTATTGTACTACAATCTGTACCTCATTCAGATCAATAAGATTTAAGTTAGATTTTATATAACATTTTTATTTAAAAAACTATTAATATTTTCTGGTGCTCGGAATAAAAACGCGACAAAAAATCCAAATCACAGTCTATGTTAATGATTGTCCTTCATTTCGTAGCTGAAGTTTTGATACACACTTTAAAAAAAGAATGGTACGAAAATTCTTATAAACTTGGAATTTATAAGGAAAACAGCGATGTATTGTTAAAAAGGCGGGAAATTTTGAACATTTTAGATTAATATATTAAAATTATTAAAATTCTGACATTACTGAGGTTGCTTGTGGTTGCCAAGAAGCATGCCAATACTGGGATATGCGCAGCAATTGTCAACAACAATTGTAGCATATTTAACAATCGAATGAATATTAACCTATTTTATCCTTTGTTAAGCTGGGTCTCCCCCCTTATGAGAACCAAGTAAATTTCGAACACACGGTGTAGGAAAGAAAAAGCCGTCCGAAATAATTATGATCAATGGAGAATGGTAACTTAAAATGTAAACGGCCTAAGAGGTAGGTTAATAGTTGACAGTTATGTACCTTTAAAGGTGGTAAGGAGTAATAAACACTCATTATATTATAACAGAGAAATAAGGAGGTTAATAGGGAGGTGGAGTTTAAAAGAAGCAGGGTTACGAATAGATGTGGAAGTAACGAGAGATTGGAGGAAATTACTAGGAAATTGAACTTAGAAAAAACGTCGGCTAAAGATAAATAAATAAATAGCCTTGTGAATCCCCTAAGGGCTACGGCCTCCTGCAATGTGCTCAAAGAAACTCATCAGGTGAGCAGGTCCTGAAAAGCATTATGGCTTCTAGTGCCGGGATATCCCAGGACGGGTTCGGCTCGCCAGTTGCAGGTCTTTCTATTTGACTCCCGTAGGCGACCTGCGCGTCGTGATGAGGATGAAATGATGATGAAGACAACACATACACCCAGACCCCGTGCCGTAGGAATTAACCAATTAAGGTTAAAATCCCCGACCCGGCCAGGAATCGAACCCGGGACCTTCTGAACCGAAGGCCAGTACGCTGACCGTTCAGCCAACGAGTCGGACAGCATTATTATATTGGTTATTTCCTAGTTTGTTTCATGAAAACGTATTACTGCAAGATAACAGGGTAGCAAATATAATTTGCAGTCGCGTGAGTTTTTGTGGGGAAGAAAAAGAAGAATAGGCCTATATATAGTAACATCAAGGCAGAAGCATATTCTAATAGTTGGCAGAGTTCTGAAATTTACCTGTGATAATAAGATTATTTTACAAATAATAATAATAATTTGTTGCAATGTATCAAACTTTTCTCAGTTCTTCCCGACACCATGTTGAAGACGCTCACTTCTTCCATCTAGGCAATAGTTAAAGCCTATATTTGAACCACCATTTAAGTATTCGGACGTCTCGATGTTTCGCCATAACTGTGGTGAGCAAGAGAGGTAGAACTAACTCTTTATTGAACTGTGAAATGCGGAGCGTGCGTGGAGACTAGTGAAAGTGTAAGAGAGTTGAAGGCCGCCAGCTCTACTCACCTATTGTCCCCTGATGCTCTGCTTCGCTGTGGGCAGGACTCATTCATGGACTATGTGAGTGATACCACCGAGACCATACAGTTCGTGAACCTAGGGTCAGCAGGGAGACTCCATTATCGTTAACTGTCCGAACCTTGAAATTCCTTACCTGGAACATATTGTGTGGTATTCATTGATTACATTTAATTCTAGCTCTGACCTTTAAGGCATTCAAAGTCACACTTTCTGTCGTAATTTTCTCCCTCCTGCCAGAGCCACTTCGTGTTGCTCTCCAGATTTCTATTTTTAGAATGAAGGTCGTGAATATAAAATACCCCACCCTCTTTGGGTGCGGGTGGTAGAATACATCCAGGATATGCCGTGACTGTAGTATGAGGCGTCTGAAAGAGGAACCCCAGGCGTTGTCAACTTGGAAGCGTAGGTTGGCGACCACAAGGCCCCCAACTGAGTTATACATTGCTTCCACTTACTTGTGCTATGGTCTTCACTTTTATTTGTCTAACACGGAGTCCTGCGTTCAATTCTGGTGTTTTTTGTTTTTTGACAATTTTGGTTATCACACCGACACAGATAGGTCTTATGACGAGGATGGGATAGAAAGGCCTCGGGATGAGTAGGAATCCGACGAGGTATTAATTAAGATACATTTGCCTGGTGTGAAAATGGGAAAACACGGAAAGACATCTTCTGGGCTGCCGACAGTTGGGCTCGAACCCACTTTCTCCAGGATACAAGCTCACACCTGCGCGCCCCTAACCGCACGGCCAACTCGTCCTGTCGACTCTTGTTGATTTTCATTCCTCGAGACGTAGGGAGTCTTTTATTTTCACGCGTTTTGTAGTCCTTCCCTTCCTTTGGCCGATACCTTCATTCTTAGAAATGTCCGGCCTCTGATAAGTGTTAATAGAGTATACTTGCCCACCTGTACTCGCTCTTAAAATAATTACGACCTGAAATCCGAACCACACGCACAAGCCATTGCATTTCAAGTATTCGCCGCGCTTAAGAGAAGATGCCACTTCACTATCACATACTCGTCTTAAAATAAATAGAATAACCGAGTGAATTTGTCGTGCTGCTAGGCTCGCGTAGCTGTAAGCTTACATTCTGGAGATGGTTGGGTTCAAGTCCAACCGTCAGCAGCCCTGAAGGTGGTTTTCCATGTTTTCTCATTTCACACCAGGCAAATGCTGCGGATGTGCCTTCAACAAGGCTACGACTGCTAGAGTGACCTTACACCTTTAGCAGCCGGGCTGAGTGGTTCAGAAGGTTAAGGCGCTGGCATTCTGACACCAACTTGGCAGGTTCGATCCTGGCTCAGTCCGGTGGTATTTGAAGGTGCTCGAATACGTCAGCCTCGTGTCGGTAGATTTACTGGCACGTAAAAGAACTCCTGTGGGACTAAATTCCGGCACCTCGGCGTCTCCGAAAACCGTAAAGAATAGTTAGTGGTACGTAAAACAAATAACATTATTATTATTATTATTATTATTATTATTATTATTATTATACCTTTAGCAAAAAAGAAGAATAACAATAAGAATGAGAATAATGATTCGATTTATAGTTCCGTTTCTATAAGTTTCGACTTGACAGTTAACCGGAAGTCAAACATTGGTGCCAAATTGTTTCCACTACAAACAGCTGATTCGCGACACGTAACACGAACGGAAATGTATATACTCCAATATAAGTCCAGAAACAATATTTCTACGTAACAACATGCATAACTCACATAAGATGAACAATAACACATACCATATTTAGGATAAGGTTATGAGATGAAAACAGATCAATGCACAACATATAAAACGTGAGAAAATGAAATCAAATTTCTACTTACTATCTAGAAGAGCTTGCTTTGCTCGATGATTCAATTTCTCAAGCACCGAAAAAATCCTACAAAGGGTGGCGAACAACTTTATGCCCACGCCTCCTGACTACTACATCTACTGCGCAAGGTGGGTACCAGGGCTTGTTTAGTTTCACAAGATGCATGAGATCCCCCTTCCTCATGTCATCGCGAACCGAAATATTGTGGTCCTTCGACCACTCAGTCAACTCATTATTTCTGGCCGTCATTGCTGGTGCTTTGTCAAGAATAACCGAGTGAACTGACAAAGACCACGAAATGAAATGAGCACAACACAACACATAGCTGAGAGCGAGAGATCGACAACACTGGTAACCGAAACTCTGTCTGAGCGATAGCCTGTCTATGGTTGGCTGTGTATTCACTTAGCCTCCGCCAAAAGCCAGAGCTGAAATGTCAAGTCGAAACTCATAAGAACTGAACTATAGGTGCCTTTAACTATTCGAATGGTTTTCAGAGACACCGATGAGCTAGAATTATGACCCACTGAAGTCGTTTTACGTGGCGGAAACTCTATTCAAACGAGGCTGGCGTATTTCAGCACCTTATGCCGGGATCGAAGCTGCCTGCTTAAGCTCGAAAGGATGTGCTTCTACCGTTTGATCCATTCAGCTACGCACTTGCTAGACATAAGAGAATTAACATCGTTAGAAATCTAAAAGAAGAGGAGTTGGGCCTCAGTCTTTTTCACTTCTGGGATGCTCGTTTCCCAGTTGTACTTGGCTTTAAATTAATTATCACCAGCACCATCTTCACTTGCATGACAAAGTCTCTTGAACACCGAGGGGTACTTGGAAGACGTTTGCACACCACTGCAATCCCTCCCATCTTGGACAGGAGGCAAAGGAAACTGCAGAATGTTTTCAATTTGTTTAAGTCGCCCCGTCACAGAGAGATCTTATGGCGACGATGGAATAGGAAAGGGCCTGGATGAGGAAGGATTGATCTTGGCCTTAATTAAGGTACAGCCCCAGAATTTTTCCGGTGCTAAAATGGAAAACTAAGGAAAACAACCTTCAGGCCTGCTGACAGTGGGGTTTGAAACCACTATCTCCCGAATGCAAAAATTAGCAGATTCAAAATGTTTCAAAAGTCAACAGCACAAGTTCAGGAAAGTATTTCTCATACAAAGGGTATGACAAGATGGGTCCAGAGATGTATAACTGCAGCGTAGGCCAACAGGCTCTCCTGACTTAAACCCCTGCCCTTTCAACATTGAGGACACGTAACGTCTGTCGTGTATTCGACTGATGTTGACGATATGGCAGGGTGTCACGCAGTCCACTCGATACCATGTATTTTTAATCGTGCTCGGCAATAATGCATGAAGCGTATCTAATAATCAAATATCGTCGTGCCTATTCGTGATGTACTTGGTCACCATGTCAATTCAAAACTTTGTCATAACATATACAAGGATAAGAACAACTAAATATGTATTTCATTATCTGAAATATGAGTCTGCCTGACAGGCCATCAGCACAGAGGCTGGTTGGATCCTCAAATACCAGCCAACAAAAATTTTCGGGTTAGGTGTTACTCGGCACCAACCATACTTCAGCAGCTTCTATATTGTCACTTCAGCGGAAGCCACATTTCGCTCTGGCCTGTGCCAAGACACAGAAGCATCCATCATGAAATGGCAGTAGGCCGGAAGAATGAGTATCGCAAATAAACAGACTGAACAGGATCAAGAAAAGAAAACCGGAGTTCATTTGTCACATACTCAGGCACGGAACTTTTCTGCACTTAATTTTTGAGGATAGAGATCTGGTAAAGAGAACACGAGGACGACCAAGGACAGTACTTTATTAAGAGCACTGTCGGTCAACTAGATGATTTGCAGCGATACGATCCTGCCTTTGTAATAATATGATGGTAACGATGACGGAGATGTTGATAGGTATTCTATATGCTTAGTTTTCAAATTAGATCCATCATAATTTACAACCCAAGAGCTTTCGCCAAGTTAGCATTTATGTTCGACATTTTTTAAAACGAGGTCACTAGAACGTCTGTCCCTCCAGCTTGTTAAGATCCTTATTCTCCAAAACCACATTTCTGCGGCCTCCAGTCTTGCTTCCTCCACTTTTCCTAGAACCCAGGTTTTACATCCTTATATCAGTACACTGAAATTTAAGGCATTGAGGAATTGATGTGTTAATTCAGTAACAAATTCTTCTTGTTTTGAAAAAAACTTGTTTCGTCATCACTATGATTTTTTGATTTCTCATAGGCATTTATAATACCAGCATGGACGGGCACATCTGTCGCAGGAAGAGGTTTGAATCATGGAACTTGCGGGAAGACAATTAGCAGGGATGGTTCGACACTTTTTACAACGACCTGAACATTGTAGGTCTATACCCCGACCGGGCATACGACCCTGCCAAGTGGAGAAACAAAGCCAAGTACTACTACTAAAGTTTTCATTAACCATCCTCAAGGGGTGGGGCGGGCCACCTAGAGGGTTACGCCCTCTCTCTGGCCAAGAGATGCGAGCGGGTCGAGGAGATGTGTGGAAAAGCAAGGTGGGTAAAAGAAGTGAGAAATGATAGGAGATATGTGCGAAGAGGAAAAGTTAGATGAGAGTTCCGGGGTGGAGATGAAAGGTTAGGAGGTTGAGGGTGGCGGTGAGATTACAAAGGGAAGTGGTGAGGAGTCGAAAGATATCTATCGTCGGAAGGTGTTGGGGGGGGGGGAGAAATTCGTTGTAGGAAGGGGTGGACAGACAGGTGGATGAGGTTGAAAAGGAGGAGGGGCTGGCCGGGGAGTATTTGTGGAGGGATTGTGAATTGGTCGGGGTGGGGAACGAGAAGGCTCCACTTTGTAGCGATATTGGTAGATATTGGCGCCGGTGTTAAGAAGGTGCTGTACGTCGTCTGTAGTTGGACGATGTAGTCGCACCATATACTGTACTTCGGGCCAGCGGCGTTCCGAATCCTGAACGCACGACGGGAGGGAATGTCTGTGGCTTGAAGTTCCCGGAGTATGTCCCGTTCAGGGATGGTAGGGTCTATGCAGTGGATGACGCTGCTAGACATAGCGTAAAAATTTGGTGGTGGCTGCGTTGGCGATGAGGTTGTTGCGGCGGCGGCGGCTGCTGCGGCGTAGTCTTGTGAAGATGTTGGTAGCGTTGGCGGCGTTGCTGCGGGCGAGTCCAAGGTGTTATCAGGGAGTTGCTGGGGACGAGGTTGTTCGGGGATGGTTGAGGTCATTATGGGCGAAGGATGGCGTGTCGTAACCGAAGTAACGGAAACATAGGAAGGAGAATGAGCTGCTGTCGTAGTGGTCGTCGAAGTGGTAGTGGTAGTTGTGGGGTGAGTGAATAAGAGGGATGATAACTGCTGTTGCGACTGGCAGGGTAGTTGGGTCTGCGGTGAGCTGATCTATTATACATTGAGGAGTTAGCTCTACTAAGTAGTAGCGTTGGTGAATGGTTACTTCGTTGTCGAGGAGGCGCTTCATGTCGGCTAACGTGGGTAGATATAGAAGAATCTGCGATGATGGGGTGAGGAATTGGAGCCGTCTAACAGCCGGTAGGCATCGTGAACTGGGACACCGGCGGAGCGGAGATGGCTCTAGATGTCTTCGGATACGTCGGGATCAACATCGTTAATGACGCAGGTAAACATGGTGGTGGGGAGGCTGACTTCCAAGTTGGTGCCAGCCTAAATGCTTAATTGTGGTCGGCGGGATGCGAAGTAAAGTTGTGACGTCACCCAGCCGAAGAAAGAAGAGAAGTTTCGGAGAAGTAGTGCTCTGTCCACTTGTAACAGAAGAGACGTGATGTGTGAAAGCCAAGGAAGCAGACCCCGCCCAAATGCGGGACAACTGCTGAGGAAGAACAACTTTTATTATACTTCCCAAGCAGCAGAACTCCGTGACTTGAAATATCTATCAAAATAAAATCATAATTTTTTGTTACACTTCAAATTGTTGCCTTATGATTTGTTTCTCAACCCGGATTAGGTCTGAAGAAGTCGAAAACAGTTCAATTTTTGGTCATTTGTCGTTCTGCTTGTGTTTACACCACATAAAAACGGCTTAGATACACAAAAGTCGGAAGTAGGTCCAGTTTAGTTCGGCCCCGCGGTGTAAGGGGCAACGCGTCCGCCTGTCAACCGGTGGTCCCGGGTTCGATTCCCGGCCGGGTCAGGGTTTCTTTAATTGTAAACGATTAATATCCCTGGCCTCGGGACAGTGTGTTTGTGTCGTCCATAGCGTTCTTTTCCTCACATTCAACACTTTACACTTCCGTAATTCCACTTACACGCAGGTTCCTAAAATATGTTGAAAGTAGTGCCAAAAGATCTACAGAGGTCGACGCCACGCATAAATATAATATTTTTAAGGAAAAACGGTTCAGTTTAATTTTAGTTAGTTTCCTTGTTGGTTTGTTACATCACTGGAGAAATTCTCGAAAACTCGGCGCTTAAGTTCACGGATAACCACGTTTTGCCCTAGCCTATTTATTACTTAGTTTATTACTAATTAGAAGACAGTTGCATGACAATATTAAGGAACCAAAAATTGGATATGTCGAATTTCTCTGCGTATTAGCTGCATCGAAGCACTGTCAATGTGTAGGCCCTACATGATAAAATTTGAGCGAAGTAAAATCTCGGATCTTTAACGTTTCATCCTTTCTTTTAACGTACGAGGAATAACAACGAATATTCTCGTGATAATTACGTATTTTCACAAACTTTCAAATAACTCCGAAAATACTACTTTTATCTTAAGGCGTAAATAAAAGAAGGTAATTCATCTTACAATTTTACTTTAACTTTAAGTTTTTTGTGCTAATATCTGAAGAGGAATTACACTTCTGTAGTGATGGTAACGCTGTCCACCTCCGTGGTATAGTTGTTCGTGTGATTAGCTGCCACCACCGGAGATGCGGGTTCGATTCCCGGCTCTGCCACGAAATTTGAAAAATGTTACGAGGACTGGAACGGGTCAGCCACGGAAGGTCGACTGAGTTGATGAGGGTTCGATTCGTACCTCAGCAATCCGCGAAGTGGTTTTCTGTGGTTTCCCACTTCTCCTCCAAGAAAATGTCGGGATAGTACCAAAGTTAAGGACACAGCCGCTTCCTTCCTCTTCCTTGTCTATCCCTTCCAATGTTTCCATCCCCCTACATAGCCCCCGTTCAGTATAACAGGTGAGGCCACCTGGACAAGGTACTGGTCCTCCTTCCCAGTTGTATCCCCGGCCCAAAGTCTCATGCTCCTGGACACTGCCCTTAAGACGGCAAAGGCGGGGTCCCTCGTTGAGTCCGAGGAAAAACCAACTCTAGAGGGTAAACGGATTAAGAAAGAAAGAAGGAGAGAAAGAAAGAAAGAAAGAAAGAAAGAAAGAAAGAAAGAAAGGAATTGATGCTAACGAACTAACTGGTGATGGTTATTGTTGATATCAGTTGCAAAACAAGTAATAAATCTCATTGTAGACCGTATTGGACATCAGATATGAACATTAAAACAAGGATAATAGTTAACACAACCTTTCCAATACTTATCTTTCCTATATTTAGGAAATAAACATTACAATAGGCGTTGTAAGATGGGACATGTTTCGCTTAACAGTAGTAAGCATCATCAGCCGAAAATAAATCTTAGCCTAAAGTTAGGTCAGGGCCCTGAACCTATTGTCCTTAACATATATGGCACCCTAAGAACCAACATTTATATTTATAAAATGAAAATAGGCTTAAAACTAGTGTGAAAAAACATGGAATGTTACAACATGGCTAAGAGAAAAAACAGAATCGAGTTGAGACAGAGGATAAGAACAGAAAGTAGGCTATAATACAGAGCTGGTAGTGAAATAATTAAAATCATTAGGATATCATTGTTACCAGTCAGTCAATCAGAATGTTCAAACATAAAAACAAGCGTGAAAATATATAAGAGTGCTCATCATGGCTGAGTTAGAAAAAACACGTAATCGTGTTGCCAGAGGTAAAAACATAAGGTACAACATAGAGTTGGCAGTGTAGTATCAAACTCATGGCTGCCAGTCAGTTAATAAGAATGTTCATATATAACAAAACATAATGGTTATATTCTTTTAAGTGAAGAAATAATTAAATCCCACTCTTGTATAGATACGTATATACAGATAGATTTAATTATTTTTTCACTTAAAAGAATATAACCATTATGTTTTGTTATATATGAACATTCTTATTAACTGACTGGCAGCCATGAGTTTGATACTACACTGCCAACTCTATGTTGTACCTTATGTTTTTACCTCTGGCAACACGATTACGTGTTTTTTCTAACTCAGCCATGATGAACACTCTTATATATTTTCACGCTTGTTTTTATGTTTGAACATTCTGATTGACTGACTGGTAACAATGATATCCTAATGATTTTAATTATTTCACTACCAGCTCTGTATTATAGCCTACTTTCTGTTCTTATTCTCTGTCTCAACTCGATTGTGTTTTTTCTCTTAGCCATGTTGTAACATTCCATGTTTTTCATACTAGTTTTAAGCCTATTTTCATTTTATAAATATAAATGTTGATTCTTAGGGTGCCATATATGTTAAGGACACTAGGTTCAGGGCCCTGACCTAACTTTAGGCTAAGATTTATTTTTGGCTGATGATGCTTACTACTGTTAAGCGAAACATGTCCCATCTTACAACGCCTGTTGTAATGTTTATTTCCTAAATATAGGAAAGATAAGTATTGGAAAGGTTGCGTTAACTATTATTCTTGTTTTAATGTTCATATCAGTTGCAAAACCATGTCGTCATTGTACGACTACTTATTAATCACGGATATAATTGAGATGACTACCGCAATGTCACGGGAACGATTACTCGAAGAATAAGAAGTGGGGGGGGGGCGGCGGTTTTTAGGAAGGAATGATAGAAGTGGGCATTCGAAGCCTTAGCTTACATATCACGGAGCCGAAAGAAAAGTAACTAACTAACTAACTAACTAACTAACTAACTAACTAACTAAATAAATAAATAAATAAATAAATAAATAAATAAATAAATAAATAAATAAATAAGCGGTCTACATCTGTGGTTTCGTAGTTAGTGTGATTAGCTGCCACCCTGGAGGGCCAGGTTCGATTCCAGGCTCTGCCACGAAATTTGAAAATTGATACGAAGACAGGATCGGAATCCACTCAGCCTCGGAAGTTCAACTGAGTAGAGGGAGTTCGATGTCGTCTGGGCGAGGTACTGGTCTTCCATCCTAGTTGTATCCCCAACCAAATATCTCACACTCCAGGACATTGCCCTTGAGGTGTTAGAAGTGGGATCTCTCGCTGAATCCGGGAGAGAAACAAACCTAGACGGTAAAGTCAGTAAATGAAAGAAAGCAAATATTCTGTCTAAAACACATCCAGGTTTTTGATTAACTGTCAACTGTCTAGAAATGATATGAAAGTAATAACAATATATTTTTTGAAATCTTGAACAAACATTAAAATCTCATGTTTTGAATTTGTCACTGCTAGGATCATTACAAAATGTCAAATAATAACTAGCTGCTGACGATAAAATTTTGTTGCTAACCATGGTGTTGAAAGCATCGGATTTAGCTAGAAAACCGCTGACTTGGAAACACTGAACCTCCTAAGGCATCATTATCAAAAATTATGTGTCGCTAACTGAAGTGTGTTTTGTTTCATCTGTTGCCACTCATCTGCGCTAGATGGCATGACGGTAACGTGTCGGCGATTGGTACAGAGCAGCTAATTGAATAATTTATTGTAATCACTACATTATCTTATTTTATTTTGGAACGACACCACATTGGGACTGGGACATATTTGTATTGCCCTGTGTAAGGAGGGAGGAGTTCAGGCAAGGCTCGCAAATGTCGTGGGAAGTTGCGAAGTGAAGGGCAGATCGGGGCGTTCGTTGTGTTGGAACATCGGAGGAGCAGAGTGAAAGTGGATGCACGGTCAAGAGCGAGCTGTCGGGCGTGTTTCTATTAGTCTCGATGATGTAATGTTCAACATTATCCGTGTTTCTGTTCCTTTGCCAACAAATGAACTAGAAACATCTTGATATCCAGCACCATGTACTCAGTCTACTGCCAGCCATCATCTTTGATACCAACTTGAAAATTACTACAAGAAAGTTACATTTGACTTCGGAGACGGATGTTTGCCCTCGAAACAGATCTACCCATTTGCTTTTGTCTCCGTGAACTGGAGGTGTTCGTAATTATCCATTTAAGAGGAAATAATAGATACACTTATATCGCTAACGCATATGTGGGTTGTTAAAATTATATGCCAGTTTCTTGTTAATTAAAGGTCAATGGAATAAACTCTTGGACACGTATCTGTTCAACCTGCCGAAGTCTGAATGAAATCGGTGACCTCATAACTGTGTGGTGGGGTGGCCAGTTTCTCCGCTAGCCGACAAGACTAGTGTCCTCCTACACTCGAGGTGGTGCAGCTCTTGTCAGGCACTACCCCAGTGGAGGCGAGCTGAAAATACCGGGAACCGAAGCAGAATCTCCAAGGACGGCAGCCTATGGAAGCGAACATCTAAGTGTTGACCACGCCCAGTGTTGCTTTAACACCGAGATATCACAGGATTCTTCGTCTCAAAATCCTACGCCATTCGCTAGTACAACGCCTTGGCTGAATGGTCAGCATTGTCACCTTCGGTTCAAAGGGCCCCAGGTTCCATTCCCGGTCGAGTCGGAGATTTCAAACCTGTCTCGAGGACTGGGTATTTGTATTAGATGTCTGCAAACACCCAGTGGGTTCGCTCACGCCCATTCTACCCTCGTACCGTCGATCGTGTTTTTTTAATACTACTAATGGTCTCGGAAGACCAAGCGGCCAGCACATATCACATATTTATGGCACATATATTTCGTGTTTAAAAAAGTCATAACTTATAGATTAATACTACAGCATGATAAAAATTCGCAAATTACAGCGCATAATTATTGTGGAGTTAAGTTTTATAAAAGGATGGCACTTTACAGGAATTTGGAGCTGACACGAAATCAATCAATATAAATAGCCAAACTCTGACTGAAACAAAGTTAGAGTGAAATTTATGGGAGAGATCTCAGATGAATTTGATGTTAAAACCGGTGCCAGACAGGGAGATGGGCTTTTCCTGATTCTTTTCAATATTGTGCTGGAAAAGGTAATAAGAGTATGGAAAAAAAGACTTAAAGAAATGGGATTCCACCATGAGATAAGATTAGGTTCAAAGGACAAAGGGATTGGTGTACAGTAAAGTGTTTGGCCTTTGCTGATGACATAGCAATCCCCTCTGGAAGTATAGAGACATCCGCAAAGCAAATCAACCTTCTGAAAGAAATAGCAGGAAAAGTTGGACTTCAGATAGCTTTTGAGAAGATTAAATTCATGCCAAATATTATGGATTCACCCACAGCGCTAAAAACAGAGTACGGGAAATCAGCAAGGTTAATAAATTTAAATAAGTAGGTAAAATAATTCAGGTTAATGGACTCTATAACGAAGCAAACAGATCAAGAGCACGAAAACTGGAACTAGCAGAGCAACTCACTAGAGATAACTACAATGAGAAGAATCTCTCAACAACACTACAACACAGTAATCAAACCAGAGGGTCTGTATGCCACAGAATGCATGTTCTCTATGAAAACTGGTGAAACAGAAGAGATAGAGTAAATCAGAAAGTAAATTATCGAGGAAAATTTGGGGACCATTGAAAACGAAGGAAGGAGAGTTTAGACATAGGAGGAATAAAGATCTATACAAGGATGAATAAAATGAAAGGCTGTTAGACACGATCAGAAAGAGGAGAATTACATTTTTTTAATCATATAATGAGGATGGATAAGAGTAGATTGGAAAAACGAGTGTCTAACCATGTTTACAAGAATGCCAACCAGTGGCTCAAAGGAGTAAAAAAGGATATGACAGAGTTTGGAATAACAGACGAACAATTTTCAGAAGATTGATACAACATTTCAAGGGTTTCCAGTAGAAGGAAAAGAGGAAAGGTAATAATAACATCTGGACATAAGAGAGGAGGAAACAACAAAGAGAAAGGATGAGGAACTATTTGAAATCAAGAAAAGAAGGATTAAGATGAATGTACAGGGTTATTTTCCGTGGTCCTTAGATGGCCAAAATCAAAGAAAGAAGAAAGAGATGGCAATTGAAGTTGGTAGTGGGGTAGTTAACTCCACTAAAGAAGAGCACAGATGGTTCTGTTGTTGTGAGTACTTGTTACATGATAGTATGATCTGATTCAAGTTGGCTATTTCTCCAGGATCCTCTGGGCAGTGAGCGGTGTCTAAGACCTTGATCGTGTGCAGATGACCCGGATAGCATCCATGGCCCACACGCATTGTTATTAAAGATGAAAGGTGTCTGCCAGTTAGTTTCAATTTATTGAACCAGATTTGCGTTGGCATGGTGGGCTGAATTTTAGCATACTGATTTCCTCTTGTAAGCTTTGATGTTTTCCAGTACACAGACCATTCGCTGTAGACCTGTTGTTTGATTTTGGGTAGGAAATCAGAATATGGTAACTGCTCGTAAAGGCGGAGTTCACATGTTGCTGCTTCTTTCGCTAGCTGGTCTACTATCTCGTCCATCGTTATACCAGCGTGGCCTTTAATGCTTTCTGGGTGGTATGGATTAAGTTCGTAATGTATATTATATACTGATGTGTAGACAGGTGCCACTGAGAATTTTGTAGCTTTTGAAGGGCACATTGTGGGTCACAAAGTTTGGAATTTTACGGAAGTGACGAATTCCATAGCCAATGGCTGAGTGGATAGCTAAAATTTCTGCAGCAACGATAGACGTCTCTTGAGGTAAGGAGTACTTTCTTGACACCTGAGATGAAACACAAAAGTATGCATAACCCACATCTGTTGTAATCTTGGATCCGTCAGTAAATATGAACAAAATTGTCCCATGTGGTATTGAGAAAAGTTGATAAATTTTCATTGATGGAAACACTGTGAGTTATGAAGCATGGTAAGAAGAATATGGAAGGTCTAACCATAAGAATTTTGTACTTTTGTTGAAATACAGGGAGTCTTTCAGACTGAAATATGAGGGTAATCAAGTGTTGGAAATTCTTCAAGCTTTCATGTAATAATGTAGTCCGGTGTTTTTGACCAATGTTACTTCTGTCGATTGCCATTTGTAGTAGTTCTAATTTGCTTATGATTTTATTGGTACCCGGTGTTGACAGGTGAATAAAGAAGGTATTCGCCAGATATTGTCTTCTTATCGTGAGAGGTATCTCCTTGGCTTCCACTAGAAGTGCGTTCGTAGGAGTAAAATTCATTGGCCCTAGACAAATTCGGTAGCACGATAATGTACTATCAATTTTTCGGAGAACGTACTGTGGTGCATATCCATAAAAAGTGCTGCCGTAGTCTAATATGGGACGTATTAATGCTTGGTACAGTACTAACAATGTTGTAGTGTTCGCGCCCCACCAGATTATAGAAACAGCCCGTAAGACATACAAAACTCAATCACCTTTTCCACGTGACTTCTCCAGGTAAGCTTACCATCGAGATGAAGTCCTGGTAGTTTCCCTGATGGTTTTAGTGGGAAGGAGAACGGACCGAGGCGTATCGTGTGTAAAGTATATGGAATTCGTTTTCGACTAAAAATAACAGCAGTTGATTTCTCAGCAGATAAGGTAAGTCATGTTTGCACTGTGCATTGCGCTAGGTGTGAAGCTGCCCTGTCTAGCCACATACATGCCAACCGGAAGCTAGTAGACGTGGCATAAATACATACATCATCCGAATATTGAAGCACTCTGATCGTAGGATCAAACATTTTATCCAGATCTTCCGCGTAGGTGGAGTACAATAAAGGAATGGGAATATCACCCTGAGGAAGTCCATTCGTGAATATACGAGGGCTATAAAGTGTATTGTCATGACGACGGAAATACACTGCTCCTGTGATCATATGATTGTTGAACCCACAAATACTGTATACATATTGTGTAGGAATAAAATTCGAAGTTTTGATACTAATACCGGATTTATCGCACGACCGTAATGCCTTAGAAATATCGCAAATAAATACTCTTTGTTCAAGAAACTCCGTTCTATATCAGTAGTTAATAGGCTGAGGTTATCAAGTGTACTTTTGGCTCCCCGGAATCTAAACTGAGTCGTTGAAAGGACTGTGTGATGTTCCACTCGCCATTCAAACCGAAGTATCAAGATCATTTCAAAAGTCTTAGCGATGCGGGATGGTAGTACTATAGGCCCTTAGGATGATGGATCGTTAGGACCCTTCCCTGGTTTCAATATTCGAACAAATATTTGAGTAGTCCAATCTGTTGGAAAGACCCTTTCCTTCCATATATCGTTGGAAAGCTGATGATGGATCTCATTGGCGCACCGAGGAAGGTTAGACACCAACAAGTAATCATACCCTGGAGCTGAGTTGAATGATGCTTTAATGACCAATTCTAATTCACGGGATGTGAATGGTGATGTAAGAGGGCACATATAGGACGTCCGCTGATTAGTAGATGGCGAATGTAACATTTCGAACGATGGTGCGGTCAAATTCGCGAAGTCTTCAAACCAGTCGCGGAGAGCTTCTTCCTCATTTGATTAATTGTTGACCATGCCTGCGATAATGACATAACATTAGACAATTTTTCACAGTAGGTTTTCCACGACGATTTCTTCCGATTCTTTAGGAAAGGTTTAACTTGGGCGTCTGTATTCTTGTACATTAGATAGTTGTTCCATGTTATTTCGCGTTTCAGTCGGCTGAAGGCTTGTTTCCTCATGGATTAGGCTGGTTCTTAGTGTGATCTCTACTTCTTCTTTGTGGTATCGCTACTGAGGCGGCTTCGTTAAGTATGTTTAAAAAATCTGGTAAATGATATGAACTGTTTCCTGTTTGGGTACCGTGGGAACGAGGTATTCTTCCTCTATATTTCAACCATTCAGGTTTTGTAATATTCCATTTCAATGCCGGCTTATAGACATGTGGATTATTGCAGGAAATTAAGATCCCATGGTGATTTAAACCTAGAGGATAAAGTAACGACTTCCATAAAAGTCCGTAGAGATTGTTGCAGAGCAGAAAGGTAAGTCGACGCCCGAGGGTCTTTGTTCAGGTATAGGTAGAAGTGTAGGTGAACCATCATTCAATCTATATATATAAAATTGGATGTTGGTATATCTGACGTTCATAGACTCAAAAACTACTGGACTGATTTCGCTGAAATTTTCACAATTTGTTATTATTACATCTGAAAGGGATTATGAAGTGGTTTGAATGAAATCGGTAATGTGGTTTTATTAGTATGAGTAATTTTATGTAATTTTATTAAATTGCAAAGCCGCACCAAGATTGGATCGACTTGATGGACAGATTGCCGCTAAATCATGATAGTCCGGTAAATGAAATGGCGTATGGCTTTTAGTGCCGGGAGTGCCCGAGGACATGTCCGGCTCGCCAGATGCAGGTATTTTGATTTGACTTCGGTAGGCGACCTGCGCGTCATGATGAGGATATTTGCTGTATATAGGAAGATGAATATATGTATATGAGATAAAAAAATAATCGGAAATAGTATCGAATCCATAGATCTCGATGTCGCTGAGATAAATAGTGACACTCCGGATATTTTAATGCATATTCAGCACCCTTGAGGGGAGGGCGAGGTGGGAGTGAGATATAATAATAGTAAATAGAAGTCTAATCCATAGTTTTCGGGGTCGCTGAGATGAATAGTGACACTCCGGAATTGCTTAAAGTCCAAGTTCATCACCCTTTGGGGTGAGAGACGAGGGGAGAGTGAGATATAAAAGTAATCGGAAATAGTATCGAATCCATAGTTTTCGGGGTCGCTGAGATATATAGTGACACTCCGGACTTTTTGCAGTTCATATTTAGCACCCTTAGGGGGGAGGGCGTGGCGGGAGTGAGACATAATAATCTATATATATAAAATAACTTGTCCTGACTGACTGACTGACTGACTGACTGATTCATCATCGCAGAGCCAAAACTACTGGACGTAACGAAATGAAATTTTGGGGATGTATTCATATTAAGATGTAGGTGCTCGCTAAGAGAGGATTTTTGGATATTCCTTCGCTAAGGGGGTGAAAAGAGGGGTGAAATTTTAAAATGAGTGTGTCTATATCTCGAAAGTTTAAAAGTTTACAGATGTAAAAATTGGTATTTAGAATCTTCTTTAAAAATAAGGAAACACGTATTTTTTTGTTTTCAGAAAATCCCAATAGGAGGGGTGAAAAGGGGTGAAAATGGGGAAAATGGGTTGAATGCCCTTAATCAGTATACCAGTACTTATATCTCAGAAACTGAAGATATTACAGACCTGAAAATTGGTACTTTTGATCTCTTTTAAAAATAAAGAAACACGTATTTTTTTGTTTTTGAAAAATCCAATTAATGGGAGGGTGAAAATGGGGTGAATTTTTAAAATGAGTGAATCTATATCTCCAAACTTTTAAAGTTTGCAGATGTAAAAATTGGTATTTAGAATCTTCATTAAACATAAAGAAACACGTATTTTTTTGTTTTCGGAAAATCGCAATTGGAGGGGTGAAAAGGGGTGAAAAAGGGGTCGAAAGCCTTTGATGAGGCTACATATATTTCAGAAACTGAAGATATTACAGACCTGAAAATTGGTGTTTGGGATCTCCTTTAAAAATAAAGAAACACGTATTTTTTGTTTTTGGAAAATCCAATTAATGGGGGATGAAAAGGGGGTGATTTTTTAAAATGAGTGTATCTATATCTCAAAACTGTTACAGTTTATAGATGTAAAAATTGGTATTTAGAATCTCCTTTAAAAATAAAGAAACACGTATTCTTTTGTTTTCGGAAAATCCCAATAGGAAGGGTGTAAAAGGGTGAATAATGGGTTGAATGCCTTTAATGAGGCTACTTATATTTCAGAACCCGAAGATATTACAGACCTGAAAATTGGTATTTGGGATCTACTTTAAATGTAAAGAAACACGTATTTTTTCGTTTTTGGAAAATCCAAATATTGAGGGGTGAAAAGGGGGGTGAATTTTTTAAAATGAATGTGTCTACATCTTAAAACTTTAAAATTTACAGATGTAAAAATTGGTATTTTTTAGAATCTCCTCTAAAAATAAAGGAACACGTATTTTTTTTGTTTCCTCTAAATCAAAATAGGAGGGGTGTAAAAGGGTAAAAAATGGGTTGAATTCCTTTAATGAGGATACATATATCTCAGAAACGGAAGATATTACAGAACTGAAAATTTGTATATGGGATCTCCTTTAAAAATTAAGAAACACGTATTTTTTTAGTTTTTGGAAAATGCTATTAATGGCGTTAAACAGAAGTGACAAATTGGGGTGAATTTTTGAAAGATTTTCTTGGGAACGTAAAATGTTACAGACGTAAAAAGTGGGTGTTTGGAATCTCCTGTAAATGTAAAGAAACATAGGTGATTTGTTTTTGGAAACTCCACTTAAGGGGAACCCAAAAGGGGTGAAATTTTAAAATGAGAATTTTTACAGTATATCTAAAAAACTTAACATGTTACAGAAGTGAAAAATGGTATTTATATCTCTATTAAACTTAAAGAAACGTGTATTTTTAATTTTCGGAAATACCACTTGGGTGGAGGGGGGGGGTGAAAGTGACTGAAAATGGTGTTGAATTCTTTTAATTAGGCTACTGATATCTTAAAAATGAAGATGTTACAGACGTGAAATTTGATATTTGCAATCTGCTTTAAAAGTAAAGAAACACGTATTCTCGGAAAATCCAATGAAGCGGGGGGAGGGGGGGTGAAAGAATTGAAAAATTAGTTGACTTTAATTGTATGAGAATATATACATTTAATAAAAACTAAAGTTGTTACAGACGTGAAAATTCGTATTTGGATCTCCTTTAAAAACAAAGAAAAACGCGTTTTGGGGCGGAAGGCATCTTGGGGGGCGGGAGTGTAAAGGAGTTGAATTCCTTTCATGAGGACACATAAATCAAAAACTGAAGAAGTTAGAGTCGTGATAATTGGTATTTAGAAGATCCTTCACTATTAAAGAAACAAGTATTTTTTGCGGGAAAATTCACTTAGGGGGGGGGGGAGTAGTTTGAAATGAAGTGACAAAAGTAAATTATATTTATTGGGATACTTATATCTCAAAACTGAAGGTAATAGACGTGAACATTGGTGTTTGTAATCTCCCTTAAACATAAAGAAACACGCCTTCTTTTAATTTTTTTGAGGGGGGGGGGGGTGGCTGTAAAAACTAACGGCGGTGGGGTGTAAAAGGAGGTGAGGCCAATTGATTTTACTGTTCTTAATGTACTTATAAGGATCCTCCGTTGCTCAGGCGGCAGCGCGCCGGCCTCTCACTGCTGGGTTCCGTGGTTCAAATCCCGGTCACTCCATGTGACATTCGTGCTGGACAAAACGGAGGCGGAACAGGTTTTTCTCCGGATACTCCGGTTTTCCCTGTCATCATTCATCCAAGCAACACATAATAGTAATAATAATAATAATAAGAATAAGAATAACATTAATAATAATAATAATAATAATAATAATAATAATAATAATAATAATAATAATAATAATAATAATGTTCCGGACCGTCGTCAAATGTGCGGACCGCGCTGGAAACGGCTCCTGGACGGGTAATGACTAAGAATGCAGCCGACCGCGGGTTCAGTGCAGCCAAGGCTCAAAATAAGACACCACGCCGGATCTCCTGAAGGATTTTATCCAGATTAAAAATGATTATAGGAATATACGGTATGTCAAAGATTTACGGACCCAACTGACCGGGAAGAATACCTGAGCCTAGCCCGGGAAGTACGAAATCGATTGCTGGAAAGGAAGATTGAAAAATGGGAGGAAACGTGCCGTAATCTAATAGAAAACGAGTCCGATCGGGAATTTTGGTGGATTCTCGCTGAAAACGTGTCAGATCGCGAATTTCGGCGGATTATATATCTAAAGCAATAAGCATTCAATTATAAATTTCAGTATAATACCGTAGCGAAGCACGGGTACCATGCTAGTAGAAAATAGAAGTCGAATCCATAGTTTTCGGGTCACTGAGATGAATAGCGGCACTCCGGAATTTGTTAAATTCAAAGTTCAGCACTCCCTCTGGGGTGGGGGCAGTGATACATAAAATTAATTGAAAATAGTGTCGAATCCATACTTATCGAGATCGCTGAAATGAATAGTGACACTACAGATATCGTTTAAATCCAACTTGAGCCCCAATCATCAGGGTTGTAAGAAGGGGTGAAGAAAAGAAAATGTGCAAATGACCGATATTTTGGGTGTTTGTATGTATGTTCCAGCATAGGTGTCAATTAAACTTGGTACAAATATTATCTACTATCTTTAAAAAATACTGCGGGGAAAGACGCCCTAGGGAAGGGAGAGAAATACAATTATAACTAAAAACCACCGATATTAGTGTTGAATCCATACTTTTTTGGACTACGGGAGAGATTTCAGCCAAACTTGGTACACTTATGACTTACTATCATGAGACAAACTGCGAGGAGGTATGGTAGAACTAGCACGCCTAGGGATGGGGTCGGAAGGGCTGAGATGTAAAAATAATCGAAAATATTGTGGAACAGTGAGGCGAATATTGATACTCCGGACGTCGGTGTGTGTGTGTTTCTTCCAACATAGGCCTGATACAAAATTGGTACACATATGGCCTACTATCTGAAAAAAATACGATTGGGTAAAACACCAGTAGCACTCCACGTGGAGGTGGTGAAGTATAAAAATATACTAAAACTAGCATGGTACCCGTGCTTCGCTACGGTATTATACTGAAATTTATAATTGAATGCTTATTGTTTTAGATATATAATCCGCCGAAATTCGCGATCTGACACGTTTTCAGCGAGAATCCACCAAAATTCCCGATCGGACTCGTTTTCTATTAGATTACGGCACGTTTCCTCCCATTTTTCAATCTTCCTTTCCAGCAATCGATTTCGTACTTCCCGGGCTAGGCTCAGGTATTCTTCCCGGTCAGTTGGGTCCGTAAATCTTTGACATACCGTATATTCCTATAATCATTTTTAATCTGGATAAAATCCTTCAGGAGATCCGGCGTGGTGTCTTATTTTGAGCCTTGGCTGCACTGAACCCGCGGTCGGCTGCATTCTTAGTCATTACCCGTCCAGGAGCCGTTTCCAGCGCGGTCCGCACATTTGACGACGGTCCGGAACATTATTATTATTATTATTATTATTATTATTATTATTATTATTATTATTATTATTATTATTATTATTAATGTTATTCTTATTCTTATTATTATTATTATTACTATTATGTGTTGCTTGGATGAATGATGACAGGGAAAACCGGAGTATCCGGAGAAAAACCTGTTCCGCCTCCGTTTTGTCCAGCACGAATGTCACATGGAGTGACCGGGATTTGAACCACGGAACCCAGCAGTGAGAGGCCGGCGCGCTGCCGCCTGAGCAACGGAGGATCCTTATAAGTACATTAAGAACAGTAAAATCAATTGGCCTCACCTCCTTTTACACCCCACCGCCGTTAGTTTTTACAGCCACCCCCCCCCCCTCAAAAAAATTAAAAGAAGGCGTGTTTCTTTATGTTTAAGGGAGATTACAAACACCAATGTTCACGTCTATTACCTTCAGTTTTGAGATATAAGTATCCCAATAAATATAATTTACTTTTGTCACTTCATTTCAAACTACTCCCCCCCCCCCCCCCTAAGTGAATTTTCCCGCAAAAAATACTTGTTTCTTTAATAGTGAAGGATCTTCTAAATACCAATTATCACGACTCTAACTTCTTCAGTTTTTGATTTATGTGTCCTCATGAAAGGAATTCAACTCCTTTACACTCCCGCCCCCCAAGATGCCTTCCGCCCCAAAACGCGTTTTTCTTTGTTTTTAAAGGAGATCCAAATACGAATTTTCACGTCTGTAACAACTTTAGTTTTTATTAGATGTATATATTCTCATACAATTAAAGTCAACTAATTTTTCAATTCTTTCACCCCCCCTCCCCCCGCTTCATTGGATTTTCCGAGAATACGTGTTTCTTTACTTTTAAAGCAGATTGCAAATATCAAATTTCACGTCTGTAACATCTTCATTTTTAAGATATCAGTAGCCTAATTAAAAGAATTCAACACCATTTTCAGTCACTTTCACCCCCCCCCCTCCACCCAAGTGGTATTTCCGAAAATTAAAAATACACGTTTCTTTAAGTTTAATAGAGATATAAATACCATTTTTCACTTCTGTAACATGTTAAGTTTTTTAGATATACTGTAAAAATTCTCATTTTAAAATTTCACCCCTTTTGGGTTCCCCTTAAGTGGAGTTTCCAAAAACAAATCACCTATGTTTCTTTACATTTACAGGAGATTCCAAACACCCACTTTTTACGTCTGTAACATTTTACGTTCCCAAGAAAATCTTTCAAAAATTCACCCCAATTTGTCACTTCTGTTTAACGCCATTAATAGCATTTTCCAAAAACTAAAAAAATACGTGTTTCTTAATTTTTAAAGGAGATCCCATATACAAATTTTCAGTTCTGTAATATCTTCCGTTTCTGAGATATATGTATCCTCATTAAAGGAATTCAACCCATTTTTTACCCTTTTACACCCCTCCTATTTTGATTTAGAGGAAACAAAAAAAATACGTGTTCCTTTATTTTTAGAGGAGATTCTAAAAAATACCAATTTTTACATCTGTAAATTTTAAAGTTTTAAGATGTAGACACATTCATTTTAAAAAATTCACCCCCCTTTTCACCCCTCAATATTTGGATTTTCCAAAAACGAAAAAATACGTGTTTCTTTACATTTAAAGTAGATCCCAAATACCAATTTTCAGGTCTGTAATATCTTCGGGTTCTGAAATATAAGTAGCCTCATTAAAGGCATTCAACCCATTATTCACCCTTTTACACCCTTCCTATTGGGATTTTCCGAAAACAAAAGAATACGTGTTTCTTTATTTTTAAAGGAGATTCTAAATACCAATTTTTACATCTATAAACTGTAACAGTTTTGAGATATAGATACACTCATTTTAAAAAATCACCCCCTTTTCATCCCCCATTAATTGGATTTTCCAAAAACAAAAAATACGTGTTTCTTTATTTTTAAAGGAGATCCCAAACACCAATTTTCAGGTCTGTAATATCTTCAGTTTCTGAAATATATGTAGCCTCATCAAAGGCTTTCGACCCCTTTTTCACCCCTTTTCACCCCTCCAATTGCGATTTTCCGAAAACAAAAAAATACGTGTTTCTTTATGTTTAATGAAGATTCTAAATACCAATTTTTACATCTGTAAACTTTAAAAGTTTGGAGATATAGATTCACTCATTTTAAAAATTCACCCCATTTTCACCCTCCCATTAATTGGATTTTTCAAAAACAAAAAAATACGTGTTTCTTTATTTTTAAAAGAGATCAAAAGTACCAATTTTCAGGTCTGTAATATCTTCAGTTTCTGAGATATAAGTACTGGTATACTGATTAAGGGCATTCAACCCATTTTCCCCATTTTCACCCCTTTTCACCCCTCCTATTGGGATTTTCTGAAAACAAAAAAATACGTGTTTCCTTATTTTTAAAGAAGATTCTAAATACCAATTTTTACATCTGTAAACCTTTAAACTTTCGAGATATAGACACACTCATTTTAAAATTTCACCCCTCTTTTCACCCCCTTAGCGAAGGAATATCCAAAAATCCTCTCTTAGCGAGCACCTACATCTTAATATGAATACATCCCCAAAATTTCATTTCGTTACGTCCAGTAGTTTTGGCTCTGCGATGATGAATCAGTCAGTCAGTCAGTCAGTCAGTCAGGACAAGTTATTTTATATATATAGATGACTGATATTAATGTTTACGAGTTCGCTGAGTTGAACTGTGACATTCTGGATGGATAAGTCATGCTTCACCGCAATTGGTATGGAGGTTGAGAAGGAGTGAAAATGAATGTAAAAATACGTGGGTATATTCCAAAATAGCTCTCAACAAAACTTGGTACATATATGGCTTAACCATTTGGAAAGAGAATTCTATGGAGATGAAACACCAATCCCCGCTGGGGTTGGGGAATGGGAGAGCATGACATTTTACATTATTTAAAAATAGTAGAAAATAACCTATATTAGTGTCGAATTAATTGTTTTGACCCTCTGAATATCGTTTAAGTCGACGTTCAGCCTCCTTTGGGACGGGACACTGAAAGGGGTTTTGTAGTAAACAGTCTAAGATAACCGAGATTAGTGTTGAATCCACTGCGTTTGGGGTCTCAAGGCTGATTGGTGAGATTCTCATTGACAGTTGAAATCGTGTAGATCATATCTATACCGTGACGGATAAATACATGAAGTTATCACTTATTATCTTTTTGAAAGGATCAAATACTTCCAAATAAATTCAAGGTCCCAGAAGGACAAAATTTTACTCGGAAATAAAATCATTTAAAACTTGAAATCAAACACATCTAACTAACTCTAAAACTATATAATAGATGGTAAAAATCCTATCCCAGAAAGGAATTCTATAAAAATTCACTTTAAGGTAATTAACTGGTGATACTAATCTTAAAAGTAAACATACTAAATCAATCGGGCTACGCCTGGTAGTACAGCTAGTATATATATATAGGTTGTATTCATCCGTAATTTGTAAAATAGCATCTCCATAAATGTCATTTTTTGCACATCCCCACATAGTATTGAGAGCGTTGAAATATGCGCAGAAATGATACGGAGGCTCTAGATTGCGAGTAAGGTAAAACAATTGTAGCGAAATGATGACTGTCCTTGGATGGCAATATTCAGACACGATGGTAATGTTTCGGTCACGTATTCGAACCGTAGCTGTCATTGCTTGAAGACTGTCTAATTGTGTAGCATCTATAACAGCTTCTCAAAATGGAACTGTACACTTAATTAACAATGAAGATCCACCGTATCCGTCTTCGCGGTTATGGTAAAGTACATGGTAGTCTGTGAATTTAACTGTTGTTCGTTGTCGAAACCATGTCCCTGAGATAGCTGCGCACTATTAGACCGGGCGTTCCACTGAAGAATTTTAAACTCCATCATTAGACGTGAAAATACTCTCGATAAACAGTCCGACTGAAGGCTGCTGGTGAAGACTGAACGTGGGTGATCAAGAGCAGGATAAGTTCTTATCTTATCTATGTTTGTATTGTTGGTAACAGGTATATATGAGATAGGACTGTAGAGTATATGTTGAGGAATAAATAATCGCTCTGTAACCGGAGGAAATTGAGGTTGATGAAGTGGATTGGGGGTAGGTCTCAGTGACTGGTACTGATTGATAGATTGGGCCGATGGGTATCTAATATTTGAAAATTGTGACTGAATAAGTTGAAGAGTCTGTTGTTGGTGTTGTTGTTTCTACTGCTGCTGCTGTATTTGTTGTACCTGAAGTGCTTGTGGATGTTGACGAGAAATATCCTCTTTGTGTAGTTGAAAATGACGAATGTTGCTCACTGGAGGCTTTGACTGGATAAATGTTCCGATGGATGTCGCATCTGATCGTACAGGGGATGGTGGTAGTAGTGGGTTTATTACGTACTAGCATGGTACCCGTGCTTCGCTACGGTATTATACTGAAATTTATAATTGAATGCTTATTGTTTTAGATATATAATCCGCCGAAATTCGCGATCTGACACGTTTTCAGCGAGAATCCACCAAAATTCCCGATCGGACTCGTTTTCTATTAGATTACGGCACGTTTCCTCCCATTTTTCAATCTTCCTTTCCAGCAATCGATTTCGTACTTCCCGGGCTAGGCTCAGGTATTCTTCCCGGTCAGTTGGGTCCGTAAATCTTTGACATACCGTATATTCCTATAATCATTTTTAATCTGGATAAAATCCTTCAGGAGATCCGGCGTGGTGTCTTATTTTGAGCCTTGGCTGCACTGAACCCGCGGTCGGCTGCATTCTTAGTCATTACCCGTCCAGGAGCCGTTTCCAGCGCGGTCCGCACATTTGACGACGGTCCGGAACATTATTATTATTATTATTATTATTATTATTATTATTATTATTATTATTAATGTTATTCTTATTATTATTATTATTATTATTATTACTATTATGTGTTGCTTGGATGAATGATGACAGGGAAAACCGGAGTATCCGGAGAAAAACCTGTTCCGCCTCCGTTTTGTCCAGCACGAATGTCACATGGAGTGACCGGGATTTGAACCACGGAACCCAGCAGTGAGAGGCCGGCGCGCTGCCGCCTGAGCAACGGAGGATCCTTATAAGTACATTAAGAACAGTAAAATCAATTGGCCTCACCTCCTTTTACACCCCACCGCCGTTAGTTTTTACAGCCACCCCCCCCCCTCAAAAAAAATTAAAAGAAGGCGTGTTTCTTTATGTTTAAGGGAGATTACAAACACCAATGTTCACGTCTATTACCTTCAGTTTTGAGATATAAGTATCCCAATAAATATAATTTACTTTTGTCACTTCATTTCAAACTACTCCCCCCCCCCCTAAGTGAATTTTCCCGCAAAAAATACTTGTTTCTTTAATAGTGAAGGATCTTCTAAATACCAATTATCACGACTCTAACTTCTTCAGTTTTTGATTTATGTGTCCTCATGAAAGGAATTCAACTCCTTTACACTCCCGCCCCCCAAGATGCCTTCCGCCCCAAAACGCGTTTTTCTTTGTTTTTAAAGGAGATCCAAATACGAATTTTCACGTCTGTAACAACTTTAGTTTTTATTAGATGTATATATTCTCATACAATTAAAGTCAACTAATTTTTCAATTCTTTCACCCCCCCTCCCCCCGCTTCATTGGATTTTCCGAGAATACGTGTTTCTTTACTTTTAAAGCAGATTGCAAATATCAAATTTCACGTCTGTAACATCTTCATTTTTAAGATATCAGTAGCCTAATTAAAAGAATTCAACACCATTTTCAGTCACTTTCACCCCCCCCCCCCCTCCACCCAAGTGGTATTTCCGAAAATTAAAAATACACGTTTCTTTAAGTTTAATAGAGATATAAATACCATTTTTCACTTCTGTAACATGTTAAGTTTTTTAGATATACTGTAAAAATTCTCATTTTAAAATTTCACCCCTTTTGGGTTCCCCTTAAGTGGAGTTTCCAAAAACAAATCACCTATGTTTCTTTACATTTACAGGAGATTCCAAACACCCACTTTTTACGTCTGTAACATTTTACGTTCCCAAGAAAATCTTTCAAAAATTCACCCCAATTTGTCACTTCTGTTTAACGCCATTAATAGCATTTTCCAAAAACTAAAAAAATACGTGTTTCTTAATTTTTAAAGGAGATCCCATATACAAATTTTCAGTTCTGTAATATCTTCCGTTTCTGAGATATATGTATCCTCATTAAAGGAATTCAACCCATTTTTTACCCTTTTACACCCCTCCTATTTTGATTTAGAGGAAACAAAAAAAATACGTGTTCCTTTATTTTTAGAGGAGATTCTAAAAAATACCAATTTTTACATCTGTAAATTTTAAAGTTTTAAGATGTAGACACATTCATTTTAAAAAATTCACCCCCCTTTTCACCCCTCAATATTTGGATTTTCCAAAAACGAAAAAATACGTGTTTCTTTACATTTAAAGTAGATCCCAAATACCAATTTTCAGGTCTGTAATATCTTCGGGTTCTGAAATATAAGTAGCCTCATTAAAGGCATTCAACCCATTATTCACCCTTTTACACCCTTCCTATTGGGATTTTCCGAAAACAAAAGAATACGTGTTTCTTTATTTTTAAAGGAGATTCTAAATACCAATTTTTACATCTATAAACTGTAACAGTTTTGAGATATAGATACACTCATTTTAAAAAATCACCCCCTTTTCATCCCCCATTAATTGGATTTTCCAAAAACAAAAAATACGTGTTTCTTTATTTTTAAAGGAGATCCCAAACACCAATTTTCAGGTCTGTAATATCTTCAGTTTCTGAAATATATGTAGCCTCATCAAAGGCTTTCGACCCCTTTTTCACCCCTTTTCACCCCTCCAATTGCGATTTTCCGAAAACAAAAAAATACGTGTTTCTTTATGTTTAATGAAGATTCTAAATACCAATTTTTACATCTGCAAACTTTAAAAGTTTGGAGATATAGATTCACTCATTTTAAAAATTCACCCCATTTTCACCCTCCCATTAATTGGATTTTTCAAAAACAAAAAAATACGTGTTTCTTTATTTTTAAAAGAGATCAAAAGTACCAATTTTCAGGTCTGTAATATCTTCAGTTTCTGAGATATAAGTACTGGTATACTGATTAAGGGCATTCAACCCATTTTCCCCATTTTCACCCCTTTTCACCCCTCCTATTGGGATTTTCTGAAAACAAAAAAATACGTGTTTCCTTATTTTTAAAGAAGATTCTAAATACCAATTTTTACATCTGTAAACTTTTAAACTTTCGAGATATAGACACACTCATTTTAAAATTTCACCCCTCTTTTCACCCCCTTAGCGAAGGAATATCCAAAAATCCTCTCTTAGCGAGCACCTACATCTTAATATGAATACATCCCCAAAATTTCATTTCGTTACGTCCAGTAGTTTTGGCTCTGCGATGATGAATCAGTCAGTCAGTCAGTCAGTCAGTCAGGACAAGTTATTTTATATATATAGATTGTGCTGAGTTGGGAGGGAATTCTTGTTGGCATAGCCAGTTAAATGTGGGCTTATTTAGAGCCGTCCCATATCGCCGATTATTATATAAACTGAGTGCACGTTCTTGTGAAATATTATTGTGAGGCATTAGATGTTTGATTTCGGCCCACTTTTTAAATTCTGGACATTCCCAGTCGGTAGATGGAGCCTTGACAGTGAACACGGACAGGGCGTAAAATTTCGGTACACGACTTATATCGTGAGAACCACTACAGCGACTGCAACGTTGATTACTACGACATTGTGACGTAGATTGGTTGAACCGTAAACATCGTTCACATTGTAACACTGAGAGAACGTAAGGTTGAATGACACAGCGTGTGTCTAGAATGTAAACATACGGTCGTAGGCACTGTGCTCGGAACGTGATTAAGCAGGCAGGTGTTGGGCGGAAATCCCCCTGTCGATGCTTTCCTTGTTAAGCGTCTAATGTTCACGATAGTCTTCGCATTGAGCTTCTTATAAAAGGTATTTTTCACTGAGTGAAATATCTACATCCTTAATAATGCCAAGCCTATGAATAACACTGCTAGGGATATATACATCAAGATGTAAAAATGGGAAATTCTACTAGGTGAAATGAAATGGCGTGTGGCCTTTAGTGCCGGGAGTGCCCGAGGACATGTTCGACTCGCCAAGTGCAAGTCATTTGATTTGACTCCCGTAGGGGACCTGCGCTTCTTGATGAGGGTTTCAACTGGTTATGCACGTGAGGTACCTTACCTGACTGAATATTATTTCCACATTCCGTTCAGACCGTATTGTCAGGTTTCGAACTACCCATTTCAACTGTTTTCTGGGGCTATCGATGAGTCTACTGATGATGCTTTGTTGCCACCAAAACGTTTAGGTTGATGGCACATTTGATCACACACAACGGATGGAGAAAGCATGGTACCTGGTATTAATGGTCACTGAATAGGTCCGGTATTAGTGGTGTTGGTGTTATATTTCCTTGTGGTTGATGAATTTCATTTGACGGTTCCATTGGGGTGGCTGGTTGTTCATAGAGGGGATGTTGAACTTCCATTAGAAACATATGTAGAGGTTGTGTTTCACCATAAAACATCTGAGGGGCAGATGTCGGAGGATCGTTAATATTCTTACTTATACTACCTTCTGTTGCACTAAACTGCAATAAGTTACGGAGCAAGTAAGCACGTTCCACTGCGCTAAGTTCCTAGCGAATTGGCTAGGAGGTATGGCAACTGATGCGCTCGCAGATAGTATCAACGAAGTTACGATGAGGAGCGAGCAAAGAGGAGTGGCTGACTATGCAAATATTTGAACGAAATTTTCAGCGGAGTAAAGTAATTTCTATAAACACTGTGACATCAGCTTTCCACGTCAGCAGAGAACTTGTACCGTCTTTCAAATCGTCACAAACATTCTCCATTATGGCTGAACAGCAGTCACACCAAATTAATTGACACTCAGCTGAATCACACTATGCGTATATCAGGGACAATTAGATCTACTCCCACTTTCTGGCTACCTGTTCTATCCCATATTTCACCGCCTCACCTCCGCCGAGAAAATGCTCTCCTACGAGATTATAAGAAAATAAATAACAACAGTCAATTGCCAATCCATGGTGACATGAATGATGCTCTGATTAACAGGCTAAAATCAAGACGCCCACCTCTTAGAACAGCCAGAAACCTAGCAGACGCTAACTTTAATCTGCTTCAGGCCTGAAAGTAAGTATGGATATCCAGTGCTCCATCAGAATATCACAATCTACCATGGCTGAAAAACAAACCAGAGGGTTTTGATCTTCCACGGAAGTCCTGGACAACTATCAACAGGATTCGCACTGGCCATGGCAGATGTCCCGACTCCCTCCATAAATGGGGAATACTTAATTCGGCAGCGTGCAGTTGTGGTGTTGTGAATCAAACAGTTCGGCACATTGTGGAGCAGTGTCCTCTCACTGCCTACCAGGGAAACCCAAGAGACTTTTTTCTGCTCTCACCCTTGTGTGTTGAATATGTAAATAATTTGAACCTGTAAATACTTCAAATGTAAATATTATTTATTATTATTGTATCTATAATGTGATGTGTTAGCCGTACGCTAAATAAATAAATAAATCCATTATTGCGTTGTCTGTTTTAGTATAGAATGAATCAAGAGAGCCTCATTTACTATATCTGGGTTAAGCGAGCAGGCGTCTCTAATTAGGTTACCAGCTGAAATGAAAGTTATTTCGCCTGTTGCATTGAAGACTGGGATAGAACACATTTTCTTCGCCAGCAAAACAAGTCTTGAATATCCTTTGCTGGTATTTCTCCACCATGCAAGGGAGTCGTCAGAAAGGATATATTATAATAAATGAATTGTTGTACGAGGCACATTGTCAACGTTTGAAAATGAAAATTCACAGCATGATTCCAGCCATTCGACCGGGTTAGGAATGGAATGAATGAAGCCACCATCCAGCGGCGAGGATAGGAATTGTGCCGGCTGCCGAACCCTGTCGTACTCCTCTGGGGCAATGATTAATGAATGACAGATGAAATGAAATGATATTGGAGAGTGTTGCTGGAATGTAATATAACAGGGAAAACTGGAGTATCCCGGAGAAAAACCTGTCCCACCTCCGTTTTTTCCAGCACAAATCTCACATATTCGTCCATAATTTGCGCCAAATTAACCCATTGTTGATAGGAGACTCTGTTCTCGAAACAACCGTAAAGGGACGAAGATTGGTTGTAGACATTTTGACGCAGTTCCGATATCATGTGATACTGTATGAGGTCGCACTTTACGCATGTGTACTTTCATATGTGAGGTAGCAGATCCAAACGTCAATGAGGAAGTACAACACTTACATGGCATACATCCTGCATGTTGATCATTCGCTCTTGTTACTATCAAGAAGTATTCCCACACTTCGCTCTTCATCCACTTTTTACTTTAGTAATCCATATTCTATCCTCTCAAGTTTTGCTTTCACCCTAGACTCACCTTCTATGTTGACAACGAATGTCATAGTGACGCTGAATGTGAATCAGTAGGACCGAATGTGGTGCGTTCGCTCAGACTATTGCGCGCCAAGCGGTTGGACAGCTCAGCAGGACTTAACTTCACGACTAGGTTCGTTCGACCAACCGTAAACGGGGAACGCAGACTTGTGGTTTTCACTATCCCCAACATCACTACAACTCACACACAACACTATCCTCCACTACAATAACACGCAGTTTCCTATACACGACAGATGCCACCCGTCTTCCGCGAGGGGGTCTGCCTTACAAGAGCGGAAGCAGGATAGAATTAGGCACGCTAAATTATTATTGCCGTTCGCTGAAAGTCGTTTGTGGTACATAAAGCCAACTGTATGATTATTATTATTATTATTATTATTATTATTATTATTATTATTATTATTATTATTTTACAATAAGATATTGTAACATATTGTGCTGATAGTGGTGGTGATTATTATGTTAAGAGGAAGTGCAGCTGCGTAAACATTCTCTATTAAGACTAATCAAAAGGCAAATGGAAGATATCCGACGTTTTGAAGACTGGCGGTGTCGACAAAAGGAGGGGAAGAGCCACGAAGGACCTGAAAATTAAAGACTCCCTAGGCCTCGCAAACATAACACCGTCGGAGTCGGAAAAGAACAGGAACTGAACATGGGAGGTTCAAGAGGAAAGACGAAAGTGAGGAGGCTAGACACAAGAACGTGGAAGTAATGTCAGGCTCAGGAAGGGGAGATATGGACGCCAACCCATGCTCAAGCAGAGGTCCCCTGAGCCACCGTTACGACAGGCAGGGGATATTGTGGATGTATTCTATCGCCCCCAGGTGGTAGTGGTGGTGATTTTCGTTTTAAGAGCAAGTACAATTAGGTAATCATCCTCTAACCACAGGGCATCCGCGAGTGTAATTACAGTCACACGAAATATAATAATAATAATAATAATAATAATTATTATTATTATTATTATTATTATAGCCACATTATATGTTTCCCTGTTCCTGAATGTGAGTACATTTACTTCCTTCTTGATATTATTTTGGTGGATTTAGTGTACTGAATAATGTTGTTGGAGTAACTGGTTTCCTAGAAGATATAAAACAAAAATTCTCAAATTGCATGCACCTATCTTGAGGTGGCTATTTAAATACATAGCAGTTTACAGACCTTTTGTTTGTACTAGAAAAAGTTAAGATTTGCGATTTAATAATTAGGCCTGTACGTAATTTGAATTGCACAATATTTTCTATCGTGAAAATATTCTCTTGTTGCTAATGTATTAATAAATTAATATATTTTAGGTTCCATGCTTGTCTTTTTTGAAGCTGATAACTTAAATCTTTTCTTTATTTGCGTTGATGGTCCCTGGAATGAGTTGGTATGTTCACGCCCTTGTTCGTGAACCATGAGGAATGGCTTTCTGACACCCACGCTACCTATCCAGTTAACCTTCGGTAAACTGAGATCGCCCTGAACAATCACGTTCCGAACATAACTGATTATCTATTTCTTTTAAGCAAAATCATTCCGTACAGGCCATGGAGGCCCTTGGAAGGGTGGATGGTAAAGGCTTCCACCATCCGCAACCTCGACACTTGATGGGGTAGGGTAGTTAGCTCTACGCCCGGCCACCTTTGCCCCAAGGAATTAACCTGGTACTCATTTTTGCTGTAGGCCGAGTATGGTATGCACCATATACACCTCTGGAAGTGGAAACCTCGTTTCTTAAATGCTTCGTCTTCCTGACCGGGAATCGAACCGACGTCCTTTCGGATGAACCGAGCACGCCTTTTGCTGCCTCGGCCAGGCAGCGCCTACGTCTATTAAACTACTTAATTCTATTCCATCCTTTGAAATACTTTTAGAGTTACCGTTGACCGCAACTGCGGGCTCCCTGTTTAATCTCGGCTGCACCTTGATTATTTTCACTCAGTACGCATCGTCATTTCCTGAAATGATCCACCTGTTACAGTTTAGTGTTCCCTTCCTGGCATTTAATCCTTTTAGGTTTCTCCCCTACTGAGATCTCTTTACTTTTGGAAATGTTAATTTTAATTGCACCACCGTTCCAAGATATTCAGAACAATCTGCCCTTGAGGACAAGTCGTCAGCATACACCAAACTGCTTACCAGGGGTCTATTTTCCTTGTATGCAAGGCATTCATTTCATGCGTTTTGATAGGGCAAAGGACTCTCTGAACTATGATTTAAGTTGTTTCAAGGCAAGTGTTATTAATTTCATCTCTCAGAAGTTCCGCACACCTGCACTAGTTCCGTTGCTTGACTACGCGTGACGCTGGTGTAGTCTGACCATCTGATCCACTGTAGAAAGAAAGAGACAGCAAATGAAGTAGTTAAGGACGTAACGCATTCAATCTTAAAATTGCATTCAGTGGTAGACATAGTTCTGTAACCTTCCACATGATGTCACTGATCTTGACACTTTGTCACCATCTGTCAGCAGCGTCGGAGTAAGTCGGAATGTCCAACGTATGATAGTAACGGTCGAGCGGCAAGCATGGATTACCGCCTGGCGAGATGAGCTCTCTTCGGTACAGATCCCATGCGGCTGCTCCATTTTACAAGACTGGCCTTACGACGATAGCCATCCGAAAGTTTTGTGGAGGTTTTTTAAAATGTATACTCTGTTGCTATTAATCCATTCAAATACTTTGTATTTGCCAGTATTTCTCTAGCTTGATCTAATGCAGAGGTATAGAGTTCTTTCAGTCGCTGAAATTGGTGAAAATAAAAATGCCTACCAGACTCCACGCTAGAACTGATTCAAGCTAAAAACCCTCTTAGAAGTGTTAGGGAGACTTGTTATGCATAATTATGAATTCTCTGAATGTGCCTTGCGTAAGACAGGAACCTCAGCTGCATATTAATATTCCAATTGCAACTACACTAGAAGAGGAGCCTGAGTCTTCTCGTTTATTAGGCATGTTGTAGTTATTCATCCATTTAATGTTTCAATATTCCCCTCATGTAGACCTAGTTCGCAAAATTTCACGTAGTGATATTTTAACCCAATTAGTAACTTCATGATAATTGGCAACACTGAATCTAGCAGCTCCCCAAGTTGAGTAAAGACTGCCAAACATACACTTACGCTGAGCAAACAGATCCATTCAATTTACAGTAGTATTGGCTTTCTTATATAAACAAATAATAAAATAACACAAATATTAATATCACCCTACTCTCTGCCTGGCGGTACAGGCGTGCTCGGTTCGCCCGGAAGGACATGGTTCTAATCCCCGTCACGAAGTCGTAAAATTTAAGAAACGAGATTTCCACTTCCGGAGGTGCATATGGCCCTGAGGTCCACTCAGCCTACACCAAAAATGAGTACCAGGTTAATTCCTGGGGTCAAAGGCGGCCGGGCGTAGAGCTAACCACTCCACCCCATCACGTGCCGAGGTTAACAATGGTGGAAGCCTTTACCTTCCACTCCTCCAAGGGCCTTCATGGCCTGTATGGAGGTGACTTTGCTTTGCTTTTTACTCTTAAGAGTGTTAATGTGGAAAAAATAATCATTCCATTCGTCTGAACACAATTTACAGGGTAATCTAATAGAAAAATTGGGGTATATTATATAAGGTGGAATAAAAACATTTAAACCACGCGAGTTGGCCGTGCGTTCAGGGGTACGCAGCTCTGAGCTTGCATCCGGGAGATAGTGGGTTCGAGCCCCACTGTCGGCAGCCCTGAAGGTGGTTTTCCGTGGTTTCCCATTTCCTCACCAGCCAAATGGGGCTGTACCTTAATTAAGACCACAGCCAATTTCTTCCGACTCCTAGCCCTTTCCTATCCCATCGTCGCCATAAGACCTATCTGGGCCGGTGCGACGTAAAACAAGATGAAAAATTTAAAAAGTACAAAAAACATAACGCAGAGTGTCACTTCATGAGATAAAAAGGGCATTTTCCATATTCCTTAAATCACGACAAATAAAAGTGAAAATAAATGAAAATATATGCAAGTACCAGGCTATATAGCCGTTGCACCTGAAAGTATTGCTATGTGGCAATGTTGTCGAAGTACTGACGCGCGGCACATATACAATTATGAACGATAATTCTGTGATAGAAATTCGCACAATATTGAACCTTAGTGTAACCGTTCATCACTATGCCATAGGCATGTTCGGAGGCTTAGTCAATCTTATATGCCGTCTTCCGCAGCATTCTGCGACATATAATGTCGTAATTAGCAGTTTAAGTGCCAAATCGGGATATGAGTTGCGATACGCAGGCCCGAAGGGAGCAGTTTTCTGCGCTGTATCGTGAATAGCGTATTACTGCGGAACTTTGAAATCGCGCTCTCATTCGGTGCGAGAGAGGAGGAGAGATGACGCTACGAGTGGAAATGTAGGTTGTTAGAGAGTGGAGTGAATTAAGATGTGTTAACCCCCAAGAAATAATAATCCTTACTGATTCAACACCGCATTCATTGGTGCCAATTCACTATATTTAACTAAAAATAAGAAGGAAAAGAACACCTTTGTCTGAGATAATGTATGGAAATTTATAAGTCAGGTGTCATTCGAACCAACGTATTTAATGCAAATTGTTGATGCATATAAATGCAATACTTTAATAGTGGATCGGTAATGGCGCATGTCATATGGTGGTGCGGAGACTGAAGCTGAGTTCTATGATCTGGCAACGTGCGGAGAAAAGTGGGGGAACTTACGAGATGAACCATGACGCGTGAATTTATAAAAGGACGCTTTCGAGATTGTGAACGAACCGCTGATCGGATGGGCTTCGATTTGGATCAGTATAAAACAGGGGTCACGAACTATAATTTGATTACTTTCACGCCGCTGAAAGATTCCGTTTACCGGAGTTCAATCTCGATCAGGGGCGTGGTCTACCACCTCCCCAACCACTCAGCTCAGATATTATAAATGAAACCCGGACCTAGATGCAGTATCCCATTGTAATTTGTGCAGCCGTAGTACTTACGTGCGCACCGAGCTCGATAGCTGCAGTCGCTTAAGTGCGGCCAGTATCAAGTATTCGGGAGATAGTAGGTTCGAACCCCACTGTCGGCAGCCCTGAAAATGGTTTTCCGTGGTTTCCCATTTTCACACCAGGCAAATGCTGGGGCTGTACCTTAATTAAGGCCACGGCCGCTTCCTTCCCACTCCTAGCCCTTTCCTATCCCATCGTCGCCGTAAGACCTATCTGTGTCGGTGCGACGTAAAACAACTAGCAAAAAAAAAGTACTTACGTGTCAGTAATGAACTATGGATATCAGTGTATGAAGTGTTGTGTCAAGGAAAAACATATCAGTGCGGAGTGAATATCGCGAAATAAGCCGTGTGGTACGAGATAAAGTACAGTGGTGATAAATAGAAGTCTTCATTTAACATTTAATCCTTTAAATATCGCCGGATTCACTGACGGGTTATGATGCAATCATCAGAGAAAAAGCAAACGCATCAGGTTGTTTAGAAGTAGTGCGACAGCCGATTACGTTCAGTAATTAATAGTGGCTGATTTAAAAGCATTTAAACAGCGAGTGACACTCCGTAAAATTAAAAGAATGGTGTGCGTGATAGGAAGAACGTTTGAATACTATTCGTGATAACAATTAGTCAGACTGTGTGATTAAAGGGGAAAACAATAGTGATTTATACAAACTTACCACTATTTGGGTTAGTCCAGTTGAATTTATAAGTGGATCTAATCACCAGCAGGTTCTTTGAAAACACATAAACAGTGTTCAGATGCCATACGAGTAACACGCGTGAGTTTAAGCTCGTGGAATTTAAGTGTTTTGGCAGGTGTAAACAATTGCGACAGTGCTGTAATTTGCCACAGTGCATCTATTTGTATCGTGGAATCAAGTACTATCAACAATTAGTTCGTTCTTTGTTCGAGTGCCGTGCAATTAGTGTAATAGTGAAATGGCGCCAGGAACGAAGAAGAATCAACAGCAGGCCGAGTGCAGGAGTGCCAACCCAACAGAAGACACCGTGAAGAAAATAATAGAAGAGACACTTCAGTCTAAGGTATTCGTGGAATTAATTGTGAGTACCATAGTGGACAAAATTACGGAGTGTGTGTTAAAGAGACTAGAGGAATCTGTTCAGTTCAATATAAATGCATGTGAGGACCTAAAGAATCAGATTGCCAAGAGAGACAAGGAACTCGCAGAACTTAAAGCGGAAGTGAAGTCAAATTATGATAATTTGGAACAATATCAGCGTAGAAATAACCTCCGCATATTTGGCATTCCCGAAGAGTCGAATGAGGACACGGACAATTTAGTATTAAATGTTGCACGTGACATTGGTGCCGACATAAAATTGACTGATATTGACAGGAGCCACAGAGTCGGGCTTAAAATTGGTAATAAACCCCGGCCTATTATCGTGAAGATGACAAGTTATCGCAGCAGGAAGGAGATATTCGCAAAGAAAAGGCATTTAAAAGGATCTCGTGTCACGATCCGGGAGGACCTTACGTCTGCCAGACTGACGGTTCTGAAGGCGGCTATCTCCAAGTTCGGCGTCAGAAATGTCTGGACCAGTGATGGAGTTATCCTGTCTAAGACCGCTGATGGCAGCATGCACCGCGCTACGCAGATGAGTGACATTCCATGAGCTTACTCATATCTAACCTGTGTTTAGTTTACTAACCCATAAGTTGGTAACCCTTTGTATTAAGTTTTGTTTCCTCTTCTAGGACACATCTCCCTCTCGCTATCTCTCTCTCTCACTCTCCCCTTCACTGCTCTTGCATTCCACCCTGCTTGGCTGAACGGCTGTGGTCTACCTGCTTGACCTTCACTAGCTCGTTAATTACGGTACCCCACTGGACACTGACCTTGTCCCAACCCTCTGTACAAACTCCGTACTTACAGTAACTTCCTTCTTAGTAATAACTAACAGCTGACTTTAACCTTTTCCTGTAAATAGTCAGAATAGGTCTAGAAGATGATTATGTAACATACCAACCTCTTTCAGAGACGAGAAGGGGCATCAAAGATTGCACGAGTAGACTGCAGAAGCATGCGGAAGGGAAAAGTACATTACAAATTTTTCATACTAATATTAGAAGCATAAGGAAAAATAAGAACATTTTAGACGTTGTTTTGAAAGCATATGATCATAGGTTTGATGTCGTAATTTTAACAGAAAGTTGGTCACTGAGTAATGTAAATATAAGTAACCATGCCTTGTATAAATCTTATTACAATGAGGGTTCAGTTAACAAATGTGATGGTGTTGTATTAATGGTAAAAAATGGTTTGGAGCACGAAATGGAAATTATTGAGTACGATGACTTTAAATTTCTCAGAGTAGTAATTAACTATGACAACAAGAAAGTAGCTATTACAGGAGTATATCGGTCACATGAATATCACAAACAGCGGTTTCTCAGTGCGTTAGATCATTATATCCAAGATAGATGCCATGTTGTAACCGAACTGATAATAGGGGACACAAATATAGACCTTTTAAATGAACACGACTGTGACGAATATCTCAACATGGTACAAGAAAGAAATTTTCAGTCCTTAATAAACAATCCTACTAGAGTATCTGGTACAAGTAAATCCTGTATTGATCATGCTTTGATTAAAACTAGGTTGAGAAATGACGACATTCTGTCTATCATCTCTCAAAGTAAAATTTCAGATCATTATCCTATAATAGTAAGTCTCAACATTCAAAATGCCTCGGTCCCTAATAATATACCAAATTTTCGACGTAACTGTTTTAAAATAGATCATTTTGAACTTAAAAATCATTTAAGTAAAATAAATTGGGGAGACATCTTAAACAGCAGTGATTTAGATATCAAACTTGATAAATTCGTGAATACAATTAAAAGCTGCATGAGCCTGTCCACTGTTAAATTGAAATCAAAGGAAGTCAAAAGAACAGAATGGATTTCTTACGGTTTGGTAAAATCTATTCACACAAGAGACCGACTTTATCAACAATATTTAAAAAATAAGGATAACTTGGAAATTAAAGAACAGTACAGGAAATATAGGAACAAACTAAATGATCTAATTATGAAAACGAAAACTGAGTACTATAGGAATCTGATCAATCGCAATTCAAATAACCGGGGTAAGGTCTGGGGCATAGTCAATGAAATAACACAAAGGTCAGTTAGAAAAGAAGAGATCAAGGAAATCAGATATAAAGGTGAAATCTGGAAAGATGACATAAATATCTCTAATAAATTTAACAATTATTTCATTAACGAAACCACTGAGAAAGCAAAGCATCACAGACAGATTTCCGACCCCACATTAAATATCGCTCGCAACCCTCATACTTGCTTCCTTGCACCGGTAACAGAATACGATCTGAAGAGATGTTTGAGTGAAGTACATGAAAACAAAGCTGTAGGAATAGACAATATTTCGGCTCGAATTATTAAAGAAAATATAGAGTCATTAAAGGAACCGTTGCTGAATATTATCAATGATTCCTTCACCTTAGGTTACTTTCCAAAACAGCTTAAAACAACAATAGTAAAACCTCTTCACAAGTCTGGAAATATTTATGACATTAGAAATTACAGACCCATTTCGATAACTACAACAATATCAAAAATATTCGAGAAATGCTTAAAGAACAATATTTACCAATTTTTAGAAAAACACCAAATACTTTCGCCCAGACAGTTTGGATTCATTAAAAATCTCGGAACGACTGATGCTATATCCGCCTTAACAAATAGAATATACGAAAATCTTAATTCTTCTCTGCTCTCCACAGGGATATTTCTCGACCTTGAAAAGGCATTCGATAGTGTGTCACACCGCTTGCTCCTCCAGAAATTGGAAAAATACGGCTTTAGGGGTAATGTGCTGGATTTGCTTGAGAGTTATTTGACAGATCGAGTACAGTATGTCAAAATTAATCAACATCTAAGCACACCAATGAGGATAATAAAGGGTGTCCCACAAGGCACAGTATTAGGTCCTTTATTGTTTATTCTATTTATTAACGATCTAGAGAAAACAATAGCAAATGCCGAACATACGCACGTCGTAACATATGCAGATGATACAGTCATTTATGTTGAGGGTGATAGCTGGAATCTCGTCAGACAGAGAGCAACTCGAGCACTGCTTAAAGTTAAAGCATGGTTAGATAATAATGAATTATTTCTAAACATTAAAAAGACAAAATTTATGAATTTTTCTGTAACAGATACACGAAACGATTTTAATGAATTAATTGTACACAACATCAACTGTAAATTTAATTGTAACTGCTACAAAATTTATAAAGTAAATAATGTTAAGTATTTGGGATTATTAATTGATTCGAACATGAAATGGAAAAGTCACATTACCGATTTAAGAAAGAAAATCAGAAGAACTGTTTATATATTTCATAATTTAAAATACATATCCAGTATAAAATTGTTTAGAGAGGTTTATTACGCTTTAGTTCAGTCTATTCTTAGCTACGGAATTTTGGCATGGGGAGGAGCCTACAAAAATGTAATCAATAAAATACAGGTTGTTCAAAACCTTATATTACGAATAATGTACCAGAAAGGAAGATTATACCCAAGTAGTCAATTATATGCTGAAGCAAATATATTTAATGTAAAACAGCTCTATGCCCTTGAAATATACAAATATATTAACAAAAACAAAAATATAATTGAGAACATTAAACATGAATATTCAACACGCAGTAAGATGAACCACCGTTGTATGTTATACAAACCCAAACTTAGCATAACAAAGCGCAATTTCTTGTACTTCATTCCAAAATTCTTTAAAGTCCTTCCCGGTTCTTTACAAACTACTTTATTAGGTCAGAAAATGAGTCTGAAGTGTCTTAAATCCTTTGTCAGGGATAATAAAACTGTTATGGAAGAAATAACTAAATGAGAATATCACGTCACCATATCCAATTTCTATTCAATGCTCCACCATGTGCTGTTGATCATATCCGTCATTCACTCGTACCCATACTCGTATTTCAGGCATCATTTAAAATATATTTCTCACTATGTAATTAATATTCTAAATTACCACACACAAGGTTTCACCTTACGTGGTATTTTACTGATACCTACTCGACTCTGATGAGGTTGGTGTGATTTTGTATAATAATAATAATAATAATAATAATAATAATAATAATAATAATAATAATAATAATAATAATAATAATAATAATAATAATAATAATAATAATAATAATAATAATAATAATAATTTATTTAATGTGTGCAAGAGATAGTTAGTAGTTCAATTTATTTTAAGTATTAATATGTTGATAATATGTCCTACTACTTCTGTAATATATGTGGTTTAGTTATAAGATTAATATTTCTCAAGTAATAATGTTATTAGAAGAGTTATGTATATATAAAACAGAGTCCTGTAAATATGTAAACGACATGATGAATGAATAAATATTACTACTACTACTACTACTAATTTTCACATTTTTGCCTGTGTGTCCGTGAGTGATCGTCGAACCCAAGAATTGGAATCAACGAGAATCGCGGCTAAGTGCCAGCATTCATCTCTTCAGGAAACGTCTAGAGATTCCAACAACAGAAGACCACAATTCGAGACATGGATGATGTGAGAAGAAGAACCAAGGACTATTTGAGAATGGAGCTGTCGTTATGAAGGACTCGAGATGGCAGCTAACTGCAGGCAGTATCTGATAAGTACAATATTTTAAATATATTAAAACACGAGATTTGCGTGCTAGTATTAACTTTTGTTGAAAATAAAAAATGTCGTAATTAATAATATTAAATGTAAAGAACACTATACGCGTGTGACTGGGAAATATTATTTTATTAATTTAATTAGGATTTTCTCCTGTGATTTGAGGATAATCACTAATATTTTAGTGGGCTTATTTGCATGAATTATTACATAGATCCCATACATTCTTAGTGCGTGTGAAGCACATATTTTGAGGAGAATGGCACTTCAGTTAAATTTATAATTTCTTCCTAATGTTACTAACTGGTAAGGATCTTCATAATAATTTGAATATAGATTATGTGTTCGCTTCACAGGGTGATTCAGGTACTTTATAAATCCCATATAATAAAATATATGATCATTAACGATGTTCAGGCCGAGATGTAATTTGTGAATTATATAGATCCGCGAGTGAAATAAAATTAGTTAAACGACTTGTGAGAATAGAGTCTTCTATATAAATGAATAAAGTGGATTTGAGATGCAGTAGCGTGAGTGGAGAATATGAAACTTGTGAGATGTTTAAGATGATGGAATGACAAAGAATTAGAACAATGATGGTTGTTGTGATGTTTGAATTAGGCTGTATATGGCCAGTATAATAAGAAATAAGAATTGGCGGCCCTTAGATAAATGTGTACTTGTAAACGAGCCAAGATGAAAAGAAATAAAAAGAAAGAAAGAAAGAAATAGAAAGTATGTTTGCTGCCGCAAGGCAGGACACTAGCCATTGCGAAAGAGACAGATTTACGATGTAAAAGGATTCGTCTGGTCCGAGGGGGACCGCGTTGTCTCCAATTGATCTCAAACTTTTGCCTTGTAAGTTTTCTTTCATTCACCACTACAATATCAATCCCATGCTAATGCTCCATTATGAGTAGCGTTGATAATTTTATGATTCTGCGAAGGACGTATTCCTCCCCATTTTTATGTATCAAACTAGCTCGTGATAGGAGTTTCAGATTTCGCACCTCGGAAGCTGAAGAACGTGGGTTCGACCCGCGTTGGAACTATGGATTTAACCTGACACTATATGGCTTGATTAGGCCATATCTTCAAGATGTATTGTTTGCTATATATTTGATATTTTTCATTGTAATGTATTTATGTATTTCATTATTCCCAAGTGTTTATGGTGATGGTAGGATACCAGCGTTGGTTGGTTTGCTTCGAATATAATAGGGTCAGGTAAACCCAGGATACATGTATGTGTTCAGTGTAATATATATTTGATGTGGTCAAATAGACCATGTGTTTGATATGTGGCGATGCAACCTCGTGCGTGAAAACATGTATTAATCAATACGCATAAATTCCATAACCATGACAGTTAACTAATAATATGATTTAATGAGAGAATGCCATCCTGACTTCTGATCAATCCATCCAAATAATAGATACCATCGAGTATCATTGTTCAGAAAAAAATAAATTTGCGTACGTGAAATGTGTACATAGTATCAGTGCGCGTTAATAAAGTGATTTAAAGTATGCCAAGCGATAACCACAACAGTGAATCAACTGAAAAATACGTTAAGGCATACTGTATGCAAATGATTGCTTTACAATTGACTATTTCTTTTTGTTTATTTGTAATAATATGGCATTATCTCGTGTATTTATCATGTTGTTCTATCAGTTTAATAAAATGTTTAGTAAATATTCTTAACAAAGATTCTTCTCATTTAATAATATTAATGTATTCCTCTTACATTATAGAGAACCCTATTTTCGTTATATTTTATGTAGTGCCTATTTTTCTTTTAGGAACATTCCATTACCCGTATGCTTCTGAGCTTTAGCCGTTGTCGCAATGAAAGTAGGGAGGATGGGACTTCGAACCCCGGGAAGTGATTTCCGAAGGTTCTCATCCAGGAATTCCATTTATGTATTTGTTTGTGAAGCCGAATTATGTAATTGTTGCCCTGAAATGCTCGGGATGGGTACACAAAATAATTAAACCGTACGGGCCAGAGTTCTAAGCTGAAATATTTCACACGATATTTCTTGGCATCACGCAATGATTGCAAGAGATGTTTATTTTCTTTGTGATTTTTCTAAAAAGCAATTCAGTAAATTGGTCGAAGTCTATGGAAAATATTTTGATACAGTGCGACTTAAATCCGAAATGAGGGCAATGTTCACTTCTGAACACTTGAAAGATTAGACTGTGGCACAAATCCGGAAATTTCTATTGACTAGTGGTCTCCATAGTGGTCTTCGTGAGCTTTATAAATTGTGTACATTGGCCCTTCCGCCCGCAATTCTTAAAGTCAAAGTCGTCTGTCTGCATTAGGAATGATGTCTATAGTGGGGATGGGGATTGAGGCACATTCGTGCGTGTGGGGCTATGCCCTGTCTCCATTCACCATTCCTGAATTGTATCTACAATTTCTGGAAAATAAATAATAATTATAATAATAGAGGAGGATCCTCTTGTTGAGTTGAAAGCATGTGAGGACTTCTACAGTGTCGTCATCAAGGAATTCTGAAAAAAGAATCACCGGGTCGAATTCAGCTTCATGAAATTAGGGTGAGTAGAATTGGAATCTACTAAATACATTGTGCTACTGCATGGTCACTAGTTGCATGCCTCCGTGGGGAATCGAGGAGCTGCTTCTTATATTTCCACCTAACTGAATCCCTCCCTGCCATGTTATACCTTTCAGTAAATGAACCGTGTATACTGTGAACTACGAGCGTGCAAGATGACAGCCTTGTCACTCTTTGAACCAAGAACTCATTTTATCGTCAATTATCACTGAGGTCTGATTTTCAACATAAATTCGTTTGATTGGCTATTGAATGTTTATTCTACGTAAGCAGGTGCTCGTATTTTATGAGCGTTTTTAGAAATGGTTCAGTCAACCGTCATCTCGAAAAACCGCTAACATATTTTGCACCGATAGTCCGTCATATTCTTTTTGTAGATCTGCGAAACGTAAACATAATCAATTGTCTATTCATTTCATAACTTTTTCAATTATTTGACACATTTGAAAGTCTGGTTGTGACAGCTCTTCTGAGGACTCAAACCACCCGATTTTCATCCAGCTTGATCGTTCCCTACTTTCCCAAATACCTGTGAACACCTTACCGCGTACATTGACCAATATAAAATAATAATAATCGTGTTGTCTCAGCTACACTGTGCAAGCATTTTAATTTGACGTCATCTGGCTGCTTGTACATCAATTTTGACGTTCCGTTTTACTCTGAACAATGACCAATGAAATATCTCGATAGCTGTTGCAATCCTTTCCGTTCCCATGTTTATATAAACTTACTGCTTTCGTTGCGGTTTACTCGGTCTGCCATCTAGTGGGCCGAAATTGACGAGCAGACAGCCAGATGGCGTCAAATTGAAATGTCTGCACACGGTAGCTGAGGCCATACTATTATTATTATTTTTTACTGATTTCATCCAATCAGAAGGTACCTTACTCGCATTCTATGGTAATAGTATTTAAGTGAATAATAATAATAATAATAATAATAATAATAATAATAATAATAATCCTGGAATGAGTGGCTCAAGCGGTTTAGGCCCTGGCCTTCTGACTCCTACTTGGTAGGTTCGATCCTGGCTCAGTCCGGTGGTATTTGAACGTGCTCACATACGTCAGCCTCGTGCTGCGGGGCATAATTCCTGCACCTCGGCGTCTTGGAAAACCGTAAATGTAGTTACTTGGACGTAAAGTTATTTATTTTTATTGTTATTAATAACATTTTTACGAGGGAGTGTGGAAAATCTTTCATGAGGCACTTTTGAAAGGTTCGCACTCCAAAAGCGTGTGGGATTCTTCCGCCCCGAAACCACTCTCGCATTACTTCAGGGTGGCATCGTGCTTTTACCCTATCAGGGTTCTTCTTTACTGACGTTTATGAGAATCCTAATCACTTTTTTTTTTTTCTCGTAGGCTACTTTTTGCATATGCAGCTCTTTGATCCCAACATTCCTCGTTCCGTAACATCACAAGGGCATTAGATTCTGGTGTTAATTCTCCTTGCTCAACTTCTAAACATCTTGTTCATATAGACCAATGCTCACAAATTAAAAAAATGTGTGAAGTACTTCGTCACCATCATTACGACAAATACGTAATGGATCGCTCGCTCTGCTTATTCTACGCGGAAATCTTTTAAAATATCTGGAGGACACAAGAGGGAACCTGAATGAATTCAACATCAGGGAAGACATCATGAAAAATCGCTGTACTCAGGACCTCAGTAATTAAACACATATTTTGGTGAAAATTAACGGCTGGATTGGTTCAAAGTGGTCAGGAGAAGGGACAGGCAAAACACTGAGTTCATGAAGAGATTTTGGAAGAATAGGAAGGGGAAAGTCATCTATCCAATGGACAAGCTACAACACGCTTTATGAATGGGCGTAAGGATTCAATAATAATAAATAATGATAATAATCATAATAATAACTGTTACTAAGATTTTTCACTAAATAAGGCATTGTAAGAATTGAGAATTTTAATCTGTACAATATAGATTCAACTTAAAGCTGTTTGACTTTGTATGCTACTTCCAGAGTTATTACCCCCCTCCCCCTTCACTTAATGAGGTGTTTACAAGAATTGTAATTAAATAACTGAATAAAGCTCGCAGACAAGAGACCTTTCAGATTTCTTGGTTCAAAACGTTCACCTAATATGGTTCTGCTCCTTCCACACACTTAAATACATTAAGACTTGCTGCCTCCATTGCAATGATGGCTGTCTGTTCATTAACTACTCAAGGAATTTCGTTTCATTCGAGGCATTTAATAACGTAATCACTGGTTCGTGCTTTACGGAACTTTTCTGTTCGCAGAACATTAAATACGAATACGATAAAGATACGCAAGTTCAATGATTACACTATTTGAAAGGATGAAGGACAAGATCAGCCTGCTAGTAATGAAGGCAAAGCAAATCAATTTATCAGTTGTATAAGGAACAAGCTGTAGTTCGCAACCAGGTACTTCTATTATCTGAGCAATTTAGAAATGGTTCATTCAACTATGAATAAATGAATTAATGTGACAATGGCTTATTTAACCTTGGACAAAGTAACAGTAATTTATCTGGGTCTTTAGACATTTTGGATATCAAGGCACATAATAATAATATGTACGGGCGTTCGTCAAGGTGACAGCATCTCCCCTATTCTGTTTAACTTAGTTCTAGACAAAGTTATTAGAGAGTGGGAAAAGGATATCAAGGGTGTGAACATCGGAAATTTGGGAATCAAGGTCAATGTGAAATGTTTAGCATTTGCTGATGATCTCGCAATCATTACTAAGACCAAGGATGAAACAAGGTATGCCATACAGAGACTACACAATATAGCATCAAAGGCAGGCCTCCAGATATCCTACGAGAAAACCAAGTACATGGAAAATCTACGTCAAAATAGCAAAAGAACTCCGCTAGATATGGAAAACGGCACAATTTCACAGGTGCCCTCCTTCAAATACCTTGGAGAAATTATACTACCATCAGGATTAGACAGTAGTGCCAATGTAGAAAGAAACACCAAACTACATAAGGCATACAGACTGACGTGGAATTACTACAACAAAAGAGTCATATCGCGTAATGCAAAATTACGACACTACAAGACAGTTGTATTGCCCGAAGCTTTATATGCCTCAGAAACCATATGCTTAGGTGGTCACTCTAAAATTACAGAAATTGAAAAGCAGGAGCGGAAAATTCTCAGGAAAATTTATGGTCCTGCGAGAGAAAATGGAATGTGGATTAAGAGGAAAACAGCGGACCTCTACTCCTTCACCGACAGGTTTACTGATGCTGTACGGAAAAGGCGCCTTAATTTCTATGGCCATATCTACAGAATGAACAGCGACAGACTAACTAAAAGATTATTCAAAGTAATCAACTCAAAGAAGGTCAAAATAAAATGGCTAGAAGAAACTAAGGCGGACCTCCAAGAAATAAATATTACAGACGACATCATGGAAAATCGTGGAGCTTTTAGAACCAAAGTAGCTAATCATAAATTTAGGGAGAAACCAAAAAAGACAACTGGTAGGAAGTGGTCGACAGAACGCAAGATGCAACACAGTGCATTCATGAAGAGATTTTGGGAGGATAAGAAGGCACAAACCATCAAACCAACTATCAAGTTCAAACGCGCTCTATGAATGGGCATAACGAAGGAATAATAATAATAATAATAATAATCATAATAATAATACAATAAACGAAGTTATGGTAAATAAGCTTTGCAGACTTCAGTAAATTCAATTTGCTGGAAGAATTCGTTACATACAGAAAGACCTTAGCTATAACTAAACAGACACTTAGCACAGACAAAATCCAAAATCCAAAATAAAGGTTTTTGGGAAAATCACAAAACGTTTTGAAATCAAAATTAGAGTTTTTCAAGGTGGTGGTGTTTCTCCGAAACTTATTAACTCTGTTTGAGGAAAATTGATCACAGTAAGGGAAATAAACTCTGAGAAAAAGATATTCAAGTAATCATATTTGTATAAAAATCTAGGACAGTAAATTAAACTGTCTAGCCTTTGAATATTATTTAGCTATTCCATCGTATAAACTGCCTCTGTGGAGTGTCGGCCAGCGGATCCCAAGATAGCGAGTTCAAACCCGACAGAGGTAGTCAGATTTTTGAAGGGCGGATAAAAGTCCATTTGACACTCCATATCGTACGATGTCGGCATGTGAAAGATGTCTCGTGACACATTTGGTGTTTACCCGACAAAATTAATTAAATCTCACCCATAGACGCCAAAGGGAGTTTCGGTTTACTCGGTCTGCCATCTAGTGGGCCTAGAGTAAAACGGAACGTCGAAATTGACGAGCAGACAGCCAGATGGCGTCAAATTAAAATGTCCATACACGGTAGCTGAGGCTAGACGAGTATTCTTATTTTTTATCATAAAATACAGATTTTTCAGCGGAACAAATCATTTATTTGAATGTAATAAACGAATCAGCTTGAGCGGAGCTTTTGACAGTAGGAAAGGTCATAATACGAGGGCAAGTCAATAAGTATCTGTAATGTTTCTCCAATTCTCTTTACGTTGGCTCTATGGCGTTTTGTGCTCACCAGCCGCTAAATGGCACGGTTGTCTACATCTGTGGTAGGCTTCAGCCTTATCAGATCAGTACAGCTTGCGTTGTGGCGACGTTGTAGCCACTCTCTGTTTGCACCAAGGAAGAACAGCGTTCTATAATCCGGTTTCTTTTTTTCTGAGGGTCTACCTGGAGCGGAAATTCATAGAAGACTTTCAGCAGAATACGGGGACGATGTTTCGCCATAGTGGATGCTTCCATTCCATACTCTGATGTTTGTTCTCTGGTTTGAAGTGATAAAACCGTGTTTCATCTCCAGTGATGATCCGTTTCAGAAACGTTTCAGCTTTGTTAGCATGACGGTCCAGTAGATGCTGAGAGATTCTCACGCGATTGCGCTTCTGCTCTTCACTGAGTTGTTTTGGAACCTATCTCGCTAAGACTATGTGAAAGTTAAGCCTGTTATGCATAATTTCATATGCAGAACCATGGCTAATGAGCACACGGTTTGCCACTCGTCTGTTATTCAGGATCATATCACGCACTTGTTCAATATTGGCTTCAGTTACGGCTGCAGATGGACGCCCGGATCTTTCCTCATCCTTCACGCTACTGCGACCACGATTGAACTGTTTAATCCACTGGTAAACACTTCGTTGTGGCAAAACATTATCCCTGTATTATGCTGAAAGTCTTCTATGGATTTCCACTGCTCGTACACCCTCAGACACCAAAAAACGGATTACAGAACGCCGTTCTTTCTTGGCGCAACGATCTGATCTGAACGCTGAAACGTACCACAGACGTAGATAACGGTTCCATGCAACGGCTGGTGAGTACACAACGCCATAGAGCCAACCTGAAGACGATTAGAGCAAAATTGCAGATAGTTATTGACTTGCTACGTACGAGATGTAGTTGAAATTCAAGAGGACAAGTCGGGGCAAATACATGATCAAGAGAAATGTTCGATAAATTTCCAAGTTCTTTGAAAATGTTTACGAAAGTGATAGGTAAATAACTGATAGAGTATCCGCCCCTGGGCGACAGCTCTAAATGCAGGCCATTGCTGACTGAAGAGGCAGCAGGAAACGTACGGCCACAAATTTTTTTTGACAAGATGGAACTTATGAAAAACGTTAAAAACCAAACCAAACCCCATGGCGCAACAGCCCCGAAGGGCCATTCCCTACCAAGCGACCGCTGATCAGCCCGGAAGACCTGCAGATAATGAGGTGTCGTGTGGTCAGCACGACGGATCCTCTTGCCGTTATTCATGGCTTTCTAGACCGGGGCCGCCATCTCACCGTCAGATAGCTCCTCAATTGTAATCACGTAGGCTGAGTGGACCTCGAACCAGCCCTCAGATGCAGGTAAAAATCCCTGTCTTGGCGGGAATCAAACCTGGGGCCTCCGGGTAAGAAGCAGACACGCTACGCCCGCACCGCGGAACCGGATATTCCAAACTATCTTCAGGCGCAATATGAGACCATTAATACGATGTACAAATTTAAGTACTTCGGAGAAATAATGGTGCTGATAAAGAACAAAACAAAACAAGATGACAAAAATGGAGCTAACTTATCAATTATCTAAAGATATTTTACAAAATATCAATGCAAATTGTTGATGATGATGCTTGTTGTTTAAAGGGGCCTAACGTCTATGGTCATCGGCCCCTATCAATGTAAATCAAAGCGAAACTTCATCATAATACCATCAAAAACTTGAATGCCTATATGGAGCTGAATGTTTGCTCTAAAACAGAAATGGAGAAATTGATGAATTAATAATAGAGGCTGCAGTTATTTTTGCACAAGACGGCTTATGGAAACTGATGAATTAAAAAAAAAGTAAAGGAAAATAATAAGGTAAATACTTGGTCCCACAACAAATAAAAATGAAAGAGGAAGAAAAAGTAACTGTATTTTAAAACTAGCATTTGTACCCGTTCTTCACCCGGGAATTTGTAGTGGATTACACGTTACCTTCAGAAATTATGCGAAGTAACGTGGCTCTATTCACATGCTTAATGCGACGTGTTAAAATGATGTTTACGTACGACAGCGCGTCGCAGTAACGCGAACAATGATGAAGCTGAAGAATGTCCAGAGAGAATGATGACGATTTCCAAATTTATTGTTCGGTACTGAACCCATCATTTAGATGTCTTTAACGTGTCGGTCTCGGGAGAGCGCCAGTTTGTGTGGTTTCAAAGCGAGGTGGCATAACTTGTGTGTCTGACCGTGACACGTCGAGACAATTTCGGAAAACAGCACGGGAGAACTTTTCGATACACGTGTATGGTGGGGATGACCAATGTGCATTTTACCTTCATTAATTACCCGTCCAAAAAGCGGACTATTAGGGGAAGTGGTAATCTATATATATATATATATATATATATATATATAATAAGAGTTCTGTCTGTACATAATTCAGAATTTGAAAACAATGGTAATTCTGTATCGGTCATAACCATAGTAACAAGGACATGCACTTTTTACTTTTCCGTCATTTCTGTCTGTCTGTCTGTCTGTCTGTCTGTCTGTCTGTCTGTCTGTCTGTCTGTCTGTCTGTCTGTCTGTATGTGCACGCATCACGAGAAAACGGCTGAGGAGAATTTAATGAAAATCGGTATGTGGAGTCGGGGGATGAGCCACTACAATCTAGGCTATACATCAATTACACCGACTGAAATGGTAGTTTAGAGGAAGGCCTAAATTTAGTTCTCAAATATTTATATCATCAGTGGTCCTATCGATAAATACTACATAACTAAAATGATATAGAATTAAATTTCCGATCAATTATGCCATACATTGCTATCGTACAGGCTTTGATGACATAGATATTAGTGAATTTGTATTTTTGTTGCCAAGTCCGTATCGACGCCGAGCCACGAGAAAATGGGTTCCAGAATTTAATGAAAGTCGGTATATAGAGTCGGGGAATAAGAAACTACAGTCTTAAAGTGGAGAAGACTGAACTGTACCAGAAGATACAAAATATTTGATAGATCAATTTTCAGAGAAATGACTAAGTAGGCTGGAGGTTTGCAGCAGAAAGAGAAGAAGCTAAGTAAATCTGTATGTACGGTGGGAAGAACTGGGGAACGTGGTCAAATAATGAAGGAATATTGGGAAGACAGGAAGGCAAGGAGAGGAATAAAATCATGAAGTTATTTCACGAGATCCACAACTGGACAAGATCGAAGAAATAATAACAAGAGTCGATAAGAAAACGAAGACTGAATTTGAATAGATATCTGTTAAGAATGGATGAAATAAAGGGTGACGAAAGAAGTTCAGAATACTGAAGAGATTAGGTGTTACAAGAGGTGAGTAAGGTTTTTGGCTGGGTTAGTCTCAGGCGGGAAGGTAGATCAAGCACGATACATATCACAGATGAACTACTTCAACGCCTTCCATGAAGAACTGAAGTAGAACAGAGGATCAAGACAGCTTGCCAGAAAGAGAAGGCGAAGACAGCAAAAAAAGGCTTCAAAATTGCATAAGTTGGCCGTATCAAAGATAATGGGAGTTTAGGAGAACAGATAACCAAGAACTATTGGCGTAAGTTGGAAAGGGCACTGGCACGATTCTGAGGAAAAGGATTGCCTTTTAACATCATAAAGATTAACCAACCGGATCTTCAGCTCTTTCCTAGATGAGAAAAGCAGAAGACCCCAGTTCAGCGATGTGAAGAAGAACCTGCAGGAAGTGGCCATCACATATGAAGGTGTTCTGGAGCCGAACTCCCCTTCAATAACACATATGTTTCCAAGAAAGAATGAAAATAAGAATGGGAAAAGGTATGGGCTGACAAGAGAAATAGACTACACCGAGAACGAAGTGCGCAAACGTTAGAGCTCGAGGAAGAAGACAAGTTGTACTTCCTAAACATCACAGGTAAGTGACAGGATCCGTAGCTCACTGGAACACAAACGAATGAATTAATAATTAAAATGGTGTTAAGGTGTGCTTTTTGTCTTATCCCAGTCTTAATTGGGCCTATTGACTTCTTAGTTATTAGTCGTATGTTTGGCATTTTTTTGTCTAGTATGCCAACATTAGTCCATATTCAATCACAAAACGTTTAAAATTTTTCTAATTTACGATGACATTTTAATTTTTCATGTGTTTTGTGATAAATCTCATTTCATAAATCAGATGACGCCTCACTCGCTCGTACACCAAGCTACACAAGTGACTTTCGACTAGCAACCCGATGGTAATCTTGTGACGCTATCACACCCATTAGGTGAGCCATCGTGTGTCCATGTTGCTACTTCAAAATAGCATACACACCATTGTCATATAGCAATAATGCAAGAGGTGTTCTGACAAGAGAGTACGGGGTAGGTTGTCATGGGAACGTGGGCGGACTCACTGCGCTTGAAATGCTGGCCGGCTGTTGTTGCTTGGAGTTGCCAAACCGCTCACTTCCAAGTTATGTACAATAGAACACAGCGATCTGAACGAACGAAGGAGTGAAGCGGAAGCGAAGGGAAGGAGAAATTAATGTGGTGACACTGTGCAGTGCTCCTCTCTAGAGCCCTGTCCCTCAAGATGCTTCTTTTAACATTACAGGTATAATACTTTTTGACTTATAATCACTTTTTGTGTTCCATGAAATGAGTTACATGGATATTTTGCTGGGAAACCTTCGACACTAATTTGAAAGACATTTCATGTCGAAAAGTCATCTCCGTACAGACCACAAAGGCCTTTGCAGGAGTGGAAAATAAAGACGTCCATTATCTACAATATAACTTCGACACTAACAAGGGAACATCGGCAATAGTTAAGTCACCGATCGCGATGAAATTTGGAAAACACATTCAGGTACACGTAAAAATGATATCAGCATCAATTTTGGGTGCCGACATTCATTGGGGCGTTAACTAAATGGCCTAAAAGTTGCGTCATTTCAAGTTCTGCGCCATCAGCGATGAATACCTGCTGGCCAATGTTAAGCCGGCACACTGCCTGCCTGGAGCCACACCTCTGAACCTCCACCCCTCCCCACTCCAACTGGTTCGCCGCCACACGTTTCCCTTCTCCCCGCGCTTGCCGGCTGCTTAGCTGTTCAACGGGACCAGCGCTATACTTTGCTTCTTTTCGTACTATAATTATTGAAATCCTTTAAATAGCGTTCCGTTTCACACACAATGATAATAAATAACCTAAACTAATATAAGCATATTTTATTTAAATGTTATATTTTCATTCCTGCTAATTCCGGTGAGTTGTCTCATTCGTGGGTACAACCCCGAGTTAATCACCACCGGGCGTGGTCAAACGTGGGATGGGGTACCGCATTAGACCTACGCTTAAATTATTATTTACTTCTAAAACGCCTTTAAGCTGACCGAATTGTCCTTTAAAGTGGACATACATATGGAATTAATGAAATGAAATCATCCACCACTAAATAAATCACCCACCTTTAAACAACGTTTAATATATTTTATTTAAAGAAATTACGTACCCGGGTAGAGGATCTCAATGAATATAATGAGATTCGGTACCACGGGATATGAAAACCTAGTTACACGTCAGATATTCTTTTTATGTCCCCTTCCCCCCACCCATTTTGTGTACGCTATCAGTTGTGTCATAACGAAACGAAATCGCCGACAACAACAACAACAATTATAAACTCCGAGTTTGAAACTACTGGTATTTTCCGTATTGCGTACTCTGGTATAAGGAATAGGCCTATAGGTGGAATGTTTTATTTGTGCTTGTACTGAACGATTTATTTATGTTTGGCAATGGCAGACACAACACATCTCAATTGCAGCAATGGTTGTCGAATATAAATCAATGTAATGCATAGGCAACTTTGATATGAGTATGACATGGAATGTAGTAAAGTTTGACGTAATAAGAAAAGCCTTGAAAAACAAGTGCATTTATATATACAGTAATCACAGGCAGACCTGTAGTCTTACTTTACCGGTACTTTTGCGTTATAGCTGACAAAGGTCTATGTATTTAACAAGTACCGATATTAAAGTTTCACACTACCGTACGCGCATCTTTTAGCGATATATGGACACCCTAGTGCTGAACAGGTCGACCTCGGGTATCTTCGAGATTTGTATTGGCAAACTTTGAAACACAAACTATGAATCGCTTATGCTCCGCTGTGCGACATCTGGCGTACACTTTACGTACTAGTACTGTTGTTGTTTACACAGCAAAGCCAAACTACAGAATTCATGCTGGTAACAAGATTCGCATCGAGAAATGTTATTTAATGTGTGCATGACACAGTTGTTGGCTTAAGATAATAAAGGTTTAGAAAATTCATATCGATCGATCGTATCATCGATTCAATTCAGATTTCATTTCCATTCAGTTGGCAGTATTAGTGGAACCGGGAGAGCTCCCTCCTTACTCCTCCTACCCGTACAAAGAAATATCGCTAAACGGTGCGCGGACTATACAGTCTTCTGGATACAATGGCAGTTATATACGCAAAAATTTAAATGGCTATTGTACGAACTGGTACAACAACAAACAATTACAAGGCAACACAATAAATTACTCCATATACATTACATCGGGTAAACTCTCCGTCAATAACCGATAGTAAACAAAAACAATCTTTGGTCTATTCGAAGCATTAACAAATAGTGAAAAGAAAACTGTAACAAAACACAATTAACAACAGGCATGATACTTTTATCACGGGACGTATGCTTTACAATAGTGGTGTTCCTCAAGTGTTCGAATTGTCCAGGATGATCATCAAGGTATCTACTGCGGTACCACGAGTACTTCCACATGTTTTTGAATCGAGATGTCAGCTGGCCCCGTGATGTAGGGGTAGCGTGCCTGCCCCTTTACGCAGAGGCTTCGGGTTCAATTCCCGGCCAGGTCAGGTATTTTCACCTGGACCTGAGGGCTGACTCGAGTTCCACTCAGCCTGCTTGATTACAATTGAGAAGCTATCTGACGGTGAGATAGCGGTCACTGTCTAGAAAGCCAACAATAACGGCCGGGAGTATTCGTCGTGCTGACCACACGACACTTCGTAATCTGCAGGCCTTCGGTCTGAGCAGAGGTCGCTTAGTTGGCCAAGATCCTTCAAGGGCTGTAGTGCCATTGGGGGGGGGGGAGGGGTCAGTTGGAAATGTAACAGTGATTGCAATTTTAAGATGGTGTTACGGCGGTGCAGCACGATACCGGTATTCATAAGTCGCAGCCCGGAATACATTCGTCTTGTATACGTTTTCATGTCAAATGGCTGACAAACTGTTGTAGCGCCGCTGGAATGGCCATAACTTCTACTTCTGTGCTATAAACAAGCGCATCGTGGCCAGAGACAGAATCTAACAATAAGATGTTTTGTCCATCGGGTAAACTTGGTTTCAAGTTTCAAGATGTCATTATATCAGATGAGAACTTCTGCTTTGCCCACCTTTCCAGACGTAGTGCACACGACATTAATATTTTCGTGTGAAAATATTATTTTCTTAACAAGACAACCAAAACAACCATTCCTTTATTTTAAAATTATTAGCAACGGAAGAGTAGCTCACCTTCTGCTGGCACGGTAGGCATAATCGTGTAACTGTGCGTAACAGAGGGAATTTATTGGACCACCGTGCTAATCGACTTTTCTCCTCGGTGCGCTAACGTTCTGCCGGTGTACATTTCCAAATTAAAGCCGCTTTGGTCGCTGTTAGAAACATGTGGTGGGCTGTGTAACTGTATTTTTCCTCTTACGATTTCCACAAACATTTCTGCTTCCATCATAACGTCAGTTTCCTTATCAAGTTTTTTCGTTGTTGTCTCGACAGTAATTTTTCGGGATGTGATTCCAAATTTGTTTTTGAAGTCGTACAACCAGCCTGAGGACGTTTTAAAATCATGGATCCCTCTAGAGCAGGCACTTTGCATTGCCCACTGTTTGGTTGTGTCGTCATGGATGGTGGACGTACGGTACTCTGCGTCACATGTTTCCTTGCAATCCATCGCAATAAGATCAAATTTTTCTCGGAGAGAGCCTCCTTCATCCACTAGATTTTTCCAGGCGAAGAGCTGTGCCTCACTATGCAAACGACGGAATATCTTTTGCACATTTGCAAAATTTCATATTTTTCCATTTTCCACTCCTCCAGTAGTTGACTGCTCTTGTTTTATACTGTAAGTCTGCGGTGTCCGTCGAATTAGCACTGTCTTGGCTTAGTCGCAGTTTTGGCTCGCTATATTCAATATTCTTTTCGTGTTCCTCCGACTGATCAGACCTGTACGTCAAACTTGTGACGTCCTCCAAATAGAGACTGTCACCTTCAAGACAGTAACTTATCCGCTCTGAAAATCAAAGTAAAAATAATTAAAATACATGTTGTTATATGTATATTTATTGACAGAAACAACGGAGAACACAAATGTTTGCTTAAAGAAACGAGAGAGTTATCAGTATCAACATATCAGACGGTCCAGTGTTGAAAACTAAAACCTAAAATATCGCATGCAGCGCAAAAGACCACGCTTCAATCTGCGTTATTACGGACTATGTAACGCAGTATGACATCACCCCGTGAGCGGCAAAACCTATTTTAAAACAGTTGCCTGCTTAACACTCGCCCTCAATCGCGTCATAAAGCTACAGCTCCAGAAAGTTCAGCGGACCTTCTTCATCGTGTCTTCCGTGATTCGCTTGAAGATGAAAAATAATATTTGACGTGCTCAACGACATTGCGCTTAAGGAATCGTCGCAAACGTTTTCATAAACATTTCAGAAAATTTAAATTGACTGATTCAATGTGGAATCCAGACCAGCATTCTCAGAGGTCCCGAGGGACCAATGAGTGATTTTAGCCCGTCGACCAATGTTTCAGGCCTTGAGTGCTATTTCATAATTCGGATAGTAGGGACATAACGGTTGTAGGTGAACTGGTATAGTTGTGTGGGGATCGAACTGACCAGGATATGGCCTGGGCCCCAGGTGGAAAGGAGAGATATGAGGAAGGCTGATAGAGTACGCAAAGTGTAGCACCGGTTCTCTCCGACAGCTAAACAGTAGTGATGGGACATTCGATTCATTTTACTGAATCGATTAATTTGATTCCGTTCACGTTATTGAATCGATAGAGTGATCCGATTCACGGCACATTAGAGTCACCGCTCCTACTGTATCTGTGTAGTATGTACTGGTAAGACAGCAGCAACAGCATTCAGTGTTCGCTACTGCCATCTGGTCTTTTTTTTGCTATTTGTTTTTTTTTTTTTACGTCGCACCGACACAGATATGTCTTATGGCGACGATGGGATAGGAAAGGCCCAGGAATTGGAAGGAAGCGGCCGTGGCCTTAATTAAGGTACAGCCCCGGCATTTGCCTGGTGTGAAAATGGGAAACCACGGAAAACCATCTTCAGGGCTGCCGATAGTGGGGCTCGAACCCACTATCTCCCGAATGCAAGCGCATAGCTACGCGATACGCCATCTGGTCTTCATACTATAAACTCATTTCTTAGAAAAAGACGATAATCACTCTAATACATCGAAGTTTTACGGCGACGCAGGATGGGAAAGGTCTGGGATTAGGAAAGTAGCAGCCTTGGCCTTAATTAAGGCACAGTCCCAGCATTTCCTGGTGTGAAAATGGCGAACTACGGAAAACCATCTTAACGGCAGCCGACGGTGGAATTCGAACCAACCATCCCCCGAATGCAAGCGCATAGCTACGCGATACTAACTGCACGTTCAACTCGCTCAGTCATTTTTGAAAATATGTATTTTTCTATCAGCAGAGGATTTTTTTTAAATCGTCATATTTTGTATAGGTTACCCGAGATGTACAGTATCCTATTGGTTTTCTGATTCAACATACTGTTGGTTAAGTTATTGCGTCAATCGGCTCACTTACTGTACACATATTATAGAAGTATTGTGGAACGATGTGACATACGAACTGAGAGAATACTGAATCGTTCTTCCCAATATAAAACAAGTACTTTTGAGTGGTCATGAGCATGACTCATAGTCATAGGGCAGGCTAGAGTCGAGTTTAATTGCCAAATGTCAAACTTATAATTCTAATATTCATTAAACTAATAAATAGTATAACCTAATAGCCTACCTACTTACTAGCTACTTCAGAATTATGTTTTGACTACCTTTTTAACACTGCAAATAAATCCATCTATTATTTAAACCTATCTGTAAGAAGAGGACAGTGAATGCAATGAACCGTGTGTGTGTGTGTGTGTGTGTGTGTGTGTGTGTGTGTGTGTGTGTGTGTGTGTGTGTGTGTGTGTGTTGTGTCTCACTGATCCGTGACTGCGTACGATTCTTTCGCTGTGCCATGATTCACTCTCCCAGCCCTTTCGTATCCCATCAGACCTAACTGTGTCGCTGCGACGTAAAGAAATTACAAAAAAATCCTGACTGCCTGTATGCCGCAGGAACATTGGATATTATTGGACTTGGAGGTATCCAGAAAAGAGAAAGAAAAATTCTAGGTCCAAATGTAAAAATTGGAACTAGGAGACTGAAATGTAACAAAGAATTGTTTCAAAGAAGAGAACGAGTGGTTTAATTGATGATGAAGAAAAGAGTACAGTTCTATAGACACGTTTTGAGGATGGTCAGTAACAGACTAAGGAAGAGGAAGACAAAATGGTTTCGAGAAGTGAGGTCGGACTTGACGAAGATGGAGGAAAATCGATTTGAGATAACTCATCAAAGTGTTTCGTGGCTTCCAGGAGACAGGGGAAACGCTGTTGAAGAAAGGGAGATCCTATAGAACAGATGAGAAGAAGGAATTAGGAGAAATAACGAAAACATACCGGCAGAGAGTGAAGGCGGAGAAGGCTAAAAATACAGCAGGTATTGTCAAACGTGGTCCTTAGACTGCCGAAACGAAGGAGACAAAGAAATGCCTCTGCTACTGTACTTCCTTCCTTCCTTCCTTCCTTCCTTCCTTCCTTCCTTCCTTCCTTCCTTCCTTCCTTCCTTCCTTCCTTCCATCCTTTTGTCGGCCAGAGAGCTAGTTTTGACGTTCCTGTTGTGTTGGCATGATACAGCAACGTGGTGTTTTGATTGACGGTTCTTAGGCCTGAGTTCATTGATCCTGGTGCTCATAGAAGGAGAAAGATCACTACGCATTTCCGAAAAAGAGGATTATATTTATGGTCACTTAACCGGGTAGTGCAACGAATCTTCAGAAAGTGAACTATTAAATTAATAATTTTAAAAACTGCGTCTCCACACAGTTCATGAAGGCTTTTGGATGACTGGTAGATTAGGACATCCTATTAACCTCTGTTACATCCAGTTTCTAAACTCCTCATACGGACTGAATTTTCAATACCATGGCGGAACCCGGTTTCGAGTACCGATAATTAAGTGTCACTTTGCCTTCTCTTCAAAAATTCTCTCTCTCAGCCAAGACAGAACCTACGATCTTCAGTTCATAAACCGGACGCTCTATCTCAGTTGTTGAGGTAAACTAGAACTGATTGTAGTTCAATACTATGTCATCCAAGAAGAGTGTCTGGTGTTTCCCGCTGGAAAACCCGATCCATACCAGTGGTGATCTGATCTGGTCTGGTCTTATCTATCTCTAGGATATGAAATTAAGTAGTATTACTGTAACAATTTCCTAACATTATATATTAGATGTCATTGTGCCTTTCTACTCCATAGTCAAGCTTCTATTTAAATTACTCTCCATGACGGAACTTCCAAGTAATTAACAGTTACACAGGTGCGCTACGCGTCACTGTTACCTTGAACTTTCGTGACAAGGATATTGTCTCATCGCTTTTAACTAGTCTAAACTCACTTTCTAAAGTTTGCTGAATCATGTTCTCTTTAGAGACTCTGGGAGTGGACCCCTTACTGTAAGATTAAGAGATTTCCCCGAATTCCACTTAATATACTCCGAGGATATTTGTCCCTGGCATGTCCTTGGATATAATCGCTTGTCTCAGAGATATCCGGATTCTCAGTGTTCATTGCTAGTATGAAAAATAACATTCTATATGACTTTTTAATTCATATTTGTTTGTAAAAAATACCCGAGTAGTATTTTTTTTTGCTAGTGGCTTTACGTCGCACCGACACAGATAGGTCTTATGGCGACGATGGGATAGGAAAGGCCTAGGAGTTGGAAGGAAGCGACCGTGGCCTTAATTAAGGTACAGCCCCAGCATTTGCCTGGTGTGAAAACCGAGTAGTATTTGTCTGTGCCCTTTGGTCTACCCCATGCATTCATATACAGTATGGTTTTTTGGATACAAGTGAATGTCAGTTCCTTAGCGTGTAATTTCCATTACCGGGTGAGTTGGCGGTTACGGGCGCGCAGCTGTGAGCTTGCATCCGGGAGATAGTGGGTTCGAGCCCCACTGTTAGCAGCCATAAAGACGGTGTCCCGTGGTTTCCCATTTTCACACCAGGCGAATGTTGAGGCTGTACCTTAATTACGGCCATGACTGCTTCTTTCCCATTCCTAGTCCTTTCCTATACCATCGTCGCCATTAGACCTACCTGCGTCGGTGAGACGTAAAGCAAATTCGAAAAAATAAAAAAAATCCACTTACTTTGCAGGCGTTTACGTTGTCTGTACGCATGTTGATTAATATTACCAGAATAGTTTATACAGTTTTAAAATGCCTAAGACCGAAAGTGTACAATTAATAATAATAATAATAATAATAATAATAATAATAATAATAATAATAATAATAATAATAATAATAATAATAATGTATTATACAACCGAGCGATTCTCCTCAGTTGCACTGAAGAGGCGCATGGAATTTTACGGACACACAGCACGAATGGACGACTCTCAACTGATCAAAAAGTTCTTTTTTCATCATTAACTGAACCTGACAAACCAAATTACGCTGGCTGGCACACATTCAAAGCGACCTCACAGAAATTAATATTGACTCACTGGCAACTACACGTAGTACATTCAGACAGAAAATCAATTCACATAAGTTCACATACAAGAAACCAACAACCAGGAACATGAAACTAAAAAATTATTGGACCGAGCTCCATAGCTGCAGTCGCTTAACTGCGGTCCAGTATCCAGTATTCGGGAGATAGTAGGTTCGAGCCCCACTGTCGGCAGCCCTGAAGATGGTCTTCCGTGGTTTCCCATTTTAACACCAGGCAAATGATGGGGCTGTATCTTAAATAAGGCTACGGCAGTTTCCTTCCCACTTCTAGCACTTTCCTGTCCCATCGTCGCCTTAAGACCTAACTGTGTCGGTGTGACGTAAAGCAACTTGCAAAAAACAAATGCTTGGACATAAGAGAGAAGACAAGCCCATAGTAAAAGGATGATGAAGTTTTAGGAAGATAAGTAACAAGAAGTCCAGTGTTAATTAACGGTTCTACGTCTTTCTTAGAGGGAGAAACACATTATATAATAATAATAATAATAATAATAATAATAATAATAATAATAATAATAATAATAATAAAGTAATAGAGATGGCACTATCGACTGAAAGCCACTATCGACTAATCGGACGATAGTCCCTTCGAACTATTGACTGAATAGTCGAAAGTTTTCAGTCGAACGAAAGTATTCATTACTTCGAATGGAGAAGACTGAATAGCCGAATGATTTCAGTCGAATGAAAGTATTCATATAACGCAAGTAGTCAGTTGTTCCATGAAAAAATTTGAATGTTTCCAATCGAAACTCTCCGTATCAAAAGTAGAGAGTAATACTCTTACGAATTCGACTTGTTTTAAAACGCAATTTACCAATAATTTAGAAATCACTTTAATAGACGACCTTTCGAATAAAATTAATCTTATATTGAGTGAATTGCACATTTATTCCAAAGGACCCACATTTGCAGCCAAAAAGTCCACTCCGCTCCACATTAGGAATAAGAAGTTGCACCACCCGGAGATCGCTGGTTCGTATTCCATTCTCTGACAGCGGATACCGTATCCTTAATGCAGTTTCCCATGCGGTTTTATTCATTCATTCCTGGTAAATGCTACAATGGGCGCATACCGCAATCCCGGACTTATATAATCACACTATCGAGGAACTCACAGTTGCTCAGGTTAAAATCCGATTTACCCACTCGTCCGTGTACGGGGCTAATAAAAAGAGAGATACCCTTAATATGAACCAAACATAATACGAATTGCCTTTCTTGGTGCTAAATGTACGCTGAAACATAGAAAGACAACAATGAGGCTCTATTCCCGAACAATGCTAACAAAAATACGTAAAATTTGTTGCTGTAGTACATAATCAGGATATTATATTAGAACTAGCTGATGTACCCGTGCTTCGCTACGGGATTCTCAGAAAGACTGACTTTGTGGTTTTCCTAACTGAAATCAACATAGGTCATTACAAAAACGTAAGTATGAATGTAGCGATTAAAAGCAATGCTATCATATAAAGTACTCGATCAAATGGAAAGCCGCACATTTTATCACTTTTAACGAACAGTGCTGCGGTTAGATTGCGGTGCCAGTCTAATAGTCCAAAGTTCCAGAGCTGGGATGACCAGGTCGCAGATTGCCATGAACACTCATCTGTCATTATTCCGCTAAATATGCACACTGTTCATTCCAATCAGTACCTCAGAGTAGGGATTGAATAGCCCGAATGCTATGATGATCCAGTGTGTTACGTACCAGTAGTATCAGAAAATTTATTAACCAGGGGAATGGCATGCTAAAGAAGAAAGTTATCTAACTCACCAGTTACTTCCCATCAATATTCAGGCAGGCTGTTACACTCTGTCCGACTGGGCGAGTTGACCGTGTGGTTAGCAGTGCGCAGTTGTGAGCTTGCATCCGAGAGATAGTGGATTCGAACCCCATTGTCTGCAGCGCTGAAGATGGTATTCCGTGGTTTCCCACTTTCACACCAATCAAATGTTGGGCCTGTACCTTAATTAAGGCCTAAGTCACTCCTAGCCCTTTCCTATCCCATCGTCGCCATAAAACCTATCTATGTCGGTGCGACGGAAATAAAATAAAAAATACTCTGTACGCAGCAGTAATCCTATCTACAGGAGATGAGGGGCAACAGAAGACACAAAGCACATCACGACAAACAATGGTCAATGTAATGTTATTGTTGATCAGTGTTATGAGATTTCTATATTGTAGGCCTACACATTTAGTTTTTTTTCGACTCTGTGATTTGTAAAATATTTTATACCATAAACTGTAGTTTCTTATTCTCCGACTTTACATACCGATTTTCATTAGATACTGTTTACCCATTTTCTCGTTACTCGGTGCTGATATGGACTTAGTAACAAAAATTCAAATTCATGAATATCTTGGTGATCATAGCCAGTACGGTAACAATGTATAAGACATGAATAATAGGAAATTTAATACTATATAACCTTAGTTATCTAGCATTCATCGATTACACCTCTAATAAGAAATATTTGAGAATTACATTTTAGGCCTTCCCCTAAACTACCATTTCACTCAGCGTGAATAAAATAATTTACCGCCTAGACTATAGCGACTTATTTCCTGACTTTGCATACCGATTTTCATCAAGACAGGACTATTAATAACAACAATATTTGAGAATTAAATTTTAGGCCTTCCCCTAAACTACCATTTTTCTCAGCGTAAATACAACTATTGACAGCCTATATTGTAGCAATTTATTCCCCAACTTTGCATATCCATGTTCTTTAAAATACGACCACTAATAACATAAATAGTTGAGAATTCAATTTTAGGTCCTCGCCCTAAACTACCATTTCACATAGCGTGACTAAAATGATTTATAGCCTAGATTGTAGCGGCTCATCCCCCGACTTCACATACCGATTTTCATTAGACCACTAATAACATAAATAGTTGAGAATTCAATTTTAGGCCTTCCCCTAAACTATCATTTCACTCGGCGTGAGTAAAATGATTTATAGCCTAGATTGTAGAGGCTCATCCCCCGACTTTACATACCGATTTTCATTAAATTCTCTTCAACCGTTTTCTCGTGATGTGTGTACAGACAGACAGACAGACAGACAGACAGACAGACAGACAGACAGACAGACAGACAGACATTACGGAAAAGTAAAAAGTGCATTTTCTTGTTTTTATGGACATGACCGATACAGAAATACCATTATTTTCAAATTCTGAGCAATGTACAGACAAAACTCTTATTTTATATATATAGATAGCCAAACACACTACTACGTTACTACTGTATTTTCTAGATTATGATTATAGTTTTGACCTATTTATGAATAACGTAATCAATATAAACAAACATACAGCGAAACAAAGAGCACATAAACAACAAGAGAATATTCGCCATTTCAAGTAAGTACTAACCTATAAAGTTAATATATAGACTGGAGGACCCGAGTTTCTCTGCAGCATTCGTTATAAATAAGTCACATAACTTGTCTTGATACGCCTGTCGTACTTATATTGTTTTTCCTACCGTTTTTTAATGGTTTATGAACATTTAATAAGAAAAGCGCGTTCTTGTATGCCGCAGATCGTAGTCAGAATCTTCCATTCTGACGTCACCATGCCGTCTGTTTGGTAAAAATCTATCCATATTGCACCTGTCCCGGGCTTAGCAGGGCATCATTTAAGTAACATAATTATTCAGTGGCTGCCAATTCTTATTTCTCATCGTTCTTGCCATATTCAGCCTGGTTCATTACGTCGCGATAGTTATAATTAATCTGATTATTTTGCCATCTTTCAGTCTGTCATCTTGAACATTTCACAAGTATCGTCTCTCCTGCTTTCACACTACTGAATCTCAAATCCACCTTATTCATTCATTTAGAGGACTCTATTCATCAGGTAAGTCTCTGTAGATAACTACTCATTCCCTTTGGTCACTAGATCTGATTAATGGTTTCCGTTACAAAATGTGAGTGTCCCAGGATCAGGCAGACGTTCTTCCCTTGCTAACACCTTTCTATTACTTCATCAGCGTCAATCACTATTCAGCCACGTTAAATTAGGCCACTACTAATCACTTCAGTGTAATCGGCGTCTCACTAACTCTGAACGGCCTCAAGCGTTTACCCGTTCACTGAAGTTACGAATAGGCGTTCCCGTAATAAATATATATGGGAATTTAAAAACACCTCTATTCAAAGACCACCGTACTTTTCTCATACCATACGGCCTGTTTCCGCGGTACCTGTACCGCGCTGATATATTTTATTCAAGACTGTACCTCACACGCTATTATCCATTTTGCACAGGATCACAATAACTAAACACTCTGGCTCACTACGTTTCAGACGGACATGTAAATACTCCGGTAGCACAAATCATAATGCATACTCGAGCTGATTCTGTATTTCTTTTTATATCGATTCTGTCTGGGCTCAATTTCGTTCCGCTTATAATAATTCTTCAACGTCTGAGGGTAATCAAATTGTAGCTCTTGACTCCTACATTACACCGATTTAATTTCATGTAGATCCGATCGCTGAATATCTTGTAATCTCGTAAGCTTTCTTTCGTAAATTCACGCGCCCTTTATTATGTCCTGGTGAGTCTCAATTTTCTCTCGTGCAGTTGACCCTCACATCTGGTAGCAATTTATGCACTACTGCCTAACGTGCGTCATTACCGCTACATTCATAAAGTATTACCTTTTCTTACATCATTAATGTCCATAAAATACGCCGGTTCAAATGAGTCCTTACTCGTAAATTTTCATAGGTTGTATCTAAAGATTTGCTATTATTGTACCGGGAGATACACCATAACCCCGCACATATAAAAGAAGCTCCTTAAGAAACGCTATCTATCGAACAAATCTTGAAACAGCTAGAGCATGAAGTTGGGACATTGATCAGAAGATGTCACTACTAAATAACTGAGGAATATGTTATTTTAAAGTTTCCTAAACTGACTTGATTTCATTGTTCTGTTTTGGTGTAGGCCTATTACTAGAAGTTCGCACTTTTCTCCATATATGTCTCTACTAAAGAAATGAGGTCATGCACTCTGGTGCAAAGTGGAATATTTATTTATTTATTTATTTATTTATTTATTTATTTATTTATTTATTTATTTATTTATTTATTTATTTATTTATTTATTTAGTCTGATCCAGGACACCCTAGATTTGCCATAAGACACAGAATAGTACACAATAACAATTTTGAGGGAAGATAAAGAAGATTAATGTTTAAAGAAGTTTTCTGTTCGTAGGTTTTCTCAACTGAATTGACTTTCATTATTTTGATACTTCAAGGTTTGCAACACTTACTTCTCGTCCCGCCAGCGTTGGTTTTTAACCAATCATAAATTTTCTGTATTTATTTTTCAGCCAATCAAACGTTTCTTCCACCATTTTTTGTTGGTCGTTAAAAGGGAAGCTACTCTCTTGCAGTGTTTGTGAACGCAAAAATTGAAATGTATAAGATGCGAGAAGGAATGGTGATGCACGTTGATCCTGGTTAAGATGATCGCCGGACGGCGATATGCCAAACACATTTTGAATTATATTTTATTTAATATGTTTCCAGCAAAATTGTAAGTACATAACCTCTTCTTCCTTGTCTCAAGCTGAAATAATGGAATGAAGTCAAATGAAATCGAATTGTGGACGAGCTATTCAGAATATGGGCGTCTAATTTATTTTTTGTGATGTTGAATTATTTCTGTGATAAAGAAATTACGTTTGGGCAGTAATGATATTGTATTCTAGGTCATCGTAATCTGGTAGATTGCTACAAGTTAATTTTGGCGTTTTTTGATGTAATTATTGGTAAATAATTTTGGTCTTATGACCATTTCGAAATTGGTGAAACGCTATAAGTTATTTGTTAAATATTACATATTACCGAGTTCGATAGCTGCAATCGCATAAGTGCGGCCAGTATCCAGTATTCGGGAGATTGTGGGTTTGAACCCCACTGTCGGCAGCCCTGAAGATGGTTTTCCGTGGTTTCCCATTTTCACACGATGCAATAGCTGGGGGCTGTAGCTTAATTAAGGTAAGCCCATTCCTGACCCATCGTCGCCATAAGACCTATCTATGTCGGTGCAACGTAAAGCAACTTGTAAAAAAAAAAAGAAAAAATACGTATTGTACCGGGTCGTGAAGATCGGTATAACTCGTTACTGTAATCCTGTTCTTAAGGCATGAGTGTTTTAAAACGGTAGTTATTTAACTATTGTTTAATCTAGAAAACCACTGATCTCGTGTGTAAATGAACGAGCTGAAAACTTGTTTATTTTTTCTAACTCGGCTTATTTTGAGCAGCGATGTTTCATTTACGGTGTCACGTGGTCTGGTTACCATGGCTGCCCTTCGTAAACTGTCAGTGGGTGTGTCCGCTGTTTAGTTTGACATTTGACGCGCGACTCCCCTGTTATTTGACGTTCGATTCTTTTCTCAATTCAAATACCATATGACATTCTTACTTGGCGTGGGTAGGAGACAGATATATTTTGTTAAATCCAGACATTCCAATAGTTAAGTAGAGATGAAATCCGCCGTATTTTCGGAGTACAGAATGTGCCCTCACTCCCCAGTATTTCCATTAATGATGATATTGTTACGATTCCTTCAGTCATTGCAGACCACATCACGTCACATTTTACAGATACGCCCAACTCTGGCACATACGAGCCCAGATTTCTACCAATTAAGAGCGAAGCAGGGCCACACCATCTCTCTTTCGCCTCTAGTGCTTCGCACCCCTACAACGTGCCTTTCACGAAGTGAGAGTTGCGGAGTGCACTCGTGCTATGCGGGGACACGGCTCCTGGACCGGACAAAATCCATAATCAAATGCGTAAGCATTTGAGTGACAGATGTCTCAAGGATATCCTCACCCCATCAACAGAATATTGAGTGAGGGAGTGTTTCCATCTCAGTGGCTTGAGGGAATTGTGATACCAATACCCAAGCCAGGTGAAGGTCCAAAACTCCTGGATATTTATAGGCCAATGTGCCTTAAAAATGGCCTTTGTCATGAACCGTTCGCATCAAAATAAAAATATGCCAGGTTAAGTCAGAGAGCTTCATGGTACGTTCGTAAAAATATTGGGCGTTAAGACTAAAAGTAACTTCCTAAGAAGTAAATACCAACGGTATATGAATGGGAAACAGTGTCATTATATTATGAATAAGAAGCAAATTTGGGGGTAAAATAGATTTATTAAACTAAGAAAAATGGTAATAATTCATACTAAATTTTAAAATAAAATTAGAAAGAAAATTAACTAGACTCAGACAGTCAATGAAAAATACAACCATGTGCCGAGCATATCTGAAAATAATTACAATAAAATACAAACGCCGAAAAAACTGAAAGGAGTAAAAATCATAATAAACCTTGGCAAGTATCTACAGTACATGTTGCATTGAATCGACGCCGATAACTATGTATGCCGGTATCCCCAACGGGGTGCGAGCTCGCAATCGTCCGATTAGATGTTCCTGGACAAAAGAAAATCACGCTAGTTTAGATCCATTATTTACATATTTACACAATCAAATTAATAAAGCACAACAAGGCAAATCCAGGTTTCCCTAAACTTAAACTACACTGCTTCTCTTGACAGACCGGTCTGTCACAAATGGACCAGCACTGAAACTGACTTCCCTTAGAAAGTAGCTCCAGGTTAAGTTAAAAATCAATAAATAAAACAAAGTTGACAAAAATGCATAGACAATGAAATATAAGCACTGTCATACACGACAAATGAAGGAAATTTTAAAAAATCATGAAAATTAAGGCAAAAGTCACTGGACATCTGAAATAAAATACAAAAGAAAAATACATTTCTTCATGCATGAGGTCCTAATAAGGCATGACCCAGTTAAAACCTGGGCTACGCAGATTACGCCTTTCTGGCACAGCAGGCAGATTTCCACTTTCACTTCTTGTCTTTCAGCTGTAAACATCGCAAGAAATTTTACCTAGCAGAAAGATAACAGAGCGAGCGGGATTGGAGGGCTATTTTTATGCGAAGGTTTTCAAGGGAGTTCCCCTCACTGATAGCGGCTACTTGTATGTCGTCCTTTCACATTACAAGGGAAACTTCAAATGCCATTCTCTTCGCTTCAATAGCTGCCGTGTTGCACAAAATAAGTCATTCTCCCATTCACAAAAGTGCTCTGCTTTAACAGAGTAACTGCTCACTACTTCAAATAAGACGTCACTCAGGCCTTCTTTACTCGCGGCATGGGAGTTCGAATATCAACTGTATCACCGAATATCCAGGCGTATTCAAGCCCGTCTCCTAATAAGCAGCTATCACTCATATATTTCCCTTCACTGAAATTTTTCACAGGCCTCTATTCCTGTTACAATACCCTCATTATATTCTAGGCGATATCTGACTTTCGATTTCACCGTTATTGCTCTCCTACCCGAATCGCCAGTCTTCTCTGCTCAAATAAAAGACTTTCACTTCACAACGTAGCCTCCCACTACGTCGGTGGCCGAAAATAGCTCTGAAAACGCGCGCTTGCGTAATAATTAAAATAAACTTCTGCTTTGAATATTCTTATCCCTCACAACATTAAGGGCGCTTGACCTCGGTATTGAAAAAGCTACCTCCTGACTTTACATCAAAAACACACGTAACGGAATATTCTGAAATAAAACAAATCAAACAACTCCTATCTGCACCTAATTATATCCCTCTTTCCCATAACTAATATAAATACAAAATAAATGGCACTAGCATGCAATAGTCCTGGATTTCCATTTACATTACATTCAATAAAGCATAGCTCAGCTCTAAGGGGCTGACATTTAACATTAATATAAAATTTACATAGGATGAAACTGAGCTGACTTCTTCTGTCTATAAAACATGCTTATAAAGTTGGCATATTACTTATCTTTGCCGATCTCTGCTTCCACACCAATCACATGACTGCTGCGTCTGTAGATTTATCTGTCACTACAACACACTGTATGTTGTCAAAATATACTGGGTTGACACTGGACGAGGGTTTTCAAGGGCGGGAAAAAGGGGGAATGCCAATGTAAAACAAAAAGTGAATTAACACTACCCAAATATACCTTATGGTGAGGAGAATAGTTTAAGACAATGTCCAACCAAGTAAAGGGAACAGTCACGGATATATAACAAGTTTCAGAATACATGTACAATTGATGAAAGGGGAATGTCACCACAGAACAAGAAACAAAAGGGGAATGTCAGCTTGGTATGCGGCAGCACTGTTTTACACGAGGCCGAGTTGAGTTATGGAGAAGAATCCCAATAGTCCTGTGTCGTATGAAACTTATCGGAAAATATTCTGTAACAAATTTAACATAAGTTTTGGATATCCCCGCACGGATGCGTGCAGTACATACGACACTTATGCAGCTGAAGTTAAAATTAGAATGTCAAAAATAGAATCACTTAACAAAGATTGTGCAGAGCGTAAGGAAACTGAAGCTCTCGTCGCCACAAGACCTGTCTGTGTCGGTGCGACATAAAGCGCATAGCATAAAAAAACTGAAGCTCAATTATATCACTCAGGCATTCAAAACAAATTGCACCTTTAAAAAGCTGAACAGTTTTATACACGTAAATGACGTGCAAGGCTCACTTCCAAGAACGATTGTGACAGGAAAGCAGTAGCGATGGATTCAAAAATGTCTCCACTTTGTAGTACATCATGCCAAATGCCTCTATTCTGAGAAAATAGTATTTCCAAATAATGGGCACTCGTACTTTGAGTGCGATAGAAGATTGAATCATAAATTTGCAGCTGAAACGCCAGAAGACTGAGTGGATCATTTTAGGAGTGCCAGAAATAAGCCCTACCCTTTCCATGTAATCAACGTTGATCAAGCAATGGACCATGTTTCTTTGTTCAGAAAAGTTTGTCCTTTTAAAACTAGACCTATAAGGGAACTTGTTATCTCCATGGAGGGTGCATGATTCATGGAATACAGAGACAGTTACAATGGCCACTGGGAAAGACCTGTTGTAAATGTTCCAAGATCAACTCCACACTTCCCAGAAACACCAGTTAGTGAGTTCGTTCTTCAAGAGTAATATTTTTAAGTACAAGAGTTAGTGTACATGAAGTTTATCTACATTCGCAAACATGCTGGGAATATTGAGATTTTAAATTTGTAATTTATTTCTATTTCAGGTTTACATCCCACCTCTGCAGCAAAATGTTCTGATCTACACATCCTTAGATCATTTTGTAGACCAGAAGGAAGATCCTTCTTTGATACACTTCCTCACTATTAATTGACAGGGTAATAATATTATTTGTTAGGTTTTGTTAAAAGTGACATTCCTACTTATTTCCGTGATAATGTGTTCATAAGACTGACATTCCCCTTTGTTTTCGTGACAAGTGTGTATTTACTTCATTTTCCATTTTTTAATGAAAAAACTTGATTCTACATTTTCATTATTACCTATGTACAATACCAATACATTAGGCTAACCTTACATAATAAAATACTTTATGTACATGTATAATAGTATAATAATACAGTATGAAAGGTTAAAACTTTCAAATTGAATCATCTCAGTTTGTAGAAAATATGACATTCCTCCTTTCTCCCGTGTACCCTTCATGTACAATTAAAAACTCTTCACTTGCTCTGAGTACACGCGTATTTTACATATGTAAATACTTAGCTATTATGATAATTAAGCCAATAGCAAATTGAACTTCGTTCAAAGTTATTGTTTGACGGAATGAAACTCGTATCAATTCATATATAAGAGCAGGAATCGTACCGAACGCACACGCTACTTCCGCTATCACGATACGCGACCCGATAAATGCCTGTGCATATCATAAAAGTTTAATCATCCTCCGATATTTATGCTATCATACACATTTACCGCATTATATCGCCTCCCGAATTTTCAATATATACTCTGCCTGCCGCACTTGTCATTACTGTACTTCGTTACACGGGCAGAGGTAACCGTCACAATAACGGACTGTTCACTCCATAATTCATCTGAATGAATTCGCACCATAGTGCATATTAACACTGTTCTCAAAATAAAACACACTTTTCATCACATCCAGTTCTCATACAGTAGTTAAAGTAGTTATAGCGTCCCTGTTGAAATATAAAACAAAGAACACGGCAGTTACAACTGACGTGAACACTGCAGAACGACTGAGAAACGAATGAGAGAGCTTCACGTGCTGCTCGCTGTTTTATAGTTTCACTTGCCTTATTCAAAAGAGGGGCTTCCTCATGAGACCATAGCTTGAGGGCTCAACCGCCGTCTGAAGACAAAGCGCGTAACCGTTGGAAAACAGCAATCCAGTGCATAGATCGAATGTATCTGAAATATAAACATATATGTATCTGTAAATTCAACGACAACTCAGACGACATGTCAAAATCGTGGAGCAGAGGTTTATTAACAGATTTCTCTCACACAAGATGATAATAGGTCCTGCACTGCGATGGACGAAGTTGGTAGTACGGAAACATTTGTTCTGGGGATCACCGCCGCCGTAAACCACGGCTTCTTACTTGCGATTGGTCTACTTTAAACACGCCGTGCAGGAGGCCATACTGCGATACACCCTGCAGACTCGTTCAAATTTTCAAAGTACTCATGATCAAAAGGCTTGCTACTGACTGTTCTCTATCTCCGCGCGGTCCAGAAAGAATCCATTGGCTAACCGCCTCTTATACAAAGCTGTCCAATGTAACGAACACACAGCGTTACTTAATATTTAAATACATATTCATGGGGCTTTTATGATATGCGTCAGTAAGCTATTTGAAAGGATGGTAAACCGGCGTCTTGTGTGAGCCATGAAAAAGGAAGGTCTCTTGTCTAACTACCAGTGTGGCTTTCGCACTCATCGGTCTGCCACTAATCATCTGTTCAGACTGGAGAGCGCCATTCAGGAAGCCTTTCTCCGGAAGGAACACCTAGTCGCCATGTTTTTCGATATGAAGAAAGCTTACGATACTACCTGGCGATTTGGAATTCTCTCCACGCTAAACCAGTGTGGATTTCGGGGAAATATTTCAACGCTAATTGAGAACTTCATGTTCCTCCGGCTCTTTCGGGTCCGAGTAGGGAATGCATTTCCTCAGTATTACGTTCAGGACAATGAAGTACCTCAGGGATCTCTACTGAGTGTCACGCTGTTCGCAATCGCCATCAACGGCACGTAGCCGCTGCTGGGCCCGCAGTCGTTCCATCGCTGTATGTAGACGACTTAGCTCTACATTACAGCTCTGGAAGGGTGGCGTTTGCTGAGAGACAGCAACATCTAGCTATTAACCGAGACGACAGATGTCCCTGCAATATTGTTTTTGATTTTCAGCGGCGAAAACCTCAGTTGTACACTTCTGTCGACGTCGGCTTATGCATCCTGAACCAGAGCTCCACTTACCAGTGGTAGACACCTGCCGATTCCTGGGTCTCCATTTTGATAAGAGAGTAACGTGGCAGCCCCACATCCGTCAGGTGAAGGTTGCTTGCATGAAGAGACTTAACATGCTTAAGTTTCTCAGCGGCACTTTGTGGGGGGCTGACCGTGAGGTGCTGAGCCTTTTAGACAGTATTCACCATAGTGGAGTTAGGCTGGCAACGGGTGCTTTCCGTACTAGCCCCATTCCCACCCTACTCACTGAAGAGGGAGTTCCACCTTTACGGATAAGGAGGCAGCAGTAACTCCTCACGTACGCTGCCAAAATTCGTGAAATGCCGCTATATCCAAGCTATCAATGGATGTTTAGTACTCAGTACCACCAGAGGTACCAAGAACGGCCGAATGCAACACGGGCAGCTGAGTTTCGAATTGATAGCTTGTGACGTGGTTTGAATATCGATTTCGGTGGTTGTTTTGAACAAAATTCTGCGACCGGATATACAGTACGTCTAGATCTACTCCGTGGACCCAAGGTGAACATGGATTCCTCCGTTTATCGGAGGTATTTCCGGGACTTCATTTACCAATATCCGGGCACAAAACGTATCTTCACGGATGGTTCTAAAATTGGAGATCATGTTGGTTGCTTTTTCGTCACCGATGATATGAGCACGAAGATCTCGCTTCGCTTCTTAGTGTACGTAGCGTTTATACTGCTGAGTTTTACGCCATCTTAGAGGCTCTGCACTTTGCACTGGATGACGAAAGGAGCCACTTTATGTGTACCGACCCGTTACGCTCTCTGCAGTCTACTGAAGCCTGTTTCTCGTAAAACCCACTGGTGCAGCAGATTCATGACCTTCTAGCCACGTTGGGATTGCAGGAAACGAACTTGCGGACGGATCTGCAAAGGAAACGGTACTTTTACCTCCAAGACCTGTCAATGTACCTGCTAAAGGTATTTTTTCTCAGCTACGTCGAATCATCTTGGCGTCGTGGGAATCGGAGTGGCTAGTTATCCGAACTCCCAACAAGCTGAAATCAATTACGAAGACAACTGCCGTGTGGCGGTTTTCTTTCTAAGCTTCACGTAGAGAGGTCATTGTATTGTGTAGGCTGAAGATAGGCAATTTAGGTTCTACGCACTCTTATCTCCTAAAGAGGGAAGAACCCCCCAAGTGTGTTCTGTGGTGCCGACTTTACCGTGGCATACATCCTCATAGAGTGCTCCGATCACTCTGGCCTAAGACGGAGTCTCGGCCTGCAAGAAACACTCGAACGCATACTAGCCGATGACGCGACTGCTGCTGAAATCGTCATCCGCTTTATGTGCGACAAGGGTAGATAAATTACCAGTGTACTGTTACTCAGGGAACGCACGTTCTCTATTGATTCATTAGTCATTTTTCGGCCTATCTCAATAAATGTTGTTTTATTTTGTACTGCGTTTCCAAATTTCTTTGGTGAGTAAATAATTTTTATTTTATTTTATTTTTCAACTAATTTGTTCAGAGAGGATGATTACCTCGTTGGACTTCCTCTTACAAAAAATCACTACCACCACTGTTCTGCTTTATTACTTAGTCGTTTCTATGCATTCACGTTTAGAAATCAGCATAAGTGAATATATTCGATAAAGAAAATAATCCAACATCTAAGATTCAATACCCAGTCCAAAAACTGTGACAATAAAAGGATAAAAGAACATCACGTCTCCTGATATTTCCGATAACGATTTAGCATCACCATAAAACTCACATGATTGCTTCTTGAATGGAACTCTAAGAACATATTCACAATACTGAAGGATACATTTCATGGTCCACTTATTAGAAGATGTTCTGTACTGTAAGTTCATTGTCCATTCGACTCCTCAATGAGCCAAATCTGTTACATTGGAGCACGTTCTCACCACGATGTACTCCTCAAATTACGGTGGAGCTAGCCCATGACCGACATGTGTTCAGAGTATCTCACTGTTCCATACGTATATTTCTCCACGTCTGGAGACATGACACATAAAACAAAGTATAATTTTAGTAAATTGGTCAATCTGACTGAAGAACAAATCAACACAAGCGAAATGGAATTATATAATTTATTGACATACTTAAAATTTTGATGTTTACATCATCGAAAATTAGGGATATTTAATATTAATTTAATAATTATAATAATAACGTATAAAACTGTAAAACCTATTATTATATTTTCCATTATATTATCGCTCCACCTCCTGAAACAAAATAAAGGTAATTACAGATAAATAAACAAAGAAATTATTACATTAACTTCACCCGTTTAGGCCAACATGTCTTGTGATGTATTATCCGCACACTTTATCTTGGTGCATTTACACCCTAGTGCTGAATCGGTCGACCTCGGCGATCTTCGAGATTCGTACTGGCAACCTTTGAAACACTAACTATGAATCGCTTAAGCATCGTTGTGCGACATCTGGCGTACACTTTACGTACTAGTACTGTTGTTGTTTACACAACAAAGCCAAAGTATAGAATTCATGCTAGGAACAAGATTCGCATCGAGAAATGTTTTATAATGTTATATAATGTGTATGTGACATAGTTGTTGGCTTAAGATAATAACGGTTGAGAAATTTCATATCGATCGATCATATTCTCGATTCAATTCAGATTTCATTTTCATGCAGTTGGCAGCACCAGGCAGCACTATCGATACCAGGACAGCTCCCTCCTTACTCCTCACCCCCGTACACAAATGCACCAAGATAAAGTGTGCGGATAATACTTATACAGGGCGATTCAGCAGCCCCTTCTAATATCGTTTGCTGGAGCCCAACTGACGTGCACATGGTTATAGGTGTTCTATTCCCCTGCAGACGTACTATATGGGACTAAAGTTCAGTGAACGCATTTTGTACATGATTCTGAGCCCCAGAGAAATGTTATATCATCCGTTCGCAAAACATGTCGCATTGAAATAATTCAGCAACATCCTTTGACCATGCAAATATGTCATTGTGTCGTAGCTGCCTCTGTGGATCCGTGGTAGAGTGTCGGCCTTCGGATCCCAAGATACCGGGTGTATCGAAGAGGGGAATCAATGCATAAAACTAGGTAACAGTGCAGTAACTAATGTCTTAAACACCGATCCGGATGGCGTATGTACTCTGCTCTCGTCGTACTACCAGCGTCTTTCCAGCAGTGTGGTGTAGCGGATATGGTTAGCCTAGCAGTCGACGGAATGTGCTAGCGGTGATTCGAATCGTGCATCGTTCAAATATTTTTCTATCTGCAAGATATTTGAATACGTAAACACAGGCTGAAGTTTGCCACATTCAAACAGTAGAATGACGCAGTTATTCATCTTGTACCCTACGCATACTCCGCTGGTTAGGGCCTGAATTTACTGTAGTATCTGCTGTCATTCGGCATATTTTCCACAGAGGAATACGTTGACATGCTCCTCAGTTATGGGGAAACAAGACAAAACGCGTGCGAAGCACTACGCCTGTACCAGGAACGGTATCCCGACAGGCGACGCCCGGCTGCTACGACATTCCGCCGTATTGACAGACTCCTAAGGACAACAGGCGTGATTTCCAACCAGCCACCAGCTCGCGATAAGCCCGCTACAACGGGTGAAACAGAAGAGACCATTCTGGAGGCAGCTCGTAATAATCCACACATCAGGACACGGGTGACTGCACGACAGGTGAGCACCAGCCAGCCGTCCGTCTGGCGAATACTGCATGAACATAAACTTCACCCATACCATCTTGAGCTACACCAAGATCTCCATGGGCGGGATTTCGAAGCTCGAATGGAGTTCTGTCGGTGGCTATCAGGCAGGCCGGAAAATGTTGCAGCATTCGTATCGCATATCTTGTTCTCGGATGAATCGCGTTCCACAATAATGGGAACGTCCATCGTCACAATATGCACTATTGTAGTCCGGACAACCCTAAATGGGTGCGACAGGCGGAACATTAGGTACGATGGGGAGTGAATGTTTGGTATGGAATCTTGAGGGATCGCCTGAATGGATCTTATTTCTTTGAAGGCCATTCGATGGGCCCTCGCGACCTGCACTTTCTGCGTCAGGAGCACCCACTGCTGCTGGAGGATGTGCCCTTGTACGACCGTTTGACGAGGTGGTTGCAACAGGATGGAACTCCACCACATTCGACTTTGTCCGTTCGTGTACATCTGAACGAGGAACTGCCAGGGAAATGGATAGCACGAGATAGCCCTGTTCCTTGGCCGGCCAGATCACCTGATTTAACTCCGTTAGACTTCTTCTTGTGGGAAAATTTGGAGAACGTCTTTTACACTCAAGGGCCGAAAAACCCCGACCAGCTCCGGCAAATCATTACGGACGCCTGCTGAGCAGTTACACCTCGAATGCTTCTGCGCGCAAGACAATCTATTGGAAACCCGGCCCGAATGTGCATAAACCAAAACGGTCAACGCATCGAGCATTTTCTGCGATAAAACCTTGTCAGGGCAGTTGTGTTCTTATTATAGCGGTCTGTATGTGTCCGGCCTGCAAACTAATCTGCCCTTCTAAGGGCCACAAACACATTCATTCACTAACAATTTGCTTGAAAGCGGATATTGAACTTGCATTAAGCGCGGTACGTATTTAACAAATATTTCGAAAAATTGTAATCTTCGACCCCGGACACGACCCTCCCACCTGACTTGCAAGCCCACTCCGCAACGCCCTTTCCGCACGGCGCACTGGGCAACTTACAGCAAGCATTAGGTGTACTGCAGTCACAATATCAATTTAGTGTTTCGCCGACCTGTTAGGTTCATATGATCTAGATGGCACACGCATGTCTTCCAGTGTTTACTACGAGTAAAATATTAAGGCTTCCTATCGTGGTAAAGTGGAAAATACCAAGATATCGCGTTGTGTTGTCTAAGCATACCGGCAGGGCAGATGTTTTCAGTACAGAATGAAAAGTGGGTTGCATAAAACTACATTGGAAGAGGCTGCTGAATCATGCTATAAGTTGAACAATAATTTCATTGTGAACAAACACTGAATGTGTCAAACCTTATTCAAAGACTAAACCACAATAATCATAGAATAATTTATTGTACGTACAATAAATATAAAACAGTGTCCTCAACATAGTCCGGCCCCGCGGTGCAGGGGCAACGCATCCGCCTGTCACCTGGCGGCCCCGGATTCGACTCCCGCCCGGGTCATGGGCTTTTAATTGTAAATGATTAATATCCCTGGCCTGGGGACTGGGTATCTGTGTCGTCCTTAACGTTCCTTTCCTCACATTCAACGCTTTACACTTCCGCAATTTCCTAATACACGCAGGTTCCTAATATGTAGGCACAAAAGATCTTTCTAGGTCGACACCCCCGACAAATAGCATTTAAAAAATCCCCAACATAAATCAAAGAACACAACTGAAATTAAAAACGTAATACAAAACTAAATTTATAACAAAAACGAAAAATTCGTTGAATTATTTAACACGAGCTTTTAACTTTACTTCATCTGTTAAACATACATAATCATTGTAGACCGTTATACTTTTCGCACTTCAGTCTGCAAGCCTCTGTGAATTTACTAAACGTTGCCACATCCACTTGCAATTAGAGCTGTGACTTCTGTAATGATAATGCAATAACATATGTTATTCGGGATCTGACTGTATTCGAGAAGCCGTATATTTTAGATTACGTGTTTGCACGGCACTACTGACCTTAAATACTAATATGGATTGGACATAGTCAACGTGTTCTTCTGCTTATTTTAAAAGAGCCTAATTGAGTCTGTCGTCATCGATTTTATTGTGAAACATTCCTCTGTTGTAGCGCGTATGTGCTGTGTGTAACGGCTGAGCGAACTCCTACGCCATCTGTCTGTGAACTTGATTACTAGTCTTGTGTATACGGACTCTTATCACCAGGGCGCACAACATTCGCCAGACACTGCCGCTAGTGCGGACTACTTAGGAAAGAGGATGTCAGCCGTTAAAACTTGTAAGATGAAGGTCAACCCGACGGGAATCTGGTAACAAAAGGAACTCAACACCCCACTTATGGAATATTAGTGTTTAGTTATGGTTTAAAAATTTATAGTATGTAAGATTGCGTAGGCTTAAATTGTTTGTTGACGGTGATTGCCGGCGCATGGGTCAGCATGGGTGAGATGTTATCGTATATCTCTTCACTCCTGTAAGTACCTAATTGTAATATTCTTGGTGGGGTCATATTAGTCTTCATTTATGTGTCATTTAATTATTGCTCTTGGAATTATTGTGAGATTTTGGTTTACGTTCAACTCATATTCGCCATTTGTACACCATATTGGTGCCATTTAAATGATATGCCCATTGATTTGGCCGTTAACTTTGACAATCTTTGCTTTCCCAAAACATACTTCCCCTCTCTGATTAATTTGTATTCTGCTCGTGTGATGTGTTTCCTTGTGTTATTTCGATGGTGCGAGTATTATTTACTATTTAATTATCTTGCGGTTTGTGATATGGTAATCGTTGGCCCGTGTTCTTGCTAGTTTTCATTTTGTCATTCCGTTCTGGTTTATTCGTTTTAATCACGTTTGTTTCGACTCCGTGATAACCGTGTATTGACCTATGTGCTGCGTAATTACAATTTCGTCACCCTTTTCCTTTCTTACTTAATATATGATTATTATTATTAATATTATTATTATTATGTTGGTCTTCATAAAAGTTAAATCCGCTTTGGTAATTTATCTCTAAGTTATTAAGGTTTATATTGTTTGATTATTGCTATTTTGCATTAGTTCATGTTTGTCAAATTCGTAGTTATCCTTATTATATTAACTTACATTTACGTAGAACTTCATGCCAGCTGTAAAATATTACTGTTCCATACATAAATATTTTTTAAATTATGAGTCTACGTACTATTCGTTTAATTAAATTTCATATTAAGTAGGTTTTATTCCAAGCTTATATTTAAAAAATGTAATATTCTAAAACAGAAGTTCATTTAATATGTTATTTCGTGGCGTTTTAGGCATTCCGTGGTGGTGGGATCCTATCGTTTGTTCACCTTGTCTTAAATTCTCATTGGTTTATTATCTTATTTTTGCCTTGCCCAATTACGTTACTGTGTCATTGTTGTTCTTATCTTGGGGATTCTTCTTCTGTTCTTGCGTGGCGTCGCTAAAGTTGTTGTTATTGTTTTGATCTTGTCGTGAGATCTGACTCTGTGTGTGTGTTGACGCTTTGGGTTACCGGTCCTGGCCTGGTTTCTATTTTATTAACTATAAGTTTTAGTTTTAGTTGATTTATTATCCGTTGATTTTTTGGGATTTAAGTTTTAATTACTTGTGTCTGATTTTTTCTTCCTAATTTTTGTCTGGATATACTTGTGTTTTAGTTTCATGTCATGATTTATGGATATATGCCCCTGACCATTGTTCAGGTGTGTGATTCCTCCACTAGGAATTGTCATAAGCCACTCACGCTTACTCAGCCTAACTATTCGTCAAACATTTAATTTTTCTGAATTTGATTTAATGTTTAATGTCTGAGTTTTGTTAGTAAACAGAAAATATTTATTTTAAATTACTATATTGATTTTAATTTCATCGTTTTATTTATTAATTTTTCAAACATTTTATTATATTATTACTGATCTGTTTACTCATTTTTTTAATGTTATTCACAAAACAATTGAAAATTTTTCAAATTTTATTTAATCTAAATTACTACAAATTTAAATATAAGTTACTTTAAAGAAAGCTGGTGTTCTTCTTTGGATGCCTGGCTCAGCATTTTTCGGGGATCTAAACCTCTTATTTTATGTGGGGTGGGTTTTCAGTGCATTTCTTTGCTTCCACTTGTGTCCTGGTAAGTTTATATATCTGAATTGCTGTGTGTTACATTTTGATTTTTGCTTCCCTCCGTTTTTAACGTTACCCTATGGCGTTTGTTGAGCGTAACGTCATTCTTTGTCATCTCGGGGTTGCGTTCCAGTGGTAGCAGAGCGTGGTTCCTTTCTTGCACCTACGCTCAGTGGCTATTAACATAACGCTCGGCAAAGGATCACACCTGCTAATATTAACATTAAGTATTGTCTTAAACTTGGTAAAACTGAAGTGTTCCCAAGTAATTTGTGTTTTTCTGTTCGTTTTCATGTGTACTTGAGTACAACCTTTTTGGCTGTTGTCTTGGTGTTGATGTGCTTATGATTGAGCTCACCTTCTGTAAACTCAATCCCTGTTCCTGGCTGATCCGGTATGGTGTTTATGGAATCAAGTTACATACATTTGTGCTCTTCTTATTCTGGTCGTTCGATATCTGAGTGAGTCGATGACCCTTACATTATTTTATTGATGAATTTATTCATATTACATTATTTACTTAAGTGTTCTGGATTCAAAAATAATTTTGCTAAATTTTCTCCCACATTTTACAGTAATGAAATTGTGTCAGATGATATTAACACCATTTTCTTACTATTTTGTTTTGGTTCTAGTGAGAAATTGGCTGTGCATGTGGTTCATCTACTCCATTCGAAGAACTTGTATCTTGTGTTAACTTGTGTATATATTGCTTAACTTGTAAATGTTTATCCTGGTTCCATCTTCGGCTGTGGTCTAGATTAGGAGTTATAAATGTATCATAATAATATTTATTTTCCAGCGACAGCTCCCGCCTTGCTGTTCGGACTGAATATGTGAAATTTATTTACAATCTCGACCCAGGGTGATATTTCTTTTCAGCTGGTTACTTCTGCTATTCTGGTTTTCCCTATTTACTACATGTCATGGGTTCCCATTGTGAGATTTATTGACAAAGTGAGATGTCATTTGGTGGTAAAGGTAGATTGTGTTATGGGCACTTATCAGGGACTTTTGCTACAGGAATTTGTTCCTATTTTACTTACGGAAGTCTTGTACATGTTCCCTCTGGTGGCACTGTGTTGTTATTATGGCACTTTGTTGAATACTTGGATGAATATGTAGTGTAATGGTGATCCGAGTGAGCACCAGGTTCGAATCCTTGTCGAGGTGGGGATTTCCCGTAGCTCAAACTTCACGTCTATAGAATTCAACAGTAGCACTTCAACTGTTTTGTTTCATTTAAACGCCCAAACTTTAATATGCAATCGTGCTTGTTAGCTACCCAAGTAGAGGGACTACGTGTCCGAATACTAGTCGGGTCGGTTCAGTCTAAGAAAAAATGTAGAATTCTATTTTCCTGGTTAATACTGAGCTTTCAGTCCAAGAAAGTTCCAAGTTCGATATCCGTTCTTCTGTTGTTCAAAGGAGTCCTAGACTCGATCTCTGTGTAGGTAAAATATATTTGACTAATGCTGCTTTTGTTCAAGGGCGCACCCAAAAACGATCTCTGTTTTTGGCCCACTATTAATAATGATATTTGATTTACGACCTACTAAATACGTCTTGGAGTCGCCGAAGTGCCAGAGGTTAGTCCCGCAGTAGTTCTCTTTTAGTTCAAGGGAGTCCCGAACTCGAACTCCGTTTTAAAGCCTCAGAGATGCTTCCCAATATTACGCCCCCTATGAATAATGCATACGTGTTACACCTTACACCATCTCCCTAGTTCTACGTGCAGCCGCCATCTTGTTTCAAGTTCATCTTCTACAAATCTCAGGAGCAAAGCCCCTGGACTATGTCTCATCTTGTCTAGGTTAAGCCTGAGATCTAATCTCAAACTTGAGTCTCTAACGCCCTTTTAAGATTAAGCCTGGCTTCAAATGAGTGCCTGTTAGGTTAAGCTAGTTCTCTTGACCATAATCACGTTGGCAGTTAGGTCAAGCTGGCATTTGTGGGTATCAAACCTGGCTCTGTAAATCTAACGCCCTTAAGACTAGGATCGAATTCACGACCTGTAAGGTTAAGCTTACACGTTAGCAGTTTGGTCCAGCTTTCAATTGTTGGCATCGAATAAGGGTCTTAGGCCCTTAAGCCTAGGGTCGAATCCGGTGTTTGTGGGATTACGCTTGAACACGTAGCCAGTGTAACATCATGTGAGGTTAAGGGTTAAGTGTTAACCATCTTATTTTTCAAATCGCCCTCCAAGTAAGGTCATGTGAGGATAAGCATGCATTCCTAGTTAGCACATTCCATTAGGTGGAGGCCTCATCCAGGGCCTGTGCTGGCAGTGCCGAAGACCTGTCACAAACACCCCACTGCTTCCCATTCGCATTAGTATCCATATCATCCCCACATTTACCAGTCACCCTTTCGTACCCTTCTGTTCTATTTCCAACTCTCGCATTGAAATCGCCCATTAGCACTACCCTATCCTTTCTGCTGACCCTGACTACGATGTCAATCAATGCTGCATAACACTTGTCAACTTCATCCTCATTTGCGCTCTCACATGGTGAATACACTGAGACAATTCTCGTCCTAATTCCTCCCAATTCCAAACCAACCCCATCATTCGCTCATTTACGTATCTAAGAGAAACTATTTTGCCTGCAATAGTGTACCTGATAATCAGCCCTGCCCCACACTCTTCCCTTCCCTTTTAACACCCGTCAAATACACTTTGTAATCTCATATATCTTCCTCGTTATCTCCCATTACACGAATATCTCTTACTCCTAGCACATCCGGATGCATCCTCTTTGCTGACTCAGCCAGTTCTACTTTCTTCCTCCCATAAGCCCCATTAATATAATTAGCTCCCTATCGAATTCCATTTCTTTCCAAGGAGTCCCTCGCCTGTCACATGGGAGTGAACCTCCGCTACTCCCATGGGTCCGAGGCTTGCTTAAAATGTTCTGAGCTCGGTAAATTCGTGAAGCAGAATGCTACCCTACTTACACACAGTCCAAGTGAGGATCTCTCCTCTAACGGGTTAGGGAACACCGGTGGATTGTATAGTCGTAACCGCCTAAGCACAAGATGGGCCATGACTCAGAATATGTCCAATATGCCCACTCCCATTCCGTAGCAATTGGTATTCCGACTCTCAGCACCACTTACTAGGCCACTCAGTCGTTGCCCATGGTTCACGAACTAGGACGTCACTACAGTAACCCACGTCATGAACCATGCATCTGTTGAAAGCTTTTTAAAATATAACAAATATAAAGATCAAAATTTCCGTAAATTTGGGTGCTAAAGACACGAATGGACCCCCTCAAATTTAGTTTACATACAGATTAATAATTTTCTCTTCTCTCAGAGCGCGTATATGAGAATGTTTTCTGGCTACCGTGCTACCGCTTTGGTGCCGGCGCTAGAATAACATCCATCGCATGCCTTGTCTGTCGTAAGAAGGGACTAAAAGGCACCTCAGGTGATCTCACATTGAGAGCTTGGGTGGCCGACCACGGTTCGCTACTTGAGTCAGCATTCCACTTACATCAGCCAGTTTCCTCAATTTCCTCTTTCCTATCCGACGTACATTGATCAACTCTTGATCTTTTCCCTCCTCATGGCATTAGATTCGTGAAGCCACCTTCCTGGTTGTTGTATTTCTTTCACCTATACCTTCATTTTCCGAAATTTGGACCTCGTTCTATTTTCTCTTTCATGGCAAGCATAATTGGTGGCCATACTAATTTTAGTGATAAATGGAAGAGTATGTATAGGTACTCTAAGGCAGAAACAGGTTCCAAGAAGGACATTCCAGGAATCATTAATGGACAAGGGGAGTGTGTATGCGAGGATCTTCAAAAGGCAGAAGTATTCAGACAGCAGTATGTAAAGATTGTTGGTTACAAGGGTCATGTCCAGATAAAGGAGGTGACTAATACTAAAGAAGTATTAACATTTATCTATGACAGCAATGACATTTACAGTAAGATACAAAAGTTGAAAACTAGAAAAGCAACTGGAATTGATAAGGTTTCGGGGTATATACTAAAGACAATGGGTTGGGATATAGTACCATATCTCAAGTACTTATTTGATTATTGTTTGCATGAAGGAACTTTACCAAATGAATGGAGAGTTGCTATACAGTAGTAGCCCGTGTATATAAAGGAAAGGGTGATAGACATAAAGCTGAAAATTACAGGCCAGTAAGTTTGACATGCATGGTATGTAAGCTTTGGGAAAGCATTCTTTCTGATTATATTAGACATGTTTGCAAAATTAATAACTGGTTTGATAGAAGGCAGTTTGGGTTTAGGAACGGTTATTCCACTGAAGCCCAACTTACAGGATTTCAGCAAGATATAGCAGATATCCTGGATTCAGGAGGTCAATTAGACTGTATCGCGATTGACCTGTCTAAGACATATGATAGGGAAGATCATGGGAGACTACTGGCAAAAATGAGTGCAATTGGACTTGACAAAAGAATGACTGAATGGGTTGTTCTTTTTCTAGAAATAGAACTCAGAGAATTAGAGTAGGTGAAGTTTTATCTGTCCCTATAAAAATTAAGAGGGGAATTCCTCAGGGCAGTATATTGGACAGTTATGTTTTCTTATACATATCAATGATATGTGTAAGGAAGTGGAATCAGAGATAAGCCTTTTGGCAGATGATGTTATTCCGTACAGAGTAATAAATAAGTTGCAAGATTGTGAGCAACTGCAAAATGACCTCCATAATGTTGTGAGATGGGGAGTAGGCAATGGTATGATGATAAACGGGGGATAAAAGTGAGGTTGTTTCACAAATAGGAAAAGTCCTCTCAGTTTTAATTACTGCGTTGATGGGATAAAAGTTCCCTTTGGCGATCATTGTAAATACCTAGGTATTAATATAAGGAAAGATCTTCATTGGGGTAATCTCGTTGGCTGAATGGCCAGCGTACTGGCCTTCGGTTCAGAGGGTCCCGGGTTCGATTCCCGGCCGGGTCAGGGATTTTAACCTTCATTGGTTAATTCCAATGGCCCGGGGGCTGGGTGTTTGTGCTGTCCCCAACATTCCTGCAACTCACACACCACACACAGCACTGTCCTCCACCACAATAACACGCAGTTACGTACACATGGCAGATGCCGCCCACCCTCATCGGAGGGTCTGCCTTGCAAGGGCTGCACTCGGCTAGAAATAGCCACACGAAATTAATTTAATTGGGGTAATCACATAAATATGATTGTAAATAAAGGGTACAGATCTCTGCACGTGGTTATGAGAGTATTTAGGGATTGTAGTAAGGATGTAAAGGAGAGAGCATATTTGTCTCTGGTGAGACCCCAACTAGAGTATGGTTCCAGTGTATGGGACACTCACTAGGATTACTTGATTCAGGAACTGGGAAAAATCCAAAGAAAAGCAGCTCGATTTGTTCTGGGCGATTTCTGACAAAAGATTAGCGTTACAAAAATGTTGCAAAGTTTGGGCTGGGAAGAACTGGGCGAAAGAAGACGAGCTGCTCGACTTAGTGGAATGTCCCGAGCTGTCAGCGGAGAGATGGCGTAGAATGTCATTAGTAGAAGAATAAGTTTGAGGTGCGTCTTTAAAAGTAGGAAAGATCACAATATGAAGATCAAGTTGGAATTAAAGAGGACAAATTTGGGCAAATATTAGTTTATAGGAAGGAGAGTTAGGGATTGGAATAACTTACCAAGGGAGATGTTCAATAAATTTCCAATTTCTCTGCAATCATTTAAGAAAAGGCTAGGAAAACAACAGATAGGTAATCTGCCACCTAGGCGACTAAATGCACATCAGTAGTGAGTGATACTGATTGATACTGTTAATAGAAGATGGTTGCCTAGTTGTACTTCCTCTTAAAACAACAATCACGACCACAACCACCACCACTACCGCCACTCCTTGTCCGACTCACAGATTTCTTCCGAGACCACAAGTGAACCGGACACGCAGGGAATATTGTTGTTGTTAATATTTGGGTCATCGGTCCATCGACTGGTTTGTTGCAGAAGAAACTGTTACAGACTGCACCTTATGCCTCGGCCTTCCCCAACCATTCTAACCACGTACACTTCTTTCAAAGCCGAGCATGTGGCCGCTTGCATTCGAGATATACTGTAGTTGGTTCCAACCGCACTGTCGGCAGCCAAGATGATTTCGTGTGGTTTCCCATTTTCACACCAGGCTGTACCTTGAATATGGCTACGGTCGCTTCCTTCCTACTCTTAGCCCTGCCCTTTCCCATCGTCGCCATAAGGCCTATCTGTCTCGTTGCGGCGTAAAGCAAAGTTGCAATTTCAATAAGGGGGAATAGCAAATATTGCAACACGTATCGACGAACTTCATTGAGTAGTATGCCACTGGCATTTTGGAACGAAGGTTTTGATCAGTGGTTGAAAGTAAGTCGGATTAAAACCAGTGTGGTTTCAGTACACAGAGGGAATGTCAGGATCAGACATTCAGTATGCCAGATGAGGTGTCCACTGGCATTTTGGAACGAAAGTTGTGGTCAGTGGTTGAAAGTAAGTCGGATGAAAACCAGTGTGGTTTCAGTACACAGAGGGGATGTCAGGGTCATTTAGTATGCCAGACGAGGTGTCAACTGGCATTTTGGAAAGAAGGTCTTGATCAGTGGTTTAAAGTAAGTCGGATGAAAATTAGTGTGGTTTCAGACCACAGAGGGGATATCAGGATCAGACATTCAGTATGCCAGACGAGGTGTCCACTGGCATTTTGGAACGAAAGTTGTGGTCAGTGGTTGAAAGTAAGTCGGATGAAAACCAGTGTGGTTTCAGTCCACAGAGAGTATGCCAGGATCAGACATTCACTATGCTCCAGGTAATTGGAAAATGGTACCAGAGGTATAGACAGTTATATTTATGTTTCGTAGATTCAGAGAAGGCATATGGCAGTGTCCCGAGAGAAAAGGCATTCGCCATACTGGGGAACGATGAGAGTAAGTGCAGAAAATTAAAATAAATCAAAGGAATTTATGTTGAGAACTGGGTTGCGATGAGAACTGATGGTAGAATGAGGTCTTGGTTCAAGACAGTTACAGGGGTTAGACAAGGCTGTAATCATTCATCTTTGTTGTTCATAATTTATAAGGATCATCAACTGAAAGTTATAAACTGGCAGGGTCGGATTAGTTAGGTGGAAATATAGGAAGCAGTTTGGCCTATACCGACAATTTGGTCTGAACGGCGGACTGTGCTGAAAGCCTGAACTCTAATACCGTAGAACTTGAAAATAGGTGCAAGAAATGAAATATATTTAGCCTTGCCAAGACTAAAGTGATATCAGGAGGTAATAAACCTAAGAGAATTGAGTGGCGAACGCAAAGCTGAAACAGGTAGAGAATTTCAAGTGTTTGAGATGTGTATTTTTTTAGGATGGTAGTATAGCCACAGAACTAGTTACAAATTTAGAGGATTGTGGCGGCGTATAGTAAATTCACAGAGGATTGCAGACTGAACGCTGAAAGGCATAACAGTCTATAATGAAGATGTATGCAGGTGTGTCACACTGCATGAAATATCTTAGTTACATTAGCAAATAAGAAAGGTAGGAATTTATTGCGTCAATTAATCAGCTGAATCTGAATTAGGAACCTTAACCCAATAACGAATCCAACTCCTCAGCTTGTACAATCCTAGCGATACGACTTGCTTAAACATTCAATATTGGTAATTATGATGTGGACCAGTAAGTGCTGTTACATGTCACACTATTACATTGATAAATGCATTATTATTATTATTATTATTATTATTATTATTATTATTATTATTATTATTATTATTATTATTATTATTATTATTATGTTGGTAACAATGAATGCAGGAGTCAAATGATTTAGGTCTTAAATGAAATGAGATTTACCGTTTGGGAGCTGGAGCTTCTTCTTCGGCGTTGTCACTTTCCTCCCTCTTCCTTTTCCTGACCCTATCTTCAGGACTTCCTTTTCCTTCATCCTCATCTTCCTCTTCTCTCTTTTCATCTCCTCTGCCTCCCCCACATCTTCTTTCTTCTCCCTCGTACTCTACTTCGAGTGGATTTGTGGATAATCCGCTTTTATCTTCTTGTTCTGCAGCTGAAGGTGAAAGCAAATGTCATAAGTTTGGGTTAAAGGAAAGTTAGCGCAACGAGAGGTAATAACGTCACATTCAGCTCAGGATACTGTGGTCACCAGCGACTCATGACATACAACTGCAAAGGGCAGAGCAGTTGTTAAGATTTATTAAAGCTTACAGACTGTTTTCCCCTGTGGGTGAGGGCGGTAGAATAATACCCACGATACCCCTACCTGTCGTAAGAGGTGACTAATAGGGGCTACAAGGGCTCTCAACTTGGGAGCGTGGGTTGGCGACTACGGGGCTCTTAGCTGAGTCCTGGTATTGCTTCCACTTACTTGTGCCCGGCTCCTCACTTTCATCTATCCTTCCCGACCTCCCTTGGTCAACTTTTGTTCTTTTCCGACCCCGACGGTATTAAACACTCTAGGCCTAGGGAGTCTTTCATTTCCATGCCCTCCTGGCCCTTGTCTCTCTTTGAGCGATATCTTCATTTGACGAAGTGTCGGATCCCTTCTATTCCTTCTCTCTGATTAGTGTTATATAGAGGATGGTGCCCAAATGTACTTCCTCTTAAAACAATAGTCACCACGTGCGCCTCCTTACAGACTGTTATACTGAATGATTTCAGCGAAACTGAAAGCGAGTAAAATTAAAGAAACGTTATTCGTTTTGAACGCGTGAACTGGCAGAGTTTAAAGAATCACGGTTATACTGTTGCCCTGGCCCACCCGATCACCGGACTTGACGCCAGGATGCCATTTGCGCCTTTTACGCGTCGATATCGTCACACATGGAGCAAGTTATCAGTGCCAATTCCTTACGGTGAATGCGAACATAGTATATTATACACTGACTGAGCAAATGTAATTGGATAGCGGAGCACTGCTGCGCAGGTGTGTTGTCTGCGCACCACACGCCCCCTGTGCCAGCGGCAGTTGTATAGGGGACCTTGTGAGCAGTGGCTGTGCATGTGACAGCTGTAACATGGAACGTCGTCGTGAGCTGACACCGTTTGAACGGGGTATGGTGGTCGGTGCCCGACGGATGGGAAGTGCGATTTCGGAAGTGGTGCGGGAATTCGGCTTCACACGATCAACCGTGTCCAGGGTGTATCATGAATGGTTGAATGCGGGTGTCACCGTCCACAACAGACGAACGACCGGCCGTCCAGCGACCCTCGATGACCGTGACCGGCGACATCTGAGACGGATTGTCAGTAGTGACACAGGGCAACCCTACAATAAATCACGGTTCAATTCAACACAGGCCGTGCTAGACATGTCTCCCTATGCATAATCCGTAAGAACATGGGTTCTATGGGGTATGGGAGCCAGCGCCTCACACGGGTGCCACAGTTAACCCAACGTCATCGGGCACAACGCCGCGCATTTGTCTCCAGTCACCAGGGATGGACACTGGAACAATGGCGTAACGTGATATGGTCGGACAAATCACGATTTCAACTGCACCATGCCGATGGGAGGCACCGTGTATGGCACAAACCACATGAAGCGATGGATCCCGCCTGGCTCGAAGGCGTGGTCCAAGGCGCTGGTGTCTCTGTTATGGTCTGAGGTGCATTTTCCTGGTATGGAATGGGCCACCTAGTTGTTCTGGAAGAGACTTTGAATGGCACGCGGTAAGTTGAGCTGCTCGGAGACCATCTCCACCCATTTTAGGCCTTCCAGCGCCCAGACGGTTCTGCGGTGTTTCAAGATGATAACGCGCCGCCATATCGCTCCCACGTCTCCCGGGAATGGTTCCAGGAACATGCAGCGGAGGTCCAACGACTGCCATGGCCACCCTATCGAGTATATCTGGGATGTCCTGAAACGCAGGCTCCGTGCCATGGATCCTGCACCCACGAACAGGCCAGCATTGGCGGCCGCTCTACAAACGATTTGGTGTCAGCTGCGTCCAGAGGACTACCAGGGACTTGTCGACTCACTTCCACGGCGTCTCACTGCAGTTCGCAGGGCCAGAGGAGGCCCCACACGATATTAGGTGACTATCATATGACATTTGCTAAGTCAGTATATATTACACTCCTATTGTTAAAAGGACACCTTATAGACTAGAGATAATTCATATGCACAGTACACGTTCATTAGTATATTCGTATTTTGTGCATCCTTAGAGCTGAGAGTAGGAATAACTGGCGGCTGACTCTTTAATTTTACACTGACTGACAGAGCAAATGCAACACCAAGAAGGAGTGGTCAGAACTTTATACCAATTGCAGGGTAGACTGACGTCACTGAGGTATGCTCATGATGTGAAATGCTTTGCTAAGGGCTTTACGTCGCACCGACACAGATAGGTCTTATGGCGACGATGGGATAGGAAAGGCCTAGGAGTTGGAAGGAAGCGGCCGTGGCCTTAATTAAGGTACAGCCCCAGCATTTGCCTGGTGTGAAAATGGGAAACCACGGAAAACCATCTTCAGGGCTGCCGATAGTGGGATTCGAACCTACTATCTCCCGGATGCAAGCTCACAGCCGCGCGCCTCTACGCGCACGGCCAACTCGCCCGGTGATGTGAAATGCGCCGCTGTGCTGCGCACGTAGCGAACGATAAATGGGACACGGCGTTGGCGAATGGCCCACTTCGTACCGTGATTTCTCAGCCGACAGTCATTGTAGAACGTGTTGTCGTGTGCCACAGGACACGTGTATAGCTACGAATGCCAGGCCGCCGTCAACGGAGGCATTTCCAGCAGACAGACGACTTTACGAGGGGTATGGTGATCGGGATGAGAAGGGCAGGTTGGTCGCTTCGTCAAATCGCAGCCGATACCCATAGGGATGTGTCCACGGTGCAGCGCCTGTGGCGAAGATGGTTGGCGCAGGGACATGTGGCACGTGCGAGGGGTCCAGGCGCAGCCCGAGTGACGTCAGCACGCGAGGATCGGCGCATCCGCCGCCAAGCGGTGGCAGCCCCACACGCCACATCAACCGCCATTCTTCAGCATGTGCAAGACACCCTGGCTGTTCCAATATCGACCAGAACAATTTCTCGTCGTTTGGTTGAAGGAGGCCTGCACTCCCGGCGTCCGCTCAGAAGACTACCATTGACTCCACAGCATAGACGTGCACGCCTGGCATGGTGCCGGGCTAGAGCGACTTGGATGAGGGAATGGCGGAACGTCGTGTTCTCCGATGAGTCACGCTTCTGTTCTGTCAGTGATAGTCACCGCAGACGAGTGTGGCGTCGGCGTGGAGAAAGGTCAAATCCGGCAGTAACTGTGGAGCGCCCTACCGCTAGACAACGCGGCATCATGGTTTGGGGCGCTATTGCGTATGATTCCACGTCACCTCTAGTGCGTATTCAAGGCACGTTAAATGCCCACCGCTACGTGCAGCATGTGCTGCGGCCGGTGGCACTCCCGTACCTTCAGGGGCTGCCCAATGCTCTGTTTCAGCAGGATAATGCCCGCCCACACACTGCTCGCATCTCCCAACAGGCTCTACGAGGTGTACAGATGCTTCCGTGGCCAGCGTACTCTCCGGATCTCTCACCAATCGAACACGTGTGGGATCTCATTGGACGCCGTTTGCAAACTCTGCCCCAGCCTCGTACGGACGACCAACTGTGGCAAATGGTTGACAGAGAATGGAGAACCATCCCTCAGGACACCATCCGCACTCTTATTGACTCTGTACCTCGACGTGTTTCTGCGTGCATCGCCGCTCGCGGTGGTCCTACATCCTACTGAGTCGATGCCGTGCGCATTGTGTAACCTGTATATCGGTTTGAAATAAACATCAATTATTCTTCCGTGCCGTCTCTGTTTTCTCCCCAACTTTCATCCCTTTCGAACCACTCCTTCTTGGTGTTGCATTTGCTCTGTCAGTCAGTATATAAGACTACTCCTGGCAGAAATCAAGAACATCACTAGCTAGTCTTTCAACATCTACTGCCTTGCATGTCCAGTCTCCATCAGTATTTCTGCCATTATCAGTGATTATCATTTGCATTTAGGTGAGTACGTTTGCATGTTCTTTACAACTACAGCGCCACGCTTTGTTCAGCTCTCTAATACCGCGTAAACTTGTCATTTTCCTATTCCAATACATATTGCCTATTCCCGTTTCCCGATACGGGCTAGGGGATGACGTGAGTTGAAATTATATGGCATGTTTTCGCAGCTCGTTGCATTTTCTGACGACAATCTCAGACGTGAAGCTAATGAAAATGAAAGTGGGTAAGGAGCTGTTTCCTGGAGTTGAAAATTGGAAATCCGGAATAAAACATTCTGAGGAGAGTCGACGATGGGGATCGAACTATCTCGCCTCCAAAATTTGATTCCATTCTCGAAGGACGTTAAAACTCCGCTCGGTGAATGCGAACATCGAATATTATATACTACACTCGTGTTCATAAAAAACAGAACGCCTTGAAAGACTAGAGATAGTTCATATTCACAGGTCACGTTGATTAGTATGTTCTGCAGAAGAGATCAGCATTTCAGTCACCCAGGTTCAGCATATGTCCTGTTGCCTAGTAGGCACTGGGTCCTCCATGGGCAAATGGCGTCCTGGCGACAAGTCCGGTGATCGGGTGGGCCAGGGAAACAGTGTGACATTCTGTGACAACAAGAAGGCACGTGTTCTTGCAACAACATCTGGTTGCGGAATGTTCTGCTGAAATAAGGCGTTTGGGGTGTCCGTACTGAAAGGATATGGCCACGGGTCGCAGGATGTCATTCACGTAGATCACACTGGTCACAGCGCCCTGGACAAGCACTAACTGTGATTTGTGATTGTACCCAAAAGCACCCCACATCATAAGGCCTTGAGTTGTGCGAATGCAGTCAATGTGAAGCCTCTCCCCCTGTCTGCGGCGAACCAAAATGTGGCCATCATTTTCAAACAAACAGAACTTGGATTCGTTCGAAACAGTATCCGCTGCCATTCCTGTACCCAGTGACGTCGGTCCATACACCATTGCAGTCTAACGTGTTTATGCGCATTAGTCAAAGGTAGGTGGTAACCCAGACCGCAATATACGGCGACGGGCTGTCACTCCTGAGAGTGTACGACTTATTACACTGTTCCACTGTTGCGCCAGAGCCGAGGAAGACGCAGATCTGTCCCGCAATGTCATGCGGATGAGGTGTCGATCTTCTCGGAGGGGGGGGGGGGGGGTGTCTGGGTGGTGCGACCAGACCGATCTCGTCGTGTTCTACGGCCTCCTATGAACCATTCTGTACATACCCGTTGCACTGCCGACACACTTCGTCCCACACGAGCAGCATTTTGCCGGATGGATGCATCACGTTCTCTCATGTCAATAATGCGCCCCCCTTCAAACTCACTCATTTAACGGCACGGTTCTCGCATACATCTGCGAGGCATCCTACACGTCTGCTAAAGTCACACTGATCCATTACCTTCAGTTCATAGCGACGATGAGAGCCGCTGGCACATCTGTCGGTGGTGGTGCGCCGATATATCAACGTGGGCCTTGAACCTGAGGGCCGACATGGTTCAAATGCTAATCATTTCTTCAGAACATATTAATGCACATGTCCTGTGAGCATGAACTTCCTATCTCTAGTCGTTCAAGGTGTTCTGGTTTTAATGAACATAAGTGTATAAATCTGCAAATTGCTCAAATTAATTAGTGGTTCTGAATTTAAAAGCCTGGATGGCGCCGCAGTAGGGTGTTACTGTCACGGTAACGTTTTGAAACATAAGTGGATCAGAAGTTATAGGAGCTGTAAAGGAAATTAAGAAGTACAATAGACCGATAATTCACTGTACTGACGTTTTCTTTTTTCCCGTGTGGATGGGAGCGATATAATACATCCGCGGTATCTTAAGGGGCCAAAAGAGCGAAAAGGAGTTCTGTACTTGGGAACGTACGTTGGCGAATTTGGTTCCCTTAAGTGAGCCTGGCATCGCTTCCACTTGTTCTAGGCTCCTCGCGTTCATCCTTCCTATCCCACGTCCCTTGATCAACACTTGTTCTCTTCCAAACCCGATAGTATTCGCCATCACTTTCCAGGTGTGTGTCTGCTGCGGGACTCCTGCTGTCATCTCGCCACCAGCTGTGGTGTGCGGTCTCTCTGCCAGGTGGCTCTCGGTTGCAACTGGAGGAGCTTCTTCCTTCACCGCTCGTCGCCCTGTCTTGCGATCAGATCCGGCCAGCGCCACTTAAGCATTCCCATGCGTGAGTCGCACGACGTCTGCAACCCCAGTGGGCCTCGTCCCGCACTCTCTTCCCGAGCTTGGCTGTTTCGTGGCACGTTGGCAAGTGCTCTGTGAGAGTGCTGGCGTCCCAAGACCACATATGACTCAATGCTTTCTGTTTATGGTTAACAGACATAGCGGAGTCGTGAAGGATGAAACCCACTTTCCCGAAACATTCCATGTCGAGCAACTCGTCTCGTTATTTCCGCTCTCTGGTTCCTTTTACCAGATTTCATGTTGTGGCCAAGGTAAACTGGTTGTCACTAAGCGAGGTGGCCATGTGGTTATGGTCGCCAAGCTGTGAGCTTTCGTTCCGGAAATCGTGGGTGCGCATCTCACGGTCGGTGCCTCCGAAGATGCTATATCGTAGTTTCTCATTTCCACACCAGTCATATGCTGAGGCTGTACTTTAATTAAGGCCACTGAGACTACCAGTCCTTGCTTCGCCAAAAAGCTTCGATGTGTTAGTGGGACGCAAAACCACTAGAAAGAAACTGGTTGTCTGAGAAAAACAATCAGCCACGACTTTTCTAAAGATATGGCTCATAGGCCTAATTATGGTCATTTGCAATTTAAGACTATGCCAGGAACTATGTTAGTAGAATCATCTTTTTGCGCTAAGAAGGCATCGGTCCCTTCACTGAGTGATCTGTTAGAAGGGAGAGTGCCAGTCAGTGATATTTTATTCAGTATTGAAGGGGTCATTGAACATGTTTTAAAGAACAACAAGTCAGGAAAAGTAATGGTCAAGGAAGGAAGGCCCTATTTCTTCAGAATGTGGTGAAAAATTTACTACAAGGAACGGACTGTTTTGAAGAAAACAATAAATACAGGAGACAGGACAGTGCGGTGATTCCCTACAGAATGTCGTATTAATCAGTGATTGGGCTGGGCAAATACTGCCCCAGCGCTCCCCTCCTGTCGGCTCCCCTCCAAATAACACGGAAACGGTGAGAGGCCCCAACGCCCTCTTGTTCTTTCCCGTTCTGGGAAAACAGTTCTCCCAGTAAAAAGGCCACCGTTCCCGTTCAGAAAGTTCACCATCCACAGCGCGCTCGGTCGCCGTGTCTCCTTCCCCAGAGGAGACAATGGAGGCTGAGCCACTCATTATCCTGGATGGTAATGACGCCAATAGCAACGGTGGACAGAGTTAGGCGAAAAAACGACAAGCAATTGTCATAATTTCATAGCGCTACCTATCCGTACAATGGCATTGTACTCGCCCGGTATCCCTCGCTGGAAACAAGTCCCATGGTGGACCAACGGAAGTGCAGCTGTCATACATTATCACCGACGGGCTTTTAAACATTATCGTCGGTATCCTACGATTGCCGATCATATTGCATTTAAACGTCTGCGGGCTAAGGCCCATGTTTTGATTCGAGAAAATAATGTGTCTTCCATGAGGGCACATACTCCGTAATCACAAGTGTGGAAAAACTCCGTCGTATTGTCGGAGTACAGAATTTACCGTCAGTCTCTGCAATCTCCATTAATGAAGAAGTAGTGACAATTCTTTCAGTCATTGCTAATCACATCGTACCACATTTCGCAGATGCGTCCAGCTCTGAGAAATGCGACCCTCATTTCTGCCTAGAAGCGCGAAGCAGAGGCACACCTTCTTCCTTCTTCTCTATCGCTTCGCATTCCTATGAAAGTGATCGATGTCTCAATGATATCCTCACCCCATTCAACAGAATATGGAGGGAAGGAGCATTTACATCTCAGTGGCGTGAGGGAGTTGTGACACAGATTTCCAAGCCAGGAAAGGATAGAAAACTTCTGGATAGTTTTACGCCATTATGCCTTACAAGCAATGGCCTCTGTAAGCTATTTGAAAGGATGGTAAACCGGCCAACAGTAAGAGACGACTGAAAGGGGGACCAGGGCCTCTGATCATGGGAGTAAGGTTTGGCGACCACGGTCCCCCCACCTGAGTCTGGCGCTGCTTCCACTTATTTGTGTAAGGTTCCTCGCTCTTAACGTTGCTGTCTGACCTCACTCGGTCGACTCTTGTTCTGTTCCGAACCCGATGGTATTGGATTTGTGAGACCCAGGGAGTCTTTTCATTTTCGCGCTTTCGTGGTCCTTTGCTTTCTTTTGCCGAAGACTTCATTTATCGAAGTATCGGACCTCTTCCATTTTCCTTCTGATTAATGCCTGTAGGGGATGGTTGCCAAGTTGTTCTTCCTCTTAAAACAATAATCACCACCAGGAATTATCCGGCTCCATGGTTAAATTGTTAGCGTGTTGGATTTTGGTCACAGGGGTCCCGGGTTCGATTCCCGGCAGTGTCGGGTATTTTAACCATGATTGGTTAATTTCGCTGGCATGGGGGCTAGGTGTATGTGTTGTCTTCATCATTTTATCCTCATCATCACGTGCAGGTCGCCTATGGGTGTCAAATCAAAAGACCTGCACCTGGCGAGCTGAATATGTCCTCGAACACTCCCGGCACTAAAAGCCATACGTTATTTCGATTTTACCACCAGCACTTAGTTTTACATAGCAAGGACGGGACCTGACAACCCTCTCCACCATTTGGCTTGTGGAGTTTACAGTAATATGAAAATATCGTTCATGTAAATATTGCTTTTTATTTACTAAGTTAAAATGTATGTTTTCCTTTTATTATTATTAATGCAGTACATTGGAAGTATATCTTTCCTTAATACATCATAAATAACAACAGAAAATATCCATAACAACTTCATAAAGACAAAAAAGGCATTAAACTATCAAATAGGCTACGGAAGCTAAAATAGGCAAGAGAGGCGGAGTCCTACCTGTTCCAGACGTAAGGAAACATGTTGGTCACTATGTGACACTTCGATATATACATCTAGATTTTAAAAACGGCATTTTACCTGACTTCCGGGCTCTACTAAGTACTGTTCACATATCTACAGTAAAATAAATGTTTTGTCTGTACTTTGCTGAGAATAAAAAAAAAATGTATTTCTGTGTCGGACGATTCCACAGTAACAAAGAAATGCACTTTTTACTTTTCCGTCATGTCTGTCTGTCTGTCTGTCTGTCTGTCTGTCTGTCTGTCTGTCTGTCTGTCTGTCTGTCTGTCTGTCTGTCTGTCTGTCTGTCTGTCTGTCTGTCTGTACGCACATCACGAGAAAACGGCTGAAGAGAATTTAATGAAATTCGGTATGTAAAGTATGGGAATGAGCAACTACAATCTAAAATTTAATTCTCAAAAACTTATGTTATTAGTGGTCCTATCGATAAATAATTCATAAATAAAGTCATATGGAATTACATTTCCGATCATTTATGTCTAATACAGTTTACTGTATCGGCTGTGATTTGCGATAACATAGATATTCATGAATTTGTATTTTTGTTACTAAGTCCATATCAACGCCGAGTCAAGAGCAAATAGGTAAACAGTATTTATTGAAAATCAGTATGTAGAGTCAGGGAATAAGAAACTACAGTCTAGGCTATAAATAATTGTATTTACCCTGGAGAAATGGTAGGTTAGAGGAAGGCGCCTAAAATTTAATTTTTAAATACCTATGTCATTGGTCCTATCGAAAAGTACTACATAACAAAATTTATAGAGAATACAATTTATGAACATTTATGTTTTATTCAGTTTTGCCGTACTGACTATCTTACGAGTGATATTTCAGTCAGAAGAAAGCTAAATGTGAAGGCCTACAATTTCAACAATAACATTACATTAACCATTGTTTGCTGTGATATTCTTTGTCTCTTATGCTGCCACTCTTCTCCGATTGATGGGATTATTGCTGCGTCTCGAATATAACAGCCTGCTTGAATATTCGCGGTTTTAGCCGGGAAGTTGGATAACTTTCTTCTCTAGTTTACCTTTCCTCTGGTTCATAAACTTGGATACTACTGGTACGTAGCACACTGGTTCATCATCGTATTACAGCAATTCGATCCCTAAATTGACGAGCTGCCTGCGGCCTGGTCAATTCAGCTCTGGTACTTTTTACTGTTAATTCGGCAGCATAGTACTGTTCGTTAAAAGTGAGAAAATGTGTGGTTTTTCATTTGATTGAGTATTTTATGTGATAGCATTGCTTTTAATCACGACATTCATTCTGACGTCACTGTACAGTTGGGAAAACCACTAAGGTAGTTTTCCTGAGGGTGTAGAAAGGCAAGTGGAGAGTGAGAGTCTGCAATTATAATGAAAATTCTCTAACTTGATTGTGACTGATAGTAGGCAAGAGGGTCTACCATTACAATGTAAATTCCTTAACCCAGTCTTTACATGAGAAAAGACGTTTGGTGCCTTCCCCATTGCGTTTCTGGGGTGACGTTAAGAGCTATGCAATTTAATACAATCTTACTCACAACGTGTACACTACCTAATCTAGAATTCTGTATACAATGTAGAATTCCGTAGCGAAGCACGGGTACATCAGCTAGTATATTACTATATACTAGAACATTAGTTACTGGTGTATATGGCGCTGGAACATTTACACAGCCAGCACATTAAATGCTCATTTATTCTTTTTCATTCCTATACAGATCGAAGTTGAATCGACAGTCCCCTTTAAGCGAGTGAAATGAACCTCTTTAATGACGACTGTGGGTCGTTTAAGATTCTTAAAAAAAGTGGTATGAAGAAGAGTTCATATACATTTATAGGGTGCCATAGGGTGCTTGAAAGCAGGTAACACTGAGATAATAAGTGATACGAACCTTCAGTAACAATACCTCTTCTCCTCTTCCGCCTGCTTACAACTTGTTCATCTTCTTTCTGTAAGAGAAACACAACTTACATCACATCCTAGTGGAAAGCCTCCGTCGAAGAAACACAGACATCAAAAACATTCCAAAATATCATTACTATCGCTTTACACAGGTAGAAAGCGATGTCGAAACCCGGCTTCGAACTGCATTCTGTTCATTCACCACGACCTGGCTCAGAGTAGGCTATATGGTATTCGGTACAGGTTGAGAGAAATTTATGTTATTCATATTGTTATTCAAATCTCTGTCCCTCTAGAACACGTAGTAGAGTATAGCGTACTTTACACGTTTAGCATCACTAAGACAGAAGATTATAGGTTTATGAGTCTAGTGTAGATATAGTTTTATTTACATAGTTGTGTTGGTTAGTGGTGGTGATTGTTGTTTTAAGAGGAAGTTTAACTACAGGCAGGTAACCATCCTTTGTTGGTTAGTGTGTGTGTATAATGTCTCTGTGTAGTTCGAGGAAGACAAATGGGACAAAAATAAGGGCTGTGGAATAAGGAAGTGCGGAAATTGTGTCCAACGTGCGCTATTACTTTGAGGAAGACGAAGAGAGCGGTGCTACATTGTTGCTTTTACCACAAATCGTACAAAGAAAATCGTACAAAGAACTGATGACGCTACCGAAGTTTGTAAATACACGGTAGAGGCAGTTTGAAATGCGAAATGCCAGGCTAGGGAACAATCTCCTGAATAATGAAAACTTCAAATGCTGGGGAAAGAAAGCTATCGTTCTAAGCTACTGATGAAATTGAACATTTTCCAGCATGGTTTCAATCATCTTCATATTTATGATTTCCGCCGCAGTAGAATACCAGCCTACTCTTGCTATGCTACTTACTTCTCTCCGTGAATGCATGTTATTTAATGGAAATAAGACTTCACTGAACGTAGTACTGAAGGAACCAGGATTACCTAAGCGGCTGGAATGTTGAGGAATAGGGATATCGTAATGTGACGCTGCGGGTTTTTGAGTGAAGTTATGAATGAATATTGCATCGGCTGACTGGATGAAATGTAGATTAATACAAACCATACGTTAGGAAAACCCCGAGTAGACGATTCCGTGGAATGTACAATTGCCGTACCAATTGGAAAGTGGGGAAGAGTTATTGAATTTTTATCTGTTTAGATGTAATGAGGTCTAATAAATCTGGCGATTACAAAAGGTGATGAACAATGTTAATTTTTAGAACTGATATGAGTACTCGTTATTGAATTACCCGACTGAGAATTGCACAAAAATAATGGACAACGCTCCCTACAATTGCGTAATGCATGATGTCTCCAATAATTGCATCAAAAAGTCGGTTTTTGTCGAGTGGTTAAGGAGCCAAGATATTCCAGTGCTAGATGACATGAACTATTGCGGCTCGTGAAAGGAAATAAGCCACAATTCCTGGTGTATGTTGTGGACGAAATTGCAAGACGTCATGGTCACAAAGTTATTCGGGATCCTTCTGGCAGTATGGGTAAGGCATCGGTCACATGATTTACATACTGTCAGATTATAAGCAGCTCGGAGCACGGAGGGTGCTTCTCAACGGGTCGCGCCCTGTGGGTGAGGGTGGCGGAAGACATCCACAGAATCCCTTGCCTGTCGTAAGAGTCAACGGACTTTCCCCTGGGAGTGAGCAAGGTCCACTAACTGAATCAGGTTTCGGGCTCCCCGCCTTCATTTAGACTATCCGACCTCCCGTGGGAAATTCTTGTTTCTTTCGGACGAGGGCGGTTTTAGGTTTGCGAGGCCTAGTGTGTGTCTTATTTTCACGCCATTCGTGGCCCTTCCCTTTCCTCTGACACTATCTTTGCTCTTCTAAGGGTCGGAACTCTTCAGACTTCCTCCCCACTAGTGTTGATAGAGGGTAGTTTCCCAGCTGTACTTCCTCGTAAAACAATAATCTCCACCACACCTCATCAAGACGCGTACGAGGAAATCGGAAATTTTCCGGTTAAATGAGAACATATGAAATGTTCCGGAAGTCGTGAATGTGGAGTAACTGTAAAAAAAATACAGCAAAGGTGCGCCTGAAAGCTCAGGCACCGAACTTCCGTCAAAGCTGGTGACCTTCTGCTAGACCCATCGCAAGAGACTTCCTGTTCTACCTACTTCGAACAGACAGAAATGTCCATCGGCATGGATGATCCTCAAGCTCCAGTTTCTCTTCAACCATATCCGTAGTGTCGACAGGTCTCTAACCCTCATCCCAGGAATACAAAACTGAGTTCCAATCCTCTTACCACAACTTGAATTTGTGAACCCTCCATGGCTTAACGACAAGTAATAATTTCTTGTAATGGATAGAATGCCCACACAAAGCTGGATATAGATCTCGCTTTTCCTGCAATATCGCATTCAGTGTTGTCGAAACGGAGCACTTTAAAAACTTCAGTAAATAAATGCGGTCTTCCCCTAAACCCACATCCAGAGAATCGCTTGCTGATAAAATTCTCGATGAATAGGATTGTGGAGCTACTAATGCAAACTTAAAAGTCGGTACTAGTGACCTTAACACTACGACAGTGGCAAGAGGTAACTCTCGCGTCAAGTTACGAAATAAACCATGACTGTATAGTACCAACGTGCCAAATTAACAGTAACTGTAAGACATCGAATCGGCAAGTAGGGTTATGGTTAGCGACACTGAATCAAACCCAACACTTAGAAAATAACTATAAGTCATTACTAGAGCCCGGATTTCCATGCACTATCAAATCTCGAAATATGCATGCATTCATGCAGTATAATATGGCAAAACATGCACGATAAACTGAAAAATATGCACTATCAAAATGCAGTTCCTTTTGAAACTTTGTACAACTACGTAATTTCTCCTAATTGTCTTGATGTAAGCTCATCCGTTTATGTGTCAGCACATTCTTAAGCACTAAACATAATCTTTCTATGTAACAAGAAGTGACAGGTGCATACTTAAATGGAGACATTTGGGAGAAAGTGAGGTCAGACTGTACGTCTCTTGCATTTTCACTACAATGCGTCTTTTATAAGGTTGACGAATTCAAAATAAGTTTCGCAATGGATCAATTTGTTCAACCTATCTCTAGCTGCCGCAGTTACTTCTCCATGCGATGACTTCAAACATATTTGAATGCCCTCAGTAACTGTTAACGATTGTCTGCTGCGATATCAAAGACGTGTGACGAATTAGAATTCCGGGTAGGAAATTCCAGGACAACAACGGAAGAGCGTTCCATGCAAAACCAACGTTTGTAAGTCGCTGTCTCATTAACGCGGCGTCGCAGAAGTGCTATACGCCTACAAGTTTTGTTTTGTACGTCTAACATAGGCGAAAAAATGAGCCATCAATGAGGAATGCGCAATTTACGGTTCAGTTTATAGCAATGTATAACTGGAACACCTTAATTCTAAGAATTACAGAGATCGACGAGGGGACTTTCGGCTTACGTAAATGTTTACTCAAGCAACAGATAAGAAATATCTTGGTTAATTGGATTATAGAAACTCTACCGCATGTACTATGGTTGTCTCATACGATGCCAGGAATACATTCTTTCTGTCTCTTAGTAATAGACATACTATATAACGTGCAAAAATGTTCCCTAATTCTGGAAACCAACATTCATAAAAGGTACTATCAGGAAAATTAACGTTATATATATGCGCCAAAGTCAGAAAAAAGTCATATTATGCAATATAAACGTCCAAATATTCGCTATTAATAAAAAATCTTCAAAATATGCATTATGCATGAATTTTATCCTAAAAAGGCCAAAACATGCAAACATGCAGGGAAAAGAACGGTTGTTTGGAATCGTTAAGCCACAAAACGAATATTTGCGAAGTTTGAGAACTGTAACCGGCTTATTTAAAAACATGCATTTGCATGGAAATCCGGGCTCTAGTCATTACCTTCAGTATTAACAGGAGAGAAAGAGGAGGGTTGTACCCTTGGCTTACGTGCCAGGGAGTATACGAACTGGCAAATTTAACAGTGCCTTTCTTGAAGTTTTCCATATATTAATATATCCAGAACCAGGTGAAGTTCTATATTTTGTCTTTAGAGAATCAAGAAAACTAGCTTAAGAGCGATACAATGTAAACATTTATTGTGCCGTTTCAGAAAGCTACTAACATGGTTAAAAGATGTAGGAATCACGACCTCTGGCATTCTTCCTGTAATGCCCACACTGAAAATCTACAACCCAAGGATATGCTCTTATAAAACATTGTATGACGTTTGAACATTCTTTTGAAGTCCTTCAAGCACCTACATCGACAACATTAAAATTGTTATATTTTCTTTTGTTCACTTAATTGTGAATGATTTTTTTCTGTACATTTCAATCTTAAGTCTCTAACAATTCTTTTTTCTTCACCAGCTTTCAGCAACGTACATGTACGGGCTTTGTTTTTATTTTTCGCTTGGTTCATTTCATTACTAATTTAAAGAACGTAATAGTAAACAAATCAAAACACTAAATCAAAAAACTGATCCCATCCAATTTAAACCTGGTATATTGCAAAGTTCTCCACTATCTCCTGCTCTGTACAATTGAGGAATGGATGGCATTGTTGTAAAATAATCTTAAGCATGCATAGCTAATCAATTTGGTTTCTCTCTTATCAAAGGAAAGACTGACAATCATGAGTTTTGCAGATGACACGGTAATCATTGGTAACAGCATGCATCAGCAGCTAAACTGGCGAACTGGTGTCGAGAGCAATGCTTCTAAATCTGTATTTGTATGCGTCAAGAAAGGGAATTATTCAGACGAAAACCTCAGTAAAATTCAACAAGGAATAAGAACACAAGCCCGTGGTGAACCAATACGTTATCTAGGCGTAAACTTCTTCGGTGAACTGATATTTAATCCTCAAACCACGTTGTAAAAACTACAAAACCGAGTAAATATTCTTGTTAATTCATCTTTGCTGCAAGCAGAACAGAAATTGCAAATTCTAAAATCTCCAACACATTCGTATATCCATTCCAGGCAGCACCTCTGCACAAACTTCACCGATGCAGATAAGATAATGAACGAACGAACGAATGAATGAATGAATGAATGAATGAATGAATGAATAAATGAATGCTCTTCCCTCCGAGTTATGGATGACCACCAACTGAGGAAAGAGTTTATTGTAATCCAAATTATTACATTTATTTCATATTGATAGTACTTTAAAATACTTAAGATATTCCAGGTTGTGAAATGTTATAATAACGTTAGACATTCAATAATAATGGCGTGTGGTCTCCGAACAAGTCTGGTGCAGGTCTTTCGAGTTGACGCCGTATTGGCGCGTCTATCAGGACGAGGCCCTACATGTGATGAATTCTAATGCTGAAGACAACACACACACCCAGTCCCCGAGCCATCGGAAGTAACCAATGAAGGTTAAAATCCCCGATCCATCCGGGAATCGAACCCTGGATCCTCTGGATCAAAGGCCAGCACTTGAACAATTTAGCGATTGAGCGGGACACACATCCAATAAATAGTGTATTTCTTAGACCTTAATCATTTTTTGAGTCCAGAGTACCTCCTCTTTTGTATTTATACTAAGTTCACATATGAATGAACGAAAATAACGAAGAGAACTCCCACCAACCGCGGGAGAGACCATTCGTCCATCGCAATCACATGCCACTAGATTTGTTAGTATTAAAAAATACTAAAATTATTCCAGCTAACAAACTGTAACAAAACATCTTTAAACTATGATTTACCGCCACAGAACGTACTCTATGAACGTTATTTAGTCATATCTTTGGAAGGTATTTCCTCAGGTATATCTAAGTTTAGATGACAACAAAAAGCACCTGAAAGCGGTCCTTGAACTACCGACCGATAAGTTAAGTGATATGCTATACACGGCAAGGATTTAAAAGGCCTTGCTCCCTTTTACGCCTCTTGAAAAGCTCACCTTCAACGTCTGTCAGGTTTTGAGCAGAAAGAACAACCCTTATATATAAATGGCAAAAACGACGTAACAGCAGGGATTTTTCACTGCTTGAATTAACTTGGGACTAAAGGGACTGACCTTATCATCAACAGTGGCACTCAGTTTCCTAATGATAGGACGTTTCGTCCGAATAGCAGTCACCTGCCCCATAAGCGTAAGGGTGTCACATTAACCAGCTAATAAGAGGATATTGTCGGCATTTCTAAATGAGTGACGTAAACTCATCACTTTAGTGGCTGTTGCGTAAAATACTTTATTTCTTAGTACGGATAATTTATGCATTTTAAATTAATTTTTTTATGAATGATTTTGATTTGTTGATCCGTCGTGAATCAAATCGTCCATGTTTGAGCCATGAATTGACGTTCCCTTGTTTTGTTGTTCGCGTCTCACTGTGAAATATATGGGAGTTATATTGTAACCACGGGGGTGAAGGTGATGTACGACAAAACTGCAACAGGCCGTACTTCAGGGCCATGCCACTTGGAAGCGCTGCAAGGGGAAGAGTCGCGTGGTGATTGGCTGGCTTGGCCTCGTGGCCTATGCTCGTAATCACAGTCAATAATTGGAAAATGGCGATGGCGAATGAGTTCTATACGGCTTAATATTATAGAAGAAGTTGCGACGTAGAAGGATTCTGTTAATTCTTTCGGATACTATTAATGTCCAGGTATTGCTATATGTTTGAGTTCTGTAGTTTTGCAGTTTCATTATAAGCTATATGTAGTCAGAACATAAACGCTGTGAGATGTTATTTTCTGCTGAAAGATGCTAAGCACAGCGCAGGTAAGTTATGGAAATGTACTTATAAATAGTGTATTAAATCATACTTTTTCATTCCTTCCATTTCCTTGTATTCAGTTTTGAAACTTTGTTTATTTCAGAGAGGTAACACCTTGAGATTAAAGTACTCCTGCAAGTTTTCAGCATGTACAAGTGGCTGTTATGTCGATATGACTGGCAATCTCAACATCAAGAATAAGCATTTTTATAAAGAAGGATTCTCTGAAGCAGTGGAAGCATGTGTGTCGTGTGAGTGATGGTGTAAATTGTTCTAGTTTTTATGTGTGTGAAGTTCTTTTTCTTGAGAAGGACCTTATTAACTACCGGCACATTAGGCACCAATTAAATAATGATGATGTTCAATCAATCAATCAATCAATCAATCAATCAATCAATCAATCAATCAATCAATCAATCAATCAATCAATGATCTGCGTTTAGGGTGGTTGCCCAGGTGGCAGATTACCTATCAATTGTTTACCCAGCTTTTCTTTAATATTTTCAACAAACTTGGACATTTATTAAACATTTCCCTGGATAATTTATTCCAGTCCCTTACTCCTCGTGCTATAAATTAATATTTGCCCCAGTCTGTACTCTTGAATTCCAACTTTATCTTCATATTAAACATGTAGAAATTATCCCCTGTAATTGATGTAACTTAGAAATGCCTAAGTAATAGCATGGCATAAAACAGAAATGTGGGCCTAAATGAAATTTCAGTAATTTCAGAAAACAGGATTTGTAACCTAGATCTTTCAGTATTAAGTGATATTGAAGAGATTGAGATTCGAGAAAACACACAAACTGGTGTGGATGAAGATGAGTATCATATTTTGTCAGTAAATCATTTATCTGTGCTCAGTTACAGAATGCTAACAAAGCTCCATCTGGTATGTGGTGGAATGAGGATAAAGGGTATGGCACTTTCAATTTATAAACGTGGGCCTCGCTTATATCGATATTTGGCTACTCGATAATCTCTCTCTGTCAGGCCTTTGAAGTCTTTACCATCTCAAATACCTTAAAATGCTGAAAGTTGAGGTTCTGAAATGTCTGATATTGACAAATACTGTGCCCTCCTATTTCATGAAATGTCACCAGAAAAGGGGTTGTATTATGAGGCTAATGAACAATGTATATGTGGGTATAAAGATCTTGGTCCTTTAGGAAGTTCACCTGCTCTAGCAAATCATGCATTAGTTTTCATGTTAAGAGGTATTCACAGAACTATAATAATTTCGTGTGGCTATTTCTAGCCGAGTGCAGCCCTTGTAAGGCAGACCCTCCGATGAGGGTGGGCGGCAAATACTGTGCCCTCCTATTTCATGAAATGTCACCAGAAAAGGGGTTGTATTATGAGGCTAATGAACAATGTATATGTGGGTATAAAGATCTTGGTCCTTTAGGAAGTTCACCTGCTCTAGCAAATCATGCATTAGTTTTCATGTTAAGAGGTATTCACAGAACTACAATAATTTCGTGTGGCTATTTCTAGCCGAGTGCGTGGGTATAAAGATCTTGGTCCTTTAGGAAGTTCACCTGCTCTAGCAAATCATGCATTAGTTTTCATGTTAAGAGGTATTCACAGAACTATAATAATATCGTGTGGCTATTTCTAGCCGAGTGCAGCCCTTGTAAGGCAGACCCTCCGATGAGGGTGGGCGGCATCTGCCATGGTGGGTAACTGCGTGTTATTGTGGTAGAGGATAGTGTTATGTGTGGTGTGTGAGTTGCAGGGATGTTGGAGACGGTACAAACACCCAGCCCCCGGGCCATTGGAATTAACCAATGAAGGTTAAAATCCACGACCCGGCCGGGAATCGAACCCGGGACTCTCTGAACCGAAAGTCAGTACGCTCACCGTTGAGCCAACGAGTCGGACATTCACAGAACTTGGAAACAAATACTGTTATTGCCTGTTATTTCACCACAAATTCAGTACCAGCAAGTAATGTAGCCTTTCAACAGCAGATTGTATTTGTTATAAGTAAGAGTTGAAAGCTGTTTGCACAATTTGTGACCATGGCTCGAGAAATCAGAAAGGATTATCAAGATAATCTAGATAGACCCAGTCCAGTCCATTTCATTTTTTTTTTTTTTTTGAATAGTGAACCAATAGTTGTCATATATGATGTTCCCCTTCTTCTGAAAAATACCAGAAGTGCCTTAATTGAAAATAAGATTCTGGTTAATGATCACAGTGTGGTAAAATTTAAATACATTAAATATTCAACATAGACCAAGAGAAAAGATTTAAAACTTTGCCCAGACTGAGAAAACAACATTTCAACTTCCATAGCTATGTAAGAATAAACGTTAGAGTTGCTGCTGCACAGTTAAGCCATACTGTGGCAGCTGTAATTGAAACATATGTAGCTACTCAAAGTGTTGCCCTCAGAAGCTATATACACAGCAGAATTTGTACAAGCAAGTAACAACCTTCTGGATTCTTGGAACAGTTGCAACCAGAATGCTCATGAAAGTAAGATGTCTAGATGAGCCCTTTCAGGATATTCTCCAAACATTGAGTTTTGTAAAACTATTCTAAAAGAAATAGGTACCTGGAAAATAAGAGACCTTACAGCTGGTAGAGATAAAACATGCACATTCAATTTCATTTCTGGGTGGCAGATTACTAAAAGATCTATTATGTTTTTGTGGAATAGGTAGAAGAAAGTAGGATTCAGGTATCTTAATATGAAAGCTTAGGGAAAGCAGTATGTTGCATATGACAGCATGGCATTTCCAACACAAATCCTACAAGTTTTCAGTTTGTAATACCTTTAAAAACCTGTATTGGAAATAATATGGCTTTGCCCTTCAAGACTATAGGTAAGTGTAAGAGTGATAATTGTTTTCCCCTTAGCAACCCAGGAAAACGTAAGTGGCACTGGCTTCGTTGATCGTGAAGGTATAAATCTATATACATAAAATAAGAGTTTTGTCTGTACATTGCTCAGAATTTGAAAAGAATTGTATTTCTTTATCGGTCATGTCCACAGTAACAAGGAAATGCACTTCTTTCTTTTCCGTAATTTCTGTCTGTCTGTCTGTCTGTCTGTCTGTCTGTCTGTCTGTCTGTACGTATGTACACGCATCACTAGAAAACGGCTAAAGAGAACTTAATGAAAATCGGTATACAAAGTCGGAGAATAAATCTCTACAATCTAGGATATAAATAATTTTATTCACTCTGAATGAAATGGTAGTTTAGGGGAAAGCCTAAAATTTAATTTTCAAATATTTATGTCATTAGTGGTCCTATCTTAATAAAACTTGGTATGCAAAGCCGGAAAATAAACAGCTACAATCTAGGCAATAAATAATGTTATTCACGCTGAGTGAAATGGTAGTTTAGGGGAAGGCCTAAAACTTAATTCTTAAAAATTTACATTATTAGTGATCCTATCTCATTGAAAATAGGTATGCCAAGTCGGAGAATGAGCCACTAAAATCTAGGCTATAAATAATTTAATTCATGCTGAGTGAAATGGTAGTTTCGTGGAAGGCCTAACAATTAATTCTCAAACATTTCTGTTATTAGTGGTCGTACCGATAAATACTACATAACCAAAGTTATATAGAATTAAATTTCCGACCATTTATGTCTTATACATTTTTACCGTAGCAGCTGTGATAACACAGATATTCATGAATTTGTATTTTTGTTGCTAAGTCCATATCAACGCCGAGCCACGAGAAAATCTGTTCAAAGAATTGAATGAAAATCGGTATATAGAGTCGGGGAATAAGAAACTACAGTCTAAGCTATAAACAATTTTATTCACCCTGGATGAAATTGTAGTTTAGTGTAAGGCACTTGTAATGTAATTTTTAAATACCTATGTTATTGGTCCTTTCCAAAAGTACTACATAACAAAATTTATAGAGAATACAATTTCCGGTCACGTACTTTTTATTCAGTTTAAAGTTACCGACTATGAAAAGAGTGGTATTTCAGCGTCGGAAGAAAACTGAATGTGAAGGGCTACAATATCGCAAGTGCATAACATTGATCAACAATAACATTACATTGACCATTGTTTGTAGTGATGTTCTTTGTCTCTTATGCTGCCTCTCAACTCCGATAGATGGGATTGCTGTTGCGTACCCAGTATAATAGCCTGACTGAAAATTGGCGGGAAATGACCGGGGAGTTAGAAAACTTTCTTCTTTAACATGCCATTCGTCTGGTTCATACATTTTCTGATACAGCTGGTACGTAACTCTCTGGTTCATCATAGTATTCCAGCTATTCGATCCCTACTCTGACGCGCTGTTTTGAATGAGCAGTGGGCATACTTAAGGTCTGTGGCCCAGTCTGGAATAACAATTAGGGCTATTCCAAATTATAGCACCACAATTCACTAAATAACTCAACATTGAACCCTGAAAAGAGCCGTTTCCTAAAGAAAGCTTCTTCCTCTTCATTTTTATTAAATTCTACATTCATTTTATCCCAAATTGGCAGTGAAGAGGGGGTTGCTCCTCTGGCTTGTAGGAAAAATTTGACTCAAAGTCAGATAGATTTTTTCCGCCGCCAGTGTAGTGAATTGATACTTTCCGACTCATCGGGTACTCCTAGAAAACGGATTAGTAAAAGGGCATAGTTTTTGCCCTGGGAGTCGCCACTATTCGAACGCCTCCCAGCCGAAAAGGGACGAAGAGTGTTCACGGCATACGGCAGTCTGCGGCTTGGTCATTCTAGCTCTGGAACTTTGGACTGTTAGATCGGCAGCTTAGTCCTGTTCGTTAAAAAGTGAGAAAATGTGTTGTTTTTCATTTGATCGAGTATTTCGTATGAAAGCATTGCTTTTAATCGCACCATTCCTACTGACGTAATTGTAACGACGTATGTTCATTTCAGTTAGGAAAACCACTAAGACAGCATTTCTGAGGATGTAAAAAGGCAGGTAGAGAGTGAGTGTCTACCATTATCATGAACTCTCCCCAACCTGATAGTGACTGATGGTATGCAAGCGGGGCTACCATGACAGTGAAAGTTCCCTAATTCAGTCTTCATATGAGAAAAGATGTTTGGTGACCTCCCCGTCGCGTTTCTAGGGTAACGTTAAGAGCTATGCAATTTCATACATACTTGCTCACAACGTGTACACTACCTAACCTAGAATTCTGTATACAATGTAGAATTCCGTAGCCAAGCACGGGTACATCAGATAGTAACTATCTAAGTCAGACCAGTGAATCCCACTCTGAACTTTTGGAGGACAATTAAGCTTTGACATATGTAGAAGGATATATTTTGAAAGTTTTATGTATAAATAAGGAGTGTGATGTGTGCAAGGGAAATCTGTATTCAGCTAACTTGACTAAAAGCCATTTTTTACATATTTCAAAGAAAACAGTTCATCAGCTAACTTGCAGTATGCCAGTGAACAACTGAAAGGTTTTCTGCTTCATATTCATGACCAATTGTTTATATTTTTGGACAAATATGGTCATACAGAAGCATTATAAGATAGCTTTAAAGGTGTACTCTCCAGGCCAGACTAATCCTTTTATAGAGAACATTGTCTTGAAAATGTAATTTTGCAGGCAGCTCTTCAATTTCTCATTTAAAAGAGTGTAAACATTTGGTCAAGAGAAAGTATTCAGCTGGACATGTCAAAAAGGTTTTAAAAAATTCAAATCCGAGTAATAATTGTGTTTGTAAACAATGTTCATTTCGCTAGAATTTATTATCAGGTTAGCTGTATGCAGGCCTAGATAGTCTTAAGACTTGTTCAGTCGTATAGACTCTGTGATTGCTTGTCCTCTTTTGCAGGCACCAATATCTTTTCTTCATTGGTCGATTGGGTTTGCTATGCCATATGTTGGCCTAGGTAATTTAGTTTTAAGACTTGTGTGGTTGCAAGCAATTATATGTGTACAGCCTCTTGTATACTGCTTGTCTTTCATTGATTAGGTTACATATTGTCAAATGTAGCCTTTCAAAGCTCCATTGTTGTTTCCGTATTGAACTGAGCTCATAACTCATCTTTGTCATATGTAGGCTGAGGAATTTTAAAACGTGTGGTTGTAAATGTTATCTGTATATACTGTAAGGGTTCATGGTGTGCGTTTCTGTAGTCGCATCCTAGTTCGTGAACGATGGGCAAAGGTTGAGTGGCCCAGCAAGTGCTGCTGAGAGTCCTGGGATCTGACACTTCGAAAAATGAAGGAACCTGTCAAAGAAAGAAAAAAGGGCCACAAAGGCAGGAAAATGAAATACTCCCTAGACCGCCATATGTAATACCGTCAGAGTTGGAAAAGAACAAGAGTTGACCAAGGGAGGTTGGATAGGATAGACTGTGAGGAGCCTGGAAGAAGTAAGTAGAAGCAATGCTAGGACTCAGCTAAGGGCCTCATGGTCGCCAACCTATGCTCCCAATTCCAGAGCCCCTTTTAGTCGTATCTTATGACAGACAGGGGATATTGTGGGTGTTATTTTATCGCCCCCACCCACAGGAGGAACTAATGGATGAAGATGATTCCTAGGAGAATAATGGACTTGGTTATAGAGGGTAAGAGAGGTAGGGTGCGACCAAGGTGATGATTAGACAGAGTTTTCAGGGATTTTAAGGTCAGATTCACCTGCGGGGGGAGGGGTAAAATAACACCCACGGAATCTCCTGCCCGTCATAAAAGGCGACTAAAAGCGGCCCTAGTGGCTCCAAACTTGGGAGGGTGGGTTGTGACCACGGGGCCCTCAGCTGAGTACTGACTTTGCGTCCAATTACTTGTCAGGCTCCTCACTTTCATCTGTTTTATCAGACCTCCCTTGGTCAGCTTTTGTTCTTTTCGACCCTGACGGTACTAGGTTGCAAATAGGGAGTCTTTCATTTTCATGGCCCTTGTCTTCCTTTGGCCGATATCTTCACTTTTCGAAGTGTCGGATCCCTTCAGTTTTATCTCTCTGATTAGTGTTATATAGATGATGGTTGATTAGTTGTACTTCTTCTCAAATCAATAATCACCACCACCACCACCTAAATGTCAGAGGTGTAGAACTAAACGAAACTACAGAGCTAGTTGCGAAAAGAGGGCTTTGAGGAGACATAGTTAATTCACAGAGGATTGTAGGGTGAACGGTGAAGGGCATAACCGTCTATAAAGAAGATATATGTATTTTATTGATGCTTGTACGTTTGCTGAAACCATGGTACTGTAGTCTTCATTAACTGATGAAGGCCTAGGCAATTTGAAGACTTGTGTGGTGGTGAACATTGTAATGAAACTACCACCTCTGCGACAACTCTAAACGCAGATCGCTGATGATTGATTGATTGATTGATTGATTGATTGATTGATTGATTGATTGATTGATTGATTGATTGATTGTCTTCTTTCATGTAGCTATCCTTTCTCTGAAGGAAAGGTCAGTTTCATCTGCTTCTCCTGTTGTTATTTATAATGTTTGTAGTGTTTTCAATGTATGAAGTTACAATTCAATAAACTTCAAATGTCATCATGTGACAAAGTTTATTTCTCAGCTTGCAGGTTTCCAAATTTAGCGAGCTGGCCGAGGTGATGGTATGATAATCTTAGCTTGCAGAGTACTTCCTGATATGAAAACTTTCGTTTTGTTATTTAGGATATCCCGCGTCCCCACACGTTTCTCAGTATGTTAACATATTGAATAACATACTGAATTTCGTTTCATTATGTATACGAAAGTCTGAAAATACAAAGTAATTTATGAACCAGTAGTAAAACACATTGCTCAGTCATGCCATATTCATTATGAGAGAAAAAATGTAAACTATTACATGTTATTCAACATGTTAAGATATTGAGATACGTCTGGGGAGGCAGCATATCCTTTAAAATAGAACGAAAGTTTTCATACCAGGAGGTACTTTGCAAACTAAGACTGTCATAGCTATAACCACGGCCAACTTGATGCGTCGCTCTCACTAGCGCAGCAAGGGATCTATTCGGCTGTGCTATCATGTAGCAGCCAGCCCACTAGGAGCGCTGCGGTCATCTTTGTTTCCAAGCTCCAACATGGAATGTGCACTTCTGTTATATATTGGTGTTCTGTGATTGTAATCAAACAAAAAATAATGTTATCTGAAGCAGTGGACTGTCCACTAATTTTCGTGACTGGACGATAACACATGAGTCCAACCACACCTTTCAAGAAGAAGAAGAAGAAGAAGAAGAAGAAGACGAAGAAGAAGAAGAAGAAGAAGAAGACTGTCCACTAAGGTACCAGAGTCGTAAGCATGGTCCTCTGGCCATGGACTTATGAAGATAATACAAACTTTATGATATACTGTGATATATGCGATGTTTATCTGTTGGAAATGGTTTAACCTATACATTAGCCAGCATTGTGATGGCGGCAGATTATTTGAGTGGGGAATGCAGAGACGCCATTCTTTGTGAGCATGAGTGCGCAACAATGGTGCTGCCATCAGGCGGAGAAATAATTCAACAAGGCTAAGTTTGGTATTCCTTGATTCATAATCTTTCTGACTATCTGTGTTTACATTGCTGTGAAGAGAAATTCAACCACTCAGAGATAATTTCTGATAAAAGAGTGGTGAAAGTAATTACAGTTCAGTAAAGTGTCATTTTCCACACTCTTTTGAGTATGGGAAGAAGGCAATTACGTCATAGTGTGATTTTATTTTTTACAAACTATGAACTGAATTAAATATATGGTCACATTAATGCGTTTCAGCTTTAACTAAATGGGACTGAAGACACCGTGTGGCGACAGGTGCAGTTCGGACACATATGGAAAGCACAAGCCAAATTTGGTACACACGTTCGGAAGAAGTCCTCTATGACCTTCACATAAAAGTCATTTGTTTTAACTACAGCTCTAAATGATTCTGATCCTGTTATCAATTAATCCAGGAACGTCTTTAATCCGATGATTTGTCATCTAAACTCAAAAAGGTGAGTTAGGTATTATTCAGTAGAACACTTGAAATTTAATTTGTAATGTTACCATTGATGCTTTCACGGCCCGTACTTATAGACATGATATAGGCTTTTCGGGCTTATGCCGTGCCAAAGGTGAAATTCTTTACGTTGCGCAGAGAACTTTGCTCTGCGTCTTCAGAAGAGAATCTCGACTCTTCACGAGGAGGACTTCTCCAAGAATGAACGTTTGAATTTCGACGTTAGTAATAGAAGTGTAAGTGGTACGTACGTTCCTCATCACCAGATGCTTCATTCCAGGCTTGTGTCACTGTCATACTTTCATAATGTGTTACATGACCACCCCCTACCCCCCCCCCCCCCCTTCAGACTAATTCTGATGGTGCCGTCAGCTTCCGCGTACGGTAGGCCACCTGGTGACGAATGAACGTACCACCTATTACTAACGTCTAAATTCAAACTTTCATTCTTGGACAACTTGTCCTCGTAAACAGTCGAGATTTTCTTCTGAAGACGCAGAGCAAAGTTCTCTGCTAAACGTAAAGAATTTCACCTCATTTTCTTGCCACGGCATAAGGCCGAAAAGCCTATATAATGTCTAGTTTATAATTTATCAGGATGTTTTGTTAGGTTGTCGCTGATAGCTGAGATGCTACAATATTTCTAGATTCTATTTGCAATATGACAACCGCTGAACCTTACGTCTTTCGCCGAAGAGGAACCGGGCAGCTCCACTTTCGGTCTGTAACAGAGAGGAAGGTGTCAGTGTTACAATAACAATATTATGATCGTAGGGTTTTGAGTTAGTAAACACAGTGAAATATTAAAATAAAGTATAACCACACTACAACTCGTGTATGAAGATGAACATAGCAAATCTACCGTATATCCATTCAGAAAACGAAATATTTTTCATTAGGAAACATGTCAGATGAAGAATAGGCGTGTTAATGGAATGTGAATTAAGAACATGTAGGGACATTTCAGAAATTATGAACTTTCTGGATTGATTTTCGCCATCCTTTCTGATAACAGAAGCGGGGGTCACTAAGAACTGTCAGTTACTTGACGAAGGTTATGGACATTATCATGTAACTGTGAATCATCAATGAAGGTATACTGCGCGGCATGAACCATGACGGCTTGGTTTAGCGGGGTTCTGCGCAGTTACGTCATTACTCCGCAGAAAGCCAATCAGCTCTTTCCACGTTAAGAAAACAGTATTGCTCTTAAGGACCTACAAGTAGTGAACACACACCTGTGAGAAACCCTTAATTCCTCGTGAGTAAGGGATATTTTACTGTACTTTGGAATGAATTATGAAAGACAGATAAAAAGGATGAGGCATTTTTGCCCGTGAGTTATTAAAATAACTACATAGCATTTTCTTTTTCATAATATTATATTTGTAGGGAGGAAGCAAATGGCAGGAAGAGCCATCGCTTCGTTGATTTCCTTCATTTTCCTTTTTCTGTGTTGCTCTGGTACAAGCCTCGTGTAGTCCCTCACTCCGTGAACTGCCGGCAGCTCACTTCTGTAGTGAAGTCATCTGCAGTATTTATTTGTCGCGTTTGTGTTTTTAGGCTTTAAATCAGTGCGTACTTGTCTTGTGTCGAGTGAGAGTTGGTTGTATATTGCATAGCATTTGTGTGTGTACTATTATTTTCGTACTGTAAAGAAGTTGTTACTGAAGATTTTGCTGTTCTAGTGTGCAGCGATACGCCATGGCATACATTGTACTGGTAAAAATTTGCCGCGTGTTTTATTTGTGCTTGGTTATATTATTTAGCTGTTCTTTCTTAAACACATTTTAACTATACCACTTTTTTACGACCGAATTTAATTTTTACTATTGTTTTTGTGAGCGAAACGATAGCCCAATAGTACCTAGCGTTGCCCGGGGAAATTTATTAAATGCAATTAAATGCATACCTCACCCCTCGAGCCCATAGAAATTCTGCACAAATCAAAAATAGCCCCTATAAATCCCCCGTCTCCTTTAGTTCATAAAAATTATTTGCTGCTTAGTTTCTTCCGCTTTTTATCTTGATATTAAATACTGAATTTCGCACATTTTTGTGCCGCCATTTTTCCGTGATAGTGTTGAGCAGACACGTTTGATATGGCAATCCTGTTGTCATAAGAGCAATGCTGTTTTCTTACAATGATGACAAGGTAACTACTCAGTGTAAAGTTTGTAGGAAGATGATGATTGATGCTTGTTGTTTAAAGGGGCCTAACATCTAGGTCATCGGCCCAGTTTGTAGGAAGTGAACAGTTGTTATTTCACGACATTAACTGTAAATCCGTGTGTTAAATCATGGAAGATGAACATCATAAGCGTAATGTTCTGCATAAGCAAGCCAGAGAGAAAATTGTTAATGTATATAAGTACTTTAAGCGAGAATGAGATGCTGGCATGCCGATGCACGACGTTGCCAAGTCAAGGAGCGAACAGCTGAAGTGTTTGGTATTAGCCTTAGAACTGTATGGAGAATAATTCAGGAAAGTAAATGTTCACTAGAGGCAAGTGGTGGCGTACTACTACGGTCACCAGGTAAACATCACAAACGTGAAAATACTGTGACGAATTTAGATTGTTTTTATCAAGTCGTTCTTAGGCGCAAAAAAGCATGACATATATGCTGCAGGTGAATTTCCAACGGCAATGAAATTCGTGAAGGCTACGGAGGAAGACGAATCTGTGCGATTCAAGGAAAGTACTACGTCAAAGCTACGTGTTTTAAAGGGTATGGGTTACAGACACATGAAGTGTAATGACGGAGGAAAGTTTCTTATGGAACGTTCTGATATTGCTGCTCCAAGGGCCGTATTTTTGAGGACAATGCATCAAATTAGGCAAGAAGGAAAGGCCCACATTTATTACTTAGATCAAATTTGTGTAAATCAGAACCATACCAGAAGTACTTGCTGGAAAACCAATGATGGCTTAGGGGGCTGAAAGTTCCGACTGGTAAGGGCGGTCGTTTACTAATTTGTCACGCTGGTTCTGCTGTTTCTGCATTCATTCCTCAAAGCAAATTAGTGTTTAGGTTCAAACATAACAGTAGCAGTGAATAGCATGGTGAAATGAATGCAGTGACGTTTACTGAGTGGTTCAAAGTACATCGTCCGTAATTGTGATGGATAATGCTAGCTATCACTCAGTTATAAGGGACAAAGCGCCAATTACAAACAGTAAGAAGGTTGATACTGTAGCATGGCTATCCAGTAAGTCAATTCCACACTCGGCTTCACAGACACGCGGGGAGTTGTTGGAATTGGTTAAAATGCATAAGTTAAAGTCGCGAACTTGACACTGTCGCTCGTGAGCATGGCCATGCCGCCGTATCATTGCCAGGACAGTCCGACAGAACTTGATGGTCACAGGTTAAGGGATTCGTGATAAAAAGAAACACTACTTTCAAAATTGCAGACACGGACTAAGTAGTTTACGAAGCTATTGAAAGTATTACGACAAAGGCAAGGGCGGACTGTGTTCGGCATGCTGAAACCTTTCAAGAAGATAACTTCAAACGGGAGATAATGATAGGCAACGTCTTTTAACCCGTAATCATCAACCTGCAAGGATCTTCATTGGCTGCAGATACGAGTGATGAAGCGGAAGACTCAGAATAATAAATGAGGTATGGTGGAGTTATCTCTGACAACGTGTTGAGACACGAGAACCCATTATTTACAGAATTTACATTGTTATGTTTTTACATTGCTTCTTCGTTCGAATATCCATTGGTGCAAGACCGACTACAATATATCAGACCGTAATATCGGAACCAAAATGGTGGACGTCGTGGGCGCAGCAGGTGCCGACTGATGAAGGTTAGGTAATACGTAATGTCCCGCAGGAGTTATTTTACGTGCGTAAAAATACCGATACGAGACTGACGTATTTGAACACCTCAGTTTCAAGATTAATGTTAAAACGTACTTACTTAGAAAAAAAATAATTTAAATGATGTACGTTAAAGAACAAGTACCTAAGAGGCTGCTGAAGATAAACACATATACATGTAGTTATGTCAAATCAGTTCCTTTAGCATCAGGTACATTATAACTAACACAACACTGGCATACAGAAATATGCAAGTAAATAAATACCACATGCAATAGGCTTCTTTCTGATGAACAACTTTGCCTAAATAAATAGTAACAAGACTATTAAGAGAGACCGGGCAGAAAATAGAAAGTAATGTTATCTAAATGGCATTTACCTTGGTAAGTTTACATGCTGTTGAGCTTAAGACCCTTGCGCTTACTCCTAAGTCCTCAGTATTGTTCCTTTTAATCTGTTGAATGTCAATTTTTTAGCAATGCCCATGGAAACGTTTTTGTCATGCAGGAGTTCTGAGTAGATTTTGATACAAATATTGGCCGGGACTTTAATGCACTTCTTCAAACATTTTATTGCTGGCATGCGACACTTGCAGACATAGTCTGCACTACTGAAGGTATTTTCAGCTATTTGGAGACCTAGTTTCACTACAACATCTCTCTGTTTGTCTAATTTTAAAAAGTGGTTCATATTCAACACTGATAAGGGTTTTGAAAAGGCAATACACATCAAAAGTAAGGGATAGAAGGAAAGCTGAAGGATGCTTCAATCCACTTCTGTTTAGCTGATTGAAGTATGAATAAGGTCCCATATTATCGCAATCAACACTTCAATAAATGCGTGTTGTAAAAGAGAAGAAACAGAGACTTGGAAGGATTAGGATTAGCTGGATTAAGGACACAAGTTTTTAGGATCCTGCCGCTTATAGCTCAAACATTTTCCTATTTGTTCGATGATTATTAGAGACTAAGCACACTACATCAAAGTTAAGTTCATTCCTGACTTTCAGAACATTTACTGTTAGTTTCAGTAGTGTCTCAGCATTCATATCTTTTACTGGGAAGAGACCTATGATATCCTTGTACTTCGAATGTAAGGATGAACACATAAAAGCCTGCATAGTGGTGGCTGCCTCAGACTCAGACCCATTTTCAGCAATTCCTATTATAATAATAAGAAGAAGGTGCGCTCAGTTGAGCATCTTAGTCCTTATTTTAGTCTGTAATCGACTTCGTTCTTTTCGCGCAATTTAGTATGTGTTATGTGTCACCATTTTTGCCGCACAGCACACACACGCAATCTACGTCTGGTTTATTAAATCGCTTGTTAATACACAGCTTGTAGTGAAAGCCGTGTACTGAAAGTCTGGCTATCACATGTCTTTGCTTCTGGTTTTCTCTGGTCCAGGACTTTTCCACCATAGCAGGTGAGCTGTAGAATTCCAGCTGTATTTCTTCCCTCTTCTTATTTCGGTTCCTTAGTAGCTCTTGATATGGTCCTGTTAATGGTAGGTGGTGTTGGATCCTGATGTCCTCTATGAAGTAGGTTTCTCGCATCATCTCGTATAGAAGTCGTGAGGGGGCTGCCTTCCCTACTCCCATTGCTCTTTTCATGTACATCGCCTTCATCTTTTCAATTTTGGTTAATTCACCTATTTTTAACTCTTCCCGGATGATCTCTATGCCGTAGGTGATGATCGGGGCTATTGCACTTCTAAATAGTGCCATCGCCGTGCAGATGGACAGGTTCCTGATTGCTGCCGCTGACCTTTCTTCTATGTGAAGATTGTATGATGATGCTGTTGTTTGCAGTGTAACCCCTAGGTATTTGAATTTGTTAACTCTCTCTAGTGGATTGCCTGAAAACACAATTTTGTCAGTCGCTGCTGCTTTTCCACCCTACCTAAAACTCAACTGTACAGTTTTCTCTTGGTTTATATTGACATCGTTTTCCCTGGTCAAATTCTCCAGCTTGTTAATTGATTCTTGCTTAATTGCGTCTTGAGGTTTCTTCACGTTATTTACTGACCGTGCTATGCCCTGAAACTCTTATCTGATACAAATCGTTAAGGCGTAACATTGAAGACGACTTTGACTCACTTTGGGGAGTCCGGTGCCTTGGGGTCTACCTGAGACTTGTTCTCACACAAAACTGTCGCTCTGGTGACATCAATCAATACGATGGAATGCGAAAGCACATGAAGAAACCCACTTAAGTCGCAAATACAGCGCATCAATGCGGACTCATTAGGAGGAGTCCCTATTATCTTTCTAGCTTTATATGTCAGCTTGGCGTTAACATAAATTTCATCCATCATGACTGTAACAACTTTATCCTCATCATTCAAAAGTTTAGACTTCTCCATTAGGAAACATTTTTGAGAAGATCCAATACCACAGCTTACTTGAACCTATTCTACCTAATAACTGACTAAGATATACATGATGAGAAAGAGTCATAAAGTTAGTTTTAAGAATGGACTTTGGGCTCCTGGATATGAGTAAGAAATTGTGGCAGCCCATATAAGAAGCTCTGACTAATACCGTACATGACTTACTACAGACAATTCCAACTGTTCTAGAGCAAATTTAATTTTTCTACGTCTTACTATATCCAGATCAATGTCAAAAACCAAGGCCTCCTTTAAAAAATCACTAGGACAGAAATCTTATCTGATGTGGAAACATGTTGATCACTGTAATTTGAAAGATGACTCACCAAATTGTCCAGCTTACTCACTTCAGGTCACTGTTTCCTTCACACTGCAGTATCCACTTAAACTTCTCAGTAGGCACACACTGATTTTTATAAAATACTTTAAACATCTAAGGAACTCGATACCTTGAAACACACGTTCATTAAAGGTACATCGTTAAATTTAACCCCATCAACTACCTTAATAAAAACACTATTTTCACTCATAATTATTGTGAACGGAGCCTCCTGTTTGCTGCCGAGAATTATTCTGAAGTCTCCAAAAGGTGGTATTAAATCCTGCTCACACCACTTAGCAAAATTCTTCTCCTCCCCTGTCGATCACTTGTTATAATCGTTCCTCTGGATTTCTCCTGCATTTGGGAAGTCTAATTGTATGGTAAGAATGTTGATTTGGAAAAATTGTAGGAACTGCATCAGAAGATAATTTAGGAATTTTGCGAGGGATTGGAATAGGCTCCCCATTTTCGGTTGGAGAGAGAACTACCCTAACCACAAATTTTGGTCCGAAATGTTTCATACATACAACAGTTTGGTCTTTGACTTCCAAATTTTCCCGATGAATATGACTTATCCATTTCTCCCGTAAAGCTCTATCTTTAGGGAATTTAAAAGATGAATTATCCGCAACGGTATAGTTCGATCTACAACCAGGAACTCCCCATTTCGTGAAATGTAACTGTACGGCAATATATACACAGTTATATACTAACAATACCATTGTACACACTCCTAACTATGCACCATACTAATAATCCATTATAGATTACTAATTCACCAAATATATACTTTATACTTCAATTACTCCAGACCACTATTCTCAGAGGTCCCGAGGGACCAGTGAGTGATTATAGCCCGTCGACCGATATTTCAGGCCTTGAGTGCTATTTCATAAATCAAGGTAGTAGGGACATAACGGGTGTAGGTGAAGTGGTATACTTGTGGGGGATCGAACTGACCAGGATATGGCCTGGGCCCCTGACGGGGCGAAAGGTGCCCTTGATAGGGCAGGGGTTGGTGAGGGTGTTGGTACTCTATTATTAGAGGCCAACGGTAGAGGGGAGCACAACAGGAGAATGGTCACCCATCCAATAGGTGACCATGCCCAATGTTGCTGTCATAATTGATTATGATTGAACATAATTATTGGAGGAAAGTTAGGGAAGTCCATGAGGGTGCAGGCGTAGCAGGAGTTGTGATGAGGAGTTAAACATCTTGGAGCAGGGCGGTGTTTGGACAGGGGGGAGGTTAGCTAACAATTAGCTGACGGCTTGGCATGGGCTGGTTAAGGGACGAAAGGAGCTGGATAAGGAGTAGGTTAAGGAGGGTGGCATTATCGAAACTTGGCAGGACGGGGGTTTGTGTTGGAGGGAGTGCAGGGTTCGAGGTAGTGACTGTGCGGCGGTGAGGCTGAGGCGGAGGGGTGGAGTGTGTGTATAGGCGTTGTGCATGTTTGTGATGTGCCTTGATTGCCTGTTTTAGGAAAGGGCAGCCAGGGTAGGAGGCTGCGTGACTGGCATCGCAGTTAGCGCACCTCGCCTGCTCCTTAGGTATTGTGCAGACAGTGTGGCGGTGAACGCCACCACACCTATTGCATCTTGTAGCCTCTGGGCATGAAGCCGCAGAGTGGCCCAGTTTCAGGCAATTGTAGCACTGTATAATGAGTGTGGAAGGTCGGGGGTGAGTAGCTGTTCTGGAGGTGTAAGGTGTTGGTGCGGATTTTCCCTGGGAGGCAGGTTTGTTACGCCTGCTCCCAGTTTGAGTATGTTTGTCTAGAGTGACCTTGTCCGGTTATGAGATTAATGGGGTCTCCCTTCCGGGCTCGGTAGATGGTGGAGAGTCAGTGACCTTGTCCGGTTGTGAGATTTTTGGAGCTTGGTTGGGTCGGAGACTGGAGAGGACTTGTGAGCTGGTGATTTACGCGAGGGCGTTTCGGAGTCGGTGTATAATGAGAAGGACGGGTCCAGGATTAAAGGACGCGTCTTAGCAGATGAGGAAAGGTACATGACTGGGGTAGTCAGGGTCCCAGCTACTCAATCCACCGGTATTGACCTGACAAAAGAGAGAGGGGGGGGGGGTTCGGGGGGGGGGGGGAGAGGATGGAGCACTGGGTGGGTCAAACTCCGAAGAGGACCAGAATAAGGCGCACTCAGTGGGCGCCTGTCGTGTCAGGTATAGTAAACGGATCTCGCCGGGACAAGACACGAGCAGGTGATCCACTGAGTGCTAGACAGATTTGCTTGACGATACAGGGCGGCCCTAGGGCTAAGGGCGGGCTGGATGGCTTGGCTGGAGATGTGGCCTGTTGAAGAGCTGGTGCTAATATGCAAGACCGCACCATATGTCTGTTTGGACACCCCCTGAGGGGTGCCTATTGCGGTGCCAGTACCGGTGCGCTATGTAGCGCTCCTCACCTGGCCTGTAGTAGAAAATAAGGTATAAAAATAATAAGTATATGAGCAAAGATGATGATAATAATAATAATAATAAAAGAAAAATGGCGAAGTTTTGTACTGTAATTGATTACGGTTATGTGGTAATATGGCAGAACGCAACATTATTCACAGAGTGCCATGGCTGAGCTAGTAAGATGTCTAACTTTTGGTTTAACGACAATTGGTAGACTCGGCGGTCACCCATCCGGGTACTAGCCATGCCCAATGTTGCTTCACTGTGGATTTATCAGTGTAAGCGCCAGGGGGCTCTGTCGTTGTTATTGACGCAATTAATTAATTACGTGTGCGAGCTGTTGGTAGCACTGTAATTGTGGCTAGAAGCATCTTTATGTTGACTGATTTGATGTTAAATATTAAAGCATCGTTTATTGGCAGCATGTAGCAGTGCACCGCCTCGTCTCCCGCGACCAGTGTTTCATCTTGAGATGTTATGTTTGAGATGTTATATTGCAGTTAAGGAAGTGAGGACTTGACTTGATAGTTCTTGCTCTTGGTTAGGACTGGGGGGGGGGGGTGCTGATTAGGGCTTTTCAGGGTCTCGGCTACTCGGTCCACCGAGGGGGCCCTGAATTAGACTGGATATGATATTGGAGTAGGTTGAGTATGAGGGTAAGTAGGCTATTGTTTGTCATGGTCTGTGGGGGAGTTGGGGTCGTTAGGAGTGGCTGAGGTGTGTTTGGTTGTGTGTTAGTTTTTGTCTGTTGCTTGTGGAGTGTAATTTTGTGCTGTTTCTGTTTTAGTGCTTTTTTAAAGTACGGGCAGCCAGGGAAAGACGCCGCGTGTTTGCCTTGGCAATTCGCGCAGGTCGCCTGGTCCCGGGGTACTTGGCATGCGGGCCACCACACTGATTGCATCTGGTGGCTTTTTTGCACTTGGCTGCGTGGTGGTTTAGTTGGAGGCAATTATAACAAAGTATAGTTAATGCGGGATGAGGAGGTCGAGGTTGGGTTTTTGTTTTGAGAACTGTTGTTGTAGAAGGACCTTGGTTCGGGTTTTGAGTGAGTTTAGGTTTCTTTTGTTGGGTACTGATGCGCGTTAATTGAGTTGCCTTATTTATGGTGAGCGGGGGTGGGAGGCGAGGGGGAATTGGATTTGTTTGTGTGCCAATGTCTTGGGTATCCGGGGAAGTTTGTGTTTCCTGCTGGAGAGTGACTGGGGTTTGGGTTCGGGTGATGGTACTTATGGTAGGAGGGGAATGTTTGGTTTCCTTCGCCGCAGTGGCTTGGTGGTCGGCTTCTTTTGTTGAGTTGTCCGGCTGGATGTTCTTGATGTCTGTGACAGAGGCTGCTTTCATTGCTGAGTCATCAAGGATATCATCTCTTTGAAATGTGGTGGTGGCAGAAGTTTGAGTCTCTTGGTCTGCAGTTTCCGGTGGAGTAGTGACTTGATTGACATCTCCGTTCAGTGGATTTATGATTATTGGAGTTGAGACATTCGTGTGTTCCAGTGCGCGAAGTATATGAGGTATTGATTTGTTTCTTCGTGGTGTGACCAGTAACAGATTGTTGTGAGATTCTTCGATGACCGCTATGTGCTCATCGAAGATCGGCATGAGGGAGCTGATGATGGTCTTTCTTGTCATTGGTACTGGATCAGGAATTGTTAGAATGAAGATAATGACCATGCACTTCTGAGAGACTGGGAAGGTGGTGTTCCCGCGAACACAGAAGAGAGGGACTGAGTAGTCGACTTCTTCGTTGCTGGGTGCAGGTTCATCTTCTTTTTCCTCTTCAGAACTGTCGCTTCGGTTTGATACCGGTGGGGTAGGCTGGATGAGCGGTGGTAGGGGTGAGTGCTGAGGAGAGGCGGGGGAATAGGGTGGAGAGTAATTTCTGAGCGGGCTGGGGGTGGATTGAGGTGGAGTGAGCTGTGAGTAATTTCTGAGCGGGCTAGGGGTGGATTGAGGTGGAGTGAATGGCGTATCTAGATAGGCTGATAATTCTGCTTGAAAATTTTGAAAATTAATTTCTAGTTGTTCCTGCCAAGTACGTGGTTGGTTCATAGTGAGTGATAGTGTACTGGGGTAGGTAAGATGAAACACTGGTTAGGTCAAATTCGGTTTTGAGGACCGGCGTGGTTCGCGCTCGCTCAGTGGGCACGGTCGGAACAGGTGTAGTTTTTCCGTATCTCAACGGGACAAGTTCCGAACCGGTGACCACACTGAGGGCTCTGACAAATTTGCTTGGCCTGTTTGTACGGGGTTTACAGGCTGGTTTGCTCTGCCTTTATTCTTGGAAGGCAGTTGGTAATTGTTGCTATTTAAACAGGCTATTGATGGTGGCCTGTCTGCAGGGGCTGCCGTCCGGCGATCGTTCTTGGCGGGCGCTGGGTTCGAGAGCTTAGGGGCTCTCTGAAGATAAGTAGATGGCGGCGAGAAGGCTTGCAGGCTGGGTGCAAGTGTCGTGGCTGTCGCTACTAGGCTCTTCTAGGTCTGCTCTCTACGAGCGCTGGGCTGTCTGTGTGTGTTGCAAGACCGCATATTACTGTTTGGACACCCCCTAGGGGGTGACGTTTGCGGTGCCAGTACCGGTGCGCTATGCCGCGCTCCTCACCTGGCCTGTTGTAGGAAAATAAGTATAAAAAGAATAAAATATATGAGAGTGATAATAATAATAATAATAATAATAATAATAATAATAAAATGGTGAAGTTTAAAACTGTAGAGTGAGTGCTGTTGTATGGAAAATATGGTGAATCGCAACATTATTCTTTACGTGCCATGACTGGATGTTATTAAAAATTTCTAAATTGCTTTGGGCCAGCGGCAAGGGCTAGGCCTGGGTGGTCACCCATCCATGTTTTAACCACGCCCGGTGTTGCTGTGATTGACCGGGCCTTGCCGCTGGATTGTGTGCTGGAATATGTTTATATTCCTGAGTATCGGGTGGTTATGATACTTTAATTTAGAAATACAGCATTTAGGTGTGGAAGTTTACAGCATTGGAAATGCGGCAGTTCGTTGTGGTGCACCCGCTTCGGTGGCCGAGTGTTCCAGTGTTTTGTTTAGTTAGAGCTTTAAGGAGCGAGGTGTTTGTGCGGTTAAGGAAGTGAGGGCATGTTCTTGCTGACTTGGCGGGGGTGGGATACTTGGAGACTTTAGTCTATGATAATTTGTTTGCTTGGCATGGGGGGTGGGGGGTTCTGGTTATGGGTCGATAGGAGGTTTAGCAGTAGGAGGTTTAGGATGGTGGTGGTGTCTTGAATGGTCTGATTTCTGGGTTGCTGGATGCAGGGTCCTGGGTTCGAGTAGGGTGGGGTATTGGCAGTTGTATGTACTGTAGGTTGAGTGTTTGTCTGTAAATGTTTGGCTGTATGTGCTGTAGGTTGAGTGTTTGTCTGTAAGTGTTTGGCGTGTCGATAGTGTTCCTTCACTGCCTTCTTGATAAAGGGGCAACCAGGGAATGAGGCGGCATGACTGCCTAGGCAGTTCGCACACCTCGGCTGGTCCCGCGGTACCGTGCAATCAGTGTGGCGGTGTGAGCCGCCACATCTATTGCAGCGGGTAGCTGCAGAGCAAGTAGCTGCAGAGTGGTGTAGTAGAAGGCAGTTGAAGCATTGTGTGACAAGGGAGGGGCGGGGTGGGTCGTGGGTTCGAGTCACTGTCTGTGTGGGTGTATGTGTTGGCTGGCTGGCAGGCCTGGGAGCAGGTTTTTTACGTCTGCGCCTGGTCTGCGTGTATTTGTTGGCTGTGTCCGTGCCCGGTTGTGAGACTAATGGGATCTCAGTCCCGGGCTCGGTTTCGGGTTGGGGGGAAAGGGGGGAGGTGAGGGGTGCATCATCTACGGTGTCATCTGTTTGTGTTGTTTGGTGCTGAGTGTCAGGTTCTGTTCGTGTGGCTGTTTCCATGTCTGAGGTGTATTCAGAGCAGACTCTGCACTGGATGTTCTCAGTTCTTAGATGTTCAAGGATTGCATTGTAGCTTGCTTGTCTGTTAGCACGTCATCACACGCCCCCTTATTTTTATATGACAGCACGCCCCACGGCAATTTGCTCACGCATGTTATATATTGTTGCTCTGATTTTGAAATGAAGAAACCAATCCTCAAACGTTAACAACATTGTAAGAAAGGTAATTTACTTACCAAAACATCATATTTAGGATTGTAAATCATTATTAGTAATTTAAAATATTTTACAACACGAGAACACGCTATGTTAGCAAACTGCCGCAATTCCAAGCCTGTGACCTGACATCAAAGCACGCCCCGTTAGCAAATTGCCGCATACTATATTTTAGGCATTTTCACATAAGTTGCATTAACACAAGTCCATTTGAATTAGTAAAATATGAAATATAAAAAAATATGATTGATTTAAGAAACATCGTAAGCATATTACTTCTGTCCAACAATCAGCCAGTCTTGTCATTTTTCAGCTGGATCCTCCTGTTGGGTTGAACATCTCGAACACGTTGGCACACTATGTTCTCGGCAGATGGGAATATCACATGCGCAACAAATAACCATTGTTCTGCTATTTTTCCTTCTAGGGCAGATACCACAGATAGCATATTGACCTGGTTGCAGGGGCCTCTCATGTGGTTGTTGCTGTCTCACTTTAAGAACAGGCTCACAACGTTCAGGTTCTTGCTGAGCGCCTACTGAAAGGTTCAGTGTCTCTTCGTTTGGCGGTGGGGTGTCTTGTTCGTTACCAACCTCGCACGGCTGTATTATTTCTTCTGCAACACTCTCTTCTGAGTCACAATTATCATGCTCTAAAATATCTGTTTCATCAACGTCACGATAACCAGAAGTATCTTCTCCTAATTTACTTGAATGACATTCTGGAACACTGTCCACTATATGTCTCACTGTAGCTTGTCCTACGTCGTACGGATCCATTTCCAGGTAATGGCGCAAACAATAAAACAGAAATATTGCAACTGTATCATATTAAATATACGCGAGAACTCTCCCGTTAGCAATATGCTCACTAATGTTTGTACGCGATAGCACGCACGTTAGCAATCTGCTCACACAACGTGACACCACCAACACAAATGTGAACTGACGTAGAGAGGAGACAGCGACGAACTGGATTAGGCTACGGTCGTTATACAGAGATGTGGGGGGAGGAATACCTGACTGCCCGCCGATTCTTCGATACAACAAAGGAAGATATTAGGATTATTGTCCAAACGCGGCAAACTGCCGCGGGAGCGTGTGATGACGTGTTAGTAGAAAATATGATGATACATCCATTACAGAGCTCTTGCGCCGTTTGTACGTGTTGAATGACTGGTTTGATGGCTGTATATGTGTTTTTGCGGTGAAGGTAGAGTCGTTTGGGTGAAATGTCACTGTATGGGTCGTATGGAAGCGGGAGGATGAAGGGATAGGAGCTGGGATAGCGTTCCTTGGTTCTGATTACAAGTGGTTCGTTGAAGTTGGGTGGGTCCATGGTTTTTGGTGGGAGGTCGGTGTCTCGGCTACTCAGTCCACCGAGGTGGTCCCGACAGGGCTGGGTTAGGGCTGGGGAGACTTGGGTGTTTGTTATAAAACACTGGAACGGTCAAACTCAAATAAGAGGACCGGCGCGCTGTTAGGTGCTCGCTCAGTGGGCACGGTCGGAACAAGTGTAGTTTTACCGTGTCGCAACGGGACGAGTTCCGAACCAGTGACCACACTGAGGGCTCTGACAAATTGCTCAAAACAGGGCTCTGACAAATTGCTCACAGGCTTGCTTGGTACTGCCTATTCTTGGCTGGCAGTTGGGGATTGTTGAATTCAAACAGGCTGTATTGCAGGTGGCCTGTTCTCCGAGAGCTAGGGGCTCTCTGGTGACTGGGCTTCGTGGCTTGGTTGGTTGGTACTGAGTACCGTAGTTTTCGCAGTAGACGTAGTGAGCTAGCTTTCAGGGTGCTAGTTTCTCGGGTGCTTGGTGCTGGGAGCGTCTGCACAGTGCGAGCGCTGGACTGCGAATGAATGTGTGTGTTCGCAAGACCGCAGAACGACTGGTCCCGGAGTATATCCGGGAAGACGGACCGCGCAGGGAACTTGGCAGGCTCGACGATGATTGGCTGGCCGTGGAGTGCGGGCGATGGCGAGAGCGAGTGGGCACTTGGCGGACGACGACGGAGAGCTGGCGGTTGACAGGGTGCAAGCTCGGACAGACGTCTGCTTGGGCTCTTGATGTGCTCGCGCCAAGGTTTCCAGGCAGAATGGGTGGTGGTGACTTCAATTACTCTTTTTTTTTTTTTTTTTTTTTTTTTTTTTTTTTCAAGGTAATCGAGTACATGGGAGCCCCAGGGCTAAAAAAATGCCCTCTTACTCATCTGTTTCCGTGGTTACCTGATGAGTCAGAAAAAGTCGCGTGTTACCTACACTGGCGGGGGAAAAATCACTCTTTCCTACCAGGGATTGGTAGGGCAGAATTGAAACCCCCTCATCGCTGGGCTAAAAATACTCAACTAGTAAGTGGGTCAGACTTGTAAAGACGGAATTTTGTACCTGATTAATGAATACCTGAAATTGTTGTCAATTTGGAGAAAGGCCGAAACTTATAATTTGTTATACAGGAGCCAAGGGCCACGAATGCGGTAACGTGTATTAGGCTTCTTGGTCCTGATGACCCGTTTTAGCAGGGCGATGCCCGCATCACTTGATTGGGCTAAGGTAATCCGAAATTTCGTCATCCCAACAATCCTCCTAATCTGTTGATTAATAGTTCTCAAATTGAGATTCTGAAGAATCTTGTTATTGGACATGTACCATGGCGAACGGGTCATGCGCCGTAGCACCTTGTTCTGGAACACTTGGAGTCGTCGAATGTGCGTCTTGGCAATATAGCACCAGGCCTCACAGCCATATAAAATAATGGGGCGAATGCACGCAAGGTACAGAGTCCTCTTAATGCTATCGCTTAGATGCCCGTTCAGCAGCAGAGGGCGCAGTGCTACTGTCCGGGCGTTGGCACGCTGTAATGCCTGGTCTATATTCCATTTCCAAGTAAGTTTTTTGTCCAGAATCAAACCAAGGTACTTGACCTTGGTCAGCCATGGTAGCTCTGTCCTCCGAATGGTGAGATGAGGAAACCTCGGCTGCCTTCTCGAGAAAAGGATAGCCTGGGTTTTGTCCGGATTGATTTTGACTTTATTCTTGGTACACCAGTATAGAAAGTGGTTAATCCAGGCTTGTAGTTTCGCGATGGCATCGCAATGTCTTCGCTGGGCGGTAAAAACTGCAATGTCATCTGCGAACTGTTGGATCTCTACTCCTGCTACCCTAGGGAGATCGTTCACATATAGGGCGTATAAGGTTGGCGACAGTGCTCCTCCCTGTGGCACCCCTGCAAGTAGGGGCCGAAGGGAGGAGTTCTCACCCTCGCAGGTAACAAAAAAGTACCTATGACGTAGATATGACGCAATGATTTTTACCAAATAAAGGGGGACTTGATATAATTCCCCCATTTTCACAATGAGATTTTCATGCCAGACGGTGTCAAATGCTTTATCTACGTCAAAGAACACCGCTGGCACACTTCGCCGTAAAGTGAACGATCTCGTAGCATACTGAACCAGGCGCAAAACTGCCAATGGAGCGGATCGTTTGGACCGGTAACCAAACTGCTCCGGTCTCAGTATCCTATTGGCTCCGAGGTACGAGTTGAGGCGTTTGAGAATAAGTCTCTCGAAAATCTTAGAGAGGTGCGATAAAAGGCTGATAGGTCGGTAATTTTGAGGAAACAGCCTGTCTTTCCCCGGCTTTGGAATAAGGCAAACCTTTGCCGTCTTCCAGGCCGACGGGTAGTAGCCCATGGAGAGGCAGGCTGTAAAGATGGTGGCAAGGAATACCACCGCCCTATAGGGGAGGGACTTGATTTCCCTAGTAGTGACCTTGTCAGCCCCGGGAGACTTATTCTCACTAAGTCCTTTAATACACTTGCGGACCTCCGCAGGTGTGATGTCTGTCACAGAGTCACGTGGTGTCCTACTTTGCCTGAAAGCTGCAGCTTTTCGTTCAATCTGTCTGTCTGTACGGTCGTCATCGTGGTGGGTATAATGTACTACACACTGACTCTCAATTGAGTCAGCGAAAGCTTCAGCTTTCTCCAAGGGGGAGAATACGAGTCCCCGTCGGCCATGAAGAGCACGACTAGGTTCCCGGGTTCGAGTCAGACTACGAGTAACCCTCCAAAATTCGCGGTCTGAGTCATTTTCAGTGAGAGTGCGACAGAGTTCCTCCCATTTTTCAATCTTGTGTTCCAGCAGTCGTTGGCGGACGACCTTGGCAAGCTCCTTGTATTCTGCCCGGTCAGCAGGATCGCGGAAAAGTTGCCATCTCTTCCGATAACGGTTCTTAATCATGATCAAATCCTTGAGGAGATCGGGAAGACCCTCCTCAACTTGTGGACCGCGGGTCGAACGAGAATTTCTAGCAACTTCATGGATGTGTCGCCGAGCATTGAGCATCTTACGTGTAAGGTGCTCAACCGCGCGGTCAACATCATCCCGAGTGCGGATATCAAAAGGTTTTAAATTTCTGTCCACATGTTTCGTAAACCTGTGGTAGTCCAGGTTGGAAGGAGGGGTCGAACGAGATGGCCCTTCTAGACGCTCCCAGGTAAGATTGAAAACAATGGGATTATGGTCTGAATTTAGTTCACATGGAACAACAAAATCAATATTTCTGCTGTAATATTTTGAAACTGTCACATCTATGACGTCAGGCAACCCATTAGCCGGGTATATCGTGGGCTCCGTGGGAGCGCACACCTTGACGTCACTGTCTCTCATATAGGCACTTAAGATTCTCCCCTTTGGGTTGGCAACCCTAGAATTCCAGTCGGGGTGCTTGCAATTAAGGTCACCAGCCACTATGGTGGGTACGTGGCCAGTGTTTTCTAAAAGAGCATTTAGTTCTACGAGATTTAGAGGAGCATCAGGTGGTAAATAAGCCGAAAAAATTCTATAATGATAGTCCCGATGTCGGATTTCAATCCCGAGGGATTCTAGCACGGAGTGGGGGAGGGGGTCGAGCACGTGATGGGTAAGGCTAGACCTAACCAGCACGGCCACGCCCCCACCCTTCATCCCGGCTCTGTCTTTCCGGTAGACTACCATATTTTTGATTCTAAAGGGCATATGCTCTTTCAGAAACGTCTCACCCAGCAACATGATGTCTATGTTATGGTCAGAGATAAAAGCATCAAGCTCGTACCTCTCACCGACAACACTTTGACAATTCCAAGCACCAACCTTTAAGTCCATAGTCCGTGGCGTCTGTCGCGTCGTCTAAGGGGCTGAGAAATACCGCATAGCGGCATCAATCAGCACCAAGATTTTGTCAAAAGTGCTAGTGCACGAGCTCAATTTTGTCAAGGTATCCTTAAGTATAGGGATGAGTCTGGAAAAATCAATCTGCCGAAGCAGACCGATGATGTCACCTAGACCTGACAGGTCGGGAAGGGAGGTCCCAGTGCTACTTGAAGTGGTGGCAGCGGGAGATGGCGAAGGGGCAGCAGCGCCACCGAAGAGGCTCGCGAACGAGATCCCTCAGTGACAGGTCGCGAGGGTGGCAGAGCACTCTTTTTCTGGGCTTTGAGTTGCTGTGCGGTTTGCTTCTGAGCAATGGCCTCTCGAAAAAGTTTGCACCCTCGCCACGAAGCTGGGTGTTCCCCTTGGCAATTAACACACTTGGCGGGTGTCTCCGGCTTAAGCGGGCAGGCAGCCGCCAAGTGGTTCTCTCCACACTTGACGCACCTAACTGACATCTTGCAATAATTAGCGGTGTGGCCCAGCCGCTGGCATCGGTAACACTGGGAAGGCCCCTCACGGCCCCGGTAAGCCTCAATCGTAACTCGGGCACCACAAAGGGAGCGAACCGAGTAGATGGTCTTGCTAAATTCATCATTAGGTAGGGTGACACTAAAAACACTCATAGGGATAACCTTTTTGGTGGTGGCATCCCGTTTGGTGTACTGATAGATGTCCTTGGGGTCGTACCCGAGGGCAAGCAGCTCTTCCTTAACCCAATCAACATCGACTGTTGAGACGATATTTCGAATAATCACCTTCAGCAACCTCTGACTAGGCAGCTGATAGGTGTAGAAGTTAGCACTGGAATTCTCAAAATATTGGGTCAACAGCCGGTGGTCTTCTTCACAGTCAACGTGATACTTAAGAGCATCCCTAGTGTTGACTACCCTAATTTCGCCAGTGCATCGTTGCTTAAGGTATCGATAATGCTGCTGGTAGTTGGTTTTGTCATGAACCACAACCGGCGGCAGCGACTTTTTCTTGGGGGTGGTTTGAACTACTTCCATGTCCTCGACCTCCCCACCAGGAGCGGTGGCATTGGCAGTCCCATTCCCGTCACTCACAGACCGTGGTGGCGCCGAACAGGAGGCACTCGTAGAGGGGGCGGCAGCAGTCTCTGTCCGTGGTGTCTGAGACTGTGCAGGCACTAGTGCCTCTGGCCCAGTGCTGCCACTGGTGGGCAATGCCGAAAGAGGTTCAAATTTGTTACTGGTTTTATTAAAAATTTTGCTAGGTGACGTAGCCGAAACTTTCTTTAAAACAAAGCGGGGTCTAGACTTTCCTTTCAGCTTGCGTGCGACTGTCCACTGAACCTGGGAGTCGTACGGTTTCTGAATGGCAGCAAGGATTTTGGCCTGTTCTTCTACGGATTTAGCATCAGGGAGCAAATTTATCACAGAGGAGCTGGGTTGTGAGCCAGCAGCCTCCGCCAACTTTACCCAATCGTTGTCAGTTGTCGTAGCAGGGGTTGTCATCTGATTGGCTGGCCGGGGGGTCGGGACCCCACCACCAGGTGGGGGCTCGGACATCACAGAACCAAGTCAAAAAACCAGTGGGAAGAAGGGTCAGCAATCTCCTATCTCCTATCTCCAATAATCAATATCCAGTATCCAATCTCCAACCACACTCGCACTATCACACAACACACAGTCCGGGCTAGCAGCAAAAAGCTATACGTCCGTCTGCTAATACAGTCAGATCTCGAATGATACTCGCTGTTTCAATTACTCGATCATAATAACACTTTTAACACAATGTAAACACAGCCACGAATCAACCACATGTCTCAAACGTTCGCCCACCGAAGCGCCATTTTCCTCCCAATCGATAGTAGTATTAAGCTCTGATATATTGTAGTCGGTCTTGATTGGCGTGAATACAGTATTATCCATAAAATAGCCTATATGTTAAAAATACCTTATATATTGGAGGTTTGTAGCTGAATACTCTCAACAGCTAGAACTTCCGAAGTTATCTTACGGGATGATTATATACAACTGAAACGAAACGAAACATAAGCCAGTGTAAGGATTGCTGGCAGCTATTGCTTTCTCTCACGCGTGGCAACGTTGTACTTCGTATTATCCTTCTATTTCTGTCTCTGCCTGCGCCACCCGTCATCGTTCGTGCCGCTTAGTATAGTTAAGACTAAGACAGGATTATGAGTTATTTTCAACTGCCTGTCACGTTGACAGTTCAGATGTTTGTTGGATCCTCAAATAGCACCGCAAAAGATTGCACGGTTGTAGGAAGAACGTTGATGGTAACGTCAAAATTAGGCCTAGTAAGCCAGATGATGAGTGTGAGTTTGCCATTGCTTTCCTCTCTGGACTAGAAAGTACCATTGCAACACGACTGACCTCATGACGAACACTCAGGCGCACTGGTTGTGTTCTGAATGCCATTACTCGGTACCACCCTTACTCCAGCAGTTTCCATATTGTCACAACCATGGAGGATATTGGGGCCACGGTGGAAGCTACATTCTACTCTGGCCTGTGCCAAGGGACAGACGCAAAAGTACTGTTCCCACCCGAAAATGTCAACAGCTAATACTTGCCGACATCATCCTTCAAAGGTAAATGAGACTTTTAAGGTGAGATGACCACCGAAGAGTGGAACATTCGTCCATTGACGCTTCCAGCAAGTTGTGTTCATACAAACACATGAAACTACAGGAAGACGCGTTTCAACTTACTGTAATCAGAATTAAGAATAAATCGTGTTTGTAAGTCTTCATTGAGCGGAATTAGTAACGGCCTAGACCACAAACAGCCGTGAATGATGTAGGTTCGTTTTAATCAGAATGTGAGAGTTCGAAAACAGGAACACTCAAGAGAATGAAATTTCACTTTATTTCTGGATGAAGACGAAAGATGTGAGCATAGCATAGAATTACAGTACTTGAGAACACAAAGTGTACTCACCTTTTACACCGCCGATTCTTCTTCTCCTCCTCACTTCTCCCCTCAACTGAAAGATAAAATGGTCCCTGAGCGTTAGTACTCGCATCAAAGCTCAGTCACGTACATGTGATTAATAACATCAAACTTTACAATATATTAACCTACTTGATAAAACTCTATCAAATTTTGTTTTATTCATTCATAATATCAGTTGACATAAATTAATAAACTAAGTGTGAAATTTCACCCGCATTCCGTAAAGAAACGCGTTGGGTCAACTCTGGTTGTTGGTTATGGTAAGCGATAGTCAATCGGAGATATTCTCTTCATTAAGTTGTACCTAAGATCTAATGAGGCACAATTAGTTATCGAAAGAAGGATGATGCTCATATTTGGCGGCAATCATCTTTACGAAAGAGCGGCTAGCTGGCCGAGCTGGTAAAGGCGTGCTCGGTTCACCCGGAATGACGTGGGTTCGATTCCCCGTCAGGAAGTCAAAAAATTTAAGAAACGAGATTTCCACTTCCGGAGTTGCATGTGGTCCTGAGGTTCTCACTCAGCCTACACCAAAAATTAGTACCAGGTTAAGTCCTGGGGGCAAAGGCCGCCAATCGTAGAGCTAACCACTCTACCCCACGAGTGCCGAGGTTACGGATAGAGGTAGCCTTACCTTTCACGCCTCCAAGGGCCTTCATGGCCTGTACAGGGATGAATTTCCTTTTATCTTTACGAAAGTCTGGCTGTCGTCAACTTTGGATGTGTTTTTTCGTGGTTTCCCATTTTCATACCAGGCAAATAGTCATAACCAAGGCCACGATCGGTTCCTTCTCACCCCTAGCCCTTTCCTGTCCCATCGTCAACATAAGACCTACCTGTGTCGGTGCGACGAAAAGATAAGTTATAAAAGACGTTTTGGAAAAAAAAGCTATATAACCGTCACGACACTACAAATTGACCACTATGCTGCAGAAGAGGCTAATTTATATATATATCTGCAAGTGTTAAAACATCGTACTAAAACATGGAAGTTTTTCGGCGTCGCTTGGAAGGGAAGGGATTCGACCGTGGCTTTAACCCTGACAGTAACACCATACGTTTTTCTGACGTGTTGTGCGAATGAATGCCATCTATTCCTCTTAAGGAGGGGAGAGTTATCCCCTCCACCACCTCTATTCCTTGTTCATTCCATCTGGTAACTTTAATGTAACTTTAAATAATATGCTTTGAGTGACACGTCTTCGAAACGTGTGGTGTAACTAACGCGATATTTATAGACGTGTTACTGTCAGGGTTAATTAAAGTACAGGCTCAGCATCCATCTCGTATGGAAATGGGTAACCACGGAAAATCATCTTGAGGGCTGCCGACTGAGGGATTCAAGCCCACCGTATCCTGAATTTGATCCTGTATTTTGAACAGCAAAGAATTCCGTACAGGATGTTGAAAATATTAGCAATTAAACTCCGTCACTTTCTACAGTTCTTTTATAGATGGAAGCCTCCTCCTATCAGTGTTCTTGGTGCCAACAGAAAATGATTGAAGTATTGTTATTCCTCAGAAACTCACCATCATTCGCACGTGTTCGCTTTCGTCCCATCTTCGCTTTCAAATTAATACTCATAGTATTGTCTCTAGGTAACGTTCTCTCATTGTTCAACACGAGAGCACTGTTGAGGCGACATTGCCGTCACCACCATCCCTGGAAACACACCTACAGGGTGATCACAAAGTCCCATTATCCCCTATGTATTACATAGATGGTAATGAATTGTTATGTCTTATTGTCGTGGGCTCATGGCAGAGGACAACTTTGAGGTAGTGTGACTATTCGTTATTATTTATTCCAGGGTGTCTGTGTGTACACCATCGTTTTCATAAGAGAGTACGATCCTCCTTCATGTACGATGTGAAATGCTCCTCAACATGCACGTCGAACAGCATCCTTCAGTTCGCCAACTGTCTAGTAACGTGTGACAGCAACCTCTTGTTTAATGAATCCCCATAATGCATTATCGCAGGATGAGAGATCAGGACTTCGGGGCGGGTCGTCCTGAGCGAGGATTATCTTTTATGGAACCAGTTGCAAAGAGCTTTCTCTAGCACCGTAAAACTGTTGGTTTTGGTGGGGAAGGTTTCTGAAACGTTACAGTGAAATCATGCTGAATATCTCTCATTGACTTTCCTGTTATGCGGTCATTCGTGAGCCCACGTGGGCATTACGATCCGTTCTTCCATGTTGTAAATGGACTCATCCGCCATGATTTAGATGTATATCAACACCCACAACAATAAGAAACGATGATGATGATGATGCTTGTTGTTTAAAGGGGCCTAACATCTAGGTCATCAGCCCCACAATAAGAAACAACAATTCATTAACATCAGTGTAATACATAGGAAACACGATCTATGTAATACATAAGGGGTAATGGGACTTTGTGATCATCCTGTACCGTAATTGACTGGTGATTATTATATCTATATATATAAAGTAACTTTTAAAGTCCTGACTGACTGACTGACTGACTGACTGACTGACTGACTGACTGACTGACTGACTGACTGACTGACTGACTGACTGACTGACTGACTGACTGATTCATCATCGCCGAGCCAAAACTACTGGACATAAAGAAATGAAATTTTGGGAATACATTCATATTAAGTTGTAGGTGCTCGCTAAGAGAGGATTTTTGGATATTCCTTCGCTAAGGGGGTGAAAACGGGGTTGAAATTTTTAAATGAGTGTATCTATATCTCAAAACTTTAAAAGTTTACACGTGTGAAAATTGGTATTTAGAATCTTCTTTAAAAATAAGGAAACACGTATTTTTTGGTTTTCAGAAAATCCCAATAGGAAGGGTGAAAAACAATGAAAAACGTGTTGAATGCCTTTAATCAGGATACCGGTACTTATATCTCAGAAACTGAAGATATAACAGACCTGAAAATTGCTACTTTTGATCTCTTTAAAAAAATAAAGAAACATGTATTTTTTTTTTGGAAAATCCAATTAATGGGAGGGTGAAAAGGGGGGTTAATTTTTAAAATGAGTGCATCTATATTTCAAAACGTTTAAAGTTTACAGATGTAAAAATTGGTATTTAGAATCTTCATTAAAAATAAAGAAACACGTATTTTTTGGTTTTCGGAAAATCCCAATAGGAGGGGTGAAACGCGGTGAAAAAATTTGAATGCCTTAAATGAGGATACTTATATCTCAGAACCTGAAGATATAACAGACCTGAAAATTGGCACTTTTGATCTCTTTTAAAACTAAAGAAACACGTATTTTTTGTTTTTGGAAAATCCAGTTAATGGGAGGGTGAAAAGGGGGTGAATTTTTAAAATGAGTGCATCTATATCTCAAAACTTTTAAAGTTTACAGATGTAAAATTTGGTATTTAGAATTTTCTTTAAAAATAAAGAAACGCGTATCTTTTTGTTTTCGGAAAATTTCAATAGAAAGAGTGGAAAAGGTTGAAAAATGGGTTGAATGCCTTTAATGTGGCTACTTATATTTCAGAACCTGAAGATATTATAGACCGGAAAATTGGTGTTCGGGATCTCCTTTAAAAATAAAGAAACATGTATTTTTTTGTTTTTGGATAACCCAATTAATGGGGGGGGGGGTGAAAAGGGGTGAATTTTTAAAATGACCGTATCTATATATCAAAACTTTTTAAAGTTTATAGATGTAAAAATTGGTATTAAGAATCTCCTTTAAGCATAAAGGAACACGTATTTTTTGTTTTCTGTAAATCCCAATAGGAGGGGTGTAAAAGGGTTGAATGCCTTTAATGAGGATACATATATCTCAGAAACTGAGGAAAATACATAACTGAAAATTTGTATATGGAATCTCCTTTAAAAATAAAGAAACACGTATATTTGTTTTTGGAAAATCCAATTAATGGCGGTTAAACAGGAGAGACAAATTGGGGTGAATTTTTCGAAAGACTATATCTACAGAATATATGAGAAACGTAAAATATTACAGACGTAAAAAGTGGTTATTTGAAATTACCTGTAAATGTAAAGAAACATAGGTGATTTGTTTTTGGAAACTCCTCTTAAGGGGAAATAAAAAGGGATGAAATTTTAAAATGAGAATTTCTACAGAATATATCAAAAAACTTAACATGTTACAGAAGTGAAAAATGGTATTTTTTATCTCTATTAAAAATAAAGAAACGTGTATTTTTGGTTTTCGGAAATACCACTTCGGTGGAGGGAGGGGGGTTAAAGTGACTGAAAATGGTGTTGACTTCTTTTAATTAGGCTACTGATATCTCAAAAATGAAGATGTTACAGACGTGAAATTTGATATTTGCAATCGGCTTTAAAAGTAAAGAAACACGTATTCCCGGAAAATCCAACAAAGTGGGAGGGGGTGAAGGAATTGGGGCGAGGAGTGTGAAAGGCAGTGAAAAAAAGTGAATTATTTTTATGGGGATACTTATATCTCAAAACTGAAGGTATTAGACGTGAACATTTGTGTTTGGAATCTCCTTTAAACATAAGGAAACACGCCTTCTTTAATTTTTTGGGGGGGGGGTGGGGGGGGGGAAATTAAACTGAACGGTGGTGGGGTGTAAAAGGAGGTGAGACCAATTGATTTTACTGTTCATAATATACTTATAAGGATCCTCCGTTGCTCAGGCGGCAGCGCGCCGGCCTCTCACAGCTGGGGTCCGTGGTTCAAATTCCGGTCACTCCATGTGACATTCGTGCTGGACAAAACGGAGGCGGGACCGGTTTTTCTCCGTATACTCCGGTTTTCCCTGTCATCATTCATCCCAGCAACACTGTCCAATATTTCATTTCATTTGTCATTCATCGATCATTGCCCCAGAGGAGTGCTTCGGCAACAGGCCCAATTCCTACTGTCGCCGCTAGATGGGGCTTTATTCATTCCATTCCTGACCCTATCGAATGACTGGAAACAGGCTGTAGATTTTCGATGTACTTATTCTGATCATAAAACGATCATTTTTTATCTTTGCTGGGTTCGATTTCAACAGCCATCTTTTCCTTCGGAAACGTTCTTAGATTACAGTAGATTCTCCTGGCATATAAATAAAAAAATTAAACACATTTGAAATAAACGATAGGAATGAGATTGACCATCCAATTGTTCACCTCTATAATAAGGTCAATAATGCACGGAAGTATGTCATTCGTATCGCCAGAAATCCCGCACACTTGCCTACGCGCGGCAATGGTGCTGGTCACATTGTCAACAACGACAATGGCAGCAGATATAATTTACCGCCAAGTAGCGGTCTTGCATATTGCTGTGGGTTCAGAATATCTAATAATAATAATAATAATAATAATAATAATAATAATAATAATAATAATAATAATAATAATAATAATGTTCTGGACAGTCGTCAAATTGTGCGAACACGCTGGAAACGGGTCCTGGCCTGGTAATGACTACGAATACAGTCCATCCGCGGGTTCAGTACCGCCAAGGCACGCAAGACGACGCCACACCGGATCTCCTTCAGGATTTGATCCATACTAAATATGCTTATAGGAAAAGATGGCAAAGATTTAGGGACCCAACTCACCGGGTGGAAAACTTGGACTTAGCCCGGGAAGTACGAAATCGATTGCTGGAAAGAAAGATTGGATAATGGGAGGAACTTTGCCGTAATCTCTCAGAAAACGAGTCAAATCGCGAAATTCGGAGGATTATATATAAAACGTTAAGCAGTCAATTACAATTTTCAGTATAATACCGTAGCGGAGCACGGGTATCTTGCTAGTTATCTATATATATAAAGTAACTTGTCCTAGCTGACTGACTGATGGATTCAACATCGCCGAGCCAAAACTACTGGACATAAAGAAATGAAATTTTGGGGATATATTCATATTAAGATGTAGGTGCTCGCTAAGACAGGATTATTGGATATTCCGTCGCTAAGGGGGTGAAAAGGGGGGTGAAATTTCAAAATGAGTGTATCTATATCTCAAAACGTTAAAAGTTTACAGATGTAAAAATTGGTATTTAGAACCTTCTTTAAAAATAAGGAAACACGTATTTTTTTGTTTTCAGAAAATCCCAACAGGAGGGGTGAAAAAGGGTGAAAATGGGGAAAAATGGGTTGAATGCCTTTAATCAGGATACCGGTACTTACTGTATATCTCAGAAACTGAAGATATTACAGACCTGAAAATTGGTACATTTGATCTCTTTTAAAAATAAAGGAACATGTACTTTTTGTTTTTGGAAAATCCAATTAAACGGGGGGTGAAAAGGTAGTTAATTTTTAAAATGAGTGAATCTATATCTCCAAACTTTTAAAGATTGCAGATGTAAAAATTGGTATTTAGAATCTTCATGAAAAATAAAGAAATACGTATTTTTTGTTTTAGGAAAATCGCAATAGGAGGAGTGAAAAGGGGTGAGAAAGGGTGAAAAAGGGGTCGAATGCCTTTAATGATGCTACTTATATTTCAGAACCTGAAGACATTACAGACCTGAAAACTGGTGTTTGGGATCTACTTTAAAAGTAAAGAAATAATTTTTCGTTTTTGGAAAATCCCAATATTGCGGGGTGAAGACGGGGGTAAAATTTTAAAAATGAGTGTGTCTACATCTTAAAACTTTAAAATTTACAGATGTAAAAATTGGTATTTAGAATCGCCTCTAAAAATAAAGGAACAAGTATTGTTTTGTTTCCTGTAAATCCCAATAGGAGGGGTGTAAAAGGGTGAAAATGGGTTGAATGCCTTTAATGAGCATGCATATATCTCAGAAACGAAAGATATTACAGAACTGAAAATTTGCATGTGTGATCTCCTTTAAAAATAAAGAAACATGTATTTTTTAGTTTTTGGAAAATTCAATTAATGATGGTTAAACAGGAGTGACAAATTGGGGTGAATTTTTTGAAAGACTATATGTACAAAATATCTTGGAAACGTAAAATGTTACAGACGTAAAAAGTGGGTGTTTGGAATCTCCTGTAAATGTAAAAAGACATAGGTGATTTGTTTTTGGAAACTCCACTTAAGGGAACTCAAAAGTGGTGAAGTTTTAAAATGAGAATTTTTACAGTATACCTAAAAAAACTTAACATGTTACAGAAGCGAAAAATGGTATTTTTTATCTCTATTAAACATAAAGGAACGTGTATTTTTAGTTTTCGAAAATACCACTTGGGTGGAGGTGGGGGGGTAAAAGTGACTGAAAATGTTGTTGAATTATTTTAATTAAGCTTCTGATATCTCAAAAATGAAGATGTTACAGACGTGAAATTTGATATTTGCAATCTGCTTTAAAAGTAAAGAAACACGTATTCCCGGAAAATTCAATAAAGGGGGAGGGTGTGAAGGAATTGGAAAATTAATTGACTTAATTGTATGAGAATACATACATCTAATAAAAACAAAAGTTGTTACAGACGGGAAAATTCGTATTTGGATCTCCTTTAAAAACAAAGAAAAACGCGTTTTGGGGGGACAACCATCTTGGAGGGAGGGAGTGTAAAGGAGTTGAATTCCTTTCATGAGGACACATAAATCAAAAACTGAAGAAGTTAGAGTCGTGATAATTTGTATTTAGAAGATCCTGCACTATTAAAGAAACAAGTACTTTTTGCGGGAAAATTCACTTTGGGGGGGGGGGGGGAGGAGTGTGAAATGAAGTGAAAAAAGTAAATTATTTTTACCGGGATACTTATATCTCAAAACTGAAGGTAATAGAAGTGAACATTGGTGTTCGAAATCTCCCTTAAACATAAAGAAACAAGCCTTCTTTTATTTTTTTTTGGGGGGGGGGGGGTGGCGGTTATGAACTTTACGGCGGTGGGGTGTAGAAGGAGGTGAGACCAATTGATTTTACTGTTATTAATGTACTTATAAGGATACTCCGTTGCTCAGGCGGCAGAACGCAGGCCTCTCACAGCGGGGTTCCGTCGTTCAAATCCCGGTCACTCCATGTGACATTCGTGCTGGACAAAACGGAGGTGGCTTTGGTTTTTCTCCGGATACTCCGATATCCCTGTCATCAGCCATTCCAGCAACACATAATAATTAATAATAATAATAATAATAATAATAATAATAATAATAATAATAATAATAATTATTATTATTATTATTATTATTATTATTATTATTATTATTATTATTATTACGGAGCTCTCCGTGGTAGTTAGAGGTGAAAGAAGGTGCTGGGATGAACAGGTCTCAACTTACGAAATTAAAGTTAATTTAAAATTCAACAAGGTTATATTTCCTTTTCGAGATCAAGAAATAACAAGTACAACAGGAACTTAGTTATATAGCAACAACATAAGAATGTACAATTACAGTTTATTAATGTATTTTGGGCTTCGGGTTCCAGAAACACAATCCCTGAGCAATGAGCCCAACTTTACTTATACACAAGGTTTAACAAAGGGGCAGAAAACCCCAATCATGCCCGGGAGCACTCGCTCCCTATTACACAGTAAAGCCTGCTCGAGGCACACAGAAACCAAATTTCAGAAAGAGCAACCCGCTCTCAAAGTTCAAGCCTATCAAAGGTCACACCAAACTCCACCTTCAAGCTGTCCTCCAAGCACATGAAAACAGGGGTAAAAATACCCAACCTACTGAGGCCTATTCAATAAAGAAACAGGACAATTACATGGCCCCCAAAATACCAACTTGGGAGGAGGCGTAACTGCACTCCTAATACACTTCTTTAAAACCTACTTGGCACTAGGCCACTTATGCAAGGGCTAATCCCATACTACGGAGGTGACACGATTGAAAAATGTTATGACATTACGAGTATAAGGGAAACTGTTATAAAAACGTGGTCACCTCAAAAAAAAAATGAATGAAAGCTCGAGAGGGTTAGGCACTCTCTATCCCAATTTGTAGTTAAAGAAACAGAATTTATACCAAGTTTCTTTTACATTTTAAATATAGGTTACATGAGGAAAGTTTCGAACCCGCCCCGAGGGTTAAACTGCTGAGCTAGCAAGAAAATAAGTTATTAAACGGCCATTACCTGATGGTTGAACTGCTGCCCGAAGAAAGAGGCGCTTCCCGCCCCCTGCTACATAATCACACAAAGAAAGATGTTACTGAAGTGGCGAGGAGACCAGAAAATCAGCAGTTTATATACCCTCGCGGAAGATTCGAGACGTTTCATGAATGATTACACCCGCCCACAAGCTTTTTATTGGACGACCAAAAGATTACACGTCAAAACTGGAGAGGAAAACCAGGATTGGTGGAAAATTAATAACAGAAATTTGCGATTGGCCAATTTCAAAACTGGCGGAAAGAAAGGATTAACATTGCCAACTTAAACAATGGCTGAAAGAAATTTAATAAGGAACAAACTTGTAAGTACTAAATTTCTTCAAAAAAGATTCCTTCACTTCGCACTAGGGTGCACAATTGTAGTTCTTAAGAGGTGCCATCTAGAAGAGAATGTTCACTCTTCTTACTACAGAGCAAACAAATACACATCGAAACTGACATAGTTCAGAACACTTCAAAATTTACCGTAGAGACATCTTCTGAGAACTCAGAGAATTAAAGTTCCGGCTTCCTCCAGTAGAGGAGTTCCAACTGGCGCAATGTTTGAATTAGCGGAGCGGAGGTGTACCGCCCGGCACAGTAATAATAATAATAATAATAATAATAATAATAATAATAATAATAATAATAATAATAATAATAATAATAATAATAATAATAATGTTCCGGACCGTCGTCAAATGTGCGGACCGCGCTGGAAACGGCTCCTTGACGGGTAATGACTAAGAATGCGGTCCGGCCGCGGGTTCAGTGCCGCCAAGGCACCCAATATGACACCACGCCGGATCTCATGAAGGATTTTATCCATATTAAAAATGATTATAGGAAAAGATGGCAAAGACTTATGGACCCAACTGACCGGGAGGAATACCTGAGCCTAGCCCAGGAAGTACGAAATCGATTGCTGGAAAGGAAGATTGGAAAATGGGAGAAAACGTGCCGTAAAATAATAGAAAACGAGTCAGATCGCGAATTTCGGCGGATTATATATCTAAAACATTAAGCATTCAATTATAAATTTCAGTATAATACCGTAGCGAAGCACGGGTATCCTGCTAGTTATCTATGTATGTAAAGTAACTTGTCCTAACTGACTGACTGACTGACTGACTGACTGACTGACTGACTGACTGACTGACTGACTGACTGACTGACTGACTGACTGACTGACTGACTGACTGACTGACTGACTGACTGATTCATCATCGCCGAGCCGAAACTACTGGACATAGAGAAATGAAATTTTGGGGATACATTCATATTAACATGTAGGTGCTCGCTAAGGGAGAATTTTTGGATATTCCGTCGATAAGGGGGAAAAAGGGGGTTTATTTTTTAAAATGAGAATATCCATATCTCAAAAACTAAAAGGTTTAGAGTAATAAAAATTGGTATTTTATCCCTCCTTTAAAAATAAAGAAACACGTATTTTTTGTTTTCGGAAAATCAGATGAAGGGTGTGAAAAGGGGGGGGGGGAAAGAGTTGAACACCTTTTATGTGGAGACTTATATCTCAAGAACTGAAGATGTTATAGTCATTAAAATTTAAATTTGGAACTTCCTTTAAAAATAAAGAAACACGTATTTTTTTGTTTTTAGAAAATCCAAATAATGGGGATGAAAAGGAGGGGGGAATTTTTAAAATGAGTGTATCTATATCTCAAAACTGTAAAAGTTTTCAAACGTAGAAATTGGTATTTAGTATGTCCTTTCAAAATAAAGAAACACGTATTTTTTGTTTTCGGAAAATCCCAATAGGAGGGGCGAAAGGAGTGAAGAATGGGTTGAATGCCTTTAATGAGGATACTTATATCTCAGAAACTGAAGATATTACAGACCTGAAAAAATGTATTTGGGATCTCCTTTTGAAAATAAAGAAATGTGTACTTTTTGTTTTTGGAAATCCAAATATTGGAGGGTTGAAAGGGGGGTGAATTTTTAAAATGAGTTTATCTATATCCCAAAACTTTCAAAATCTATGATGTAAAAATTGGTACTTAGAATCTACTTTCAAAATAAAGAAACACATATTTTTTTGTTTTCGAAAAATCCCAATAGGAGGGTTGAAAGGGGGTGAAAAATGGTTGAATGCCTTTAATAAGGATCCTTATATCTCAGAAACTGAATATGTTACAGACCTGAAAATCGGTATTTGGGATCTCCTTTATAAATAAAGAAACGCGTATTTTTTGTTTTTAGAAAATCCAAACATAGAGGGGATTGAAAGGGGGGGGGGTGAATTTTTAAAATGAATGTATCTATATCTGAAAACTGTAAAAGTTTACAGATGTAAAAATTGGTATTTAGAATCTCCTTTCATTATAAAGAAACACGTAACTTTTGTTTTCGGAAAAACCCATGAATGGGGTGAAAAGTGGTGGGGAAATGGGTTGAACACCTTTCATGAGGAGACTTATATCTCAAAAACTGAAGTAATGAAAATTTAAATTTGTAACCTCCTTTAAAAATAAAGGAAAACGTACTTTTTAGAAAATCCAAATAATTGGGGGGAGGGGGATGAAAAGTGGGGTGAATTTTTAAAATGAGTGTATCTATATCTGGATACTGTAAAAGTTTACAGACGTAGAAATTGGTACTTAGAATCACATTTCAAAATAAAGAAACACGTTTTTTTTTGTTTTCGGAAAATCCCAGTAGGAGGGGTGAAAAGGAGTGAAAAATGGGTTGAATGCCTTTAATGAGGATACTTATATCTCAGAAACTGAAGATATTAACAGACCAGACAGTTAGTATATGGAATCTCCTTTTAAAATACAGAAACATTTACTTTTTGTTTTTGGAAAATCTGATTAATGGGGTTAAACAGGAGTGACAAATTGGGGTGATTTTTTAGAAAGACTATATCTATAGTACATCTCAGAATCGTAAAATGTTACAGACGTAAAAACTGGTATTTAGAATCTCCTGTTGAAGTAAAGAAACAGGTATTCTCGGAAAATCCAATGAAGGGAGGGGGGTGAAAATAGAAAAATTAATTGAATTAATTGTATGAGGATACTTACATCTAATGAAAACTAAAGTTGTTACAGACGTGAAAATTGGTATTTAGATTTTTAAAAAAATAAAACGACGCGTTTGGGGGGGTGCGGGAATCATCTTTGGGGGCGGGTGTGTAAAGGAGTTGAATTCGTTTCATGAGGACACATATCTCAAAAACTGAAGATAATCGGTATTTAGAAGCTCCTTTACAACTGAAAATGAAAAACCTACAACCTGTTTTCCAGTCATTGGCGGGGCAGGGATGTAATGAATGAAACTTGTATAGGCTGTTATCACAATGGGGTTGCCACTCCCAAGGTGATTTTTTAATGAGTGATAAATGCTATGAAATGATAATGGAGAGTGTTGCTGGAAAGAAAGATGACAGGGAAAACCGGAGTACCCGGAGAAAAACATGTCCCGCCTCCGCTTTGTCCAGCACAAATCTCACATGGAGTCACCGGGATTTCAACCACGGTATCCAGCGGTGAGGGGCCGACGCGCTGTGAGCCAAGGAGGCTCTATCCTTTATTATTAAAGAAACAAATATTTTTCCCCGGAAAATTCACTTAAGGGGGGGGGGGGAAGTGTGAAAGTAAGTGAAAAAAAAAATTCTATGGCAATACTTATATCTCAAAACTGAAGTAAACACACGTGAACATTGGTATTTGGAATCTCCTTTAAACGTAAAGAAACACGCCTTCTTTCCTTTTTTGGAGGGGGGGGGGGGGGGTAGGGATGTAAGTCAACATAACAGCGGTGAGGTGAAAACGGAGGTGGGACCAATTGCTTTCACTGTTCCAAATGTACTTATAAGGAGCCTCCGTGGCTCAGGCAGCACCGCGCTGGCCTCTCACCGCTGGGTTTCGTGGTTCAAATCCCGTTCACTCCATGTGAGATTTGTGCTGGACAAAGCGGAGGCGGGACAGGTTTTTCTCCGGGTACTCCGGTTTTCCCCGTCATCATTCATTCCAGCAACACTCTCCAACATCATTTCATTTCATTTGTCATTCATTAATCATTGCCCCAGAGCAGTGCGACGGGCTTCGGCAGCCGGCACAATTCCTATCCTCGCCGCTAACTGGATGCTTATTCATTCCATTCCTGACCCGGTTGAATGACTGGAAACAGGCTGTGGATTTTCAAGGTACTTATTCTGATCTTAAACCGATCATTTTTAATCTGTCCTGGGTTCGTTTTCAAGAGCCATCTTTTCATTTGGAGAACCTTCTTAGATTAAAGTGCATTCTTCTGGCATATAAATATAAATTTTAACACATTTGAAATTAACGATAGGAATGAGATTGACCATGCAATTGTTCACCTCTTAATAAGGTCAATAATGCACGGAAGTGTGTCAATCGTATCGCCAAAAGTCCTGCGCACTTGCCTACGGGCGACAATGGTGCTGGTCATACTGTCTCATTGACAATGGCAGCAGATGTAATTTACCGCCAAGTAGCGGTCTTGCATCTTGCTGTGGAGTCCAGAACAACAACAACAACAACAACAACAACAACAATAATAATAATAATAATAATAATAATAATAATAATAATAATAATAATAATAATAATAATAATGTGCGGACCGCGCTGGAAACGGGTGCTGAACGGGTAATGACAACGATTGCAGTCCGGCCGCCGGTTCAGTACTGCCAAGGCACCCAAGGAGACACCACGCCGGATCTCCTCAAGGATATGATCCACATTAAGAAAGCTTATAGGAAAAGATGGCAAAGATTTAGGGACCTAGCCCGGGAAGAACGAAATCGATTGCTGGAAAGAAAGATTGAAAAATGGGAGGAAACTTGCCGTAATCTATTAGAAAACGAGTCAGATCGCAAATTTTGGCGGATTCTCTTAGAAAACCACTCAGATCACGAATTTCGGCGGATTAAGTATAAAACAATAAGCATTCAATTATAAATTTCATTATAATGCCGTAGCGAAGCACGGGTATCTTGCTAGTCTATATATATAAAGTAACTTGTCCTAACTGACTGACTGACTGACTGACTGACTGACAGATTCATCATCGCCGAGCCAAAACTACTGGACATAAGAAATGAAATTTTGGGGATATATTCATATTAAGATGTAGGTGCTCGCTAAGAGAGGATTATTGGATATTCCGTCGCTAAGGGGGCGAAAAGGGGGGTGAAATTTTAAAATGAGTGTATCTATATCTCAAAACTTTAAAAGTTTACAGATGTAAAAATTGGTATTTAGAATCTTCTTTAAAAGTAAAGATACACGTATTTTTTCGTTTTTGGAAAATCCAAATATTGGGGGGTGAAAAGGGGGATGAATTTTTTAAAATGAGTGTGTCTACATCTTAAAACTTTAAAATTTACAGATGTAAAAATTGGTAGTTAGAATCTCCTCTAAAAATAAAGGAACAAGTATTTTTTTGTTTCCTGTAAATCCCAATAGGATGAAAATGAGTTGAATGCCTTTAATGGGGATACATATAACTCAGAAACGAAAGATATTACAGAACTGAAAATTTGCATATGGGATCTCCTTTAAAAATAAAGGCACATGTATTTTTTAGTTTTTGGAAAATCCAATTAATGGTGGTTAAACAGGAGTGACAAACTGGGGTGAATTTTTTGAAAGAAGATATGTACAGAATATCTTAGAAACGTAAAATGTTACAGACGTATAAAGTGGGTGTTTGGAATCTCCTGTAAATGTAAAGAAACATAGGTGATTTGTTTTTGGAAACTCCACTTAAGGTGAACTCAAAAGGGGTGAAATTTTAAAATGAGAATTTTTACAGTATATCTAAAAAAACTTAACATGTTACAGAAGTGAAAAATGGTATTTTTTATCTCTATTAAACATAAAGAAACGTGTATTTTTAGTTTTCGGAAATACCAATTGGGTGGAGGTGGGGGGGGGGGGGTAAAAGTGACTGAAAATAGTGTTGAATTATTTTAATTAGGCTACTGATATCTAAAAAATGAATGTGTTACAGACGTAAAATTTGATATTTGCAATCTGCTTTAAAAGTAAAGAAACACGTATTCTCGGAAAATCCAATGAAGGGGGGGGGGGTGAAAAATTGGAAAATTAATTGACTTAACTGTATGAGAATACATACATCTAATAAAAACTAAAGTTGTTACAGACGTGAAAATTCGTATTTGGATCTCTTTTAAAAACAAAGAAAAACGCGTTTTGGTGGGGAAAACCATCTTGCAGGGCGGGAGTGTAAAGGAGTTGAATTCCTTTCATGAGGACACATAAATCAAAAACTGAAGAAGTTAGAGTCGTGATAATTTGTATTTAGAAGATCCTGTACTATTAAAGAAACAAGTACTTTTTGCGGGAAAATTCACTTGGGGGGGGGGGAGGAGTAGTGTGAAATGAAGTGAAAAATTTAAATTTATTTTATGGGGATACTTATATCTCAAAACTGAAGGTAATAGATGTGAACATTGGTGTTTGTAATCTCCCTTAAAGAGAAAGAAACAAGCCTTCTTTTAATTTAGGGGGGGGGGGGGCGGAGGGTGGGTGGCGGTAAATAAACTTAATTTCGGTGGGGTGTAGAAGGAGGTGAGACCAATTGATTTTACTGTTATTAATGTACTTATAAGGATCCTCCGTTGCTCAGGCGGCAGCACGCCGGCCTCTCACAGCTGGGTCCCGTGGTTCAAATCCCGGTCACCGGGCGAGTTGGCTGTGCGCGTAGAGGCGCGCGGCTGTGAGCTTGCATCCGGGAGATAGTAGGTTCGAATCCCACTATCGGCAGCCCTGAAAATGGTTTTCCGTGGTTTCCCATTTTCACACCAGGAAAATGCTGGGGCTGTACCTTAATTAAGGCCACGGCCGCTTCCTTCCAACTCCTAGGCCTTTCCTATCCCATCGTCGCCATAAGACCTATCTGTGTCGGCGCGACGTAAAGCCCCTAGCAAAAAAAAAAAAAAAAAAAAAGCTAATCCCGGTCACTCCATGTGACATTCGTGCTGGACAAAACGGAGGCGGGACAGGTTTTTCTCCGGATATTCCGGTTTTCCCTGTCATCAGCCATTCCAGCAACACATAATAGTAATAATAATAATAATAATAATAATAATGTTCCGGACCGTCGTCAAATGTGCGGACCGCGCTGAAAACTGCTCCTGAACGGGTAATGACTAAGAATGCAGTCCGGCCGCGGGGTACAGTGCCGCCAAGGCACCCAATATTACACCACGCCGGATCTCATGAAGGATTTTATCCATCTTAAAAATGATTATAGGAAAAGATGGCAACGATTTATGGACCCAACTGACCGGGAGGAATACCTGAGCCTAGCCCGGGAAGTACGAAATCGATTGCTGGAAATGAAGATTGAAAAATGGGAGGAAACGTGCCGTAAAATAATAGAAAACGAGTCAGATCGCGAATTTCGGCGGATTATATATCTAAAACAATAAGCATTCAATTATAAATTTCAGTATAATACCGTAGCGAAGCACGGGTATCTTGCTAGTGTTATTATAAAGCTGGTAGGCCGGCTTCCCCCACATCCGCGATCCACCTTGCCACAGGCGGCCTGTACTCTGTCTTCACTTCTTAAATCTGTAAATCTGCATGTACAGTAAAAGAAACGAAACTAAATTCTACTCTACAATATCACCTGGAAATGTCGTTCTTCCGCAGCAAAACAGGCATTGCATCGGGTAAACACATTTGGAATGACATGATTTAGTTCGGCCTCTGTAATGTTTCTTATTGCAGTTCGTACATTTTCAGTAACTTTCGTGTAATTTTTCATCCTTCAACATTGTACATCATCGTGTGTGTTTCTGGTTTAGCACTGAACCAATGGTCTCAAACTTGCTTACAAGATCGTGAACTGAAGCTCTGGAAGGAGGCAATTGACCAGGGAACCTCCTGATAAATTCCGTACGAACACTATGGGCCGCTTTGTATTTATAATCACACTTACATATAACCGTACGTTGCTCTTCCAATCTTCGCGAACGAACGCGGACTACTGACTATAGCAGGGGAAGTGAAGAACAGGAAGCGAGCCGGACAGCCAGGTGAGCCGCGGGGGTCGGGGTAGCCAGCCACCCGGCCTTAGTTCAGGCGCGCGCGAGCGGTCAGATTTTATACTGAAAACCCTGTAATAATACAATCGGTTGGCCTCAGCTACACCGTGTTCAGGCATTCTACGATTTGTTTGACATGAATATGTCTTAAGGCCAGGTGTCATCCGAAAATCTGTGTAACGCGACAAAATGTGTGACGGGAGTGACATCACATTAGTCGTTACCGTGGGCCTTGGTCGCCAAACATGAAAGACATTCATGACCATTAGATTTTTGCAAAGGGAAACATTCCTTTTTTGTAGTTGTCGTATTAACCTTTTCCGCGACGCAGGAATGGGAACGTATCAGCCGTGGCCTTTATTAAGGTACAGCCCCAGCATTTGCCTTATGTGAAAATGAGAAACTAAGTAAAATCACCTTAAGGGCTGCCGACGGTGGAATTCGAACCTACTCTCTCTAATGCAAGCTCATAGCTACGCGCCCTTAACCGAGCGGCCGACTCATTAGGCATTCTGTAATATAATGCCATCTAATAGCCTGGTCGTCAATTTCGACGTTCAGTTTTACTCTAAGCCTAATAGATGGCATGGTAAACAAAAGGCGTCTATGGCTGAAGTTTTGTCTGGAAAACACCAAATGTTTTACATGCCGACTGTTTTCCGTCCTTCATATATCCGACTTCCTCTGCTGGGTTTGTACTTGCGATTGTGGGTTACTGATCCACAGAATGAATGTTGGCAATATTTCAATACCAAGCAGTACTGCCCGCAATTGAGATATCCACAAGAAATAAACCAAGAGTTTGTGGGTGGCAATGCAGCCACTGGTCTAATTTTAATACAGGAGAAATTGCAAACTCCTCAGGGTTCAAGGTTAGGCGAGACCTGCAATACTACGTATGAATGAAAAATATCTTCGCGGAAGGCATTTTTCCGAACATTACCTGTTGATTTATGTGGCAAAAAGAACGATCATGTCTGATAACCACGTTGATTTACCATACACAATAAATATTTCCTTTACTCAGACCAAACAAGACAGTACGTAAAACGAACAGATTATTATGTATGTGTTTTTAATTCTGTGTCGACTTAATACAAGCACAACTTATTCCACTACTAATCACCACAGAAAGGCGCAACCGATTGACTTACCTATGCGGTTTGAGCACGTAGCTTTGGGCCTGCGTTCGGGAGAAGGTGGGTTCAAATCCCACAGGCGGCAGCTTTGACGATGGCTTCTCTCTGTACCTTCATTAAGGCTACGGTCACTTCCATAGCCCTGTGCTATCTCACGGTCAGCATAAGAACGATCTGTGTCGGTGCATTGTAATTGAAATATAAGAGAAGAAAGAAAATGCAATAATGCATACGACCTCCTTTAGTATTGTTGGCGTCACAATGGACATCGGGCCTTAGAACACATGTGTGACACAGTTCGCACCCTGGTTGGGAACAGCCGCAGAAGAAGAAGAAGAAGAAGAAGAAGAAGAAGAAGAAGAAGAAGAAGAAGAAGAAGACGTTGCGAGTGTGTTCTGTGCAATTGTCCCCCTGTGAGTGGGGGTGGCAGAATAAAACCCACGGTAAACCCTGCCTGTGGTAAAAGGCGACTAAAAGGGGCCCCAGGGGCTTTGAACTTTCGAATGTGAGTTGGCGACCACGGGGACCTCATCTGAGTCCTGATATTATTTCCACTTACTTGTGTCAAGCTCCTCACTTTCATCTATACTATCAGACCTCCCTTGGTCAACTCTTGTTCTTTTGCTACCCTGACGGTACTACAGCATTCGAGGCCTACGATTCTTTCATTTTCACGCCCTTAAAGGCCCTTGTCTTCCTCTGGACGATATCTTCATTTTCCGAATTGTCGGATCCCGTCGATCTATTCTGTCTGATTAGGGTTATATAGAGGATGGTTGCCTAGTTATACTTCCTCTTAAGACAATAATCATCACCACCACCATTCCCCTGTGAGTGGGAGCGGTAGAATAACAGCCACGGTATTCCTTACCTGTCATGAGATGGACATCAGGTGATAAGTCAGCTTGTGAGTTTCACAAATAGTATTAGTCCTCTCAGTTTTAATTACTGCGTTGATGGGGGTGAAAGTTCCTTTTGGAGATCATTTTATGTACCTAGGTGTTAATATCTGGAATGATCTTCATTGGGTAATCACATAGATGGGATTGTAAATAAATGGTACAGATCTCTGCACATGGTTATGATGGTGTTTAGGGGTTGTGATAAGGATGTAAAGGAGACGGCTTATAAGTCTCTGGTAAGACTCCAACTAGAGTATGATTCTAGTGTATGGGACCCTCACCAGGATTACTTAATTCAAGAACTGTAGAAAGTCCAAAGAAAAGCTGCTCGATTTGTTCTGGGTTATTTCCGACAAAAGAGTAGCGTTACAAAAATGTTGCAAAGTTTGGGCTGGGAAAGGAGAAAGGAGACGAGCTGCTCGACTAAGTGGTATGTTCCGAGCTGTCCGTGGAGAAATGGCGTGGAATGACAATAGTAGATGAATAAGTTTCAGCGGTGTCTTTAAAAGTAGGAAAGATCAAGAGGAAGACAAATTTGGAATTCAAGAGGACAAACAGGGGCAAATTTTCGTTTAATGGAAGGGGAGTTAGGGATTGGAATAACTTACCAAAGGATATGTTCAATACATTTCCAATTTCTTTGCAATCATTTAAGAAAAATGCAGGAAAACAACAGATAGGGAATCTGCCACCTGGGCGACTGACCTAAATCCAGATCAGTAGTGATTGTCAGACACGTCGTATTGCTCCCGCAGCGACAATAAGTTTGTGTGGGTCGTCGTTGCTCAACAAGTTAGTTGTTCCTCGCCGCACAGATCATTACAAGTGTAATTGTGTTTTTCTGCCGAGTAAGTTTTTAAGTGTATGTAATAGGAACTACACCTCGCTGCATTTTGGAATGCGGGACATTCCAGTAAAAGCTTGTGGTAGCAACAGTATTACACAGATCGGCTGACCTCTTCCGCATTTTTCTTGGAAATCCTTCATTAATATTAACACCCGCATTAGTGAGTATAATTTTAGAGGATCTGCAAAAATTTAAATAACCTTTCCTTCATGCTCAAGGTCTCAATTTCCTCCAACAAGAAGCTGCTATTTGCTTTTGTATGCAGCCATTCCCCTATATTTCAATAATACCCGTGTGGTGTTATTTTACTTCTGTGAATTTCAGTTGTTCACCAGAGCGTTCAGTTTATGGAACACATGAGCATCAGTAAACCGAGTTATGGTACTTGCATGGAGATGTAACGTGTTGACATTTGCGCGGAACGCCAAACATTCCAGGAAATTACTAAACATTATGACAAACAGCGACACCTGCACGGAGGACCGTGGAGATTTGGAATGCAGAAGCAGGTGAGAGGAAGATCCACCCGGTAAAAGATAGATAGATAGATAGATAGATAGATAGATAGATAGATAGATAGATAGATAGATAGATATATAGATAGATAGATAGATAGATAGATATAAGCCTTTAGAGTTCACAGCTACACTTGATACCTGGTGACGGCTAGTGTTCCGTGTTGAACTGGTGAAAAATGTTCTGCAGCTATGGAGTTCACCAAGACCACCACCTTTGTTGATTTACAACGGATATCAGTACATTGTGGACTAAACCAATAAAGATCAACTGACTTTGTCGGTGAGTAGATTTCAAGAAAAATAAATGTAAAGGAAGAATAACAAGAAAAGTTAATATAGTTTTAGGCGAGGCAAATCGTGCTTGCATTCCGGATGAAGCCGCGAACGAAGTGAGAAAATGTGTAGAAAGAATCAAAGAAACGTGCGAGAGAAACAGAGGGCATGATTTCAACTATATATACCGAAGATGTACGCCAGCTGTTTAAAGGGTTGTGAAAAGAAAGAATGGTTGCTGATTTTCTACCATCATCGTGTGAAATTATCGACATGCATGAATTGGGGTGCCCATCATTTAAGCTATGAGACGTACTGTACATGTCTATTAATACTGAAGTATATGAAAATGGAGATTCCGTGCAAATGTCACCATCCTATTTTTGACTCACCAAGTACTCTTAAACAGAGTGAAGGGCTCTTTCCAAGTCACTCGGTTCAGAAGTCACTCCGTGCAAAAGTCACTATCCTATTTCTGCCTCACAAGTACTGTTAAACGAAGTGAAGGGCTCCGTGCAAGTTTCACTTCGTGCAAATGTCACTCCGTACAAGTGTTCCAACCCCTCGGTAAGCAGTGTGTCTTAAATAGAAAATAATAATCGTTTGAAGATAAAGCAAGACTAATTTGGAGGATCTTCCGTAAATATAACTATACTGATGGCAGTAATGTCGAATCTTTAGCTTAGATCCTTTTAAACAAAGCAGCTATGACCTAGGTCAAAATAGCTCAGTTGGGTAGAGCAGCCGACGCGAAATCTGGAGGTTGTGGATTCTAATCCCACTGGTGTACGGCCGGCCATTTTTGTTCTGCGATATATGTACCGAGCACGACCTAATATGTACATAATGAGTACAACGCTGTTGGTAAAATTCAATCTCTCTCTCTCATTCTCCTCAACCTGATGGTTGGTGGGTAGCATGACTGTCCTCGTCCAACGACCTTCTATCCTGAGCTAGCTGCTTGATTAGTTGATATGGACGTCGCCCTTTAATGCCATCGAGGAACCCTGCTCTAGGTCGTGCTCTTCTAGTCTTTCCTTCCAGTTTCCTTTCAAGCAGTGTGGTGCACCATGATGAATGCCGGAGTAAATGACCTGTCCAACTACTTCTTTTCGCGATCATTTTCTCTAGACTGATGGTCTCTTCAGCTCTCTTGAGAACTTCTTCATTTGTTAGCCTGTGAGTCCAGGGAATTCGTAACATTCGACGCCAGCACCACATTTCAAATGCATTTATTCTTTTCTTATCAGCCTGTAATAAAGTCCAGGTTTCAGAGCCATAGGTCGCAATGCTCCAAATGAAGCTCTTAATGAAATGCTTTCTTACTGGTAGTGATATTGCCTTGGAGGTCAATAGGCTTCTTTTTTTTTTTGAAAGCTTCTTTAGCCTATTCGAGAACGGACGTCCTTTTCACACCTCCCATCAGATGTAATGATGCTTCCCAAATAACTGAACTGATTTATTTGAGTCAATTTTTTTCCTTCCAACCAAACATTAACATCCCGTTTACCATCAGGAGTACATTTCATTATCTTAGTTTTAGTAGATCATTCAGTTTCTTTAGTGAGGTCTCTATCTCTTTCTCAGTTTCAGCTATGAGGGCAATATCATCCGCGAAACGTATTGTTTGGTATAGTTGGCCATTTATTTTTATTCCATGGGTGCAGGTGGCTGAAAACTCTTTCATTGCTTCTTCTAAATACACATTGAATAATAGGGGCGACAGACCACATCCTTACCTTACTCCTTTTCTTATTTTCGCATTGATTTGCTCCTTTCCTATAAGCGCTGCCTGGTTCTTGTACAGCTGATAGATGACTTTCCGATCTCTGTAGTCCACTTTCAGACTTCTAAGGGCTTTAAACATAATATTCCAGTTAACATAATCAAACGCTTTCTCTATGTCAATGAAAGCAATCCCTTTGCATGATTACTTCTTGGAATACGTATCAATACAGTTTTCCCAAAATATTCCGGTATTTCTCCGCTAGTATAAATTTCATTTACGAGTTGATATAAGGAATATTTTGCCTTATCCGCTAGAGCTTGTAGTATTTCACCTGGGATTGAGTCTACTCCAGGAGCTTTCCTTTGTTTTAGCTCATTCAAAGCTTTATGAAATTCCTCTCTAAGTATACATGGTCCCAAATCATTTTGTTCTATCTCACTTTCATTTTCTATTACATCGTCATCTGTTTGTCCTTCATACAGGCCTTCTACATATTCTTTACAAATTATAGCTATCTTATCCTGCTCTATTATCACATCTCCATTGCTTCCTTTTATTGTACTCAAGGGCTTTATCTTTTTTTGGAACTGCCTCCGGACTTCTGTAAAAGCTTTTTCGGTGTTGCCTTTGGTTATATTTTCATCTATCTATTTACATTGTGCTTCGATCCACTCTTCCTTTGCTTTTTTAATTTCTCGATGGATTTTATTTCTTATTTTCTTGTATTCTTCATTATTTCCTTTCCTTTTGGCCATCTGGCGCATGTTCATTAGTTCCAAAATGTAGGGTGTAACCCATGGCTTATAGATTTTCCTCTCTTCTTTTCCAAAACTATCTTCTGCTGCATCAATTATTTGTTTCTTGATTTCTTCCCATTTTTCTTGAGCACTACTTCCAGCCAATACTTCAGTATTAGTTTTGTTATTAGTTTCTTCTTTGAACATTTTGATAGCCTCGCTGTCTTTCTTTAACTTACTCAAATTCCATTTCGGGGGGCGTCTTTCTATTCTTCTTTTCTTAAGTTTCAGTTGGCCTGTCATTACCACGGGGTTATTATCGGAGTCAATATCAGCCCCAGGATAGCTTTTACTTGATTTAGCTTGATTTCGATACCGTTCTCTAACTATTATATAGTCTATTTGATATCTACTACCATTTCCAGGCATTGTCCATGTATATCTTCTCCTTTTTGACTGTTCGAAGAGAGTATTTGTAATTACAAGGGAGTGACTTCGACAAAATTCTATGAGCTTTTCTCCCCTTTTGTTTCTGGAACTAAGACCATAATCGCCCACCGTATTATCTTCTCTGCCCTCTCCAACAACTGCGTTCATATCTCCGAGGATGACGAGATTTTCTTCTTCCTGGACCTTTAGTAACACTTCTTCCAATTGTTCGTAAACTTCCTCCACTTCGTCATCTGTATAAGCAGAGGTGGGCATGTACACCTGGATTAGAGCTGTATCTCTAGGTTCTGTATTTAATTTTATGAGCAGTATTCTTTCATTATATGCCCAAATACCTGACACTCGCTGTCCTAACTGCTTTGTCAGTATAAATCCGACACCACCTTTTCCATCTGAACAGCCCGAGTACAAAACTCTAAAATCTCCGCTCCATAAGTCTCCGCTATCTGGCCATCTTACCTCACTCATTCCCAAAACATCCATTCCTAGTCGCTTCATTTCGTTCTTCACATTCTCCAGTTTACCACACTTTTTCAAGGATCTCACGTTCCATGTACCTACTTTGTAGGACTAGCTCTTTGCCTTCTCCTGTATCCCCCTCCGGAGATCCGAATAGGGGGCTATTCCGGAATATTTTACGTTCAAAGACATCATCATGCTTTCTGTTCTTGGGATATCACAAGGATCTTTAATGTGTTGGTTTCCTGTTGCCTTCCACATCCTATGCCGTTGACCTACAATTAGGTTCATTCACCTTAAGAAGTAATTTCTTACTCCAAGAACATCAGAGTGCCCTGCCCTCTTTCCGCTCATCCGCCCTCGAAGAGGCCGTTGGCACTTGGAAGAGGTGAACCACTTATACCGGTGGTTACTCGGTGTCATACTCTATTAATCCCGAGTATTGGGCTGCCACTTCCGCCATCTATACCGTAACGAAGTCCATTTTCTCCGCCATAGATGTCGTTGAGGTTTTCACTCGTAACCCTGAGCTTAAAATTCAATATTCAAGCGTAAAATCATGTATGTTAAAATTCTGTTCTTCCAAATAACTGTTGAGATGTTTGAACTTATATTAATGAAGTACTTCAACAATTCTTTTTTCAGTTCGCACCGACACAGACAGGTCTTATGGCGACGATTGGATTGGAAAGACCTAGCAGTGTGAAGGAAGCGACCGTGGCCTTAATTTACAACAGTAGCATTTACCTGGTGCGAAACTGGGGAATCACGGAGAACCATCTTCAGGGCTGCCGACAGTGGGGTTCGTGACTCAAACATCACAAGCACTTGCTCGGTGGAAGTACCTCTCCTGTTCTTCCCCTCTACTGACAAGCTCGGAATTGTAACATAAATTTTTGCACACTTCTTAATAATAATAATAATAATAATAATAATAATAATAATAATAATAATAATAATAATAATATATTGTTTTCGTTATTGTTGTTATTGCTATTGTTGTACGGTGGTGGTGGTGGTGGTGATTATTGTTTTAAGAGGAAGTACAACTAGGCAACCATCATCTATATAACACTAATCAGAGAGAAAAAATGGAAGGGATCCGATACTTCGAAAAATGAAGGTATCCGCCAAAGGAAGACAAGGGCAATGAAGGGCATAAAAATTAGACTCCCTAGGGTTCGAGTGGTCTAGGTCGGAAAAGAACAAGAGTTGACAAGAGTTGACCAAGGGAGGTCGGATAGGACAGATGAAAGTAAGGAACCTGGTACTAGTAAGATGAAGCAATACCAGGACTCAGCTAAGGGCCCCGTGGTCGCCAAGCTACGCTCCCAAGTTCAGGGCCACGGAGGCCTGTTTTACTCGCGTCTTACGACAGGCAGGGGATACCGTGGATGTTCTTATACCGGCCCCACCGACAGGAGGATTGTTGTTCGGGTCATCAGTCCATAGACCGGTTTGATGCAGTTCTTCATACTAAACTTATCACTTCTACGTTACTACTGCATCTACACTAATCTGTTTGTCATAATCTTGCCTTAGTCTACCCCTAACAATCATAGCACCTACACTTCCCTCAGAAACCAACTAAACAAGTCCTGGGTGTCTTAAGATGTGCCCTATCATTCTCTCCCTTCTTCCGGTAACGTTTTGCCATTTTTTCTCCTCTCATCAGTTCTTTTCAATATCTCTTCATTCGTGTTTCGATGTACCTATCTCACCTTGAGCATTCTTATGTAAGACCAAATTTCTAAAGCTCTATCTTTCTGACTTAGTTATTATCCAAGTTTCACTTCCTTACACTACCACACTCCAACCGAAGGTTTTCAAAAGCATCTTTCTAATTCCTCGAAGTGAGCAAATTTTGTTCCCTAAAAAACGCCCTCCTTGTTTGTTCTACTGTGTATTTTATGTCCTCCTTTCTTCTGCCAGCATAGTTATTCCGCTACCGAAGTACCAATATTCGTCTATTTCCTTTAAAAACTTTATTTCCTAATCTAATATTATTCCTGCATCACTTGACTTCGTTCGATTGCGCACCATTACTTTTGTTTTGGATTTCTTTGTGTTTATCTTGTACTCCTTATCCATGACTATGTCCATACCATTCAGAAATTATAGCAATTCTTCACCATACTCAAACAAAATAACAATATCATAGGCAAACCTCAGAGTTCTGGATTGTGATTCCCTTTTATCTTCTTTTACCCCCTGCTCTCTCTGAACACTGTCACCATGTCTCACTCATTTCTGGATTGTTGCTTCTGGTTTTTAGCCCTCGATTATTATCAGTGCACACAGATTTGTGTACAGATTGTAGATGAACGTTCATTCGCGATGTCTGATCCAGATCACACTCAGAATCTCATATACGTAGCTTCGTTCGATCAATATTATCGAATGGTTTTTCTAGACGAAAGGAATCCATTTACAAGGACTCGTCCTTAATTCGATCCTTTAAGATCAAACGTAAAGTCAGGATTACTTCACGTCTTCCTATATATCTTTTAATGAAACTGATATCCTGATATCAGATTTTTCTCGGAATATCTTTAGTATTTCGTATTATAAATAACTAATAAATAGTACGAATAAATGAATGCAATAATTTCATACTCTTTCCCCAGCTGCAGGACAGCAGTGATTGGGAGGGAAGTCAATCAATCAATCAATCAATCAATCAATCAATCAATCAATCAATCAATCAATCAATCAATCAATCAATCAATCAATCAATCAATCAATCAATCAATCAATCAATCAATCAATCAATCAATCAATCAATCAATCAATCAATCAATCGCCACTGATCTGCAAATTCCCTATCTGCTGTTTACTCGGTTGTTTCTTAAATAATTACAAAAAATTGCAAATTTATTGAACTTCTCTCTTGGTAAATTATTCCAATCCCTAACTCCACTTCCTATAAATGATTTGTCCCCTTGAATTCCAGCTTTATCTTCATATTGTGATCTTCCCTATTTTTTAAAACACCACTTAAACATATTCGTCTACTAATATCATTCCACGCCATCTCTCCACTGACAGCTCGGAACATACCATTTAGTCGGGCAGCTCGTCTCCTTTCCTCCAAGTCTTCCCAGCCCAAACTTTCCAACATTTATGTAACGCTACTCTTTTGTCGGAAATCACCCAGAACAAATCGAGCTGCTTTTGTTTCTATTCTTTGAGTTCTCAAATCAAGTAATCTTTGTGAAAGCCACATACACTGTAACCATATTCTATTTGGGGTCTTACCAGGTACTTGTATGCCCTCTCCTTTAGAACCCCTAAACACCCTCATAACCACGTGCACACATCTGTACCCTTTTATTTACAACAACGTTTATTTGAATCCTCCAATGAGATATTTCCTTATATTGACACCTATGTACTTACAGTAATCCCCATGAAAAACTTTCACTCCATCAAGCAGTAATTAAAACTGAAAGGTCTTTTCCTATTAGTGAAAGAACCTGACTTTTAACTCAGTTTATCATCATTCCACTGTCTGCTGTCCATCTCACAACATTATCGAGGTATTTTTGCGGTTGCCCACAATTTTGTATCTTATGTATTACTCTATACAGTACTAGCACACCTGTCACAGCTTCGCCCATGGCAATAATGCACGGAACTCACCCTTGAACATGCTTGATCCTAATTTTCATCTCGCTTTCTGGGACTTGAGGTGCAGTAACATTGTAGTTACAACCAATAAGCTATAATTTATCACTTTGAAAGTTTCTTGACAGTAAATAATTTGCTTGTTCCTGTTAGTGCAAATAATAATAATAATAATAATAATAATAATAATAATAATAATAATAATAATAATAATAATAATAATAATAATAATAATAATAATAATAATAATAATAATAATAATAATAATAATAATAATAATAATAATAATAATAATAATAATAATAATTGTACCGGGCGGTACACCTCCACTCCGCTAATTTAAAATGTGCGCCAGTTGAAACTCCTCTGCTGGAGGAAATCTGAACTTTATCTACGCTATTAATTCTCTACTTTCTCAGAAGATGTCACCACGTGGAAAATTTTGAGTTTTTGAACTGTGTCATTTTTGATGTGGTTTTGTTTCGCTTGAAGTAAGAAGTGTGAACTTTCTCTTCTAGAGGACACTACTGAAGATCAACAATAGTGCAACCTAGTGCGGAGTCAAAGAACTATTTTGTTGGAGAAATTTTTATTTCAAATGTTTGTTCTTTGCTAAAATTTTTTCAGTCTTTGGTTAAGTTGGCAATATTAACCCCTTCTTCCCCCTTGTTTTAAATCTAGCCTATCCCGAATTTCTTGAATTAATTTTCCACCAATTATGTGTTTCTTCTTAGTATTGTGTAGGGGGTTTATTGATCTACCAATAAAATCATCGCGGGAGGGTGTTTTCATTCCCCTAACGCCTAGAACCTTCTGCGAGAGTATTTAAACTGCTGATTTTAGGGTCTCCGGGCCACTTCTGTTCCATCTTTCAGTGTATAAAGTACATAGCAGGAGGCGGGAAGCGCCTCTTTCCTCGGCAGCGGTCATCAATAAGGTAATGGCCGATTAATACATTCTTTCTTTGCTAGCTCAGCAGTTTAACTCTCGGGGCGGGTGCGAAGCGTTCCTCCATGTAACCTTTACCTAAAATGTAACGATCTTTTCTTCTATTCTCTTTTAAGCTGCATATTGGGATAGAGAGTGCTAACCCTCTCGAGCTCCCACTCACATTGTCTTGAGGTGAACTTATTTTCTCAACCTATTCTTCGTTAATGTAAAACAAATTGTTCTTTCCTAAAGTCACCTCGGTAGTATGGGATTAGCCCTTGCATTAGTGGCCTAGAGCCAGATTAGGTTTTTAAAAACAAGTGTATTAGGAGTGCAAGATCGCCTCCTCTCAAATTGTTATTTTAGAGGTCATGTAATTGCCCATTTTTATTTAATAGACCTCAGTAGGTTGGGTATTTTACCCCAGTGTCTATGTCCAGTGAGGACAACTTGAAGGTGGAGTTTGGTGTGGCCTGGGAGAGGCTTAAATTTTGAGAGCGAGTGGCTCTTTTGAAAATTGAGTGTTGTATGCCTCGTGGAGGCTTTTCTGGGTAATTTGGAGCAAGGGCTCCTAGGTATGAATGGGGTTTTCTGCCCCTCTGTTAAAACTCGTGTTTGGGGTAAAACTGAGCTGATTGCCCAAGCAGTGTAAAATCAGGGCGCGAAGCCCAATTCCTGTAAATATTGTAACTACCCTTTTTGATTTGCTACTTTGTACCTGCCATGCTTGTTATTTCTTTGTTTTTGAAAAGAAAATATAACCTTGTTAAATTTTAAATTAATTTTGCTTTCGTAGCTGGAGACCTATTCACACCCGCACCTTCTTTCACCTCCACCTACCACGGAAAACTCCGTAACAAGTGGTAGCAGAGCGTGGTTGAATGGGTCTCAATTTAGCCCCTTTTGACGGCTAAACATTGTTTGTTCCGAACTCTAACTATTTTCCCAGTTGCTGGAATTTTTTGAGTTTTTCAAAATTGTTCTGTCACCATGCCCGGCCCTCGCGATGTTCTCCATCTTAACTATTTGCGCAAGGAGGAGTTGATCTATGAATTGACTATTAGAAATGTACAATCTGGAGGCACGGTTGCAGTAGACACAAACAAGCTTAGAGAGTCCCTAGATTTGCCCATTTCCATCCCCAATTTGGGGGAGAAAGAAATTGACGACTCTCTTTCCACGATCACGGAGAATATTACTGGGCTAGCTTCTGTAGTTAGTTTTTTTGATGAAAATGATCCTTCTCCTAATCAAATTAAGCGTGTGCAAGCTAGGCTATATCATTTTTCGAATAGGGTTAACGATCTGTTGTCTCTAAAGTTGAATGACGTTCAGAAGAAGGACGCTAGTATGCTGCTTGAAAATATGTCTGAATTATCTAGCAAGGTCACTCAATTGTTAACAGGGGAGGTTCCTCCCAAAAGCGATCTACCCACCACAGTGAATGCAGGTAGTGAGGAAGCGCCTCCCAAGGGAGAAGTTAATAGGATTACCGTTGCTGCTCAAACTATCCCTGCCCCATTGGACAACGAATCTGAACGTCGTGCATCATTGAGTAACATCCGTTCTGAACTAACTTCCTTGCCATTGAAACCTTTACCTACTATGTCACCCGGGTTTAGCAGCTTGCCTCATCCATTGGCAATGTTGCTCAGAGGTATCTCTAAGTTTTCCGTTAATACCACCAGTGATGTAATTTCTTTTTTAAGATTTCTAGTTGAATTTCAGGATCATGTCCTTGTGTTTTCTCTTTCTCCATGTCAAATTTTGCAAATTATCTATCCGTATGCTATTGGTATTCTCTCAGATAAAATCGTAAGAGCCATTGCCGAGCAATCATCTATTGAGGATTTCCATGCCCATTTGCTAGCTAACTTCATCCCGGCTAGGGCCAGGTCCTCCCTTATTCAGAAGTACTATTACCGTGTACAACGCTTGGATGAAAACTTGGCTGATTTCATACAGGACATTAAGTTTTATACTAGGGTGTTTGCCCTTCATTTCCCTGAGGATCAGATTGTACAAGCTATTGTGGAAGGGATTTCACCACCCTACAGGTCATATTTGTGTTTCGCGGCGTGCCCGCAAACTTTCTCTGAACTTGAAGCATTGGCCGTCTCAGCGGAAGGAGTTAGATACGCCGATTCTTTGCATGTCGCGAAAGAACCCCCGCCTTCCTTTAGTAATACTCGGCTTCCACCTCGCCGACCAGTCAATCCCCGTAAATGTTATGCTTGCGGGTCGCCTGACCATCTGCGCAACAAGTGTCCACTGATCAAGTCAAGTGGGACAAGGAATGGAGCCGGGTCATCACAAGGCTGTTTTAAATGTGGGGCTTTCTCACATATCGCCAAGAATTGTCCCAATTCGAATAGCACCCCCTCCTGCTCAACTTCTGGTGCAAATTCCACCTATGCCAATAATAAAAAGTGACTAGTGGCTTCGGCTGAGTCGACTAATCCATCTTCCCGAGACTCAGCCCCGGGTAAACAGGTTGTAAATTCAGGGAACGAGCAATTTTCAAATTCATCTTTTAAAGGTCCCAAAGAGTGTCTTAGGATTGCGGCGGATTCCCCCGCACCGGTCCCCTTTCTCAAAATTGAGTTAAATAACGAGCCTATAACAGGTAGTGTTTGTTCTATTATTTCGGCTGATTGGTATTCAAAATTGTAATCTGTTTGTAAGCTTCCTAACTATTGTTTGTCGGCGATCCAATACGTTTCGGCTAATTCCTCTCCATTAGAAATTCTCGGTTCCTTATATGTCAAAATTCGTATTTTTCAATTCACATGGAAAGTTAAATTGTTTGTGGCCAAGCATTTGTCTTGCCCCATTATATTGGGAGCGGACTTTATTTCTCACACTGGTCTTGTGCTCGATCTTCAGAGTAGGTCTTGCACTTTCAAATTTGCCTCTAATTGTAATATCTCTCTATTAAAGTGTAATTCTGCATCATGTTCTTCTATTTCGCCTACCCAGGATGAGATGTTGTTAGACCTTAGACATCTACCTGAGGAGCAGGCTGATAGTATTCGCAAATTGTGTCAGTCGTTTCCCGAGGTGTTCTCTGATACTCTTGGTGTTACTGACCTTATTGAATACAAAATTGAGGTCACGGATTCGATTCCTGTCCGTTTTCCACCTTATAGGCTATCTCCACCTAAAATGAAGGCTCTAAAAGAAATCATCGATCAGATGTTGAAGGACGGTATTATTAGGCCCTCTAAGTCAGCGTATTCTTCGCCTATTTTTTTAGTCCCGAAACCCCAAGGAGGCTTCAGGCCTGTCATTGATTACAGGGCTCTCAATCGGAAGGTGGTGTTACAATCTGTGCCCCTTCCCGACCTTCATTCTTGTTTTTCATGGTTTCGTAAGGCCAAGTTCTTTACTATCTTGGACTTGAATCAGGCCTATAATCAAATTCCCCTTGCCGAAGAGTCTAAACATCTTACAGCGTTTGCCACGGACTGGAATTTATACGAATACAACCGCGTGCCTTTCGGGCTCCCCACGGGAGCAGCTGTACTCACTAGGCTACTAGATAGGGTCTTCTCCGACATCAAATTTGAGTACTTATATCACTACTTGGACGATGTCGTCGTATTTTCAGAGACTTTTGAAGAACATCTAGATCATCTGCGAGAAGTTCTCGATCGCCTTCGTAAGGCTGGGTTAACAGTTAAGTTAAGTTGTCCAAGGTTGCCTTTGCTAAGTCTTTCCTAGGGCATATTGTGTCACCGGATGGTGTAGCAGTCGATCATTCTAGAACACAGGCCATCCGTGATTTTAAACCTCCCAAGGACATTAAAGGTATCGCCAGGTTCATTGGTATGGTGAATTTCTTCAGGAAGTTTATTCCTAACTTCGCTAATAGAGCGGCGCCCTTAAACCTTCTTCGTAGGAAAGGCATCAAATTCGAGTGGGGACCTTCTCAACAAGCCGCTTTTGAAGACCTTAAATTAGCTCTTTGTAATGCCCCTGTACTTGCTATGCCTGATTTCTCGAAGAAATTCATTGTCCAAACCGACGCATCGTCGTCAGCGGTAGCTGCAGTCCTTCTTCAAGAGACTGAACTAGGGAGGCGCCCCATCGCCTATGCGTCTAGGACATTGTCGGCTCAAGAAGCCAAGTATTCCATCTATGAGCTCGAAGGTTTGGCAGTCTTATTCGCCTTAGAGAAGTTCCGTCTCTATCTGGAACATATCAAATTCGACCTGGAGACAGATAATCAAGCCTTAAGCTGGGTCTTAGGTAGGCCGCGTCGTACTGGTCGTATAGCCCGCTGGGCCATCCGTATTTCTGCCTTCCAGTTTGATGTTAGACATATCAGAGGTACCGAAAATGTTGTTGCTGATGGACTCAGCCGTATGTTTTCTAACGACGTCGAGACCCACGAACCGGTCGACAGTTCATCACCTTCCGAGTCCATACTATCTAAGGTTAATGCCATCCTAACAGATGCTCCCATGCTCTTTAGGGATATCGAGAAATACCAACGTGAAGATCCGACGCTGGCTCCGATAATGGAAACCCTTTCTTCTGGGGAACATGTTGTCCCTTATGTTCTGAGGAATGGTGTTCTATGTTGCCCTTCGAGGCATGATAAGATGATGAAAGTTGTTGTTCCAGCGGTTCTTGTACCTATGATCTTCAAGTATTATCATGAGACCCCATTAGGAGGGCATCTTGGTATCTTTAAAACTCGTGAAAAGATTCGTGAAATGTTCATTTGGAAAGGTATGGACGGTGAAATCCGTGAATTAGTAAAGGCTTGTAAATCCTGTTTGCTTAGTAAACCGACCATGTCCACCAAGGTAGGCCTCTTGTCTTCTCAGCAAGCGTCGCGCCCCATGGAACGCCTGTATATTGATTATGTAGGACCATTCCCCCAGTCAAAGGGTAATGCCAACAAGTTCATCCTTGTGTGTGTAGATGGTTTTACCAGATTTTCTTGGTTATTTCCGACTAAGCTGGCTACCGCTCAGTCTACCATTACTTGCTTAAATTCTATTTTTGCTTCTTTTGGTCCGTGCCAATATATTGTATCTGATAATGCTAAGGCTTTTACATCTAACTTATTTCGTAAATTCTGTTTTGACTTATCCATCTCTCATGTAACTACTTCTGCTTATTACCCTCAACCATCTCTGGCTGAACGGGTTAATCGTAATCTCAGGTCCGCACTTATTGCCTATCATCATGAAGATCATTCCAGGTGGGACACGTCCCTGCATTGGTTAGCTTTTGCTTTGAATTCGGCGGTTCATGAATCTCATAAGTTCACTCCAGCTTCCTTGATGTTCAAGTTTGTTCCCAACACGCCGCTCTCTAACCTTTGGTCTCTGAGTGACATTCTACCCGAGACAATAGATCCGGATAATATTAAAGATCTTTGGAAGAAGGCTAAAGCCAATCTTAAGGTATCTCATGAAAAGGTTAGGGAAAAGTATGATCGTGGACGGAGACCCACCACTTTGAAGGTAGGTGACCAGGTGATGGTCAAGAATTTTGTTCCCGCGGGCAAGCTTGCCCCCAGATTTCATGGGCCATGCATCATTCTCGATTTTCTTACGCCGGTTACATTGTTAGTAAGCAATCCAGCCACCGAGAGGATATTTAGGGTTCACCTGTCCCAGGTGAAACCGGTGTAAATTTTGTGTCAACTTGCTTCATATAATTTGATAGGAATATGAAGGTTATATTTTTTTTTGAGTTCCACTCTTAAGGCATTCTGCTCCTTCTATTTTATTTTATATGTAAGCATTTCTGTGAAACCTCCCCCGATTTGTTAAACTGCCATCCTGTCCTTGCCACGGCCATTACCACGCTCCCGTCTCCTGCTCCACTACACACAGTGGCTGGCTTAGATGAAATGCCATGGATATCTGCACGCCGCTGGCCCCTCAATCTCTCTACATGCCTGTGCCCTCAAAAGAAACATGATGGTCCAACACAATTCTGCCGCCTAGCTTTAATGTTTCAGTGCCCCCGCAGCCGCGCGGCGCCGCGCCGCAACTGGGTTTGAGGAAGGGCCCCCTCGGCCCCAGCGAGGACGACATGTGCACGGCGAGCCGGAGCTCTCCTCCCGGCCAAGGCTGATGTGCGGCGCACGACCTGCTACTTGCCCGCAGCCTGTATATGTTCACCGCGGGCGCGGCGTGTTTCAACACCTCTGCTCCCCTCATAGTGCGGGCGAGCGGTATCTCAGGGTACTTGAGGGGTCCGAGCGGCCTCCTTTGGACGCAAGCTGCAACGGCCGGTCTGGCCATCCAACTTGATCAACCTCAACTACATGGACAGTTACGATAAGCAATGACTACACTCGGGAATTCAACAGCAATATTTGGTGGACATTGCAAAATTTTTCATCACTTTTGAGTATTAAAAGTTTATCCTCAGAATTCTACTTCTACAAACTTAAAAACTATTCTTCATCTGCAACAACAAAATTTTGAAACTAAATCAAACCAAATTAAGAAAATCTTATAAATTTTTTTTGGCAATTAATCTCCATATCTACATCAAAACTTGGACCTTGTTTTCAAACAATTTCATGTGTCACCCCGGGAGGAACTTTTGGGGGGGGGGGAGGTCTGTACCGGGCGGTACACCTCCACTCCGCTAATTTAAAATGTGCGCCAGTTGAAACTCCTCTGCTGGAGGAAGTCTGAACTTTATCTACGCTATTAATTCTCTACTTTCTCAGAAGATGTCACCACGTGGAAAATTTTGAGTTTTTGAACTGTGTCATTTTTGATGTGGTTTCGCTTGAAGTAAGAAGTGTGAACTTTCTCTTCTAGAGGACACTACTGAAGATCAACAATAGTGCAACCTAGTGCGGAGTCAAAGAACTATTTTGTTGGAGAAATTTTTATTTCAAATGTTTGTTCTTTGCTAAAATTTTTTCAGTCTTTGGTTAAGTTGGCAATATTAACCCCTTCTTTCCCCTTGTTTTAAGTCTAGCCTATCCCGAATTTCTTGAATTAATTTTCCACCAATTATGTGTTTCTTCTTAGTATTGTGTAGGGGGTTTATTGATCTACCAATAAAATCATCGCGGGAGGGTGTTTTCATTCCCCTAACGCCTAGAACCTTCTGCGAGAGTATTTAAACTGCTGATTTTAGGGTCTCCGGGCCACTTCTGTTCTATCTTCCAGTGTATAAAGTACATAGCAGGAGGCGGGAAGCGCCTCTTTTCTCGGCAGCGGTCATCAATAAGGTAATGGCCGATTAATACATTCTTTCTTTGCTAGCTCAGCAGTTTAACTCTCGGGGCGGGTGCGAAGCGTTCCTCCATGTAACCTTTACCTAAAATGTAACGATCTTTTCTTCTATTCTCTTTTAAGCTGCATATTGGGATAGAGAGTGCTAACCCTCTCGAGCTCCCACTCACATTGTCTTGAGGTGAACTTATTTTCTCAACCTATTCTTCGTTAATGTAAAACAAATTGTTCTTTCCTAAAGTCACCTCGGTAGTATGGGATTAGCCCTTGCATTAGTGGCCTAGAGCCAGATTAGGTTTTTAAAAACAAGTGTATTAGGAGTGCAAGATCGCCTCCTCTCAAATTGTTATTTTAGAGGTCATGTAATTGCCCATTTTTATTTAATAGACCTCAGTAGGTTGGGTATTTTACCCCAGTGTCTATGTCCAGTGAGGACAACTTGAAGGTGGAGTTTGGTGTGGCCTGGGAGAGGCTTAAATTTTGAGAGCGAGTGGCTCTTTTGAAAATTGAGTGTTGTATGCCTCGTGGAGGCTTTTCTGGGTAATTTGGAGCAAGGGCTCCTAGGTATGAATGGGGTTTTCTGCCCCTCTGTTAAAACTCGTGTTTGGGGTAAAACTGAGCTGATTGCCCAAGCAGTGTAAAATCAGGGCGCGAAGCCCAATTCCTGTAAATATTGTAACTACCCTTTTTGATTTGCTACTTTGTACCTGCCATGCTTGTTATTTCTTTGTTTTTGAAAAGAAAATATAACCTTGTTAAATTTTAAATTAATTTTGCTTTCGTAGCTGGAGACCTATTCACACCCGCACCTTCTTTCACCTCCACCTACCACGGAAAACTCCGTAACAATAATAATAATAATAATAATAATAATAATAATAATAATAATAATAATAATAATAATAATAATAATTGCTTTTCGTCCCACTAACTACTTTGACGATTTTTGGCGCCGCCAAGGTGCCGGAATTTAGCCCCTCAGGAGTTCTTTTACGTGCCGGTAAATCTACCGACACGAGGCTGACGTATTTGAGCACCTTCAAATACTACCGGACTGAGGCAGGATCGAACCTGCCACGTTGGGGTCAGAAGCCCAGCGCCTCAACCTTCTGAGCCACTCAGTCCGGCCCTTTTAGTGCGAAGTTAGAATTGTTCCCTTAAACAGATGAGGCAAGACAAAGAGTGTGCTTTCACTGCTTTTAATAGATTTAATTTTAATAGATTTATTCGTACACATTTAACACTAACACTACAAGAAGTGGTTCTGTTGACATTTGAGATAATGTATCTTTCATTAGTGAAATAATTTTTAACCGGATCAGTAATACCCTCCACAAATAAACAAAATCACAAAATTCGCACTCTCTCTTCGCTATATTATAATATTATGGATTATTATCCATTTTGTAATTCAATGTATCCAGTGACTTTCTGACAATGTTCGAACATACTTTTGTAATGTAAAAATTAATCATTTAATCTCTTTCATATGACAGCTCACTCCGCGCATTTTGTAGGTTTCGATTTCTAGCGCCCCCACCTCCCTCAGCCCACCAGTCTCGCTAACACCCTGACCGATTCTGCTCAAGTTCAAAATTAATTGTGTAATATACAAATTAAAGCTATTTCATTCATGCGATACCCCACTCTGCCGGTTTTCATAGGTTTCGATTTTTAACCACCACCCTCAGACCACCTGGTACACTACCCCCCCCCCCTCCGACCAAATTGTGCCTCTCAGATCCCCTATCACGCTGAACCCTTACAATTTCTACATTTTGCTCAAATTCCAAATTAATGTTTTAATGCACAAATTAAACTTATTCATCAGTTACCCCTCTCAACCGTTCTTCCTAGGTTTCGACTTTTAACCCTGCCCTCTAACCCTTGGGGGGTCGATTTACAGAAAAAGGCGTGTTCCTAGGAAATCTGTAATCGGAAAAAGTAAAATGCTTTCAAAATTTCAAGTTTTTGGGTTTAAAGGTTGAGGAGTTTTCCTGATTAATATATCAGTGAATTGATTTTTCTGCCACACCCCTTAAATGGCTTTGGGAATCGGTGGGAATTTATATTTAACAATATAAAATATAGCCTATAGCACTCAGGGATAAATACGTATTTCTATTAGTGAAAGAATTTTTAGAATCGGTCCAGTTGTTTCTGAGATTACCCTCCAGATATACACAACCTTGCAAAATTAGCACTCTGCCTTTATTATATTAAGTATAGATAACATCATCCGAAAAAATCCTCAACTCTGATTCCGGTTGTTTAGTTCTTGTTGCAGGAAATTCAGCAGTTTTAATGTGCAGATTCCTTTAATGGCGAAATATTAACTTAACTTATAGAATATTTTAATATAGCACGATGATGTAAAACAAGCATGACCCAGGTTGTTTATGGAAGAGAAGCTAATTAGTACTTTATATTGTGTTTCCTTAGGGCTCTCGCTGTTTTGTATGATGATTTTCCAAGATACTGCATATCTCGATTTTGGTGTAGACTTTAAAGAATTTCTTTTTCTTCCGTTTCTAAGAATTGTATCATTTTATTAAATACTAGCAAGATACCCGTGCTTCGCTACGGTATTATACTGAAATTTATAATTGAATGCTTATTGTTTTAGATATATAATCCGCCGAAATTCGCGATCTGACTCGTTTTCTGCGAGAATCCACCCAAATTCCCGATCTGACTGGTTTTCTATGATTTTACGGCACGTTTCCTCCCATTTTTAAATCTTCCTTTCCAGCAATCGATTTCGTACTTCCCGGGCTAGGCTCAGGTATTCCTCCCGGTCAGTTGGGTTCGTAAATCTTTGCCATCTTTTCCTATAATATTTTTAATATGGATAAAATCCTTCAGGAGATCCGGCGTGGTGTCATATTGGGTGCCTTGGTGGCACTGAACCCGCGGCCGGACTGCATTCTTAGTCATTACCCGTCCAGGAGCCGTTTCCAGCGCGGTCCGCTCATTTGACGACGGTCCGGAATATTATTATTATTATTATTGTTATTATTATTATTATTATGTGTTGCTGGAATGGCTGATGACAGGGAAAACCGGAGTATCCGGAGAAAAACCTGTCCCGCCTCCGTTTTGTCCAGCACGAATGCCACATGGAGTGACCGGGATTTGAACCACGGAACCCAGCTGTGAGAGGCCGGCGCGCTGCCGCCTGAGAAACGGAGGATCCTGATAAGTACATTAATAACAGTAAATTCAATTGGTCTCACCTCCTTCTACACCCCACCCCCCACCGCCGTTAAGTTTAATTACCGCCAACCCCCCCCCCCACCAACAAATTTAAAAGAATGCTTGTTTCTCTATGTTTAAGGGAGATTCCAGACACCAATGTTCACGTCTATTACCTTCGGTTTTGAGATGTAAATATCTCCATAAAAATAATTCAATTTCTTTCACTTCCTTTCACACTCCTTCCCCCCCCTCCCCTAAGTGAATTTTCCCGCAAAAAGTACTTGTTTCTTTAATAGTAAAGGATCTTCTAAATACCAATTATCACGACTCTGACTTCTTCAGTTTTTGATTTATGTGTCCTCATGAAAGGAATTCAACTCCTTTACACTCCCGCCCTCCAAGATGGTTTCCCCACCAAAAAGCGTTCTTCTTTGTTTTTAAAGGAGGTCCAAATACGAATTTTCACGTCTGTAACAACTTTAGTTTTTATTAGATGTATGTATTCTCATACAATTAAGTCAATTAATTTTTCAATTCTTTCACCCCCCCCCCCCCCCTTCTTTGGATTTTCCGAGAATACGTGTTTCTTTACTTTTAAAGCAGATTGCAAATATCAAATTTCACGTCTGTAACATCTTCATTTTTCAGATATTAGTAGCCTAATTAAAAGAATTCATCACCATTTTCAGTCACTTTTACCCCCCCCCCCCTCCCTCCAACCAAGTGGTATTTCCGAAAACTAAAAGTACACGTTTCTTTATGTTTAAGAGAGATAAAAAAATACCATTTTTCTCTTCTGTAACATGCTAAGTTTTTTTAGATATACTGTCAAAATTCTCATTTTAAAATTTCACCCCCTTTGAGTTCCCTTTAAGTGGAGTTTCCAAAAACAAATCACCTATATTTTTTTACATTTACAGGAGATTTACACCCACTCTTTACGTCTGTAACATTTTACGTTTCCAAGATATTCTGTAGATAGTCTTTCAAAAAATTCACCCCAATTTGTCACTCCTGTTTAACCGCCATTAATTGGCATTTCCAAAAACTAAAACATACGTGTTTCTTTATTTTTAAAGGAGATCCCATATGGAAATTATCAGTTCTGTAATATCTTTCGTTTATGAGATATGTGTATCCTCATTAAAGGCATTCAACCCATTTTTCACCCTTTTACACCCCTCCTATTAGGATTTACGGGAAACAAAAAAAAATACGTGTTCCTTTATTTTTAGAGCAGATTCTAACTACCAATTTTTACATCTCTAAATTTTAAAGTTTTAAGATGTAGACACACTCATTTTAAAAAATTCACCCCCTCTTTTCACCCCCAATATTTGGATTTTCCAAAAACGAAAAAATGCGTGTTTCTTTACTTTTAAAGTAGATCCAAAATACCAATTTTCAGGTCTGTAATATCTTCAGGTTCTGAAATATAAGTAGCCTCATGAAAGGCATTCTACCCATTATTCACTCTTTTAAACCCTTCCTATTGGGATTTTCCGAAAACAAAAGAATACTTGTTTTTTAATTTTTAAAGGAGATTCTAAACACCAATTTTTACATGTATAAACTTAAAAAGTTTTGAGATATAGATACTCTCATTTTAAAAAATCACCCCCTTTTCAACCCCCCCCCCCCAATTAATTATATTTTCCACAGACAAAAATACGTGTTTCTTTATTTTAAAAGGAGATCCCAAACACCAATTTTCAGGTCTGTAATATCTTCAGGTTGTGAAATATAAGTAGACTCATGAAATGCATTCGACCCCTTTTTCAACCTTTACCACCCTTCCTATTACGATTTTCCGAAAGCGAAATATAAGTGTTTCTTTATTTTTAATGGAGATTCTAAATACCAATTTTTACATCTATAACTTTTAAAAGTTTTGAGATATAGATACAATCATTTTAAAATATTACCCCCTTTTCACCCCCCTTAATTGGGTTTTCCAGAAACAAAAAAATACGTGTTTCTTTATTTTTAAAGGAGATCCCAAACACCAATTTTCAGGTCTATAATATCTTCAGTTTCTGAGATATAAGTAGCCTCATTAAAGGCATTCAACCCCTTTTTCACCCCTTTTCACTCCTCCTATTGCGATTTTCCGAAAACAAAAAAATACGTGTTTCTTTATTTTTAATGAAGATTCTAAATACCAATTTTTACATCTGCAAACGTTAAAAGTTTCGAGATATAGATTCACTCATTTTAAAAATTCACCCCCTTTTCACCCTCCCATTAACTGGATTTTACAAAAACCAAAAAATACGTGCTTCTTTATTTTTAAAAGAGATCCAAAGTACCAATTTTCAGGTCTGTAATATCTTCAGTTTCTGATATATAAGTACCGGTATCCTGATTAAAGGCATTCAACCCATTTTCCCCCATTTTCACCCTTTTTCACGCCTCCTATTGGGATTTTCTGAAAACAAAAAAATACGTGTTTCCTTATTTTTAAAGAAGATTCTAAATACCAATTTTTACACCTGTAAACTTTTAAAGTTTTGAGATATAGATACACTCATTTTAAAATTTCACCCCCCTTTTCACCCCCTTAGCGACGGAATATCCAAAAATCCTCTCTTAGCGAGCACCTACATTTTAATATGAATATATCCCCAAAATTTCATTTCTTTATGTCCAGTAGTTTTGGCTCGGCGATGATGAATCAGTCAGTCAGTCAGGACAAGTTATTTTATATATATAGATGTGGATTGTATCAAATTTTTGTGGCCAGATACTACCACACTCAGTAACAGTTTTGATTGTTTCGTAAAGAAAAAATTAGTATTAGGTGTTAAAAACAAATGAGGTAGCAGAGTTTTATTAAGACTGAATGAAAAAAAAATGAAATGGCGTATAGCTTTTAGAGCCGGGAGTGTCCGAGGACAAGTTTGGCTCGCCAGATGCAGGTCTTTTGATGTTACTCCCGTAGGCGACCTGCGAGTCCTGATGAGGATGAAATGATGATGAAGACGACACATACACCTCGCCCCCGTGCCAGCGAAATTAACCAATTAAGGTTAAAACCCTCGACCCTGCCGGGAATCGAACCCAGGACCCCTGTGACCAAAGGCCAGCACGCTAACCATTTAGCCATGGAGCCGGACATGATTGAAAGACTAGAAAACTAATTATGTCTACTTTTGTTGTTGAATATCAAACTCTGTATCTCACTTGGACGATAAAGTACAATAATCTGCAACGTTCACCGACCCAGGTGAAAATAGGTGTGTTGATTAGCGATCCTACGAAAAACGAGAGGAAATAAAATGTTTTCGAATTAGTGAATATTTGATGTATAACATGCAGCTTATTATTTTCTTCTTCTTCTTAATCTGTTTACCCTCCAGGGTCGGTTTTCCCTCGGACTCGGCGAGGGATCCCACCTCTACCGTCTCAAGGGCAGTGTCCTGGAGCTTCAGACTTTAGGTCGAGGGATACAACTGGGGAGGATGACCAGCACCTCGCCCAGGCGGCCTCACCTGTTATGCTGAACAGGGACCTTGTGGAGGGATGGGAAGATTGGATGGGACAGGCAAGGAAGAGGGAAGGAAGCGGCCGTGGCCTTAAGTTAGGTAGCATCCGGCATTTGCCTGGAGGAGAACTGGAAAACCATTGAAGGCCTCTTCGAGGATGGCTGAGGTAGGAATCTAACCCACTTCTACTCAGTTGACCTCCCGAGGCTGAGTGGATTCCGTTCCAGTCCTCGTACCACTTTTTAAATTGTGTGACAGAGCCGGGAATCGAACCCGGACCTCCGGGGGTGGCAGGTAATCACGCTAGCCACTACAGCATTTAGGCGAAAAGCTTATTATTCCTCCAAAGAAACGAGAATTCTGCAACAAGATATATATAGTATAATATCTTACAATTTGCTTTACGTCACATGAACACAAATAGGTCTTATGGCGACCATGGGATAGGAAAGGCGTAGGAGTGAGAAGGATGCGGCCGTGGCCTTAATTAAGGAGCAGCCCCAGCATTTGCCTGGTGTGATAATGGGAAACCACGGAAAACCACCCTCAGGGCTGCTGACAGTGGGGTTTCGAACCCATTATCTCCCGAATGCAAGTTCACAGCTGTACGCCCAACTCTTCCCGTAACAAGATTTATGACAGTGCTAGATCGCTTCAAACTGATTCCTTTAACATGAGCTCAGTGGTCGAATTTCTCATACAAACCTAGCGTTAAGTTTTAGACGGTTTACAAATTCCTACTACTCGTAGATTATTCAAAGATGCACAGCTGTTTAACTCTCTTCAAAATGTATCCCAAATAAGTGAATACATACATGGTGGCACGAATATCAAAAAATTCTTCAACTAATTACAGGATTACCTTCTAGGCTTACCCATTACTATTTTTTGACAGTCTCGTTTCTTCTGACTGACTTCCCCTATAATTTTTTGAACATGAGGGGCAAAGCGGAAAGATTATAAGAGAAGATTAAGCCATTCTTTTCTTTTTATCTGACCTTTTCCCTTTACTTATATTTTGAGACTTTGTTTCTTAGAGACATCATCTCAATATAATATTTATGTGCGTATTGTAATTGGTGCTTTTATCGTTAGAGAAATTTGAAGGCTAGTTTTATTTTAGCGAGCTGAGCGCGTGCTCTCGCGGAGTACAATTGAACTTTATGTACAAGCTGGTGAGTATGAAAGTGAAAGTTTCAGTTAGTTCATGCATGTACCGTTAGAGGGGACACTCTCTCAGGACTCTGAATCGATAGTGCTGTCCTCTCGTTCTGATATTCGCTAGTGTGATACACAGCGTTTACGCTAGATGACGCTAAAACTTGTTATGCAGGAAATTATTCTAATGATACGTTTCTTGACCCCTGGTGTAGGCTATACTTTTCTACGGGGTTGAAAACCTAAAAATAGAACAATTTGACTTTTTCAGACTTTCATCCTACAAAATATATACTTTTTAATTTCATGTGATAGTAATACTTTCTTAGTTAAAATTATTCCATCCAAATACACCTTTGAAGAGAATTTAGAGACAAAGTGCCATTATTTCCCGTGGCATTTCACAACCTGTACGCCGGCCTAGAATACATTACTTGGTTTCGTGTTGTGTGGTTCGTTAAATGTATATTCATAACGAATTTCAGTATTTTGATCATTGCTTCTTGCATTTCAAATATTCAATATAATAAAATGTCGAGCGAATGGTTTAGGTCACGTAGATGTGAGATTGCATTCGGGAGATAGTGGGTTCGAACTCTACTGTCGGCAGCCCTGAAGATGGTTTTCTGTGGTTCCCTATTTTCACACCAAGCAAATGCTGAGTCTGTATCTTAATCAAAGCCACGCTAGATTCTTCCCACTCCTGGCCCTATCCTATCCGATCGTCGCCATAAAACCTATATGTTTCTGTGCGACGTAAAGGAAACATATACTGTATATTCAATATAGGATAGTATGTATCTCAGTTTGATTAGAAAATATTTAAAATTCAAAAAACAGTTACCAAACAGCCACTGAACCATAATCGTAATATTTTTTTCATGGCCTGAAGTAGAGGCGATTAATTCTTGTTCTGAAAACTAACAACAAAGAACTGCATTTTTTAATATTTCCTTACAATTAATACGGTAGCTGTCATCCAAATTACTTTCACGTACTTTCCTTTTTAGAGTGTTAAATAACTTACTTAGGGTAAGTAAGGTTGCCAACTATCCCGAAGTGTGCGGGAACGGTGGTGGTGGTGATTATTGTTTTAGGAGGAAGTACAACTAGGCCACCATCCTCTATATAACAGTAATCAGAAAGGGAGAAAATGGAAGGGATCCGACGCCTCGAAAATTGAAGGTATCGGCCAAAGTAAGACAAGGGCCACAAAGGACTCCCTAGGCCTCGAATGCTCTAAGACCGTACGAGTCGGAAAAGAATAACAGTTGACCAAGGGAGGTCGGATGGGATAGACGAAAGTGAGGAGCGTGGCACAAGGAAGTGGAAACAATGCCTGGACTCAGCTAAGGGTCCCATGGTCGGCAACACGAGCTAAAAAGTTCAGAGCCTTTGAGAGCCATCTTAGTCGGTTCTTACGACAGGCAAGGAATACCGTGGGTGTTATTCTACCGCCCCCACCCACAGGGGGATTGTACGGGGACTCCGATATTCTTCTGAATACCTAAGCCGTAACCCGCCTCCCATTTTAATATAATCTGGCAGGTTGCATTTCAGGAAATGACACCAGATTGACAATTAAACCTGCTGAACATTTTAAAAGTCTCGTTTCTGGAAGATCTTTCTACCAGCATGACTTCATCGACTCGTAGCGAAATGAGCTATGACTTAACACTCCAGTGGGAGTCCTTGCGCATCCACATTTAGTTTTAGGACTTCAGTCGCGTAAAATGAAGAGAGACAAAACTACTCCTAAACATAAAGGAAAGTACAGTAATGATGACTGGAACCGTTGCAATGTGAAGCTGATGAAAGCGGAATTACAAATAAGAGTTATTGTTAACTACAGTTACACACATACTAACAAACTCTAGACTATGCAGATACTAATCATTGACTGCCGGATGCTACCAAGAAAAAAAAAAGGAAACAAATATCATTTTAAATAATAGGCCTATTTCTGTAGTTAGTAACTTTAGCCATATGTAGTGTTTGTTTGGTGCAACCAGTTTTAAGAAAGAATTTATTATTCTTACATTCATATTAGTCATTATCTCGCATCAAGAAGTTGGCAGCCATAAGAATAAATGTAGTGCTTTGAAAGACGGTTTCATTTTACAACTTCATAAAACTAATCAATGCTCGCCGCTGACGGGTTAAGCTTTGTACAATTGTAGAAAAAATACCATCAAAATCCAACAGTCACCCATTAATGTGTGCTTAGTTACCTGTCTTTCGAGAAAACAAACATCCTTATAAGTGGCACAAATGGAATGCTGGTTTTATAAAAAATTTAGTTTAACTAAAGGAAAAATTAAGCATTGTTTGGCACTGAAAGAAATCCCAGAATGTCTTATTTGAGACTAATCAACGATAGGTAAGAAATAGTTCCTTGGCAGGGTGGTCTTAAAGAACAATACCATTCACTGAAGCTTTGCGTACAATAACCTATTTAGCAGTTGTCCAAGATCTATGTACGTTCAACCCGTGTACCGTTTCTCTACGGAATCGGGTCTTTATGATTGGATGCTCTTCTTGACGCCAACCTCATCAGAGGAGTTAATAAAATGAAATGAATCACGTGCTATATGATAGTAGGAAGGGAAACTGGTGAAACCCTGTGCCGGCACATAGCCTACTCCTCTCGAATAGCACCAGCTGGTGTGCTCAGTGCTTAACGTTCCCATCTGACGGTTGAATCACCATCAACAGCGTGATATGCCCTCATTCCGCATCAAAAATGCGGGGAGATTTAGAATTGGATCCAGGCTTTTGGCACGCAATCTAGTGAAAAGAAATTGTATAGGCCTAACTTACTGCTACTTCTCCTACCTTGTCAGCCAACATTCTGATGCTGAAAATTTTGTGGACCAACGGAACTCGAACCGGCTAACCACGGTGTCAGATCATATAGACTTGACGCCTTGGCCATCTTTTATTTTATTTTTTCAGTTGTTTATTCTATGCTTCGATATTTACATTGCACACATGAAATACATCTGAACCGAGACAGATTATAGTGAAAAGTTCTAAGCAGTTTCACATAGTTCATCCACTCACAGAATGTCACATAAAAATAAAATATTCTTACACCTCCGAAGAGAACAATTGAACCTAAGAACTGAGAGGATCACACTAAGAAAAAACACACAAAGAAACATTGTTGTAAATCAATACACTTCAAATAGTGACCATACCTAACTTCGAGCTGGCAACTTTCTCTGAGTTTCCACCTCTCTTTCTTCATGTGGTACAAGAGAGCCATCAACACCGTCCAACATGTATGTAATGTATTGTCCTAATATCCACACAATCGCTTGCTGTTTGATCTCAGGCAGGCGAGCAATTCACCAAGATATGATAGATATATCTCAAAACATGCTCCTCTTTACTTAAATGTGCTGCCATATTTATTTACAAACCTTGATGAATGCTTTGCTAGATGAGTGAAGACCAAAATTGGAATAATGCAAAAAGACGGGCAAATTTAATACTAAAAGAAGATCCATAATGTATTATTTTTATGACAATAATTCAACGATATGTTCGAAGTAGCCTTGTCAGTCTTCATTACGACATATCAACGATATGTTAAAAATGGTTCCTTAGCAAGTTGGTCTTAAATAACAATATAATTCGCTGAAACTTTGCACATAACTCTTTAGTATCAACCAAAATATGATAGATCTGATTTTAATACATCTTAAAACATGTTTCAGTCTATTTATGAGCATGATGTTGATGAATGGTTTGGTAGACGAACGCAAACGAGAAGCATACAAATAACACATTAAGACCGGCAAATTTGGTAGTACAAGCAGGCCTAGAAGGCAAGCGGGAATATTCAGAAAGTACATCCAGATGTACAAAGACTTTCAAGAAGTTGCCGTGAAGTCTCCGTTGTAGTTATTCGGCTCTTGCACTTCAACTTTCGCAGGAACTCTGTTGATATTTCCCTTACTTTTCACTGTAACAAAGTAAGGCGTATAACAAAATAGTATTCTAAATAAAGTTTATCTTGAGCATTCAACCCTAACAGAGATGCATCGAGTTTTGTGCTTTTGGCTCCCTCTGAAGTTCCCTTCAGGATGAGAATTTAGAAAAATACAACTAATATCCGAGTTGCCCTTTTCTTGAAATTAAATATTAATTTTCATGAAATTCCATTCAGCCGTTTTCAATTATTGCTTGACTAAACATAAGACAGAAATGAAAGTATACCGTTGTTTAATTTTTTCAATTTGCTTTACGTCGCACCGACACAGACAGGTCTTGTGGCGACGAAGGGATGGGAAAGGGCCAGGAGTGGGAAGGAAGTGACCATCGACTTGATTAAGGTACTTGCCACTTGCTCGATCAAAGTAATAGTCAATTTGGTATCATCATGATCTGAAACGAATGTAAAATGCAATCGTCCTCTTCTTATATCCTGGCCGTATGTGTGCCCACAATGGACACTCCCAAGTACCACTCAGCGTCGGCTGTTCTGACCCTTAGAGAGTACCCCCTGCGGTTGGATGTCTTCGCCAATGAAATGCCGTTTCTATTTAGGCCTTTTCGGCTGTACGCCACCACGTCGCGTCCTCTCCTTGGTGCCTCGATTGCAAGAGCTCTCTTAACGGCATGATCTTGATATCGACATTTTACTTGTCCGTACCAGCGCAACTGACGCTCCTCTAATATGCTAATGCGCACTCGGTCCAAGAGGGTGACACCCGCTGACCATCCCAGCCTCCCAATTTCCGTTAACATGCATTTGCTGATCATGTTTCTTCTGCCTTGTCCAACACTAGGAGCCGTAAGTGAGGGCAGGCCTAACAACAGTCTTGTATGTCTTGCCTTTGAGCTTTACAGGCACCCATCTGTCATATAATACACCCGTCAGCAAACGACATTTGGTCCATCCTACGTTGATACTATGCTTCAGGTCGAAATCAATCGCCGTATCGTTGGTAATAATTGAGCCCAAGTACTTAAATTTATTCGTCATTGCCAGTGGTTCACCCGCTAAGAAAATTGTATTGAGTGGACCTTGAGCTTCTGGCTAGGCGAAGTTACAGAACATATAATCCGTCTTCTTACGGCTTATTTTGAGTCCATTCGTCTCCAAAGATTTTCTCCGAAGTTCTAAGGCTGCCTCGGCCTCTTCATGTGTTTCATCAATATGCCGAAGACATCTAGAGAATCGTCTCTCCTTGGTCGTTTCTTTCTCCTAGTTCAAAACCTCCATGGCATTTAGGAAAGTCTTCGGCAGTCCGTCCAGCATGACCACTGAAGTTCCCCAAAGCGATTACATGCTCGTCTGGCGGCAGCTGTTGCAGCATATGTTCATAGTTATCCAAAATTTCCAGCTTTGAGGTCTTATCGCAACCAGCTTGTGGCGCTTTCGCAGAGATTATATTCAGGTAGACATCGTCATCACAAGTTTTATTACGATCGCTTATCCTGTTGACTGATATCAGTCTGGTTGTTAGGTGTTGGGCAAGGATTATGGTGACTCTATTTCACAAGTTATTCACACCATTATACAGAAGCTTCTATCCACAACCAATATTTATAGATTTACTTCGTCTCAATTTTGTCTCTTGCAGAACTAAGATGTCCAGTCTGCGTCTCTCCATAACATCAGCCAACTCAGTAGTCTTCCCAGTAAGTGTGCCGACATACCATGTACCAATTCTCATTTTTGGTAATTCTCTCACCATATTACCTCTTTTCTGGGCGTCTGTCATGATTTTTACCTCACTTTTGCGGGGAGGTGACCAATCCGTTGTCCTTACTCCTATAGGGCGTAATCTCATGATCAGTTGCAGTTTGGCAAATGTTTTACAGCCGGTTGCCTCCTGACGCCAGGCCAGATTGATCTCGCTGACTGAGATGCAGACGCTGCCGTTGACTGCTCTGTTGAGTTCCTCCGCCAGTTGTCTTACTGCTGATACTGGCAGTCAGCAGAGTTTCTGTGGACCTCTTCTTCGATCATTTCAAAGGAGCCCTATTGAAACCATCTATAACCCTGGTAATGGGCCCTCCATATTTATGACCCCTGTAGAGAGGGTATCAGCATTTTAAAGCCCCAAGGAACCGGGTTGCCTGTTGGTCGCCGGGTTGTATTGGATATTTCAACGAACCGTACTGAATGTAGGTTTTCCCTATCCGCCACCTGGGGACGCACCCTCTAGGGGTTACAGGTTCCCCCGAGAGAAAATGCAATCTTCCTCAATTTTATGAAAAGTACGAACAAAAGGTTTCTCCGCTACGTACACGTTCAAGTGACGTATACTGGTTGCCATGGTTACCATGATGTCGGCCTTGTCCCGTTTCTCTGCGGGGTCTGGTATGATGTCAACCTCATCAGAGGAGGTAATGAGATGAAATGAATGACGTGATATGCTTGTAGAAAGGGAGAGAGTGAAACCAAGTGCCGCTACATAGCCTACTCCTGTCGAGTAGCACCAAGGGGTCTGTTCAGTGTTGAACGTCGCCATCCGACGAATCACATCAACAGCGTCATATGCCCTCACTCCATACGAGCACTGCGGAGAGGTTTGGAATTTAAACGAGGCTTTCTATACAAACCGTGGTGTCCGAAAATTGTCGACCCAAAACTGTCCACTCTAATTCCAGATAGATCCCCACCCCAAAGCCACATCCACGTTAACTCTAATTTTATTTATGTAGATGTTGTACCGTACTTTCGAGGCTGTGTCGGACCCCGTAATTGTTGCGTATTTATCTGAAGTCATCCCGATTGATTCCAGTGCTCTCAGGTGTGCTTCTAACTTATCGTAGAAATGAGATGTTTCTATCCTGGCTCGGGTCTCTGTCACATTCTTTATCACGAGTCCTAGTAGCTCTCTCACGTAATACTCGGTCAAAATATTTTCCCTACCGAATCTACTTCTTAACTTTCTATAGGTTTGTTATAATTTTCGGCAGTTGTGGTGAAACTCTCTGCAACTCTCTGACCCGTCAACCTTCTTCTGCAGCCGGAAGCAAATACTGAAATGTATCTGCATCTTCCATATACCTGTCGTCATCAATTCTATTAAACTGGTTCCAAAATCTCACAAATAGTTTCAGATCTATTTTAGGAAGTTTAAGTTTCCACCTACTTGAGGTTAGTCATGAACTAACCGACTGGACATCATTAACTAGTTCTACTTGACCGCATTTTGTAACAAAGGTTTTCATCTTCACGTTAACCCTTTGTTGCATTGTGTAACATATATGCAACATAGATTAACAAACTGTTTAACACGCCTCTTGAGGGCAATTCATGAACCAATGCACGTTCCACATGTGTTTCAATATGTTTATATAATATATTTTACCTTAGTTACTCATAAGTTGGCTGTATTGTGACCTTAGAGTAGCATATGTAATGAGGTGGGAGAGCCTACACCCCTTGGTTGCATGATGTAGCATATATGCAACATAGATTAACAAATTGATTTGCACTCCTCTGATGGGCATTTCATGAACCAGTGCATGTTCCGCATGAGTTCCAAGTTGTTTATAGTATATGTTTGACCTTAGTTACCCATTTTTATATATTTTATGTAGGAACTAGTTGAATGGCAACCGTATCAAAGATAATGTTTATTCATGATGTAGCATATATGCAGCATTACTGATATTTTTTTCAGTATTTTTTCCGTTCTATAAACCTCGAGGGAAGTCCAAAAATAACTTTTAAACATGAAAATAACCACAATCCATCCTTTCTCTATATGCTTCTGCAGTGTTATATGCTGTTTCAAAGACAGCATTTTCATGGTCTAATATCAACGTGGTGATTCGATCGTCTAGTTTAATAAGATCGCACAAATAACCTATCTAAAGTAGACAATTTTTAATTTCACAATTTCGTCATTTGGATTCTCTTGTGTAAAACTGTGATAAGTATTAGTAAAACATGCTCTCGCCGCTTTGCGATTCTTACATACTGCCTCCATTTCTTTCGTTAGGGTAATATACCTATAATAACCAGATTTATACTCATTATAGTATATGCGTTATTTGATCAGTTCGGGGTCACCAGATTTTGTTCAAAGAGCAATCAAACTACTCGTTTCACTCTTTTCCTAAATTCTCAACCGTATATTTAAAGATGCAGTACATGTAACTTTTACATGAGTCACAAAGTACAATAGTAACTTTCGACTTCGTTTCAAATTTATACAAGTTCACTGCCTTCTTGATTCACAACACCGCTGCTTGTACACGCGCAACACTAACCTTCGTGTGTAGTAGAATACATATAGCGTGATAACTACTGTCGAAATAATAATATTTTTTCTTTTTTTCATTCTTAATCTGTTTACCCTCCAGGGTTGGTTTTTCCCTCCGACTCAGCGAGGGATCCCATCTCTACCGCCTCAAGGGCAGTGTCCTAAAGCGTGAGACTTGGGGTCGGGAACACAACGGCGGAGGAGGACCAGCACCTCGTCCGTGTGGTCTTACCTGCTATGCTGAACAGAGGCCTCGGAAGATTGGAATTGATAGACAAGGGAGAGGGAAGGAAGCGGCCGTGGCTTTAAGTTAGGTATCATCCAAGCTTTTGCCTGGACAAGAAGTGGAAAACCACGGAAAACTACTTCGAAAATGGCTGAGGTGGGAATCGAACCCCCTCTACCCAGTTGACCTCCCGTTCAAGCCCGCTACCACTTTTCAAATTTCGTGGCAGAGCCGGGAATAGAATCAGGGCCTCCGGCGGTGGCAGCTAATCACACCACAGAGGTGGACTAATAATAATAATAGGTTTATACCCCACTGACTACTTTTACGGTTTTCGGAAAGGCTGAGTTGTCGAAATATTTCCCACATGAGTTATTTAAAATATCTACCAATATGATGCTAACGCATTTAAGCACCTTCAAAAACCACCGAAATGAGTCGGGATCGATCCCTCAGCTGAAGCTCCGAAGGCCAGCGTTTTACCGCCTGAGCTACTCAATACAGCACATCTAGACAGCCTGCATTTAAACCTTTATTATTGACTTTATATTTCTTAATCGTAAATAAATTTGGGGTTATGATGTGCCCGACTGAGGCTTCAGTTGCACGATTCTCGGCCGACTTTAATTTGAGACTCTCCTGATGAGCCCTTTGAGGCGGGGTACTGGAGATTGTGACAAGCCTCTCTGTCTTCTCAAATAGGTTTTGCATCATTTATGTCAATTAATTGTCTTATTTGCGGACATTTTGCGAAGGAAAGGTATGTTTCGTATTTCTTCTCGCTACAATTCCTCAAATATTCACTATCATATTTATATAATTTCAGATTCCTTTTGAGACGCTCACAAGTAACCGATCGTGACAAATGTGCATTCAAAAGAAAGAGAATAGACATAAGCAGTGATGAATTGCATTCTCATTTCATAAATATCGATAACTTATTTAAAATATGAGTTAAAAGAAATTGTACGAAGTGTGCGATTTGCAAGTGCTGTTGCTGTAGCAAAATACGCGCCATCACTGCTGTCCACTTCGCAGTTTGGCCACCAGGACGCCTGTTATATGTCGTTATAATATGGTCTAATGATCAATTAAGGAAAGACCAAAAATTTCTTCCGGATCGTTCGTGAGTATAATAATGCACTTGTATTTGCTTCCGTTCAAGTGGATACCATAAATGTTAAAAAATCAGAGATTGTTTTAAGTGGTAAGCAAGACTGTCTAATATTGTACTTATTTTTGTATTCCTTACTTCACCAGTAGTTCACCAACGGGCTACTCCACGACATAATTTATGAACATGTGAGATTTCTCGCACAGGTCCCCTGGTTTTATTTAATTTTGTCATTTGTTTGTAGAACTCAAAAACGAATCAAGCGACACGTCACACGACTTGATTCCACGGCGGAGTCCAGAGCTACACTAGCTATTGGCCAGTTTCAGACGGTGTGACGTCTCTGAACGAAGAGCGAGCCTGTCGGTCCGTGTGACGTCAGGTGAGAGCAGAGTAATGCAACGTTGCCTAGACAAACGGAGTTGTGAGTGCGGAACTGGAAGGGTCAGTCATCTGTGGCACTTCTCGATGACAATAACATGGCGAGTACAAGTAAAATGGAGCTGCCAGTTTCCTGCCTATATGGGAATATGTTTTAATATTTGTGCAATGCGGCGAAGGTTCAAAGTGTTTACTGTGTAACAAAAAAAGTTCGGAGTTTTAAGAAATGTAATTTACAACGTCACTATTCTGTGTGCCACGCAAGCGAATATGAGAAATATCCAGGAGAAGAACGCCACGCATTATTATCAGAATTAACACTACGATATCCAGGACGTCAGATCTGTTTACTGTCTCTCCTACATCGTTGCATCCCGAACGCGACCATTTCGTGCGGATGCGAGAAAACAGTGCAGAGCGCGGTGACGTCACACAGCTGAACTCGTCTTCACTGAGAGCCTGTACAGTGTAGTAAGCTGACGTCTCACCGGGGCTACCTGTCTTCCACTGTGTTAGCCACTCAGCACGCTGATATTAGTCCCTTAATATGGCAGTGTTATTACATAGCCAGATTTCATATTGAGGTCAGACTCTTATTCCTGAGAACCTCCGTTCTGGATCGTGGCTTGTTTTTCATAACACTCGATTCTTATCACTGCAGAATACTTTTTCTACAGATTGTAGGTACTCCCTTTTTCTGGGTGTCTGATTCCGAATTCATTCATCAGAATCCCAAATAGCTTTGTCCAGTAAGAAGGCATGAACAAAAAAGATCAGGCATTACAGTCTTTACACAACTTTTATATTGTATAATTTTTCTGTGCAGCTAATATTAATGGAGAAATTAGTTATTTCCTGCTGTATGACCCTTAATATTGCTACGACACTTAATATTAACATATTAATGTATAGTCTAGTGGGCAACTCGACTGGCCCTGAACTCAAAAAAACCGAGTTTCAAGAAGTTCTGGGTAGGGCCAATCCGAAAATCTAGCAATGCATGATTTTATTTAATAGATATTAACGGTCAAAATTAAAAACACAATCACTGCTATTTATTTTGGTTTCTCTTTAGATTTTAACAATTCAGGTATAAAAGTCCATGGAATAATTATTAATTAACCAGTTTGAGCTTGAAGCTCCCTAATTATAGGCTACGTTCTCCAAGAGCACTGTGGCTCCTTTCAAGAAACAGTCGAGGAGACGGATCTCCCAATTCCCTTTTACACCATCGTACGAGCCTCCTTGCTCTACAAGTTTGTCTAGGAGACTACTCTCCAAACATTACACCTTTCCAATCTTCCAAAGGCACCATTCAATATTTAGATTAACATCTCTACATTAGTAGAAAGAGTATCCATACTCTATAAGATTTACCTTTAACTTCCAGGCCTTTCAAAGGCACAACCTAAATTTTACAAATTCGAGCAGTATTCACTGCCTAGTATGCTCAACATGGTAAGTAAGTAAACTCGTGTCCTCATCCCAAGGCGAATTTCAAAGGGTATTGAATACCCATTCTACCGGGCCTTTGTGAAAAACAATAGGTTAAAGTAACTGGCCCAAAAGAAATCAAAATGGTGTGGAGGTGGACACTTGTACTCCTTGAAATTTCCAATGAACAGCTTAAAACCCTATTTGGGCTTATGGCCCGGAGTTACAGAGGCTAATCCTATACTACTGAGGTGGCTAGATGGAGAAAATATTTAAGTTACCGAGATTACAAACGGTTACAAAATCATAGTCACCTCAAAATCAAGTTGATAGGGAACACGAGAAGGTATCTCACTATCTATTCCCTGGTTACGTTTAAGTTCCTTTGGTTTGTTTGAGATTTACATTAGAAGTTTGAAATTTAGAAGTTTGAAATTTACATTTTAGAAAATTGAAGTAACATTATTAAAGATTGGAAACATTTCCCTCGAGCTAGCTGTCAAAAACTATCAGTTAAACCAGGACTGCCGTTACCTTGAGCTGATAGGCTGCTCGATGATGGACGAGGCACATCGCCTCCTTTATAAACACACACACTAGACTGGAGAGATGAAATAAGACAACCTTGTCGAAATTGTGCCAGCTTTTATCCCCGAGAGGAAGGTTCCATAAAACTCTGGGGTAAGGCCCGACCCACCTCTAATTCTAATTGCTTGATCAAATAAATACCAGAAGCGTTTGATTGGTGGAAAAATAAATATAAAAAATGTTCTATTGGCCAACATCTTAAGTTGGCGGGAAGAGACAAAAGTGTATTAACCTTTAACACACCAAAAAATAAAGAATAATTAATTCAGTGTAGTAAACATCTGTCGAGAAAAGTCGAAACTTCTAGTAATAGTTGATGCGCGTTTTAGTTACAGTAGTAGATGGCTTTCTCCAACGCGCTTCATCTGAAAGAACAGGGCGGGTGTACCATCCGGTACACAAATAAATACATATCTCCCAGCAAATCACAGTGTACCTTGGAACGAGGACAACGATATCATACGTTTCTCTCTGCATGTGCTTCCCTTGCCATTTGGGTAGTCAAGAAGCAATAATTCACATGTTCCACAATTCTTTCTTAAGGTCAGCTCGTACAGTAAATTTTCGCGAGGCTAGATGTGAATCTAAAAATCTCATGTCTCCTGCGTTTTCATCACGCGCGGTCTCCGTTTGTAATAACTCGACGTTCTCCACGATGTTCATTGCCCAGTTCTTACAGTATCTCGCTAAGACATATATTTGCAGCAGATATCACACAGGGCCGGCCCCGTGGTGTAGGGGTAGCGTGCCTGCCTCTTACCCGGAGGCCCCGGGTTCGATTCCCGGCCAGGTCAGGGATTTTTACCTGTACCTGAGGGCTGGTTCGAGGTCCACTCAGCCTACGTGATTAGAATTGAGGAGCTATCTGACGGTGAGATGGCGGCCCCGGTCTAGACAGCCAAGAATAACGACCGAGAGGATTCGTCGTGCTGACCACACGACCCCTCGTAATCTGCAGGCCTTCGGGCTGAGCAGCGGTCGCTTGGTAGGCCAAGGCCCTTCAAGGGCTGTAGTGCCATGGGGTTTGGTTTGGTTTGGTTTGATATCACACAGGCGCTCCACAAATCCGGTGCGATCTCCACAAGCTGGTTAGATCCTTTGCTACCTCAGTAATGAGATTACCAAAATTTTGACAGAAAAAACCACGACACCTTTGAAAATTTAGTAACTCATAACCTTACCCTTCGACATGTGATTCGCTAGGTGCTAGAGGAGGATGGTCCAGGTACGACCTCTGCCATGTACCATGCGTATTTTTCTGAGCACGCAGCTTTCGTATAATATATACATCACTTTGTACTACTTCATAAAGTCACTAGAGCTGTAAACACAGTAAATCTTAATTTTTAGCTAAACGTTCCGTCGTCATGCTGGCTCTTCATGTTCTCCAAAAGTTCTTCAAAATTGAAAAGGCTCTTTCTGCACTTGCTGATCCAAGAAAACTCAATATGTATTTTAGGATTTTGAGGAGATGTGCGATATTAACATGACGGTTTTTGAGGAAACTGAAAATTATGGCCCATTTCTGTGAAAATTCGGTGTGCCTTAACTGCTGTGATCGAACGAGAACCGGTGTATTCAACATGGTATGGCCAATTTTTGGCCTCGAGGTTCTCACCGCTCGGTACCGTGGTTCAAATCCCGGTCACCCCATGTGACATTTGTGCTAGAAAAAGCGGAGGCGGGACAAGAGGCTTTTTCCGGGTATTCCGGTATTCCCTGTCATCTTCCATTCCAGAAACATTTTCCAATATAATTTCATTTCACCTGTCAGTCATTAATCATTGCCTCAGAGGAGTGCGACAGGCTTCGGCAGCCGGCACAATTCCTATCCTTGCCGCTAGATGGGTGCTTCATTCTATTAATTCCTGAATCAGTCGAATGACTGGAAACAGGCTGTAGATTTTCATTTCTGTGACAAAACAGAGTTTTTTTATGTTCATCCAATTTGCCACGTTTAAAATTACGGATGGCAATTCATCGAACAAGACTATTACGAGTTTTAAATAGTAATTTATTTTTAAACTGCTGTTATAGACTGAAGTTTTTACCCCTGAAAACAATTAACTATTCCTGGGCATTAGGTGTAGCTGCCTTCAAGTCTTCCAATGTGAATCTGAAAGGATATTTGTTGCAGTTTATGAAATAGGCCATTGTTTGATCTCCACATTTGCAAAGACTGGGCGATCTAGGGAAACTCCACTTTACTTTACTGATAATGAATATACCGACACAGATACAAAGCCTGTTAGGAGATTTCCAATATTCCTCATGACTTGAGGAAGACATTAAAATTGCATCATCCAACATATAAGGTAAATATCTCTTGTCCTCCATAATCTTAAACTTGCAGGCCAAAAAAGGCATTTAGGCTTCCGGTAATGTAAGGAAAAATCTTCCTGGACTTCTGACGTTGATGCACTGGTTGATACCCGAACAATGGGTGCACATCTGAAGCAACTGCTGTCTGTTTGTACATTCCTTCTAATATCAGGAGGAACGATAGCAGCTAGAGAGTAAGCTGAATTTACCATGGAAGAGAACAAACTTTTTCACAAAACTATTCCCTGAGAAACATACTTCAATGAAATGCATCACATTGAGTTGATCATTTACCAGCCGTAATTACATTCTAACACCATAAACCGCTGAAATTGAGAATCAAATATTGGGGCTGGAAAACAGTTTGCTTTCCACTGTTACCCACCAAACTAACAGTCGGTGCTGCGAAACAAATCGCTTGACTCAACAATGAGCCCGCCTATGTTCTTTGAACTAGCGAGTGTTGGTAGAGCATTCTATTGCTCGCGCATTTTAGTTACAAATATTTCATCCTGAATGTTAATGCTCTACGATTTCATCTTTTATAGTAGGGCCTATATGGAGCAAGAGAAAATCAGTGTTGCAATGCATGCAAAGGCAAAGCAAAGTCACCTCCGTCCTGGACATGAAGGTCCTTGGAGGAGTGGAAGGTAAAGGCTTCCATCATTGATAACCTCGGCACGTTATGGGGTAGAGTGTTTATCTCTACGCCCGGCCGCCTTTGCCCCCAGGAATTAACCTGGTACTCATTTTTGGTGTAGGCTGAGTGAACCTCAGGGCATTATGCACCTCCGGAAGTGGAAATCTCATTTCTTAAATTTTACGACTTCCTGACGGGGATTCGACCCCACGTCCTTCCGGGCGAACCGAGCACGCCTTTACCGCCTCGGCCAGGCAGCCCCTGTTGCAATGCATGAGTGGCCGAATTTGCCCTGGATGGCCGAAGTTACCCCACTTTACTACTCTTGAGAAAGCTACATACAGCTCTCCAAAACACTGAAGTGGACAAAAACGAATCGAATCAGTTATTTCATCTCCTGCCCACAAGGAGTAAGCGGGCCGACAGCCGTAAAAGCGGCTCTTTGTCCCAGTGCAGCAAAATAAGAACTGAGAGATGAAATGAATGAAGAAGGAGCATCTATCGCATATACGTAAATGGAAAGGGATAGGAGATGATCCTGGTGCAGGGAGAAACCGCGAACACAAGTGGCCCCCCAAGAGAAAGCCCGCAACGCACCCCACCATAATCTCCCCCTCCACAAACCCCCGTTTATTGGTAATATATATATGAAGTCTACAATAGACATAGGAAATAAAAACTGAAAGTCGTCTGCTACTACTACTACTACTAAACGTTTTCATTCCACCCCTGAAGGGGGAGGCGGGCCTCTTAGACGGTTACGCCGTTTCTCAGGCCGGGAGATTTTTTACGGTGAAGGAGATGTGCGGAGATGGTGAGGGGGTGGGCGGCCGTGGCCTACACTACGAACTGTCCCGGCATTCGCCTTAGTGCAGGAGAATGGAAAACCACGGAAAACCATTCTCAGGACAGCCGACAGTTAGGGCCAGCCGTGAAGTCCAGCCCTGTGCCCCTGTTCCGTCTCCCGAATGCAGAGGCGTAGAGCCACGGTAGAGCCGTGGTCACCTTTCCTCTGCTCGGTTGGCCGGTCAGAGTACAGAGCTGTTGGACGACGGACAAGCCGTGGACGAAACCCAAGGGTCGAAACCCACTTGCATCTACCGACTAAATCATCTGCACAACTACATAAGGACATATACTGCAATAGAATACATATTCTTCTGTGATGATATAGTATGATATAATCTTTTCATTGTTTAAATGAAAGAAAGTTATTCTTGCATAAAGTAAACTTACAGTAAAAGCGCACAATAACATAAACTGTCTTCTTGTGCTTATTTCACTGACAATAAGAGAACGCAACAGAAAAGTCCTTGTGCCGCCTTGTTGAAGTTCAAAAGAGTACTCAAAAGATGGCAGCACTAATAAGTAACATAAAAGCAGTCATTAAAAAAGACGTCCTATATGCCTTTTGCAGACAAATAAATAAAATAAATTAAAATAAATGAATATAAAAAAATTGAAAAAAAATTCTAAACACGGGGAGTCGAACCCACGACCATCGAATTACTAGTCCACGCAATTACCGCTACGCCAACTACTGATCGGCGTGCGCACTAACGTAAGTGGCTTATGCGGTGCGAGAGCCGCGTCAACATTATTATTTTTATTTTTACTTTCTATACGCTTGGCCATCTGGAGTTCCCACTTTGGGTACTTTCATTTCTAGCCAAGCCCTGCATGCTCTATAAATTTGAGCGAAATCGGTTTTGACGAGTAGGGAATGCTCCCTTGTAAGTACTTATCAAGCAGCCGAAAAGAGATTATTATTATTATTATTATTATTATTATTATTATTATTATTATTACTATGAAGTAAGAGGGTGCGGTAGAGAAGAAGTAGATGGAAGCTAGTTAAAGAGGTGGGCGAGTGCAGGGGAACGAGAATTATTAAGACTAGCAGTAGCTAAAGGAGAGAGAGTGAGGGCTTCTAGAACAATTTATTGGGTTATGATTGGAAGTAGCTCGAGTGAGGTAATTTAGACGGAAGGAGTGAATGTGGGTGAGAATCTTGGGAAAGGAGTATTGAGGAAGGAAATTGATCGAAGGAGTATCGTAAGGGAGATGGTAGGCAATGCGGAGAGCATGTCGGTCAAGTCGACTCAATTTAGCGTATTCAGTGAGATGGGCGTCTATCCATGTCAAAGAAGCATATGTAGCAGGGGGACGAATAAAGGATTTATAGATGTTGAGGATTTGGGGAGGAGATAAACCCCACTTGGAACTGGTTAAGGAGCGAAGGACTCGGAAATGACGATAGGTTTTCTTATGGATAGCTGTTAGGTGGTGATTCCAACGTAAGCTATTCTGAAATTGTATTCCGAGGTAGGTTAGTATGTTAGTTTCAATGAAAGGTATGTTATACAGAGTGTAGTTAGTCGGATTTTGTTACGTGGGGGGCAAATGCAGGATTTTTTCCGGAAGACAATGAATTGAGTTTCGGTGGGATTGACGGATATATGCCACGAATTCAACCACGATTGAAGGGAGGTGAGATATTCTTGTACTTTGGTTTGGATAGAGGTGTGGGTGCGACCAAGGACGAGGAGGACAAGGTCATCGGCGTATTGGTAAAGGCGAAGAGGAGGGTCCGGGTGGGGGATATCATGTGTGTATAGAATAGAGAAGGGGGGACCGTGGTGAGCCATGAGCTAAGCCGGAAGTAATAAGGAAAGTGTAGGAGGGGGTACCATGGATTGTGATCGTGTATTTCTGGGTTTTGAGATAATTGAACAGAAGGCGAAGAATTTTAGTGGGGAGGGGAAAGTGACTTAATTTATAAAAAAGATCAGGATGCCAAACCGAATCGAACGCTTTATCTACATCTAAGCAGATCAAAGCGGCGGGACGGTGGGATTTAAGATAGGTGGCGAGGGAGGTGGTGATGTGAAAAAGATGATCTTGAGTGGAATAGTGAGGGCGAAAACCAGCTCGGAAGAGGGCAGGAGGTTCAAGAACTGTAAATAACGGGAGGTTCGGTTACGAAGTATTCCTTCAAAGATCTTGGATAGGACAGATAAAAGAGATATTGGCCTGTAAGAATGAATATCGGATGGTAGTTTATTAGGCTTGAGGAAAAGGATAATAATGGCATGAACCCAGTCAAGTAGACAAATTTATACCAACTTTAAAGTTTGTGCTGATTGCTGAGAGATAAGGCTAAATTTCGAAGAAATTTCTTCCCGTTTAAGAATGAATATTATATCGGGATTAAACCCGCCATCGGTTGCACCGCAGTCATTTAGACCGAGTGGAGTGATTATTATGCGCATTCTTCCCGATCTTCTTCCTCCATGTAGCGCCACCTATTGACTGATCACCTCCCCCCAGTCGTGAAATAAGTGTCAGGTTGGAAGTATGTTTCAACTCACGTTCATTTTAACCTGTGCGCCTGACGTGGTTAATTATTTTGTTGAGTGATATAAGGGATGGAGCCGAAGAACGAATTAGGAGCCTTTTGTTGAGTGTCCACTGTGGACTTAAACAATTATATTTTATATTTTGACGAAGATGAAACTATTAGTGAAGATGAATGTGCTGTAGACTGTTGTATACAAGGAACTTGGTATACAAGGCACAACATAAGAGTTTATTGCTTCAACATTTTTATACTATATGTACATGAAATAGAACGGAACTTTTCTTGAAGCTTGTTGAGTCGGACACGTTTAATGTTAATATAAGGTAGTAGGCTGAGGGCCTGAATAATATATACATTTGAGATTCCTATATACATTCAATCTTGTCTTGATGAGAAAGTCTGTTCAAATGAGAGAACGTTCTTGATAGTCGAAAACTATCGGTTATGTATAATAACAAGTGGAACTTGTAGAGAGAGTTCGTATTAGTAGAATGCTAACAGGAGGCGTATAACTTGCAATGAACTTGCGTCTAGTGTTCATATATAGCAGAATGCTATGATTGGAGTCGGAGCACTGCAGGGGACTTGAGTGAGAAGCAGAATGCTTGGATGGATGCTCGACGTGGCTACGGGATGCAGGATGAGTGAGGCAATGTCCAGAGGTGAAACCTCACGGCCAGGAATCCGTCCACCTATTCAGAACACATGTTTAAGAGGGTGCCTCCGTGTCTGACTTGCGGTGTAGTCTGGTCGTTGGACACTGTAGGAGTCCTGGAGAGGCGAGAAACGTTGCTCCTTTTATAGCGCTGGCTGACGTCACAGACGATCACGGCAGCGCACTTCAGTCTGCCTCGTGGTCTCTGGAAACATCCATGTGTCGGTCGGGCTGCGGATATTGTAGGCGCGGAGGACACACACAACATAGACAATGTTGTAGTAAGTTATCATAATACTGATTCTGACATGTCTGCTGATTCACAGGATAAAGATGAAGAGGTTACAGCAGTTGGCCCTACTTATTTCGGTAAGGGTGGTGTTACAGAGAGGTAGGTTCACGCTAAGGTACCCAGTTTAGGCCGTGCGAGGGCAAACAATGTTGTTACACGGTTGCCAGGAGCTAAGAAGGAAGCTCGCTACGTTTCTTCTCCTTTGGAAGCGTGGAAAATATTTTTCCCTCGCCGTGAGTTGAAAAACTCGTACGATATACCAACAAACATATTGAAAATAAAGAGACAATATTAGTTGAGAACGTGATGTGCTAGGCTACAAACCAGTGCAGCTGAGTTGAAAGCATTACTAGGATTACTGTATCTTACTGATGTTTTGAAAGCTTCTCACCAAATACTGTGTTATTTATGGACAAAAGATGGTACCGGCATTGATGTGATTCGATGTGTCATGAATCAAAAGCGGTTCAGTTTCTTGCTGCGATCCCTCTGTTTCGATGACCTGGATGAACGCTGTGGACTGACTGGTAAAAATCCGTTTTATATTTGATCCTTTTATTCAACGATGTAAAAGTGCCTATTCACCAAGTGAATACTCACTGTTGATGAAATGCTTGAATTGTTTAGGGGGGCACTGTCCTTTCCGGCAGTTCATGCCCAACAAGCCGGCCAAGCACGGCATAAAGGTATTTGTTCTATGTTGTGCACGCGCCTTTTATACCATAATGTTTGAAATCTAAGCTGGACAGCAGCCATCGACAGCTCAATACGCCAAGAGACTTTGTTGAAAGAATGATCCAGCCTGCGACTAGAACGGGTAGAAATGTAACAGTCGAAAATTGGTTTATATCGGTTCATTTAGCCGACCATCTTCGGGAGAAATATCGACTGACAGCCGTCGGCACAATAAAGAAAAACAAATGGGAATTACCTGAAATGTTTACGAAGGCAAAATACCTACTTGTAAGCAGTAACATATTTTGATTCGCAAAAATTGCATAATCGTGTCCTACGCACCAAAGGAAAACAATTTTTTTTGTACCGGGAGGTACACCTCAACGCCGCCCATTCAAACCTAGTGCCTAAATGAACTCCTCTATTGGTGAAACAGTGAAACTGAAACTATACCAACTTGGAACTTTAATCAGAAGATGTCACCACCTAAATATTGAGTAATTTTGTTATTGTGCAGTTTCCTAACCTGAGTGAATTTCTACTTGTTTTGTTTGACATTCAGCAAGAAGTTTGGACATTCTTCCACAGATGACACCACTAAAAACTATGATCATGCACCCTGGTGCGAAGTGAAAGAACCTATAATTTAGAGAAGTTTTGTATTTCTAGGTTTTTTAACTAATTGATGTTCATTTATTTTTGGGTTGGCAACATTTACATTTTCTTTCCGCCAGTTTTGAATCCAACCAATCACTAATTCCTGTGATTAATTTTCCACCTATCACAGGCTTCTTCTCCGATTCTGAGTGTTACTTTTGAAATCTACCAATAAAATTCAGTGGGTGTGTCTTGATTATTCGTGAATGATCTCGAACCTTCCCTGAGGGTCTATAAACTACGGCTTTTCTCGTTTCTTGGCAGTTGATCAACGTCTATCTGAGAGTGTGTGCGCTTAGCAGGAGGCGTGCGGCCTCTTTCGTCGGCAGCTAGTACATCTACAAGGTAATGGCCACATAACATCTTTCTTTCTTGCTAACTCCGCAGTTTAACCCGAGGGAAAGGTCCGAATCATTAGCTATGTAACCTAGCTTTTCTAAAATGTAACTTCTTCCGGCTAATGTAAAAACTTCATAAAATCTTTAACTGTAAACCGGGGATAGAGAGTGAATTACCCTCTGGAGCTCCCCTTCATCTTGATTTGAGGTGACTACGTTTTGTAATTGTTTTTCTTCCTTTTCGTAATGAATTAATTTAAACTTATACGAGTCACCTCAGTAGTTTGGGAATAGCCCCTGTTTCATTGGCTTCGAGCACTTTAGGTTTGTTTTTAGGTGTTCATTATCTCGGAGCGCAGTTCGCCTCCATTCAGTTTGTGTTTCGGGCCGTTTACTTAACCTGTTCTTTTCCGCAAAGGCCCTATAGGTTGGGTACGAGATACCCCTGTTTCAAATTGTAAGTTGGGCCATGGAAGGCCAGAAAGTGTAAGATTTTTGAGATGGCCTCGAGGAGGCTGAAAGAAACGAAGAGCCTGTTAGCTCTTTCACAAGTTTTGTTACTGTAAAGGGTGCCTCTATGAGGCTAGATATTGTGATTTAGGGAGCAAGTGCTCTTGAATTAGGGGTCTTCTGCCCCTCATTAAATAATACCTCTACCTCGTGTAAAATTGTAAAATTAGGGGCTCAAAGCCCTAAGTGTTAAGCTTCTGAATGGTGGAAATTTCCCAGTTTCGTTTAATGATTACTATTTGTACCTGTAATATTGTTGTGAAAAATTGTTATGGTAAGTTTGAAGTTTTAAAAGAATTATAACCTTTGTTAAAGTTTGAAGTCTATTCTTGACATCGTAGTTAGACCCATTCACCCCAGCATCTTCTTTCACCTCTGCTGTCCACAGATACCCCGGAACAGTTTTATTGATGTCAACACTACATCATACAGATGCGATTGATACTTCGTCTGGGGATACCAATCAGCCAGTAATAATGACTTTTATAACCTGTCAAAGAATGGGGGGAGTAGACGTGGTCGATGAAATGAAGAACTCTTACTCAGTTTCAGGAATAAGCCACTGCTAGCCACTAACGGTTTTCTTCTCTATACTGAACATTGGCGGTATGAATAGCTATATGCTGTTGAAATCTGCCACTCAAAATCCCATCAAGAGACGTCACTACCTGAAAGAATTGGCATGGAGCCTTTAGGAGGATTTCACGAAAGAGAGATTGTCAGTCATGTCCATGCCTCGAGATATAAAATTGCGGATCAAGCAAGTTCTTGAAGCAAGAGGTGAAACTACTCCAGAAAAATAACCAGGAGGAAGACCAATGAACATAGCCGGAAGCGGATGGGGCCGCTGTGCTTTCTGTGATTGGAGGAAGAATTGCAAGTCAAGAACACGGTCTGAATTTTGTGAAGCCTTTGTCCCTAGAGAACACACCACTCCTACTTGTGTCACGTGTGTTGCAAAACAAGAGTGACGAGGACTCGCATGATTGGAATGAGGAGTAATGGACATGTTTCGATCCATGCATTTTGCACAAAACAACATTTGCTTTCAATACATTTCATGTTTATTATATCCTTTTCTAGCTCTTATTACCAATTTTAGTACAAGACTTGAGAAATAATAATTCATAATAAATAATTGTACTGAAATGTGTCTTTAAACCATAGAAAGGGTGTGCAATAATTGTATGTGTGTTAATTGTAAGTAGTTCGTTTCACAATTTTTTGGGGAAAGTTATAAGTAGTCCACAAAATTCCAAAACAAAACATTACGGCGAAACAATATTATTGTTTAATAAAGTTGTAGCCATCCCGGTCGAAAAGAAAGTGTGTGCCCAGCAATGTGACCAACATTCGTGTGCCTGACGCCGGGTTAAACCTATTCTTGGAATAAAACACTTTCTTCCTGAAGCTGAGCGCGTCATAATTTCTGTACGAAAGATATTTTCGTTTACCTTCAGTACAGTCAGTCTCGTTCCGTAGCACAAACCAGATTCATTAACTTCATTATCATCGCACTCTACGCAATCAATGCTAACGTGCGTTATTTAGTCACCTATCAAACTATTCAGAACCTGATGGTTGATGACATTAATTTGTTCGTTTCTTGGACACAAAACCTACTTTGGAATACATTTTACTCTCACTCGCATTAAAAGAACAACCAAGCGAATCTCGTACAAATGTTCTATGTAATCTGATTTCGTTCAATCTCGATAATATAATTTGGCCTAGATCTCCGTTGTTGAGTTTTAGAGGCCATTCACTCAAATTAAATCTTAATTTTGGGACATAAATTACAATATCTTAAACTTTACTCGACAACAGTTTCTTTGTGATAGTAATGAATTACAGCCAGGCACTGCCGGATGTCTTCATCAAGCGGTCGTGAGTTTTTTGTATTTTTCTCGTAAGGATGGCATAACAATCTATAACTGGAACCTATTTTTGTCGTTGAAATACTCTCGTTTTTGCAGTATCTCTGTGAATGACAGACAGAATAGGGATTTCATACATACAGATGTCTTTGTTATCGTAGATATCCATTAGTGCCTATCAGTCATCTCCTCTATCCGGATATTATCCTTGTAACCAACAATCTTTACATACTGCGACTGAACACTTCTACCCTCTGTAGATCCTCACATTTTTCATTAATGCTTTCCTGGAACGTGCTTCCACTTTAAAGTACCTATACATACCCTTCCGTTTTACACTAAAATTTGTATGACTGCCGAGTATGCTTGTCATCGTGCTATCCTTAGCTGACTTCTTCGCTAGATTCAATTTTCTAGTAAGTTTCTCTATCTCTCGTCCGAACTTACGGGAATCTCTTTCTTGACGTGAAGTTATTCCTTGATGAATTCAGTTAGAGAAAGGAGGTTCGTGGGTTGAGATAAATTTATTAGAATAAGGAGGGGAAGAATTAATGGATAATTTTTGAAGAAATCCTCACAAGAATATTTCATGCTATTTTAATTTTCAAACGAGTGTAATACAGTAAGGAACACGTCTTGCACTCAGCGACACAATTACACACACATACAAACATAACAAATATAAATAATTCTTTCACTCATGTAGCAAGTGTTCGACACAGAGATTTCCACTTTCCTGTCACAGAAAATGGAGTTAATATCACCCGTAGATATCCAATGTGTAGCCTACATTAATATTATTTTGAACTAACCTCGCAGATCCTATACGATATGATATGACACAGATAGAAAATAATAGGTTGGCTAAAGTCACTCCCAATGTTCCGGTCAACTTCGTCGTCTTCATTTACCAGCGGGTGGCAGGTACTCATTACCAGGTCTCCTGGCTCCTCCATTTCCACCATTTCCTCCATTTCCTCCATATCCTCCGGCTGGTGCAGCGAATCCACCGCCACCACCACCGCCGCCGCCTCCACTGGGATAGGAGGCTTCACCTTGGTACTGGACGTCGGCTACATAGCCGCTAGCGTCGTCAGCTGTGTAAGTGACGGTCTGCTTCCGACCGTCAGGTAACTGCACGTAATATTTGCCATCAACTCTGGATCCGTCGCTCTTCTCCTCGTGGCCGAAATCGTTGCCGCTCGGCGCGTCCTTGACGTCGTATTTGAAACTGTATGGCCGAGGCTGAAACAGGAGGATAATTTACCTCAACACGTGACCAGCGTCATTGTAAAGTACACTGAGCATTTTAGAGTGTTCATGTAAAGATGAGTGCAGGCAATCTTGCCGATGTAAGAAACATGTTTGTAATGGAGTGTTACGATACCCCAGAGCCAATCTCTTTTCTGGTTCTTGTAATACACTTGTGCTGAACGGCAATATACCCTCTGACTACCCTTTGTTTGCGTTCAGGAGATATTATGTTCAGAGTGTAACATAGTCAGTCAATCAATTAATCAATCACACTGACCTCCATTTAGGGCTGTAGCCCAGTTAGCCCCTAATTCCTATAAACTAATATTTACCCCAGTTTGTCCTCTTCTGTTCATATTTTATCTTCGTATTTTGAGGTTTCCTACTTTAAAAATTCCATTCAAGCTTGTTCATCAACTAATATTATTTGATGCTATGTCTTCGCTGATAGGTCGGAACATCCCACTTAGTAGAGTAACTCATTTCCTTACTTCCAAGTCTCCTAAGCGAAAGTTTTGCGATATTTTCGTAACACTACTCTTGTCAGTAATCACTCAGAACTAGTCGTGCTGTTTTTCCTTTGGTTCGTTCCCAATTCTCGAATCAAGTAATTCTATCACGAGCCCCAATACAGTGGAAGCATACTCTAATTGGGGCCTTGCCTGTGATATATAAGCTTTCCCATTCACATCCTTACTACAACTCTTAACTGCTCCCAATAACCACATGAAGACAACTGTAAACTTAATTTACAATCCCGTTAATGAAGACATCCTTATATTAATTCCCATGAGGTGCATTAACTCCGTCAACGTAGCTATTGAAAATGAGAAGACTTTTCCTCTTGATGGATGCCCTTTCACTGTCATTATCAGCTATCCATTTCACAACATTTTATTCAAAATTATTGGATATCTGATAGCCTGTAAAACTTAACCAATATTCAGAGTTAATGGTATACTTTCGTTTAATTCTATGGTCAGTGTGGTTTGTTAGAAAATGAGTTGAATCCGTTTATTTCAATCCTTTCCGTGTAGCGTACAACTAAAAAACGCTTAAATGTTAGGCTGTACATTGAAACACATAATGTGGAACTGTTTTATTCTTGTGTAAGACTAAATACAAGTATACAGGGTGTTAGGTGTATACGTGCAGATATTTCTTGTAGCAATAGAGAACGATGTGACGAACCACTATATATAAAACTTTTAGTAATCCGCGGAAGTTATTTCCGAGAGCAAAGTGATATGATGTTTTTAGAATAGGTAGTATGCCTCGTTCTGCGAATGAATAGCTTTCCGTTGATAACAGGCAAGTCACGCGCCATCCGTACCAAACTGGTTTCTGTTTATGTTTCAGAGCAGATACACTACTGTAACAGCTGAACGCCACGAGATGTTACGTAATATACTTGCCAAACTTGTTTTATGTTTACGAGCAACTGAACTACGATAACAGCTGAAGGCTGCTACCGGTGTTCACAATGTTACGTTACATTCTCGCCAGACTGGTTTTGTTGTTAGTATTTAGTTTCCGTCAGACAACCCTAGTTATCGGTTTCCGACCCTGGAGCTGTATCGAATTGTCAGCGTTAATACTGGTTCATTTGCTGTTACGTCATTTAGGGGATTGGGGTATCTGTGGTCATCAGCCCCATGGTCTAGTGAGTATGGAAATGACCTGAAAACCTATGTCTTTACGCCAACGAAAGTAAGCATGGGATTGAATTGAATTAGGCAAGCACAGCCAACGTTTTACTTCAAACGAATAATGGACATGTTATACAAATAAATAAATTAAACGTACCTACATTTCGTGCCTCCTGCCGGGCTGTGTGGCTCAGAAGGTTGAGGTGCTGGTCCTTTGACTCGAACCTCGCAGGTTCGAACTTGGCCCAGTCCGGTAGTTTTTGAATGTGCTCAAATACGTCACACTCGTGCTGGTAGATTTAGTGGCACGTAAATAGAACCCCTGCGGGACTAAATTCCGGCACCTCATCCTCTCCGATAACCGTAAACGTAACGCAAATACCATTATTATTATTATTATTATTATTATTATTATTATTATTATTATTATTATTATTATTATTATTATTATTATTATTATTATTATTATTATTATTATTATTATTATTGACTACTCGCCAATAATGTCTGCCTAGAAAATACTTCTCATCGTTTATAACTATGGATCTCGACAGTTGTATAATGTCCTAATTATGATGATTTTCAAAATTGGCTTTAAGTCGCACCTACACAGATATGTCTTATGGCGACGATGGGACAGAAAAGGTGTAGAAGTGAGAAGGAAGCCTTCGTGACCTAAATGAGGTTCAACTCCAGCATTTTCCTGATGTGAAAGTGGGAAACCACGGAGAACCATCTTCAGGGCTGTCGACAGTGGAGTTCGAACCCAGTATCTCCCCACTGAAAGTTCACAATTTCGCGCCCCTAACCGCACGACCAACGTATTCCAAGCTCTAATGCCGGGTTGAGTACCTCGGACGATAGAGCGCTGGTATTCTGATCCCATCTTGGCAGGTTCGATGGAGGCTCAATTCGGGGGTATTTGAAGGTGCTGAAATACGCCAGTTTCGTGTCTGTAGATTTACTTGCATTAAAAAAGGTCCTGCGGTACAACATTCCAGCACCTCGGCGTCTCCAAAACCCGACAAAGTAGTTATTGGGACGTAAAAAATTACATTATTATTTCGTGCTTGCAAACGAAAAGCATATGTGTAATGGTAAAATAAAGCAAAATAAAAGTGGCCTGTCTGAGTTGCTCAGACGTTTAAAGCACTGGTTTCTTGTTTCCAACTTAGCAGGCTCGATCTTGGGTCCGTCCGGTGGCATTCGAAGGTGCTCGTCAGCCTCGTGTCGGCAGATTTACTGGCACGTAAAAATAACTCCTTCGGGACTAAATTACAGCGCCTCCAGAAACAGTATGAGTAGTTAGTGGGACGTAAAGCAAATAACATTACCGGTATTATTATTATTATCATTATTATTATTATTATTATTATTATTATTATTATTATTCACCTGTTCATACTTTCGTCTTATTCCTCTTTTTACTCTCCTTTTAAGTCGTATACTTGTTATTCATATTTGATGTTTTGTTATTAATATTATTGTTATTTTTATATAATTATTATTTTTATTATTTAGTTTATTTCGTTTATTTATAACATCTCTTTAGCTTCATGTGACACAATACTTTTTCCGTCTTTAATTCACCTTTTGTGTCGTGTGCCGGTGTACTTCTGTCTTGTGCTTCAAGACAGTGCTGCAAGATTCGTGTTTGTTTCCCCAGCCCGGGGGTGTTTCGTTTCTCATGTGACAGAGTTACATCTTACGTTCTGTTACATGTTTAAGTTTGGCCTTGTGATACATCGCCTTTAATCTGCTCTGCAGCCTTTAAAAGTGTAGCATGGTCAATGACCTCAGTGCTTGTTTTGTTCACATATCTGGACTAAGAACTTGTCTCACTCGGCACAGCAAGTTCAAGGCCAACCACTTCTATCTGTTTGTTTGTTTATTTATTTATTTACCCAGGTATGTATGTCAACATCGTACCACGAACATTTACTCAATAAACGGGGTGTTTGGGGGGTCTCTGTCCTGGGTGGTGTTTTCTGCGGGCCTCCTCTGGGGTCCGTGTTGTTGCTGCGGTTATCTCTCTGCGCGTTCAGGTATTTACTAACATGTTCAATTCAATTTATTGTATGTACAAAACATACGTCCAACTTGAATTATTTCATCCTCACAACTCTACTTCCTTACTCCATGGCCCAAGAGCTACACGTATAGCTGACGGCCCACCCACCCCTCTACGAGTGTGGGAATGAAATAACTAATTTGATTGAATTGTTTTCATATTTCAGTAGTGATGAATATAAAACAAGCATTTTTGAATTTTTATACGTGTTAATGATGATGATTGCTGTTTTAAGGTCATCGGCCCTTAAAAACGCAAAATGTCTTCTGTTTTAACTCGTAGTGAATAAGAAACAAAATATAAATTTCTCGAACACACGTAAAGAACCAAAAAACCGAGCTCGATAGCTGCAGTCACTTAAGTGCAGCCAGTATCCAGTATTCGGGAGATAGTAGGTTCGAACCCCACTGTCGGCAGCCCTGAATATGGTTTTCCGTGGATTCCCATTTTCACACCAGGCAAATGGTGGGGCTGTACCTTAATTAAGGCATGGCCGCTTCCTTCCCACACCTAGCCCTCTCCTGCCCCATCGTCGCCATAAGACGTATCTATGTCGGTGCGACGTAAAGCAAGTAGCAAAAAAAAAACATGCAGTGTAGGATTGAGCAACTGCCGAAATGCGTTCAAGGTCAATGTCTAGCGTTTTAACAAGCACGTCTTCCGCACTCGCGCACTGAAACTCTCGATTTATAATTTTTGTTACCGGTACATCAATTTCCCTGCTCGGATTTATGAGAATATCGACCTATCGAGACTCAAAATACTAAGGCGATACTGTACTGTACTCCCAAGCCATTACGTTGCAGAAATGGCGTAACATCTGACATACCAAAGTAAAACTCGTAGCAATTGTTCAAAGTGATCACCCTGGGCTTCCCTGCAGGCTTCACTTCTCCGAATCCAATTGCGACGCATTCGAGCCAAGACACCAGGGTTGTGTCCGACTCGTTGGCTGAACGGTCAGCGTACTGGCCTTCCGTTCAGAGGGTCCCGGGTTCGATTCCCGGCCGGGTCGGGGATTTTAATCTCAACTGGTTAATTCCAATGGCACGGGGGCTGAGTGTATGTGTTGTCTTCATCATCATTTCATCCTCATCACGACGCGCAGGTCGCCTACGAGAGTCAAATGGAAAGACCTGCACCTGGCGAGCCGAACTCGTCCTGGAATATCCCGGCACTAAAAGCCATACGACATTTCATTTCATTTCATTTCACCAGGGTTGTTCAGAATATCCTCTGCTGCTTAAACAGTACGTTCACGGAAGTCGTCCGAAGTGGTTACTTCAGTTCGATATACTTTGTGTTTCATGTTCCCCCAGACATTAAAGTCCATTGGAATAACGTCTGGAGATCTGGCTGGCCAATTGATAGTTCCATATCGTCCTGTCCACCGTTGAGGAAATGTCTGCACCATCGTGTAAAATCCACGTGGTTCTGCGTAGTCGAAGCGACACGTCCTCTGAAAGCTCAAGTAACGTACTGTATCTACAGGAGCAAGGTAACATTAATAAAAAAGATGATTAGTCCACGTAACCGACTTCCTACTACACCCATCCAGGTATTAATTCATAACCGGTGCTGGAAATTGCCTTCTCCTACTGAATGGGGACGTTCCACAGCCCATGAGTGGGATATAGTGGGTTCGAACTCCTCTGTCGGCAGCCCTAAAGACGGTTTTCCGTGGTTTGCCATGTTCACACCAGGCAAATGCTGGTGCTGTTCCTTAATTAAGGCCACGGTTGCTTCTTCACGATCCTAGCCCTTTCCTGTACCGTCGTCGCCGTAATATCTATCTGTGTCGTGGCGACGTACATCAGCTCGTAAGAAAATGGTAATCAGCTGTCAAAGACACTGCACCCGTTGAATATGGTCAGGATGCACTCGTTCTTCATGCAGTGCCCTACGTATGGTCCAAGTTGGTACACCAACGGCACGTGTTATACTACGCGTACGGCGCCCGGGATCATCGTTTACTATTGTTAGGATGCCCGGCTCCATGGCAAAACGGTTAGCGTGCTGGCCTTTGGTTACAGGGGTCCCGGGTTCGATTCCCGGCAGGGTCGGTATTTGAACCATCATGGTTATTTTCCCTGGCATGGGGCTGGGTGTATGTGTTGTCTTCATCCTCATTTGATTATCATCAAGATGCGCAGGTCACCTACGGGAGTCAAACCAAAAGACATGCACCTAGCGAGCCGAACCCGTCCTGGGATCTCCCGTCACTAATATCCATACGCCATTTCATTTCCATTGTCAGGATGTCTTCTTCCGCGTCTAGAATTACACGTGGCCGTTTAGGCCATCGCTTCTGAAAGCGTGATGTAACACAACCTGCATCGCGAATACGCTGCAGTACAGCAAGTATCGTTGCTGGGTTCGGCACCCGTCTGTTGGAAAGCCTTTTCCGATAGATTCATTGAGGGCGAACGGTGTTCTGTTCTGCCACTCGATACACTAGCAGCATATCATGGTATTCGTGGTATTCATACACTGGCATTATTCAAATACTGCTACTACGAAGTAACTCGCGTACTAAACGGACGATAATTCGCCTCTCTGACAGCTGTTATTCAGGTCAAGGTCAGACAGACAGCTCATACCTCTAGTCCGGTGGTTTCATGTAGGTGCGGGAACCCGTCCCACCACACCCCCGTCGCTAGAAACAGCAGACGACCGACCGGCCCGTGACAGGTCTAGTGAATTTGTCAAACTGCTTACGTGAAATATTCTCCCACAGTGTGATTTCAATACCATGGATTCTTGGGAGACCAACTCGCCGTATGCAGAAACACTCCGTGTTGACGTGTACGTAAATAAAGTTTCTTACGTCAACGAAAGAATGCGTGGGATAGGATTTCCAAGTGAGTAGTATCAGAACTGAATTGTCAAAGCACATCGAACGTTTTGCTTCATATCAATAAGGGACATGTTATAAAAATAAATAAATTAAACGTACTTCCTTTTCGTGCTTCCAAACGAAAAGAACTTGTTTAATGGTAAATTAAAGCATTCTGCTTTTGCAGTGCCTATTAAACGTATCCAAATAAACGTTGCCAGGCTGAGTGGCTCAGACGGTTCAAGCTCTGGTTTCATGAACTTAGCAGGCTCGATCCTGGCACAGTCCGCTGGTATTTGAAGGTGCTCAAATACGTCCGCTTCTGATCGGTAGAATTATAGGCACGTTAAAGAATACCCGTGGGCAAAATTCCGAAACCGCGCGTCTCCATTGGCACGTAAACATTTATTTTTATTATTATTATTATTATTATTATTATTATTATTATTATTATTATTATTACTGAGCGAGTTGGCCATGTGATTAGGAGCGCGCGGCTGTCAGCTTGCATTCGTCGTAAAACCACCTACCAATATTATAATAAAAACTGTGTTAGTCCATTATTACTAACTATTACGAAAATAAAAGTTAAACGCCCCACTCAAACTTCGTAGCTGGTAATCTGTCAGAAAACACTAAAGAAAATAGTCAACTTTTAACAAGTCCGAATTATTATTAATCTTATAATTGCGGACATGTCTCCGGAATTACCGAAATATGTACTTACAAATTGTTTTTACGTCGCACCGACACAAGTAGGTCTTACGGCGACGATGGGAGAGAAAAGGGATACAAGTGGGAAGGAAGCGTTCGAGGCCTTAATAAAGGTACAGTCCCAGTATTTCCCTAATGTGAAAATGGGAAATTACGGAAAACCATCTTCCCGGCTGCCGACAGCGGAGTTCGAATCCACTATCACCAAAATGCAAGCTCACAGCTGCGCGCCCCTAACCACACGACCAACTTATTCCAACCTCTAATGCCGGACTGAGTAGCTCGGATGATAGAGCGCTGGTCTTCTGATCCCACCTTGGCAGGTTCGATGGCGGCTCAGTTCGGTGGTATTTTAAGGTGCTCAAATAAGCCAGTCTTGTGTCTGTAGATTTACTCGCATTAAAAAACACTGCGGTAAAAAATTCTGGCATTTCAGCGTCTCCGAAAACCGTGAAAATTAGTTAGTGGAACGTAAAGACATTATTATTATTATTATTATTATTATTATTATTATTATTATTATTATTATTATTATTATTAGCAGTAGTAGTAATATTATTATGATTACGGAAGTTCTAATTAAGCGGGTCCATTACAGTCATCACTTTACCTATCGGCACTTACTGTCCAGTAATAAGCCTTCTGTCCGCCTCTGTGGTATAGTGGTTAGTGTGATTAGCTGCCACCCCCCGAAGGCCCGGGTTCGATTTCGAGCTCTGACACGAAATTTGAAAAGGGGTACGAAAGTTGGAACGGGGCCCATTATGCCTCGGGAGGTCAAATGAGTAGAGGTGGTTTGATTCGCACCTCAGCCATCCTGAAAGTGGTTTCCCGTAGTTTTCCACTTCTCCAGGCAAATGCCGCGATGGTACCTAGCTTAAGGCCACGGCCGCTTCCTTCCCTCTTCCTTTTCTATCCCTTCCCATCCCCCCGCAAGGCCCCTGTTCATCCTAGCAGGTGGGGCCGCTTGGGCGATGTACTGGTCATTCTCCCCAGTTGTATCCCCGACCCAATGTCTCACGCTCGAGGACACTGCCCTTGAGGCGGTAGAGGTGGGATCCCTTGCTGAGTCCCAGCGAAAACCAACCCTGGAGGGTAAAAATATTAGGAAGAATAAGCCTTATATTACAAATGCCCGGCGGCAATTCCACAGTACCGGTAGCTCTTTTTCCTTCGAGCAATGTTCACGATGGATGAAACTACGGTTTTTGAAATTTGTCTCATTAATAACAATTTCACTGAATACTTATAGCCTTTTCTTTCAGTGTCCACCGTCCTTTCATTGATCTGAAAAGTTTATGAATAAGCATAGACAACTCGCATTGTCTATTGTCAGAAGTTCATCGTAGACTGTTGCAATAACAGCACAGAAATGTTGCGCCCATTTTTCATTACTTATTAACCATTTCCTTTAATTTTGTCAGCTTGGATCACTGAGTAATGCCAATGACGTCTTATAAATCACACACAACTACACAACACTTGATTCGCATGCATGTGCTGGTACGGATCTTCGACGTCACTGTAAGAATTCCGTGTACTTTTCAAACAGACTACCCTAGACCGGTTTTCGAGTACAGCAAGTGGCCAGGCACGTGAGTCAACCTCTCCTACTTGCCAAGCCTTTAGGGGAAGTGCACAACAACATGTGTTGGCCTGCGATAAGAAACAGGTTCAACAAGCCCTATACTCTGCTACTGTACTTCCATTACGCGTGGACAGAATGACGTAACCGGCGCATCCTGCTACGGCCGTTCAAAACACATTAGGTCCTGAAATATTTGGCTCTGTTATGGGCAAACTAATAGGACAAGGTAAAAAGTATATAGCATATATTGTGAGATGTATTTTTCTTTGCCGACTAGCTTAATATCTGCACGTATACCCCTAACACCCTGTATAAACTTTTATTAAATGCAATTTTATAATTGTACGTTAGGAACGGTTTGTTTTCCGAGAAATGGTATTAAAACTTAGGTAATAAATCATTATTAACTTATATAGCATAAAGGAAATGTGTGTGGCTAATATGTCTACACGACTCGCCATGCTACCACGACTGTGCCTGTGTCTGTAGTTGATCCACAGGTCTGGTGTAGACACATTTTACAATGAACACCACTTAACTTCTCCACTTTCACTTCTCACCTAGAGCAGACCTTTGTTTATAAGTGAGGGTATTGTGGTGGAATTTACTTCAAACAAAATCGATACAAATATTTTGCTCGGCAACATCAACGACTGGATTGAACAGTCTTTATTGAATATTATCTTTTAGTATGGCAGTCTATCATTAACAGACCTGCACCTGGCGAGCAGACCATGTCCTCGGACACTCCCGGAACTAAAAGCCATACGCCATTTCATTTCATCTCCCAGACAGGCACAGCATATAGAAATGGTATATTGGTGTATTCAGTTTTGTTGCGACTTAGGAGCGTAAAACTAGGATACTTTCTCTGAGCGATTTCGGTGTTTGATATGGACCCTACAGCTATAAGCTTACATTGACAGACCTCACCATCGAAAGCCCTCAAGATAGTGCTCCGTGTGTCGACATTTCCACACCACGACCTCTTCCAGCCTAGTTCCAGCCCTTTGCTGTCCCACAACATACGAGTTATTGCAACGTTAAAACATCTATCAACAACAAATGTGATAACTTGTTGGAATGAAAGTGGAAAATTGAGCAAAAGAAGCTGTCGATAAATGACAGTCTACCATGACCCTCTTCTTTCCCCAACCATATAATTTTAATTCTGAAAGCTAAGGAGATTGGAGAACACCTATCCAAGTAGAATCCGTATTCAATGTCTTTTAACTAGGTCTGCAAACATGACTACCGATACTCACTGGGCCACCTCCATCTCCACCGTTACCGCCGCCACCACCACCACGGCCACCACCACCATTGCCGGCTGCTCCGAGAACAGCTCCAACACCAGGACCGCCTCCAGCTGGTCCTCGACCGTAACCTCCCTCGGCGTTGACGGAGTAGCAGGTCAGTGCGATGACCACAAGACAAGTGGGCCACATCTGTAAAAACACAGAGATTAGCAAAGATGATGGCAAGAGTACAAGATTGGGCTAAATTACACCTACTTGAGGAATACTGTACTCACAATTAGAAATTACTTTTTCAACAAGTAATCAGTAAAATCGCTATTACAATTACTTTACAAAAGGAAATCACCGCATTTTTTCTGCAACGGGGTGGAATGAATCAAATTTTTCAAGGAAATGATATTACTTCAGTTTGTGTGTTTTGTTTTCTTAGCATATCGATTATTAGCTATCATCACTAAGTAAAGTAAACTCGTGCCCTAATGCTCTGTTCATACACAACCCCAGGGCAGGTGATCTGTATATACCATTTTAACGACATACCAACCGTCCTGCCATTCTTAAATTTCTGGCAATACTGTGGATGGAACCCGAGCTACCGAGGACGGCAGCTAATAGTGCTAAATGTTACACTACGAAGGTGATATTAAAAATGATAGTTTTTGAAATGATTTTTCCCGTTGTTTTCATTTCAGTTAATGAGTTTTAGATCATAAATAATTTGCAAATTACTTTGCAAATAAATGAACTAGCAGTTAAGATGCTTACGGCTAAGGATCAACGTCTTTGCGGAAAATTACATCTCTGCATTTACTGAAAAGACAAGGGCACCGTGTTTAATTTTAAGAGCATCGTTGATATAAATATGAAGTCATTGAAAGTACTGGAGACATAAGAAAGTGTCTCCTCAGAACGAACGAAGTTACTGGTTCTACTGTTGTAGAACTCAAAAGTTATCTTCATCGTCATTTAATTTTCCCCATTTCTGCTTCCGTGCGATGTGTACCAATTACTAGAATGTAACGATTACTGTTTTATTTTAAGGTACTTGTATATTATAGGTAGCTCGCCTCTGTGGTGTGGTGGTTAGTGTGATTAGCTAATACCCCCGGTAGCCCATGTTCGATTCCCGGCTCTCCCACGGAATTTTAAAAGTCGTACGAGGGCTGTAAAGCGGTCCACTCAGCCTTGGGAGCTCAACTGATTCGAGAAGGGTGGGGGTTCGATTCCCACCTCAGCCATCCTCGACATGGTTTTTCCACTTCTTCTCAAAGCAAATGCCAGAATGGTACCTAGCTTAAAATCCACCACCGCTTCTTTCCATCTTCCTTGCCTATCCCTTCTAATCTTCCCATCCCCCACAAGGCCCCTGTTGAGCATAGCAGGCGAGGCCGCCTGGGCGAGTTACTGGTCCTGCACAACAGTTGTATCCTCAACCAAAAATCTCACGCTCCAGGACACTGCCCTTGAGGCGGTAGACGTGGGATCCTCGCTGAGCATGGGAGAAAAACCAACCTCGGAGGTTTAAGGGATTAAATAAAATAAATAATAAATATATCTAATCAATGTCAACGCTACATTATTGTATTCCAGTACGTATACAAATTTTACTGTTCATGGGCTTACATCTCAACTAAAATGTACTTTATATTGTCGTGATGCGCTACAAATGGTACGTAATGTGTTGGGAGATTCGACAAATTTAAATTAATTTGAGGAGTTGCTCTTAGGTTAATTACATTCTCTTATGTAAGAAAATCTTTCAGTCTATTCAATTTTAATGTGAAAGATATGAAACTAATTTGTGAATATTACTTGAGTGAATAGGTTATCTTAAACCTTGCCGAGGTGTGTAATCGTGACTTCTTACCTTAGAGCAGGCCATGACGAGGAGGCTCCGGGGACTGATGTTGAGGCTTCCAGCACTTGAGTCTTATATACACCAGAGGGTGGTGGGGAGACTCCAAATGCGGGATGCAACCTCAGCGAAAGAAATGTCAAAGGTAAGCAGTGGAATCCCCTAAGATGGTCCCTTCACTCATCACTTATCGAGCGTACCCAAGAATCCGCGATATATTCACTACGCATATTACTACCGATATAATTTAGTATCATTATGGAGCATTAATATTTTCAGAAAATATTGGAATGTTATTGGTTGATCTATAAAGAATTCCGGTTATAATGGCATGTTCTTTAACTTCCTGTCATCTCATGAAGTACGGTGCATACAGATAGCAATTTTCACACAAATCCCATTACCGTGACTATAAACCTAAATTCCTCACATAGACCTTGCTAAGGCATGAAGGAGAGACCCTCCGTTCTCAAGGTCGTGGATCGAGGTGCTGTAATCAACACGTACATTTAGAGAAATTGCAAGAAATCTAGTTGACTTTAAACAAAATGTCACTAATTATTTCCGCAAAACAATTTAATTTATTTCTGTGTGGTGTAGTTGTTTGTGTGATTAGTTGCCTCCCCCGGAGGCCCGCGCTCGATTCGCCACTCTGCCACGAAATGTAAAAAGTGGTGCAAGGGCTGGAACGTGGTACACTCAGGCTCGGGAGGTCAACTGAGTAGAGAGCGGTTCGATTCCCTCCTTAGCCATCCTTGAAGTGGCTTGCCATGGTTTCCTACTCCTCCAGGAAAATTTCGGGAGTGTTCCTAAGTTAAGGTGGTGTTGGTGGTGTGAATTGTTTGAAGAGGAAGTGCAACTAGGCAACCACCCTCTGTCACCTAACCTCAGGCTACGGCCGCTTGCTCCCTCTTCCTTGCTATCCCTTCATCTTCCCTTTCACCCATACTCTCCTATAAGGCCACTATTCAGGATAGCAGGTGAGGCCGCCTGGGCGGGGAGCTGGCCCTCCTCCCAATTTGTATCCCCCGACCCAGTCTCATGCTCCAAGACACTGCACTTGAGGCGGTAAAGGTGGGATCCCTTACTCAAAGAACAGCATCTCGTACTTCTAATTAAAACTATGATTTTATTGAATGCATTTGAGAGAGAATTGGTTAAATATTGACTCTAGTGTCTTAACGCCTCTTACGTCATGATTTGGACAATAATATTGTACGCCTCCATCCACAGCGGACATCTTCTTTGATATTGATATTGTCATATTAGTGTTGAAAACAGTTCTTAGCAGACAAAGTAGGGGTCCCCATACTACACAAACAACGTAAATTTAAGCAATTTCCTCAATTGTGCCACACGTTGAAAGACTAGAGGGCCCGGAAAGATTTTAAATTGCGAGTCTTCGATAGCTCTATCAAACTACACAAAAGTCATCCCTGAGAAACAGCCTAAAATCGCCTGTTTCTTTACTCGTCTTCTTTTTTCACACAAATCCTAGCCAAATGAACTTATTTACGTAATTCATTCTGTGATGTGTTCCTTGATTCAGTACTGTCAGGCATTTTTTTGAACAATGTCCACACCGAATGCAGTTATAAGGACTTAAGTGAAACTGTGCATTGACGCACATTAGTCCTCGCAGTGGTAGAAATAATGAACGAATGAATGAAGGGAATGAATGGATAAGAAGATATATTTCTACCGGGCGAGTTGGCCGTGCGATCAGCCCTGAAGATGGTTTTCTGTGGTTTCCCATTTTCACACCAGACAAATGGTGAGGCTACACGTTTATTAAGGCCACTGCCGCCTCCTTCCCATTCCTAGTCCGTCCCTATCCCATCGTCGCCATAAGACCTATCTGTGTTGGTGCGACCTAAAGCAAAATGGCAAAAAAAAAAAAAAAAAAAAAGAACATTCCTACCCTATTGGTAGGTGGATCATCAGCAATACTAAGTAGCTCTTTGGCCGTGGAGGATTGTATGCACGAGTGAAATAATTGTGGCGTGCACGGATAGGTATAGACATTCGTAAGGGATATATGTTAGATTTCCGGCTTAGAGGTCAGCGAAGCCAAGAGAGGCCCCAGAGCAAGTACGCACCACACTCCGCCAGGGTCAACACCCGCTAGACCCCGTTTATTATTCTTGGTAGAAAAAGGCAAACTGCTCGTCTAATCGACCGGATAACGATGATTAAGAAAATGATTGTAATTTTTGGGAATTAAATAAAGATTTACCTAAAATTCGTAGCGCATATCCCTAGGAAGTTTTCAACAGTGAGTTGCTTGACTTAAGGGCTAGAATTGTGGATTCTTTTCTTGAACCGAATCATTTATAAGGGCATGCCATCATGGGACCGTGGGTTCCTCTGACTGACGCTGGCATTGCTTCCACTTACTTGTGTGACACTCCTCAACTTTATCTTGGCTATCCGATCTCCCATGGACAACATTAATTGTCGCGCGACCCCAAATTTATTAGGTTCTTGAGTCCTAGGGTGTATTTCATTATCACAACCTTCGTTCCCCTTCCCTTCCACTTCGAAGTGTCAGGACACTTTCATTTTCCCTCCACGTAGCACGTCGTGTTAGAGCAATAACTAGATCACCAGCATAAGACCAAAAGATTCAGCTTTGAATTAGTCGTCACTTTTCCATTCAGGACTGCCATTTAAAAAAACACAAGTGTAATTGGGCTAACGCGTCCCACATATATCATTCTAACTCTAATTTTCAGATAGAAGGGTATTTACACTGATTCATAAACGATTCAGTTCAACAACAAAATAGACTATATTATCAATATCGACGAGGATGTTCAATGCGGATGGAGGCATAGAATATTATTTCCCCTTCATGACGTAAGAGGCTACTAAAAGTGGGGAATTCTTTGGTGATCTCAACTTTCAAGTTATAATTGGCAACTGAATGGTTCCTTACTGAGCCTGAAATTGCTTTCACGTACTAGTACCACGCTCCTCACACTTCCCTTTGGTTAAATCATGTTTTCTTCTCACTCGAATGGTTTGCGAGAGGTTTTCATACCTAACGAGCTCACTATACAGTTTGGGTTCAAACCCCATTGCCGGCATCCCTGAAGATGAAATGAAATGTCGTATGGCTTTTAGTGCCGGGATATCCCAGGACGGGTTCGACTCGCCAGGTGCAGGTCTTTCTATTTGACGCCTGTATGTGACCTGCGCGTCGTGATGAGGATGAAATGATGATGAAGACAACACATACACCCAGCCCCCGGGTCATTGGAATAAACCAATTAAGGTTAAAATACCCGACCCGGCCGTGAATCGAACCCGCGACCCTCTGAACCGAAGGCCAGTATGCTGACCGTTCAGCCGACGAGTCGGACATCCCTGAAAATGGTTTCTCCTGGTTTCCGATTTTCACGCCGGGAAAATGCTGGACCTGTACCTTAATTAGCACTCCGGCCGTTTCCTTCCCACTCCTAGTCATTTCCTTTCTCATCATCACCTTAAGACCTATCTGTGTCGGTAAAGCAAATCGAAAGCAAGCGCCACCTACACCAACGTATTTAATTACCGTGATTCATCTTCCAGACGGCATCTGTCCAAAAGTGTGTGTCATCTAAATAATAATTTTCTATTGTCATATTTCTTCTAGGATTACGGCCACTACGAACAGTATCGTAATCCGAGATTGGTTCTTGCCAGTGCCGTGCCTGTTGCATAGAGTTAGCGATATACATAAACAATACTCGATTGTATGAGAATGAAGAACACAGACCCAGTGACACATACAAAGAATCTTTTAGAAACTCTTTGGAAATATGACAAGAAATTAACAGTGGCACCAGCATTGTTTCTGATTACCGTACCGCACTCTAGGAATGTATGTTTGCATGACGTACTTACGCACTCGTACAGTATAATGGACTTATAGTTAATTTTCCTTTACACATTAGCATAGGAAAATGAACACAACGAATATTGTTCTGATGGACTGCATACCCATACGTTGCCGCGAGGACTGACCATTCTTATTCGTATTAGAACTAGGATATCGATATCATAGTTCGAAATCCCTAGTCCTTACCTAAATGTTCATTCTCCAAATTCCTGAAAAATGTTTAGATGGAGTGCCGATGCTTCCAAAGCTATTATAAAATCAATTTATCTTATGTGCCTATTGCTAATATCGGTAGATTTACCGTAACTGAAACCATAATCAGGCCTGTTATTACTTTGTCTCTTTTATTACAGTTAGGAAAGTTATCCTTATAAAATAAATTAGCATACCCAAGTGTGATAGTGTTGTTCCTGGTTACATAAGACAGGGCTAGCAGCGGGTGTACCGTTATGAAACAAACCTAATAACGTAATGCTAACTTGGATTCTGATACATGATGGTATATTACATTATGACCTAACTGGGTGTGATTATCATCAACAGTTCGAAAGATGTGACAGTTCAGGTAGTTACTTAGGCCAGTCGAGGACATAGGCTACAAAACTCAGTGAAATCACAACAGAATTATATCCACCACTGCAAACGTTTTATTTACAGTGCTTTATTGAATTTCTCAAGTGACAATATGGAAATTAATTTTCTTTATGGTAATACACGAGCTTAGTTTGTAAGAATACTCGATTTTCTCTTACTTCGTGTTATGGAAGATCTTATTGTTCACTATTTTGCCGTGATTGTTCATCAGAATATGAATACAAATACAAACTAGTGTTAGTGTATCTGTTGGCAGAAACATCCTTAGCGCTGACCATGACTCAATCGAAGCTACACTCAGCCTACCTGCTAATCGACATAAAGACTTCCTTCCCGCTGTGAGGCAAGCATTTCCTCTATGGTGTAAAGTAGACTGGCTACTTGTCAATCAAGACTTGTCATCCCTCCCTTGGTGCTGATTATCAGCTGAGCGTGACGTCAACAGTGCGGTTTCCCTGTTTGAGGATTTAACATTTACCACTATTAAAAAGCATGTACCTTTCTCCAAACCCATAACACACAAATATCCCCCCTGGCTGAGTGCCGAGACTAAATTGCTACTAAAGAACAAAACCCATGCGTGGTCACTCTCAAAGTCTGTCCCCAATTCACCACACATATAATACTTTTAAACACCTCAGTAAAATTTCAAAATCGCATCTGAATAATGACTACAACCAGCACATCACTTCTATAACTGGAAATCTAAAAACCAACCATAAATAATTTTGGACCCTCATTTCATCACGTAGAAAGTCACCTCGGATACCACTGAATCTTAAATTACATAGTGATGATGTCCCAACTGAATTAAGGTCTCAAAAATTCAATGAGTAATTTCACTCCACTTTTACAACCCCCACACCTAACACACAACTACCACAGATCAATAGTGTTTGCAGTTGCTCACTGTCACAAATATCAACGACCCTTACCGAAATTCAAAATATTCTCAATAGTCTCCCAACAAACCGCTCTACCGTGCCCAATGATATTAGCCCTGTATTCCTCAAAAATATTTCTGAATCTCTCTGTGCACCGTTATCTACAAATTTAAACCTGTGTATGGCTAGTGGTACATTCCTCGACAGCTGAAAACAAGCTGATATCTCACCTATTTTCAAATCTGGCAACAAACACGATGTGTCATCATACCGCCCAATATCTATCGTCCCAATACTATCCTCTGTCCTTGAAAGAATAATCCACCACCGACTCCTCTTTTTCACACAGCCGTACCTACCTGAAGAACAGCACGGATTAACTTCCGGAAAGTCATGCCTCACTAACCTCACAGTTCTCAATCACCATATCATTTCAGTAATAGAAAATAAACCTCAGCTAGATGTAATCTATATAGATCTGGCCAAGGCATTCGACTCAGTGGATCACGCACTTCTTCTTCATAAGCTTGCTACCAGATTTAATATCCACGGCCCCGTCTTGTCATTGATAACAAGTTTCCTCTGCGGCAGAAAACAAAGAGTGGTACTCCCTGAATCTGCCTCTTCATGGTTATCTGTGTTATCAGGTGTATCTCAGGGCAGTAATCTGGGACCCCTACTCTTTGTTCTCTATATCGATGACATAATTATCTGCAACCAAAATAGTCAGTGTTCCACCCCTCTTATACGCCGATGACCTGAAAATCCTAAGATAAGTGTCTACGCCTGATGATTGTGATGACTGTTCTCAATTCGTGTGGTGACTGGTTTAAAAAATGGAATATTTCTCCCAATGTTGAGAAGTGCAATACAATCTCCTTTTCATTGCTAAAGCAAGGAATGAACACTGCCTATACCATCCAGGGAAATAAGTTGCAATTTTCTTCTCAGGTAAGAGACCTACAGCAGGTGTTATAATAGACAGTAAACTAACCTTCTCTGCTCATATTCAGCCTATAAAACCACGTGCTATGCGTTTCCTAGGCATTATGTACACGTTTACTGAAATTAATGATATTATCGCCTTAAAATTTTACTTTGTCTCGTATGTTCTCCCCATTATTGACTTTTGTTCCCCTATTTGATCCTCATCTGCTATCACAATTTATCTCAACTAAATAGTATTTTTAACTTTTTCACTTTCATTGTTAAGACTCGCAATCCTGTTTTTAAGAACAAAACTAAATCTGACATTTTGAACTACCTAGGTAAACTTGACCTGAGAAGCCGTTTACAATTCTCCGATCTATGTTACCTCCATCAAATAATCAATGGTTACACCAAATGTAATACTCTTCGGGCGTACTTTCCTATACACGTTCCTCCCCGCCATACACGAACCGGCGTACTCATCATGTGCCCCATCCATGCCTAATCTTACAACAACGCTCTATCTTCCACCGTCTCCCTACGCTTGGTAACTCACTACCCGATATCGATAAATTGACACCTTTCGCATCCTTCAAACAAAAAATTAAAAGATTCCCTTGATGTCCTCTCCAGGTTTCCATTTTTGTCCGTCCATCCAAACCTCGACCTTTCTTCTTCCTAATTTCTGTAACCGACACTTGCCAGTTATCGCTGTCATTGTTAATTTATTGGTGATACTTATACTGTTGTTTATACCTTTGTTATCTTTTATACTTATTTTATATTATTATTATTATTATTAGTAGTAGTAGTAGTAGTAGTAGTAGTATTGGTGGTGTAAAAAGGTCCTCCATTGGCTGTATCTAATAAATAAATAAATAAATAATAAATAAATAAATAAATAAATAAATAAATAAATAAATAAATAAATAAATAAATACACATGAATATGTCTTACGGCTGGGGTTCACCAACATCTCCTAGATAATAGGGCCTAATAACAGCGTGGTGACGTCACGCTAAGGAGGCGACAGAGAAACGTGGAGCATGGTCAAACACAGACATGATTTTAATATTTTTTGCCAATGGAATAATACTAACAAATAGCGTTTTAATTTTAAAGAATACTGAATTATACTGTCGAACCGTATTTTAGTAACTCTGCCATTAAAGAAAAACAGCACACAGTCGTAAAACACGACAGCATTTTACAATGTTAACTTACTTAGGTCGAATTGCTAACAACACAACAGGAAGTCACAATCATATTTCAATTTAAATAGGCACTAAATAGGCATTACATGATCTTAAAAGAAAACTAGCACGTATAATATATATCCTTTTGCCAGTGGATTTACGTCGCACCGACACAGTTAGGTCTTATGGCGACGATTTGATACGAAAGGCCTATTAGTTGGAAGGAAGCGGTCGTGGCCTTAATTAAGGTGGTGTGAAAATTGGAAACCACGGGAAACCATCTTCAGAGCTGCCAACAATGGGATTCGAACCCACTATCTTCCGGATGCAAGCTCACAGCCACGCGCCCTTAATCGCACGGCTAACTCGCCCGGTACGTATAATATTAGCGTAAGCCTTAAATATAAGCTGATATAGCGTCACTGGCAGTATTTGAACATGAGCCTACAACATTTCCTCCCTTGAAGTTCAGATATGGTTTGATTAGAATTTCATCTACTATCGATGTTATAAATTTGTCATTCTGTTCAAAACCTTGAATTGTATGTTTTCCAGAAAGTATGTAATATTGGACTACCATTCAGACTGGAGCCTACTCTTTTAAATGTATTGACATGTGACAAAATTAAATTGCTACTATGTCTCATAAATTTGTAAGAACAGCCCTGAAGAGTCTTGGCCCACCAAGCAACCGCTGCTGAGCCCGAAGGCCTGTAGAATACGAGGTGTCTTGTGTTCGGCACGTCGAATCCTCTCGGCCGTTATTCTTGGCTTTCTGGACCGGGGCCGCTATCTGACTGCCAGACAGCTCGTCAAATGTAATGACGTAGGCTGAGTAGGCCTCGAACCAGCCCTCATATCGAGGTAAAGATCCCTGACTTGGCCGGGTAAGATGCAGGCACGATATTCCTTCACCGCAGGGACGGCCATAACTTTGTAAGCATGAGGAGACATCAGACAGAAGGTTGAACAAATAACGAGAAAATCATTAACATGCTCCTTTATGAACTAAGTAAACTTTTAACTGTGGCTATTAAATTAACTGTGGGGTCATCATACTCGGTGTTCAATTTACCAACTAGGACTAGAATTAACTTATTTCCTGTATCATTCTGTACATTGTTAAACTCATTCCTTGTAATGCAGCTATGAAGTTCTGTAACTAAAGAATATACCGCATTTGTAGTACCGGCAGTAATTTTGTCCACATATACATTATAAATATTTTATACTTTAATGAAATCCCTTGAGAATAAATACCATGTCCTATTCCAATATAGTATGCAGTATGGTTGCCTTGATGTATCCAAGTACAGAAATAATTACTTACGTTCCCTTCATCACAGTACAACAACCATCAGGTAACAACATGTTTATTGTACTTTTCAGCTGTGTATGATTGTTGATTGCAATTCTGTCTATGAGGTATGATTGCTAATACTATCTTCAATGGCTCTGTTTATTGCTTCTCTCTCTATTATACATTTTTGCCTGGATCTACTCTTCACCTGCCACAATGTGACGATAAATACGATGGGCATTTGGGAAAGATATAAGGCACATCATTCTCTGACAATCACGGTCTTGGAAAAGGAGTAGTTAAAAGTTTTTCCTGGGGATCAGTACTAGTTACTTCCCATAAAATATCACTGACTTTGAAATGTCAGTGGCATACCTGTAAAATAATGTATCGCCGTGAGCGAAATTCGTGCATTTACAGAGTGAATCGGCCTACACCAGCAGCTCTTGTAGGCCTATGTGGTGTGTTTTATTGCGCATAAAATAATAATAATAATAATAATAATAATAATAATAATAATAATAATAATAATCTTTCTTTATTCGTATCAGAAGTATCAACTTTACTTACAGATATTTAACAAAAAGCAACAAGATATCTACATTCCTACTATACAAATATACAAGTCTATTATACAATCACAGATAGAGCAACAATATTCGTGAGCTAGATGATGCTTGCCCAGTATTGGGCGACGTCAATAGCGTTGGGGGAGGCTGCATTCAAGTCTTTCATAGTGCACATTGAAGGACATAAAACACACTGACATAGATGTTGGATCGTCTGCTGCTCTCCGCAATCACAAAGTGATGAATCACTTGAGAAGCCCCACTTCCGCAAGTTTACTTTGGTTCTGCCGACTTCTGTACGGAGTCTGTTAAGGGCTTTCCATACTGTCCACTTCTCCTGGTGTCCACATGGAAGACTTTCCTTCGGCTCTATCCAGTTGGAAAGGTGGTGGATTCTTTCTTTCCACATTGTGACTCTAGCATTCTCTGCTTTCCCCTCAAGGTTAACTGATGTGCGGAGAAAACTTTTCCTAGATTTTAGCCTCTGTGTGGCTGGGTGGTATCCATAGAGAGGATGTGCTACTGAAGAAGATGCCTGGAGCCTTTCTTTGTTAGCTGCTACCTCCCTACGAATCTCACCGGGAGCAATACCAGCTAAAAGTTGGACCTTCTCAATGGGTGTAAGTTTCAGACATCCAGTAATGATCCTGCAGCTTTCGTTTAAAGCGATGTCGACCTGCTTCGTATGAGCTGACCTGTACCAAACCAGGGAGGCACATTCCCCTGCAGAATAGCATAGAGCTAGAGCTGATGTTCTAATTGTTTGTGGTTGTGTTCCCCAACTTGTTCCTGATAACTTTCGTAGAATGTTGTTTCTATAATAATAATAATAATAATAATAATAATAATAATAATAATAATAATAATAATAATAATAATAATAATAATAATAATAATAATAATAATAATAATAATAATAATTGTTACGGAGTTTTCCGTGGTAGTTAGAGGTAAAAGAAGGTGCGGGGGGTGAACAGGTCTCAGGCTACGAAATTAAGGTGAATTTAAAATTTAACAAGGTTATATTTTCTTAGCAAAAAACAAGAAATAACAATAATGGCAGGTACAGAGTAGCAAAACCACTAATCGAGAATGTACAATTACAGGATTTGGGCTCCGAGAGCCAGACACACAATTCTGAGCAATTAGCCCAACTTTACGATATACAGAATTCAACAAAGGGGCAGAAGACCCCAATCAAGCCCAGGAGCACTTGCTCCAAATTACACAGTAAAGCCTCCTCGAGGCATACAACACTCAATTTTCGAAAAAGAGCCACTCGCTCTCAACTTTAAGCCTATCAAAGGCCACACCAAACTCCACCTTCAAGTTGTCCTCTAAGGACATATACACAGGGGTAACATACCCAACCTACTGAGGTCTATTAAGTGAGAAAAAGGTTAATTACTTGACCTCTAAAATAACAATTGAGAGGAGGCGATCTGCACTCCTAAAACATTTGTTTAAAACCTACTTGGCACAAGGCCGTTAATGCAAGGGCTAATCCCATACTAAAGAGGTGACTTTTAGAAGGAAACAATTTACGTTACATTAGAAGGGAAGACACGGTTGTGAAAATAAGTTCACCTCAATGCAATATGAGTGGGAGATCGAGAGGGTTAAGCACTCTCTATCCCAATATGTAGTTTTGAAAGAGAATAGAGGCTAAGAGTCTTTACATTTTAGGGAAAGTTACATGGTAGAAACGCTTCGGACCCGCCCCGAGAGTTAAACTGCTGAGCTAGCAAGAAAAGAAGTTATTAAAAGGCCATTACCTTGGTGTTGAACTGCTCCCCGAAGAAAGAGGCGCTTCCCGCCCCCTGCTATGTACTTTACACACTGAAAGATGGTACTGAAGTGGCACCGAGACCCGAAAATTAGCAGTTTATATACTCTCGCGGAAAGTTCGAGGCGTTTTTGGAATGAGAACACCCTCCCACAAGGATTTTATTGGTTCACCAAGAAACCCCCTACACAATACGAAGAAGAAACATATTATTGGTGGAAAATTAATTCGAGAAATTCGGGATTGGCTAAAATCAAAACAAGGGGAAAGAAAGGGTTAATATTGCCAACTTAAACAATGACTGAAAGAAATTTAGCAAAGAACAAACTTTTGAAATTAAATTTTCTCAAAAAAAAAAAAAAACAGTTCTTTCACTTCGCACTAGGGTGCACCGTTGTAGTTCTTCAGTAGAGTCCTCTAGAAGAGAATGTTCACACTTCTTACTACAAGCAAAACAAAAATACATCGAAAACAACACAATTCAGAAACTTCAAAATTTCCAAGTAGTGGCATCTTCAGGGTAACTTGAAAATTAACACATAGGACAAAGTTCAGACTTCTTCCAGTAGGGGAGTTTCAACTGGCGCAAAGTTTAAATAAGCGGCGTGGAGGTGTACCGCCCGGTACAACAACAACAACAACAACAATAATAATAATAATAATAATAATAATAATAATAATAATAATAATAATAATAATAATAATAATAACAACAACGTTTAAATAATGTATTCCATGATTGTGAGCTAACATAACCCTATGCGGTATCATTGAAGAGTAAATATGCCTACATATCACCAGCTGTTGCTTGTAGTTAAATACGACATAGGCCTATGCTCATTATGATGGTGTGGGAATGTAATAATAATAGTTACTCACCATTGAGTAATTAGTAAATCTGTAGTCTTGTCTTGGCATTGCACGTAAACATCTCTGACGCATAACCTCGTCTTTCGAAAAATTAATGCATGCACTTCGTTATCACTGTCGCAATTCTCCTTCCAGTTGAGTACCAACGCATCAGTACCACTACACACAACCGTATTAGCAATTCGCACCATTAAACGAATTAAAACTCTTCTAATTTCGGCGTTACATGACCAGACTCATTGCTGTATTATTACTGAAAAGGTTCAAGCTTGCCTCCCGATGCTGACGTCACAGCACACAACAGCGATATATAACCGTCACAGTATATTCCCAGGACGGTTGTGAGGCCTTATATCTAGGAGGTGTTGACGGTGGTGACGTCACATCAGTCGTAACGTAGGCCAAAGATGCTGCAGCTAGAAATTACATATTCAGGATCATTACCTTTTCGCAAAGGGAAGGGAGTGTTTCGTTAAGAACGTTGATCGCATGGTGACATAGCTTATACTCCTAGAGAGCGCAATATCCTGCAAAGCGAAAGCATTATTCTCATAGCTGTGAAGTCTATCGTAGTATCCCTATGCAATTTTAGTTATTATTTATTTGTTGCCGAAATTCTGCAGCATCAAAATACAAATATACATAGCTCTATTTTAGCGTGCATTATTTTAGGTAAGAAATATCTTGATTTGAAATTATACTGGATATCATGTTTACTTATGCCTTTTGGAAAATATATTTCAATAAAACTATGTTAAGTTTATTTCCCTGCTAAATTCTAAATGAAAACTTAACATAATCAAGTGCAATGCTTTGTATTAAAAGCTATAAGGCTGCTACAAGTTGGCTAACGGGAGAATGTTCTCCGTGTAAACCTCCTGTAAAAATGAGAAACCACGGAAAACCATCTTCAGGGCTGCCGACCGTGGTGTTAGAACCCACTATCTCCTGGATACAAGCTCACATACGTGCGCCCCCAAGCGCATGGCCAACTCGCCCGGTGCTAGAAATTTAAGAATGGCAAGAGAGCTGGTATTTGGTTAAAATATTACATGCAGATCACCCATCATTGGGAATGTCAAGATTTTCATACCCGCGTAACGATTGTCGTTTGTTTACACGCTCGTGGCCGTTGCCTACGTTATGATACAAGGCCTGGAAATAGAGCCCGTAAAATGCTATTGAAGTGGTCACACTAAAGTTCAATGCCGGACCGCTAGGATCGCCTTCTTGCCCCCTGTCTACCAGGTTCGCGACTTTAAACGTGTTTATTGAGTTGGTTGTGAATGTATTATGTATTCGTCTGATGTTAAGCATTAGCAGTTCCAGTCATCGTTTATTCACGAGAAATTAAAGGTAGTGGAATTTTATGTTCCCCATACTGCGAACCGAGGTATTGGGTAGAAAAATTTTGTCCGTTTTGCTCTACAATGCACCGTTTTCGAGATATTTAACATTATGCATTTAAGCCCCAAATTTCGTTTCTAGACCCAGTTGTGAGGGCATGTAGTTCACCGATTAAACAAAAGAAAATAGATTGCAGACCAGTGGACGCAGACGATCAACCGCTTCTACAGAATTCGAAAACGTGTTAAACTCTTATGTAGGTACCCAAACACCTTCAGTATCTGACTACAAAGACAAGCATAAGAATATCAAAAGGAATTTTTGTTTTAAAATGCAAATCAAGTCATAGACTAAGAAAAATTGTTGTAAAACTGAGAAGTGAAATTAAAAAGCTGAAATCTAATAAACAGAAGTCTCCTCTAGAAGAGAAAATTCAGAAAGATGGAGAAGATGGGTGATAAAGGCATTGTTTCTAATCGAACAAATTGAAGCTTATAGTGAAGCACACATTATATGCGGGGAAACAACTCTTAAAATTTGTACACTTTGGCATAGGAAAGCTCCGATGGATACCGATTCATAAGATCTGTAAACTGTCTCAAACCTCATCCGAATACACTAAAAAGGTACATTGGCTTCTCTAATGGGAAAACTGGAGTCATATATTTAATAAAAGAAAGACTTCAGCACGAATACAGTAATTTGAAATGTGCAGAAGAAAAATTGGGTCTCCCGTTATTGACGAGATGGCAATAAAACCCAGAGTAAGATGAGATATGACCGTAAAATCGATCAGTTCCTTGGATTTTCGTAAAATGAAATAGAGGACTTGGGCCGAGGTGAAGCTGTGGCTAACGGGTTACTCTGCTTTTTATTCCGTGATTTGTCTACGAACAACAGAATACCCGTGGCATTTTACTTCATTAGGCAGTTAACTAGCAGTCAGCTGTTAACACTGACAATGAAAGTAATCAGCGAAGTAGAAGGAACTGGATTTCCTTACCGCTCCAAAGTTTAAAGAGACGTTTCAGTGCCGCGACTGTGATCAATCACACATCACAGACGTGATACAACATTTTTCAGATATGTTCTTGATAACTATGCAAAGAAAGTGACTATTGACTGTGATTTATTAAACAAATTCAACAGCAAGCCTCTGAGGAGAAAAGTTTTGAAATTATAGAAATAGGGAAAAATCGGGTGAGTACTTCTCTTTATTTCCCTATTCTTCATTCGTGTGTGATAAGTGCAAAATGAAAGAAATCTATGAAGTGTAGTGTGTTTTAAGTTGTTTTATATATTTATATCTGATTCACACCGGGCATAATGATAATAAAATGTATTATTTCGCGTTATTGTATGAATATTCAATGTAAGGATATAGACAGAACATGAGAACAACAGAACATAAACGCGATCCAAGCGGCCATTGTCTGAACTCCTTTGTTCGCCCAGAAATGTGTCGACTTGTCCAGGCCTTCTATTATAACGTAGGCAACGGCCAGGTAGAGTTATCTTGTAAGAGAGAGAGTTCATTTTGTCCTCCTTCGGTCATTTAAGTACTTATTTAAGGCGCGCTTCATCTTGGAATGCTGACCATTATAAGCTTGTTTGTTGATTGTTGTATGCACTATTAGGTATTCCTCATCGTGTTTCTGTACGTTGTTGTTTAAAGTGTTTTGGTCAGGTATGCTGGGTGAACCCAAACTCCACCGATAAACTTCCGGTTGTTAAGAGATACCTTCCGAGTATACTGGTATAAGAGACCCCTGGTGACTTAGTGGAGAGGAATTGCATATCGTTTGGTTTGTTGCCCCAGTTAGCTTGTTATCTGTATTGCACTGAACAACACCTGTAAAGGAACATTTGTTACATACATGTAGAGTACACTATGATAAAACGTGCACGTGTTTCGTCTCAGGGTTGTTGCATTACTCTGTGTTTTGTGTTCTACGATTTGATTATTTCATATTACAGGCTTTTTCACTGTAATTATGGTATTTTTGCAGAAACAAGGATGACTGCGGTAACAAACCGAATAAATAACATTATTACTCTGCAACGAGCCACCGCAGACCACAGGTCCCTGGTACCAATATAATCAGAAAATATCTTTCCGCAATATCCGACAGGTTGTTGGTGGATTTTGGATTCATCCAGTATAACTGTATCTTCAAAGTCATCAGTAGTGTTAATTGTCGGCATGGAGGTGATGAGGTAGTCCTGCTGACTGTTAAACTGTTAATGATTATTGGGAAATGTTCCGAGCTTACTGGAATCTCCTTCTTCATACGAAGTCGTTCAAGGTTGAATTCAATTAGAGCAAGAAAGTGGGTGTTGTTCAAAAAATTTATTTGGGAGAAGGATTGGAAGCGCTGGAGGAATTTTTAAAGAAATATTCACAAGAATACTTCATGGTATTTTAATTTAAAAACGAGTATAATACAGTGAGAAACACGTCTCGCACTCAGCGACGCACTTACACATAAAAACTTAACAAATATACATAATTCATTCATTCATGTAACAAGCATACGACACAGAAATATCCACTTTCCTGTCACAGAAATTGGAGTTAATATCACCCGTGGATATCGAATGTATACATTAATATTATTTTGTAAATAACCTCGCAGATCCTATACGATATGATATGACACAGATATAAAATAGTACGTTGGCTAGAATCAGTTCCAATGTTCAGGTCAGCTTCGTCGTCTTCATTTACCAGCGGGTGGCAGGTACTCATTGGCAGGTTTCCTGGCTCCTCCATTTCCTCCATTTCCTCCATATCCTCCAGCCGGGGCAGCGAATCCACCGCCACCACCACCGCCGCCGCCTCCACTGGGATAGGTGGCTTCACCTTGGTACTGGACGTCGGCTACGTAGCCGCTGGCGTCGTCAGCTGTGTAAGTGACGGTCTGCCTCCGACCGTCAGGTAACTGCACGTAATATTTGCCATCAACTCTGGATCCGTCGCTCTTCTCCTCCTGGCCGAAGTCGTTGCCGCTAGGCGCGTCCTTGACGTCGTATTTGAATCTGTATGGCCGAGGCTGAAACAGTTGGATCATTTACTTCAAAACGTGACCAGCGTCATTGTAAAGAAGAGTGAGCATTTTGGAGTGTTTATGTAAAGATTAGTGCAGGCGATCATGCCGATATAAGAAACAGATGTGTGTGACAGTTAGCAGCATAGCAATATGTTGAGATGCTGGTCCCCAAAATTCCAAGTCTACCCAGCCCAAAGTCTGTAACATTTTGCAACATTTTTGTTAAAAAATATTATACTTGTGACTTATACGCTCTGTCCTTTACAGCGTCACTACAACCCCTAAATATCCTCATAAGGATATGGAGACATCTGCAACTTGTTTAAAAATTCTTGTTAATTTGGTTATCCCAGTGAAGCTCACTTCACTACCTAGGTGCTTACAATGATCAACCAACACATGTATTAAAAGTGAGACCTTTCCCACATCGTGAAACTTACATTAGAATACCATTTTCCGGTGTCCATTCGCAACATTGTGGTCAATGCAGCAAAAGATCTAATGGCTGGAAAGTAACCATTATTATTATTTCGTTTAATTATTTGCCCATTGCATTTCTAAAACGTTCAAGTTCAATATTTAAATCACATCGATGTAGTGCAATATACTAAGTCTGCTTTCAGCTAAGATAGAAGTGCATAAATCTTAAGTACGTAATCTGGAACTGTGTTATTCTTTTATAAGACTACGAACCCAAGAAAATACAGTTTTGTTAAATTTAGTTATATAGCAAATATAATTGGTTTCAGAACTTAGGTGTCATAATTATTTAGTCGTACGTGAAGGAAATGTGTATGACTGATATGCGTATAGGAAACCAATGCTACGGTTAACTTGTCAGTGTGTGTGCCACGTCGCTAATGTTTTCACAAATTCGGAGTGCAGTTACAGAGACCTGATGTAGAAACATGAACATAAAAACATCCTCTACTTCTCACCTCGTTGATAGGTTAGTGTTTATGTTGTAGACTTTACTTCAAACTAAAGAAAGACTGACTCATAAAGGGAAGGGTGTGGCCAATTAATAAGAAGAAAATACTGCTATCAATAAATTAGGAAAACAACTATTGGAAACTATTCTACACAGGCATGATTCCTTGCTTTCAACTGTAAAATGCCAAGACCAAACTGGTTGTGTTCCCTGAAATGCCGAAATATTTACCAACTAGATTTGATCCAGTATATGAAATAATTTGGAACTCTTGTGAATGAACAATGTGATCCCAACAAGGAAGTATTGTGTCGGATTGGTTAGATCAGAAGTGCGTTTATCAATTGTAATTCCAGCCGTCAGATTCATATTCAAGAGTTATTTTATTTCACTTTCCCTGTCCTTCTGTATGAATTCAAAAGCTGAATTCTTAATCAGTCGCTGGAACTCGGAATCGAAACACTCCAAAAAATTAGTGAGGACGTCCTTAGTCCTTAGCCAGGAATCTGCAGTACGTTGGACACATCAAGGGAGGCGAAAGATATGAACTTCTAATACTCATCATCCGGATGAAAAATGAAGGAGGAAGTTCTGCGTGCAATTGCAGGAATTTCTGCCTCAACAACCTGCACCGTTATTTCTGAGAAACATCTTCAGAGTCACAGTTCTTTGGACAATCGTAATAAATTGGCAACTGCCCTAAATAGAGATCAATTGATGAATTGATTGATTGATTGATTGATTGATTGATTGATTGATTGATTGATTGATTGATTGATTGATTGATTGATTGATTGATTGATTGATTGATTGATTGATTGATTGATTGATTGATTGATTGATTGATTGATTGATTGATTGATTGATTGATTGATTGGACGTGACTGCAGTAACCCACACACCGTGAACTGAATCGCCAGAGTCTGGAGGGCTACATCGTAGTAAAAGTATAATTTGAACATATCATTACTACTTTGGTCATGATTCCACTAAACTTGAAATTTGTTCAGTTGGTATTTGTGCAAAGAAAAAAACGGAGAATAAGAAGAAGAATATTTGGTTGAGTAAAGTTAACCACTGGAGTGAATATTCGTTAAACAGTATCGGACATTAAGGCTAACAGTATCACTAGGACGGGCATGTCGTACAGATGAGACTATGCTATATGAAATGTCATTGCAATCTTGCATTGATAGATGGTTGGTTCGAATCTCAACATCACAAGCCCTGAAAATAATGCTCCATGGTTCTCGATTTCCACGCCACGCCACAGTGTACCTTTAATGACTTCACGAACTATATCGCTATCCCATCGTGACCGAAACACGTGAGTTAGTGTAACGTTAAACAACTATGAAAATATGGTTTCGTTTACTGAAAGGGGAAATAGACGAGAATAACAAACCGTCGATAAATAAATGGCTACTAGCTTCCACTTTATTCCACTCACATCATTTTTTTCCTGAAGGCTAGGGAGTTTCGCGAACACCTATGCAGGTAGAACCAGTTTCCAAAGTTAACGGGAGACGTCATATAAATTGTCCACAGGACTATCGATACTCACTGGGCCACCTCCACCTCCACCGTTACCGCCGCCACCACCACCACCACGCCCACCACCACCATTGCCGGCTGCTCCGAGAACAGCTCCAACACCAGGACCGCCTCCAGCTGGTCCTCGACCGTAACCTCCCTCGGAGTTGACGGAGTAGCAGGTCAGTGCAATGACCACAAGACAAGTGGGCCACATCTGTAAAAACACAGAGATTAGCAAAGATATACTCAGTTAATATGGTACAAATCACGTGACAGCTGGGCCCAATAGAAACAAATAAACCGCGTTGGCAATCGTCCATAAAGACGTTAAATAACACAAAGAAAATAGTAACCGGAATGCATTTTGTATACCTTCACCCTTCAGGTGCTCGTAACGTGTAATATTAATAGATAGAATAGGAAACAAATAAGCCGTAGTTGATTGCTCTCGCTTGGTCAGTTCTTATTCTCTTCAAACCCAATGTTATCAGGTTGGCCAGGGCTGAGAAGACCGTCATCCCTGCCTTGCATTTGCCCACTCATTTCCTTCACCCGTGCGTCTTAACAGTAAACTAACACGCTACTGTTTGAAACTGATGATTCAATCGCTATAGCGTTAGTAGCGATGAAACCACCTACTGGACGGTACGTAGTAGAGGGCCTTGGAACTGCGCTAGCTGCCAAACGTTACCCTGACGTCCATTACTGTACCCAGTGGAAGAAACTGAAATCATTTGAATCAAATAAGAAAATTATGCAGGAAAATCAGCAATCCTATAGAAACTATTGTTTTGCTGAGAATCTCGAGACTGTACGCTTCGAAATGAAGGGCCACTCATTGAAATACGATCAGCTCTCACAATTTCCATTCAAGGAAAATAACAAATAATATATACTGTGTATTAAAAGGAAAGACGAAGACCACCTATGCTTTGCTATATTCAAGGTATTAATTCCTAATTGAGTCATTATCTCTTCACTTCCAATCACTGATTATCTCAAACTCGGTGGGGGATAACACCAAGGAGTCTTATCAAGGTTTATCATCCCCATTTCACGGACGAATCACCATCAAAAGCGTAATATGTTCTCACCCCATATAAATACTACGGAGATGTTTGATAGTAATATTTTTCTACCAACAAGAATCGAACCGGCTAAACACGGTGCCGGATCGTTAAGACGGCCACCATACAGGCACTCCAACACTGATCCAAAGACAGCTATTAAAATGTGAAGTGCTTACAGTTTAAAATACATTTAAATATGAATGTTAAATTAGGGCCTCCGTGGCTCAGGCGGCAGTGCGCCGGCCTCTCACCACTGGGTACCGTGGTTCTCACTCCATGTGAGATTTGTGCTGGACAAAGTGGAGAAGGGACAGGTTTTTCTCCGGGTACCCCGCTTTTCCCTCTTATCTTTCATTCTAGCAACACTTTCCTATATCACGTCATTTCATCAGTCAGTCATTCCCCAGAAAATGGGCGACAGGCTTCATCAGCCGGCACAACTCCTATCCTGACCCGGTCGAATGACTGGAAACAGGCTGTGGATTTTCATGTTGAACTGCAAATTATTGTATTTGCTTACACAACAATGCTAACATAAAATTATTTTACTCCAGTACGTACGTAATATTTTGTAAATTAGTGAGATTACATCTCATCTTCAGTTTACTTAATACTGTCGTAATGAGCTGTGGTTAGTACGTGCAATATCTAGGAGATTCGACTAAATTAGGTCCAAGTGGGAAGTGGTTGTTCTGTTAATTGCAGTCTATTCCTAATAAAATTGAATTGTAAACTGAAATGTGAGAGAGATGGAACTAATTTATAATATGGTTCTCTCGTGTATCTTCTTACCTTAGAGTAGGCCATGATGAGGAGGCTCCAGTGACTGATGTTGAGGCTTAGACACCTTGAGTCTTATATACACCGGAGGGTGGTGGGGAGACTCCAGATGCGGGATGCAACCTCGGCGAAAGGAATGTCAGAGGTTAAGAGTGGAATCCCCAAAGATGGTCCCTTCACTCATCACTTATCGAGCGTGCGTAAGAAGCCACGAGATATTCACTACACGCATCATTACTACCATAATAATTTAGTATTACTGAAATGATGCTTTGGTGGTCTCTAAATAATTCCGTATTATAACTGTTTTGTTCTTCTTGAACATCCTGTCATCTCATGAAGTACTGTACATAGAGACAGCAATGTTCACACATATGCCGTTACCGTGACTGACAACCTAAATCCTTCACATAGACCTTTATAAGGCGTGAAGTAGAGACTGGCCATTGTCAAGGCCATGTTCGAGGAACTGTAATCAACAGCTTGTAATACGTACTCTTCAACGTAAATTCAGGGGATATGCAAGAACTAGGTCCTTTCAAACAAAGTTTTGCTTGTGTATTACCACAAATTAATTTAATTCTGTTGTCGAAAAGGAGTATCTTGTAATTCTAACTGAAGCCATGATTTTACTAAATGTATTTGAGAAAAATTGTTAGATACTGCCTCAAACATGTAGGCCCATACTAACAGTGCAAGAGCAATCCGTCGTGGGTGGGAGTGGTAAGATGGATGCATGGTATTCCCTGCTGTCGTTAGAGGAGACAAAAAGGGGGATGAATGGCCCTCAACTCAGTAGCGTGGGTTGACAATCATTATTCCCCTAAATGAGTCTGGCATCCGTTCCACTTAACTTGCGTGAGGCTTCTCAATTGCATCTTTCCCATCAGATCGCCCTCGGTTAATATTAGTTATTCCGAGACCACAACTGTACTAGATTCGTGGCGCCTTGGGTGCTTTCATGTTCACGCCTTTCGTAGCCCTTTCAGCTCATCTATTCATACCTTCATTCTTCGAAGTGCAGGACCGCTTTCATTTTCCGTCTGAATAGTGTTGATAGAGGATGGCAACCGAGTTCTACTTGCTCTTAAAGCAATTATAACCACCATTAGTGTTAATAGAGGATGGTTACGGAGCAGTGTACTTCCTCTAAAGTATAATAACCACCACCTCACCAGTGTAAGAGCAAACGATTCAAATCAAAAATAGTTTTACTTCTTTGTGTTTCATTGTCAGTTCCCCATATGGTCCGTTTATAAATTGAATCTACCTATCATCATTGTGTTTTTCTTTTTCTTCTACCGTTTTTCCAACAAGTGTTGGTTCGCGGGTGTGAACTCCGTCGCCATTTGGATTTGGCCTTGTTCTACGGCCGGATGCCCTTCCTGACACCAACCGTATATGGAAGGATGTAATCACTATAGCATGTTTCTGTGGTGGTGGGTAGGGTAGTGGTGTGTTTTGTTTGAATATGAATAGGAGAGTTTTGAGACAGACACAAAATCTCAGTCCCCGAGCCAGAATAATTAATTAGAAGTGATTACAATCCATGATCCGGCCTTGAATCGAACCCCGTACCCCCGGAACCAAATCCCAGTACGCTGATCATTCAGCCAACCAGTAGGACAATTTCGACCTAGCTATATGCAATCAGTCACTTGTCAATGTTTTACGGAGCTATTTGAATGAACTGCCTGAAAACAGGAGATGTTCCTTCAAACAAGCTTCTAACTAATTATCAGTTTGGAGTAAGATTGGAGAAATTTAAGCAACCGCGCGCTTACAATGGAAACGTATTCATGTCGGCTGTGCGATCCAGGTCTCTACGTGTGCTCTGACCAAGATCAACTACAATTATATCAGACCGTAATCCAGAAAAAACATGGCGGTCATCGGTGGGCGATATGAGAGGTTGAGGGGAAGGTTATGCATGTTTATTGCGAATCACCTAAAGAAAAGATTACAAGTCGAACGTATTGAAATGCAACTCATTAAATCAAAATATGAATAATTGAACATCAAAAGTAGCGTTATCGTGTATTGTAAGTCTAAATGTAATTTCAGAGGGGAAAATAACAAAGAGAGAATGAGTGTATCAACGTCAGGTTGAAACAGACACACAGTATAAAATTCTTCGCATATGAAACTCTGGTCAGCAAATAAGATATAGGCCTATAGATGTCAAAAAAGAACATTATTAACCTTACATGAAATACTATGCAACACCACCATTATCCACAGACCATTAACTTATGTAAAACACGCAAACAAATTTCTCCAACAACATTCCAACCCTCCAAAATCCATCTGTATTGCTGAGTAGGTACAAGCGACGTTTGTATGATACACTTGACCATCTAAAGCACTCGTCACCTTAAAACTCACCAGAATTGATGGCACAATTGTATTTTATATCAAAAAGAACATACTCCTCCTGTTCACTCACGGGAATTGGGGTTAGGTTTAGTTTACGCACGTTCATTGTAAAACGTTGAAAATTAATACATCATTCTTGCATCACCATTTAAGAATAAATTATAAATCTTGGTCATGATGTTCCGGATCATTCCGGGACTGATTTAATTTTCTTTGTAGCCTGGAGAAGAAGTGGGACACCAAGGAAAACCACTTCGCGGATGGCTGAGGATAGACTCGAACTCCTTCTAAACATTTGACACTCTCGAGGATGAGTCGACCCCGTTCCAGTCCTCGTACCACGTTTCAAATTTCCTGACAGAGCCGGGAATCGAATCCGGGACTCCGGGGATGGCGGCTAATCACACTAACTATTATTATTATTATTATTATTATTATTATTATTATTATTATTATTATTATTCGAAAGTTTCGTGTTTGAGTCTCGTACTCTTAGCCTTCAAGAAGCCTATTCCATATGAAATGTTTGAAAATAAAAATACACTCTTCACGAAATATTCGCTGAAAACGTTTCTAAAAAATAATGTGATCGGAACGTGAATTTCGAAAAAGGAGTGAATCCAAAATTATTTTTAAATCTACCAATGACTCACTAAGCTGTAATTAAATAATTAAATTATAAATTAATTTTTTTATTCAAAACCAAGTGAAGTAGCCTTTCCTCGTCATAACATTTACTAAATTTCTGAATCCTCTCCAGAATTGGATTGGGAGACATAAAGGACTGACTGTCTTATTATTTCATGAACTTACTTAGAAAGCGAAGGGCTGTGTACTAGTCCTCTGAACTGTACATTAACTAGGGGTGGGTGCTCGATACCTCGATACTCACGATACCTGCAGGACGAATAGAAATTCATAGTGTGACGACTTGTGCTGGTTAATATGTTCCTTCACTACGCGGTGCTGGTGTAGATGGGTGAGGGCTAGGTCCATCTACGCAGGGTAGGTCACGCACAAGTAGCCGCCATATCGGGACTACTATCGGATTTTTTATTATGGACACTCGAGTTTAGGCTTTAATTACAAACGAACCAATAGGCCTATTGCAATGCGAGTTATACCAATATTTTTCTTGTTTAATTCTACATTAGCGTATATAAGACACATTGTTTTCGACGTTCATTAAATATTTTTTATTTGTGGTTGTAATAAATATTGCCCGGGTTTTTGGCTTCTTCTCTAGGAAGCACCTACTTACGAATATATACAAGGAAAACTACTTGTCTGATGGTAATGAAATTTTTATATGTTATAACCACATGTATTTGTAGTGTAATACTCAAGTTGCAATTTTTTTCAACCACCCCCAAAAAAGTTCTTATCATTTTTCTAAAGCAACTCTTTCTCAGTCCAGGATAAACGTACAACAGCAAACATGGGCTTGTATTGAAGCACTCAGTCATGGTTATCAGAAACTACAACAACTGTAAGCGTACAGTTTGGTACCGAATTTATAAAGAGTAATATTGAAAGGAGGTTTTGTGTACGCCGGACCGTGCGATTAACAGCAGGCCGGCTGGTGAAATCGGGCGCAGTGTTGCCGCGTTCAGTAGTAATCACGCGCGCAACGAACACAGCTTTTCGTTTACTTTCAACCTTTAATTTTATTTCCTCTTATAAATTCCACTTCTCATCACCTTTTCTCATAAGGGCTTTGGACCTTCAAAGGCAAGTTTAAAAATGGTTGACTTCCTAATTTAGAAATATCACACTGTACAATTTTTACAAGAGTTATTTGCATTGTTATTTACATATATTTACAATATTTAATTCTATCAATTTTCTTCGTCTGAAAAATCACTGTGTTCCGATAAATCGGTGCCGCTGTCATTCATGTTGATTATGACTGGCTCGAAATAAGCGACGTTTTCAGACAGTCCATCTTTCTCCCAGTAGTGGTCTTCAATTATCTTAGCGTGTTTAATGCATTGTTTCCAGAGTTCAGGGGAGACGGTACGTAAGGCTTCTCGGCATAAAGCGTTAATTGCTTCCATACCTCTACCATTTTCTAATGTGTTAGCCATATTTGTTTTTGCTATTTATCCTTTTACGTAAGCCCTAATGAGCTCGATTGGATTAAGCTCGCAATGGGCCACTGGTAACCAAACAAGCTGTACATCTGGTCGAAGTCGTTTAGTCAGTTGTTCCAGCTTCTTTACCGGTGTTTGAAAATAAGGCCTGGCAAGGACAATCAGCTCTGATTTCGTTAATTTGTTATAATCGTCAACTCCAGGTGGTAGTGAAATATTCTTTGATGTTCGGGTTTTTAGATGAGGGATCGACCATCGTATGCTATGGAGCTTGATCTATAACGACAGCCGACCTTTGAGGCAATAAACCCAGTACTTTCGTGAACCATTATTCATAATAATTTGAGTCCATCTCATTGTGGTAATCACCACTGCCTTTCTTGCCAATAAAGCAAAGTCCTGCACCGTCAAGAAATCCTTCTTCACTTCCGATGTGTAAAATTATGATGCGTTTCCCAGCTCCGGACGGTGTTTTGAACCCTCCACGTAATCTATAAATTTGCTGAATGTACCCTCTGTACAGATTATAGTTGTCAAAGTTGTTTTCTAAAGCTTCAACCACGTTTTCTTGCCACCCATATTTCATAGTATGGTTCTGTCCGCACCACGTCTCGTCTGTAAAGAAGATCTTGAAGCCCTGTGCTCTTAAGTCTCTAATTCGTCTAAAGTAGGTATTTCGGCTTGCAGCGTGTGTCACAGATTCCATTAGCACTGGTTTCCTGTTTAGTTTTTTGAATCGGAATCCCAAGCTTCGAACTACTTTCAAAAGCGTAGAAATTGACACATCAGGAAAATCCGTCATATTTTCTAACAGTTTCATTCGGAGGCTTTTAATTGTGGGAAATATCTTTTTCATATGAAAATCGTGCGTATTTCTTCGTATTGTGCCCAAAGTAAAATCATCAAGATGGATTTTCGCACGCCCCGGTCTCACACACTGCTTCTTTCTTGACCTGGATGACGTATTTCCTTCATTCTCCTTTGAAGCGACTCCTACTCTCTTCACTGACGACAGAGATAATCCAAGACAATCTGCCACCTTCTTGTACACAGGGAACCTCCTGTCCCCTACTTTTCCCCCTCACATTGAAAGAAACAAATAGCACTCAAAATCATTGCAAGTTCACCCTCTGATAACGGCGGTCTCGGAGGCATCTTGAAGTGACGTGGCCAACATGCAGAACATAGGACAACTGAAAATAGCTTGCGGATAAACCAAGGTCATGGGCATTCCGTTGCACAACTGCCCGGGGCGAGTGTACTGTGTTCGTTGCGCGCGTGTTTACTACTGAACGCGGCAACACTGCACCCGTTTTCACCAGCCGGCCTGCTGTTAATCGCACGGTCCGGCGTACACAAAACCTCCTTTCAATATTACTCTTCATAAATTCGGCACCAAACTGCACGGTTACAGTTATTGTAGTTTCTGATAACCATGACTGAGTGCTTCAAAACAAGCCCATGTTTGCTGTTATACGTTTATCCTGGGCTGAGAAAGAGTTGCTTTAGGAAAATGATAAGAACTTTTTTCGGGGTGGTTGAAAAAAATTGTAACTTGAGTATTCACTACAAATACATGTGGTTATAACATATAAAAATTTCATTACCATCAGACTAGTAGTTTTCCTTGTATATATTCGTAAGTAGGTGCTTCCTAGAGAAGAAGCCAAAAACCCGGGCAATATTTATTACAACCACAAATAAAAAATATTTAATGAACGTCGAAAACAATGTGTTTTATATACGCTAATGTAGAATTAAACAAGAAAAATATTGGTATAACTCGCATTGCAATAGGCCTATTGGTTCGTTTGTAATTAAAGCCTAAACTCGAGTGTCCATAATAAAAAATCCGACAGTAAGTCTGGGTGTTCCCCACTGTATTTTCGTGTTGGATACAGAAGAGTTTCGGGTTTAAAAATGGATTTAAGAACAAAAAAGCTGTTAAAATTCGTTTTTGCCTTTGATTACATCTAATTAAATGTTTTACCATAACCTGCGAATTGTGAAATAATGCTAATTTATATATTTTGTCATCTAAAAGCACTCAGTTTTCATAAATTGTGAGCAGTTGCAATGGCATTAAGAACAGACTATATGACAAAATTATCAATTTTTCAGCCGGTAGGACTAATTTAAGGTACCTAAGCATGAACAAAGTAATATAATGTTCAAAGAAGTGTGAATGGTTAAAATAAATAATTACATATAGGCTAAGGCCTAACACAACTTAGCCCTATTATAATATATATTAAAGCCAGCAATTTAGGCTACATTTCTAGTAACAGGAATAAACGCGAATTTTAGAGAACTGCCTTCGTAGTGTAACGGTTTCTGTTATTAACTGCCAACCTCGGGCCCGGGTGCGATTCCCGGTACTGCGGGAAATTTAAGAGTCGTATGTGGTCGAAATAGTACATGCAGCTCACATCTATTGCGGGTGTGCCTGAAAAAAAGAAAGAGAAGCACCGCCACGGGATGACGACATACGTTTACTGTTATAATGTAATATTTTGTAATTTTTATTTTATATAAAATGCTATTTATTCCGGGCGTTGACCCATGTGGATCTTTTGCCCCTACTGACACCATATTACATGACCTGCGTGTAATTGGAATGGTGGTAGTGTGGGATGTTTTGTGTGAGGAAAGGAAGGTTAAGGAACGTCACAAACACATAGGCCCTAGTCCCCAGGCCAGCGATATTAATCGTTACAATTAAAAGCCCTGACCCGGCTAGGAATCGAATCCGGGGCCGCCGGGTGACAAGCGGGCGCGTTGCCTCCCACACCGCGGGGCAGGACAATATGTTTTATTACAATTCGCTTTACGTCACACCGACACAGATAGGTCTTATAGCGACGATGGGAGAGGGAAGGAAACGACAAAGGCCTTAATCAAGGTACATCCCCAGCTTTTGCCTGGTGTGATAACGGGAAACCAAGGAAAACCAAGGAAAACCATCCTCAGGGCTGCCGACAGTGTGGTTCGAACCCACTATCTCCCGAATGCAAACTGATAATTACGACCCAGGACTCGCAGCCGCTTGCTCGGTGATATACATTTTATACAATAATAATAATAATAATAATAATAATAATAATAATAATAAATATAAGAAGAAGTAGTAGAAGAAGAAGAAGAACAATAATAATAATTATTATAATAATGAATATGTTACGCAAATTTTACCTTATTATTTTTTTCTTTCTTAATCCGTTTGCCGTCCGGGGTTGGTTTTCCTCTTGGACTCAGCGAGGGATTCCATCTCTACAGCCTCAAAGTTATCCTGGAGCGTGAGACTTTGGATCGGGGCATAAAACTGTGGAGGAGGACCAGTACCTCTCCACTTCGGGGATGTCTGAGGCGGGAATTGAACATCCCTTTTACTCGGTTGACCTCCCAAGGCTGAATGGACTACCTTCCAGTCCTCGTACCACTTTTCCAATTTTATAGCAGGGCCGGGAATTGATCCCGGGCCCCCAGGGGTGGCAGGTAATCACACTAACCACCACACCACAAAAGTAAATATAATTAAACTTGGTGATAATTTATTTTTATCCAGCAAGGGTTATACTAACCTCACACCGCTGCAAATGTTCTGTGGGCTGTCACTTATGACGTCGGCAATTTTGAACCAAATGTGCCCTCCTGTTCTTGCCTTTCGGGAATCTAAATAACCTGGTCCCTTTACATGAATGACTTCTACAATTTGGAGCGAAACAATAACCCACGACAACCCAATCTCACGGCGCTGTATAACGTACAGAGGAGACCTTGGGTGGGGACATGGTCTCTATACACAGGTCTGGTCACGCTCCCAGAATTCTTTGCAGCAGCGGCCATATTGGGACCAAAGGCCTTCACTGTGTGTTGTACAGTGCAGTGAGATTAAGTTGTCATGGGTTATTGTGTCGCTCCAAATTGTAGAAATCATTCATGTAGAGGTACTAGGCTATTTATATTCTCGAAATATAAGAACAGGAGGGCAAAATGGGCTCAAAATAGCCGCCGTGGTGACACCCCACAGAACATTCGCAACTGTGCAAGGTTAGTATAACGTTTGCTAGATCAAAATGAATAATCAACAAGTTTAAATATATTTACTTTTGTGGTGTAGCGGTTAGTGCGATTAGCTGTCACTCCTGGAGAGCCAAGTTCGATTCCGGCTCTGCCACACAACTTGAAAAGTGGTACGATGATTGGAACGGGGTCCATTCAGTCTCGGGAGGTCAACTGAGTAGAAGGGTGTCCAATTCCCGCCTCAGTCATGCTCGAAGTGGTGTTCCGTGGTTTCCCACTCCTCCTCCTGGCAAATGCCGGGTTGGTACCTAACTAAAGACCACGGCCGCTTATTTCCACTTTTACGTCTACCCCTTCCAATCTTCTCACCCCCCAAAACCCCCCATGTTCGGCATAGCAGGCGAGACAGACTGGGCGAGATACTGGTCCTCCTCCCCAGTTGTATCCCCACCAAAAGTCTCACGCTCGAGGATACTGCTCCTGAGGCGATAGAGGTGGGATCCCTCGCTGAGTGCGAAGGGAAAACCAACCCCGGAGGGCAAAAGGATTAAGAAAGAAAAATAATTATGTAAAATTTACGTAACTCATTCATTATTATTATTATTATTATTATTATTATTATTATTATTATTATTATTATTATTATTATTATTATTATTATTATTCTCTTCTTCTTCTTGCGTTCCGGCCTTCTAAGGACCACGTTACAATTTCAATTGTTCCTCCTTAGTTGTTCTTTCCTTTTCTTCCAGTATTCTTTCATTGTTTCACTGTGTTTCTTTGTCCTGTCTTCAGTCCACTTTCTGCCTGTTTTCTTTTCCTTCCTCCCTTGGAATCCTTCCATTTGTAAGACTTTCTTCCTAAAATGTTGTTCCTTTCCAGGTCTTTCTTGACTTCTTGAATCCAGGTGGAAGTTGATTTCTTTTTCCAAAGGTACTTGAAGATTCGTTTAGTTAGTCTATTGTCATCCATTCTGTAAATGTGTCCAAGAAATAGCAATCTCCTTTTTCTTATTGTTTCTGATATGTTTTCTACGTTCTGGTAAATTTCATTGTTACTTCTTAATTTCCAAAACTCTGCAATTCTTGGAGGACCTAATATTTTCCTTATAATTCTTCTTTCTAATATTTCTAATTAATCAGGCTTGTAGTTCAGTGCTAGACATTCGCTGGCATAAAGGCATTCTGGTTTCACTACTGTGTTGTAGTGCTTTATTTTAAGTTTTCTTGATAAGCACTTTTTGTTTTAATTATTCTTAGTTATACCGTACGCTCTTTCCATCTTTTGTATCTGTAACGATTCAAATCCCGTTACAAGATGATATCTGTATTTTTATTATTGTATGATTGTATCTGTATTTTATTATTATTATTATTATCATCATTATTATTATTATGTCAGTATTATTATTATGTTATCTGTGATATTGTTACTATTATTGTAATTATCAGTCTTATTTAATTCAATTTTGCAATGCCTGTTGCTTGCAAGATTGTACTTAGATGTATGCATATATACGTATGTGTAGAATAACACTCAATACCTGTACAGTGAGAATTGTTGTATATATCAGAGATTGGATGTGACGTTGGTGCATTGTGCAATATTGTTGGCGATTCTGCCAAGTCATCGTCACTCCATGGCTACGTCATCGTATTTATTTAGATATGCGCTCAGAGAGTCGGCCGCCCCGGGCTATTTCACCACTGGATGTAATATCTGTCGCGTAGGTGGGAGTATGTCATAGTTATTTCTGGAGATTACGTAGCTGTGTCAACCAACGTCTATAAAAGGTGGGTGCATATTGTAGCGTCAGTCATTAGTTATACGGATGCAGTACAGTGAAGAAGTCTACTAGATGAAGAGACCTCAGTCGGTCGGTCAACGAGTGTGAACGAGAGATGGAGAAGACTCAGTGAGCCATTAATTATTGGTCATTGAGAGAGTGAGGCCAAAAGTTAGTTGGTCACTTAGTTGAAGACACGGACGCAAGGCTTACCATGGAGTCAGAGAGGGCAAGCCTGGACCTGCCAAGAGGTAATACCATATTGACTTACAAAGAAGTCAGATGATATGGAGAAGAAGCAGTCACAAGGATGTATCACCAAGTTAGGCGTGACACATCTGCAGTAAACACCAGATCAAAGGAATACGTCGTAATTACACTAAAAGTGTTGAAGGTACAGTAAAGTGAATCAGTGAGGGAAATATTTCGTATAAATTGTTAAATGTCCGGCCAAGAAGAATTCAAATTCATGCCTAGTTTCTTTCAGTTGCAATGTCATAATTTCATATTCTCATCTGTTTTATCGCAACAAGACTCACTATTTTTTTATATATTATTTAAAGAATATATTTTGTTCTATCAAACGAATTCATAGTTTCATTTCAATGACAGTAAAATATCTTAACCTCAAAATTAATGGGGAAACTGAACGCCAATCTCCTTTTCCCATGTTGGCATGTTGTCAAAAGTAAGCTTATTACCCCACACCCTAGAGATAGTCAAGAGTCTCATTCTATTATTGCTGTACTGAGTGACAGCTGGCGCCCTTCAAATAACGTATGTGTAAGTAAGCAGGTAACAAGGAAGTGTGAGTACAAGGTCCGACGAGTGTGTATTTTATTTAATGAATATTAATTTTCATAATTTTCATGTTAAATGCAGATATTCAGATTTTCAAGTATAAAATGCAGTTTTATAATAATATATGTTTGTAAAATAAGTCAGCGAGTTAGGAAAATTACAGTATACTCTCCTCTATATCAGATTTTTCTAAACCATTTTCTTGAATTGTCTCACCCAAATATTTGAATTTCTTTACCTTTTCTATTCGACCAATATCCGTTGCTAAAAACTTTGGGGCACTTTTTATATTCGTCAAAAATTTTGTTTTTTCGCCAGAGATTCTCAAGCCTGTCATGTTGGCTGTCTTTTCAAGGAGATTGACTTGCATTGCTGCATCTGTAAGGCTTTCTGAAAGTATGGCAAAGTCATCTGCAAATGCTAGGCAATTTATTGCAACACCTTTGTTCTTCTTCCCCAGCATGAGTGGCAATATTTTAGATTCTTTCAGTTTTTCATTCCAAATTCTTACAATTTTCTCCATGACACAATTGAAAAGGAGGGGAGATAGACCATCGCCCTGCCTGGCACCTGTATTTATTTTGAAAGGTCGAGATACTTCACCCATAAATTTTACTTTCGAGATAGTGTCTGTAAGTGTTTCACGAATTAGGTTTGCCAATTTAGTTTTAACTCCAAATTCACGGATTACTTTATCTAGGGTTTCCCTATCAACAGAGTCAAAGGCTTTTTTAAAGTCAATAAATATTACAACTATGTCTTTGGAGTTTATTAATCTGTGTCGAATTATAGATTTCAGGTTGAAAATCTGTTCGGAGCAAGATCTTCCTTCTCTAAATCCACCTTGATATTCACCCAATTGATTGTCCAGTGTCGATTTTACTCTATTTAGTAGTATTGTTGAGAATATCTTGTAAGCAACTGGCAAGAGAGATATACCTCTGTAGTTGTTGATTACAAGTTAATATTATAAATCTACATCACCGAGCAAACGTCTGCGTGTCTTGGATCACGTAGATATCAGTTTGCATTCGTGAGATAGTGGATCCGCAACCCTGAGGATGGTTTTCCATTTTCACATCAGGCAAAAACTGGGGATGTACCTTGATTAAGGCCTCTGTCGTTTCGTTCCCACTCCTAGCTCTTTCCTCTCTCATCGTCGCCATATGACCTGTCAGTGTCGGTGCGACATCAAGCGAACTGTAATAAAATATATTACATTATAAAAGTAAACTCGTGTCGTCATCTCGTGGTGGTGCGGCTCTTTCTCTTTACAGGCACACCCGCAATGGATGTGAGCTGCATGTACCATTCTTAAATTTCCGGTAATACGGTACCGGAAATCGAACCCGGACCCCGAGGACGGCAGTTAGTTACATTAACCGTTACGCTACAAAGGCATAGCAGGTGAGACAGACTGGGCGTTTATTCCTTTTACTAGAAATGTAGCTTGAATTGCTGAATTTAATATAAAGTATAATAGGCCTAATTTTGTGGTGGGCCTTAGCCTATGTCTTATTATATAGTATTTACCGTTCGCACTCCATTGATCATTATATTACTTTGTTTAAGCTTAGGTACCCTAAATTAGGCATATTTCCTGAAAAATTGATTCTGATAATTTTGTCAATTAGTCTGTCCACAATGCCATTGCAACTGCTCACAATATATGAAAACCAATTGCTTATAGATGACGTAATATATATCTTAGCATTATTTCACAATTCACAGGTTATGGTAAAAATATTAATAACTTGTAATCAAAGGCAGAAAACTAATTTTAACATTTTCCTTGTTCTTAAATCCATTTTTAAATCCGAAACTCTCCTGTATCTAACACGGGAATACTACGGGAACGCCCAACTTAGCCACAATATCGCGGCTCCATAAGTAGTATGCGTGTCCTGACCTGTGTATATAGACCTAGAATGGGGATCAGCTGTCTGTGACGATGTGAACTGATGTGACTTTATTCGGAATTAATAGATTAAATACATTATTTGAAACCGTGTATTCAGTACTGTGGTGTCCGACTCGTTGGCTGAATGGTCAGCGTACTGGCCTTCGATTCAGAGGGGCCCGGGTTCGATTCCCGGACGGGTCGGGGATTTTAACCATCATTGGTTAATTCCAATGGCCCGGGGGCTGGGTGTTCGTGCTGTCCCCAACATCCCTGCAACTCACACACCGCCCATAACACTATCCTCCACCACAATAACACGCAGTGACATACGAATGGCAGATGCCGCCCACCCTCATCGGAGGGTCTGCCTTACAAGGGCTGCACTCTGCTAGAAATAGCCACACGAAATTATTATTACTGTGGTGCTTCAGGATTGTGCATTGTGTTTACGGACTGATGACTGTGTTTATGTGCTATATACACTGACTGACAGAGCAAATGCAACACCAAGAAGGAGTGGTTCGAAAGGGATGAAAGTTGGGGAAAAAACAGAGACGGCACGGACGAATAATTGATGTTTATTTCAAACCGATATGCAGGTTACACAATGCGCACGGCATCGACTCAGTAGGATGTAGGACCACCGCGAGCGGCGATGCACGCAGAAACACGTCGAGGTACAGAGTCAATAAGAGTGCGGATTGTGTCCTGAGGGATGGTTCTCCATTCTCTGTCAACCATTTGCCACAGTTGGTCGTCCGTACGAGGCTGGGGCAGAGTTTGCAAACGGCGTCCAATGAGATCCCACACGTGTTCGATTGGTGAGAGATCCGGAGAGTACGCTGGCCACGGAAGCATCTGTACACCTCGTAGAGCCTGTTGGGAGATGCGAGCAGTGTGTGGGCGGGCATTATCCTGCTGAAACAGAGCATTGGGCAGCCCCTGAAGGTACGGGAGTGCCACCGGCCGCAGCACATGCTGCACGTAGCGGTGGGCATTTAACGTGCCTTGAATACGCATTAGAGGTGACGTGGAATCATACGCAATAGCGCCCCAAACCATGATGCCCCGTTGTCTAGCGGTAGGGTGCTCCACAGTTACTGCCGGATTTGACCTTTCTCCACGCCGACGCCACACTCGTCTGCGGTGACTATCACTGACAGAACAGAAGCGTGACTCATCGGAGAACACGACGTTCCGCCATTCCCTCATCCAAGTCGCTCTAGCCCGGCACCATGCCAGGCGTGCACGTCTATGCTGTGGAGTCAATGGTTGTCTTCTGAGCGGACGCCGGGAGTGCAGGCCTCCTTCAACCAATCGACGGGAAATTGTTCTGGTCGATATTGGAACAGCCAGGGTGTCTTGCACATGCTGAAGAATGGCGGTTGACGTGGCGTGCGGGGCTGCCACCGCTTGGCGGCGGATGCGCCGATCCTCGCGTGCTGACGTCACTCGGGCTGCGCCTGGACCCCTCGCACGTGCCACATGTCCCTGCGCCAACCATCTTCGCCACAGGCGCTGCACCGTGGACACATCCCTATGGGTATCGGCTGCGATTTGACGAAGCGACCAACCTGCCCTTCTCAGCCCGATCACCATACCCCTCGTAAAGTCGTCTGTCTGCTGGAAATGCCTCCGTTGACGGCGGCCTGGCATTCTTAGCTATACACGTGTCCTGTGGCACACGACAACACGTTCTACAATGAGTGTCGGCTGAGAAATCACGGTACGAAGTGGGCCATTCGCCAACGCCGTGTCCCATTTAGCGTTCGCTACGTGCGCAGCACAGCGGCGCATTTCACATCATGAGCATACCTCAGTGACGTCAGTCTACCCTGCAATTGGCATAAAGTTCTGACCACTCCTTCTTGGTGTTGCATTTGCCCTGTCAGTCAGTGTATGTTTGATACAAATTAAAATATAGTGTTTCGTGTTTTAAAGTAATCTGTGAAATATGCATGAGAACATTACTTCAGATATAGGTTCGTCAGTAACTTAATATCTCAAACGTTTCTGTATTGTTGCGCGAATTGTTCTTTGCATGGGCACCCGCAAGGGGGGGGGGCAAGGGGGGGCACTTGCCCCCCCCTGGAATTCTAAAGATGTTGATGTTCAATTGTTTAATATCATACCAGATTATTTCATAAACTGAAATCACTGACAGTCATCTAGCATATGTTATAACGGGACGTTTCTGTAAACAATTTAATGTTGCTGACGTTATATTGGTTTTTATATTCCAGAAAATTGTTAATGTGCCCCCCCCCCCCCCCTGGAAAATATCCTGCGGGCGCCCATGGTTCTTTCAGTAATTCGCTACGAAAATGACTGCATATCAAAATCTGTAGCAACTATCAGTTATAACCTTCAAAAAAGAAGTCAACTGTTTAGTGTACACGCTGCAAAATATGTTGCAGTAACCATACTAAACCCCTGGAAGCTTGCTACATTATTCTTATAAATGTCATGCACATATAATTCTTACATAACTACTTAATTTATATGTTAATAGATGAGCTTAACCATGAATCTTACTAGTAACTTCCTCTGAAGGCACTTAATTGTCTTTTCTACGATCAATTCCTGCTGATTAGCAGCACTAACTTAGTGTCATCACCAGCACTAAATCATACAGAGCTAATACCACGGGAATCCAGTATGGAATAATCATGAGTGGAAGGAACATCTGATTTAGTAGACTGCCGTTGATATAGACATATTTTTACTATGGTGTTTCAGGATAAATATAATGGACAGTTTGCATAAATGTGTGGGACTGCTGTCGGATCCGGTTTGTCTCTGTCTTGGAATTTCCACTTTTTCACCATTAATAATGAATCCGTCACTGTTTTGGATAAGTTCGGCGATAAAATTCGAGATACGACTTTTATCACTCAAAGGCTGATCTTGTCGTGGAATAGTCACCGATCACTTGGAGAACAAATAGGATCTTTTGGAGTGAAAAGAGAACAAATTGGGGATCTTTTGGGCTGAAGAGGAAGTTTTTAATTCGACTGTTTATCGCAATCCGGCTTGTAACCCGCGGCATAATCTCAAGCGGTAGTAATTTGGAGCATGTGCCGAAGTGTACGTCCTATTTACCAAATGCTTAATATTCTTAAGTTTTTTGTTCATGAAAAGTTAACACCATATGTTTTGAGCGTATAAAACTACAAAGAAAGACCAGAAACTCTTTACACACTTCCGCTTCAAGTCGACAAAAAGCGCGTCTACTTGGCCTTTATATCGACAGCAGCGCTGCAGGCGGCGTAGAACATGTATTTGTATTGAGACCAGAAGTAGAAATGAGGGTATCGAGTATCAAAGTTCTGAGTATCGTGAAAAATCTTGTGTATCGGTATCGAGTATCGAGAAAAACTAATATCGACACATCGCTAACATTAACATATTAGTAAGAGTGGTGAATGTCCAAGTACTTGGCTTAATGGTCAGCGTACAGCCTTCCGGGCTCGATTCCCTGCTGGTTCGTGGATTTTAATTGCATCTGATTAATTCTTCTCGCTCGCGGAGCGAGTGCTTTCATCTGTCCAAACACTCCCTGTGCACATTCAGAAAACACACCGCACCACCGCAGAAACACACAATAGTGACAACATCCCTCCATGAAGTGTTGTATTTAGGTAGGGCAACCGACCGTAAAACAGGAACAAACATTATTACTCACCAAGGAGCAAAAATGGGAAGATCATTTTCTCTTCCGACTATAATAGAACATAGTGAGCCATTCGGTGAGGAAGAAGGGTAACTTTTCATCAACAGAGCAACAGCCGATTCCTCAATTGGTTTCAAGTCATTCGGCGCCGTTACAAAGGTCGTATTTGTGGTCAGAGTTGTCAGATTAGACGACTTCCTTCAAGTGGGCTACTTCTACAGGAGATGGCGCTCTGTAATTTATTTTGGTAACTGGCGACGAATTTAGGCAGAATTTGAAAATCAACAGAATTTGTACTTGTAATAACATTAAATATGTTCTATTATTAATATTATTATTTTTATTATCTAGCTGATGAACCCGTGCTTCGCTACGTAGCTCTACACTGTATCTATACAGAATTCTGGGTTAAGTAGTGTACACGACGGGTCCACTATTTATAGATGCAAACATAACGTAATTAAGGACCTGTGCAAATGCAACGATTTTTTATTAAAAGCTATAGAGAACTTCATGACGGCTAACGGGAGAACGGTCTCCGTGTGATGGCCTTCTCTCGGTGCCACGGATCAGCCCCGAGAACTTTGGCTGTCATGGGCCAAGCACGAGGACTGCCCGGCTGGAATGGCGTCGTGTACGACAGAGAGTTATGTGTGCAGAAGAGAACCTATATACACCGAGCGAGTTGGCAGTACGGTTAGGGTCGCGTAGCTGCGAGACTCCGTTCGGGAGATGGAAGGTTCGAATCCCACCGTCGCAACTCAAAGATTGTTTTCCGCTGTTCCCATTTTCACACCAGGCAAATGCTGGGGCTATACCTTAATTAAGACCACGGCCGCCACCTTTCCATTCTTAGCCCTTTCTCTTCCTTGAGTCGCCAAAATCCTTCGATGTGTTGCTGCTACGTTACACCACTAGGAGGAAAGGAGAAGGTAGAATAGGCCGACCTCACAGCTATAGGTCCCGCAACAAGAGCTTGCCAAAGAAAGCTGCGCAGAACATCGGCAGTGTTCGGGTGGGCTCGGTAGTAGCACTGCACGCCCCCCTCACTTCGCTAAATCGCCTTACTCCCAGCAGTTGTTAATGAACCGTCTGCGCTGGCGGTCTGGCCAGCTGGACTGAGTGAAATCTCAGCGCGTGAGTGTAATGCCTTATTGTAATTATAACCAGAGCCAGGACACATACAGACGCACGATTCAGTTAAGGATGTACAACGCAATGTAGTGATCTGCTGTCCCAAATAATATAACGGACATTTTATTTCATATTTTTGAACATCTAAATAGTTTTAATTCCAAACTGGAAAGTAAAAACGTTTTAATACTCTCTCTGTATGTAAACAAAAGTCTTGACTCACTCACTCATCAGTTATTCTCACACATACCACAAAGCTAAAAGGCTGGAATTGGGCACAGGTGCCCCTTTCAAGGTAGCTAGGAAAAGTAAAAATATCAACAAGTCGCACACTTGCCACAACACTAGTGGGACATAATTTGGCACAGGGTTTACTTATGCGCTAATCAGGAAACGTAAAGACGTTTTATCCCGGTGTTTTATGGGAAAGAGAGGTGAAATCTGGGTACTCGAGACAATCCAGACTTTTTATTCACAATACGTTTTCGAGTACCTCGTATAAATTCAAGGATAATACTAAATTCAAATATAATTAACACACACTACCTCACACAACATTTCAACAGATTGTGTATTAGCTAATTGAGACCTGTCCTGAAAGAGCACACATCACTTTGTCTATCAACCACCTCATCAACATCATCACAACGTTGACAGGGGACTAACATGACTGACAGAAGACACTCCTAATGTCCGTATGTTAGTTTAGTTTCATTATAATTACAATTTATAATAGGGATTGTATACAAGCCACCTAAAATAAGACAGACTGATGATTTTGAAGAGGCATTAGCAAATCTTATCTCGGCATATGATGACATTATAATCAAGGGTGATTTTAACACTGACCTTTTAAAGCAGACTAGTGAAGCGAATAACCTACTGAATTTATTTCTCGCCACAAACATGATTGTTCTACGCCTCAACGCTACTAATCACGTTCATTACTCTGACCGCACAAGTCATACCTTAATTGACCTTCTTGTGACAAATCAATCTCAGAAAGTAATTAAACACGGATGATCCCTGCTCCTGGCATCTCTTCACATGACCTATTGTACATGTGTTACTCTACGCGAATACCTAAGTACAAACCACGCTACATTACTATACGAGACTTACAACATATGGACCGGAATAAACTGCGCCACGATGCATATAACTTGTCTTGGGACAGTATACGTAATTTTCAGAATATAAACTCTAAAGTAAATAAATTCAATTCAATGGTACTGGAAATATTTGATAAGCCCGCACCAAAGAAACAGGTAAGAATCACTCGCCATTCATCCGGGTGGCTAACGGCCGAGATAAGATCTGCTATGGCCAGTCGTGACAAACTGTACAGACAATACAAACTGACGCATGACACAGATGATTTTGAGCGGTACAGGATTCTGAGAAACAGAACAAAGCAACTAATTAGGAACTCTAAATATAAATACTTCCAGGAACTGATGAACACTAACAGCCCGAGACAAAAATGGAGTAAATTACGTACGTTAGATATAGGTAAAACCGTAGAACAACATGTACCAAGCATATCACTAGAGGCTTTAAATGATTATTGCGCACGGCCAAGAATAGCCTCTACCTCCTTCCCTAAAAGTTCACTACCCTTGTTTCAACAGCATTCTGTGCATGAGCAATTCTCTTTTAGAAATATCACTTCGAATGAAGTTAAATGTGTGATATACTCTATTACATCTAATGCCACAGGTAATGATGACATTCCTATATCGCTGAATAAAGATATCTTGGGAGCTGTTCTGCCAATACTAACACATATACACTAGAACAATTGTGTCGACCTCATTATTCAGATATACAAACTGTGCCACAAGAATTGGAGCCAGGTACAACAGATACCTACTTAATACAACATTATGTCCGTCTCAGTAGCGTAATGGTTAGCCCTATTAGGTGCCGTGCTCGGAAGCCCGAATGCGATTCCCGATACTGCCAGAAGTTTCAGAATGGCAAGAGGGCTGGTATGGGTTAAAATATTACATGCATCTCACCTCGATTGGGGGTTTTCCTGGAAAGAGCTTCACAAACTCGGTATGAAGACACAAGTTCACTTTACCTTTCTATCCATATACCATTCAAAACCCCTCCATTTTTACAAATCTCTGATACCTGAACATTATCCGATAGCTCGTAAACTTGAAATGTAAATAATTCCATAAGATTATGCTTCTCGCGATCAGACTTTCTTTGTTTCTTTCTTAATCCGTTAGCTTTTCCCTCGGATTCAGCGAGAGATCCCACCTCTACCGCCTCAATGGCAGTGTCCTGGAACGTGAGCCTTTCGGTCGGGGGAAAACAACTGCGGACGAAGACCAGTAACTCATCCAGGTGGCCTCACCTTCTATGCTGAAAAGGTCCCTTGCGGAGGGATGGGACGATTGGTATGGATAGACAAGGAAAAGGGAAAGATGGTGCCGTGGCCTTAAGTTCGGTACCATCCCGGCATTGGCTGGAGGAGAAGTGGGAAATTACAGATAACCACTTCGAGGGTGGCCGAAGTGGGAATCGAACCGTCCTTTATTCAGTCGACCTCCCGAGGCTGGGGGACTCGTACCACTTCAATCAATCAATCAATCAATCAATCAATCAATCAATCAATCAATCAATCAATCAATCAATCAATCAATCAATCAATCAATCAATCAATCAATCAATCAATCAAGCAATCAATCAATCAATCAATCAATCAATCAATCAATCAATCAATCACTACTGATCTGCATTTAAGGCAGTCGCCCAGGTGGCAGATTCCCTATTTGTTGTTTTCCTGGCCTTTTCTTAAATGATTGCAAAGAAATTGGAAATTTATTGAACATCTCTCTAGGTAAGTTATTCCAATCCCTAACTCCCCTTCCTATAAACGAATATTTGCCCCAATTTGTGCTCTTGAATTCCAACTTCATCTTCATTTTGTGATCTTTCCTACTTTAAAGACACCATCCAAACTTATTCGTCTACTGATGTCCTCCCACGCCATCTCTCCACTAACAGCTTGGAACATACCACTTAGTCGAGCAGCTCGTCTCCTTTCTCCCAAGTCTTCCAAGCCAAAACTCTGCAACATTTTTGTAACGCTACTCTTTTGTCGGAAATCGCCCAGAACAAATCGAGCTGCTCTTCTTTGGATTTTTCCAGTTCCTGAATCAGGTAATCCTGGTAACGGTACCATACACTGTAACCATACTCTAGTTGGGGTCTCACCAGAGACAAATATGCTCTCTCCTTTACATTATTACTACAACCCCTAAATACTCTCATAACCATGTGCAGAGATCTGTACCCTTTATTTACAATCATATTTATGTGATTACCCCAATGAAGATCTTTCCTTATATTAATACCTAGGTATTTACAATGATCCCCAAAGGGAACTTTCACCCCATCAACGCAGTAATTAAAACTGAGAGGACTTTTCCTATTTGTGAAACTCACAACCTGACTTTTAACTCAGTTTATCATCATACCATTGCCTAGTATCCATCTCACAACATTATCGAGGTCATTTTGCAGTTGCTCACAATCTTGTAACTTATTTATTACTCTCTACAGAATAACATCGTCTGCGAAAAGTCTTATCTCTGATTCCACTCCTTTACACATATCATTGATATAAGAAAACATAAAGGTCCAATAATACTGCCTTGAGGAATTCCCCTCTTAATTTTTACAGGGACAGATAAAGCTTCACCTACTCTAATTCTCTGAGTTCTATTTTCTAGAAACAGTGCCACCCATTCAGTCACTTATTTGTTAAGTCCAATTGCACTCATTTTTGCCAGTCGTCTCCCATGATCTGCCCTATCAAATGCCTTAGATAAGTCAATCGCAATACAGTCCAATTGACCTCCTGAATCCAGGATATCTGCTATATCTTTCTGGAATCCTACAAGTTGGGCTTCAGTAGAATAACCTTTCCTAAAACCAAACGGCCTTCTATCAAACCATTTATTAATTTTGCAAACATGTCGTATATAATCAGAAAGAATGCTTTCCCAAAGCTTACATACAATGCATGTCAAACTGACTGGCCTGTAATTTTTAGCTAATGTCTATCACCCTTTCCTTTATATACAGGGGCTGCTATCGCAACTCTCCATTCATTTGGTAAAGTTCCTTCATGCAAACAAAAATCAAACAAGTACTTCAGATATGGTACCATATCCCAACCCATTGTCTTTAATATATCACACGAAACCTTATCAATTCCAGCTGCTTTTCTAGTTTTCAAGTTTTGTATCTTACTATAAATGTCATTGCTGTCATAGGTAAATTTTAATACTTCTTTAGTATTAGTCACCTCCTCTATCTGGACATTATCCTTGAAACCAACAATCTTTACATACTGCTGACTGGATACTTCTGCCTTTTGAAGATCCTCGCATACACACTCCCCTTGTTCATTAATTATTCCTGGAATGTCCTTCTTGGAACCTGTTTCTGCCTTAAAGTACCTATACATACTCTTCCATATTTCACTAAAATCAGTGTGGCCACCAATTATGTTCGCCATCATGTTATCCTTAGCTGACTTCTTTGCTAGATTCAATTTCCTAGTAAGTTCTTTTCAAACCTCGTAGCAGAGCCGGGAATCGAACTCAGACCTCCAGGGAAGGCAGCTAATAACACTAACTACTACACCATAGAGGTGGACCACGCTTAGACTTGCAGCTTAAAATGACGTCAGAGGCCTGGTATCAGACATAAATCGTATCTGGTGCAATTTAATTTTCAAAAGTTTATTTTTCTACTTTTGTTATCACTGTGAAAAAAATAATTGTTATCATTTGGATGATTCACAAATAACTATTATTGTTATGTTATTTTTAAGATATCAGATTGATGTTATAACACAAAGGCTGAATGCTGTAAAGCACGCACAAGTTCATCAGCTGTATGACACTTTCATTTATAAATAAATTGAAAGACAGTAAAAGACGAATACAGTAATTTGAAATGTGCAGAAGAAAAATCGGGTCTCCCGTTATTGACGAGATGGCAATCAAACCCAGAGTGAGATGGGATATGACCGTAAAATGGATCAGTTCCTTGGATTTTCGTAAAATGAAATAGAGGACTTGGGCCTAGGTGAAGCTGTGGCTAACAGGCTACTCTGCTTTTTATTCCGTGGTTTGTCAACGAACAACAGAATACCCGTGGCATTTTACTTCACTAGGCAGTTAACTAGCAGTCAGCTGTTAACACTGACAATGTAAGTAATCAGCGAAGTAAAAGAAACTGGATTTCCTTACCGATCCAAAGTTTAAAGAGACGTTTCAGTGCCGCGAATGTGATCAATCACACATCACAGACGTCATACTTACAACATTTTTCAGATCTGTTCTTGATAATTATACAAAGAAAGTGACTAATGACTGTGATTTATTAAACAAATTCAACAGCAAGCCTCTGAGCAGAAACGTTTTGAAATTATAGAAATAGGGAAGAATCGGGTGAGTACTTCTATTTATTTCCAAATTCTTCATTCTTGTGTGATAAGTGCAAAATGAAAGAAATCCCGGAAGTGTAGTGTGTTTTAAGTTGTTTTATATATTTACTAGCAAGGTACCCGTGCTTCGCTACGGTATTATACTGAAATTTAGAATTTAATGCTTTTTTTTATATATATAATCGCCGAAATTCGCGATCTGATTTGTTTTCTAATAGATTACGGCAAGTTTCCTCCCATTTTTCAATCTTTCTTTCCAGCAATCGGTTTCGTACTTCCCGGGCTAGGTCCAGGTATTCCACCCGGTCAGTTGGGTCCCTAAATCTTTGCCATCTTTTCCTATAAGGATTTTAATATGGATCATATCCTTTGGGAGATCCAGCGTGGTTTCGTCTTGGGTGCCTTGGCGATACTGAACCCGCGGCCGGACTGCATTCTTAGTCATTACCCGTCCAGGACCCGTTTCCAGCGCGGTCCGCACATTTGACGACGGTCCAGAACATTATTATTATTATTATTATTATTATTATTATTATTATTATTATTATTATTATTATTATTATTATTATTATTATTATTATATGTTCTGGACCCCACAGCAAGATGCAAGACCACTACTTGGCGGTAAATTACACCTGCTGCCATTGTCATTGTTGAGAATGTGACCAGCACCATTGTCGCGCGTAGGCCTGTGTGCGGGATTTCTGGTGATACGAATGACATACTTCCGTGCATTATTGACCTTATTATAGTGTTGAACAATTTGAAGGTCAATCTCATTCCTATCGTTTATTTCAAATGTGTTTAAATTTTTATTTATATACCATGAGAATCCACTGTAATCTAAGTTCTCCAAAGGAGGAGATGGCTCTTGAAAACGAACCCAGGAAAGATTAAAAATGATCGGTTTACGATCAGAAAGAGTACATCGAAGATCTACAGCCTGTTTCCAGTCATTCGACAGGGTCAGGAATGGAATGAATAAAGCCCCCATCTAGCGGCAACAATAGGAATTGTGCCGGCTGCTGAAACCTGTCGCATTCCTCTGGGGCAATGATTAATGAATGACAAATGATATGAAATTATACTGGACAGTGTTGCTGGAATGAATGATGACAGGGAAAACCGGAGTATCCGGAGAAAAACCTGTCTCGCCTCCGTTTTGTCCAGCACGAATATCACATGGAGAGACCGGGATTTGAACCACGGAACCCAGCTGTGAGAGGCCGGCGCGCTGCCGCCTGAGCAACGGAGGCTCCTTATAAATACTTTATGAACAGTAAAATCGATTGGTCTCACCTCCTTTTACACCCCACCGCCGTTTATTTACCCCCCCCCCCAAACAAAACTAAATGAAGGCGTGTTTCTTTATGTTTAAAGGAGATTCCAAACACCAATGTTCACGTCTATTACCTTCAGTTTTGAGATAAGGATAATTCACTTTTTTCAACTTTCACACTCCTCTTCCCCCCCCCCCCCCCAGTGAAATTTCCGGCAAAAAATACTTGTTTCTTTAATAGTAAAGGATCTCCTAACTACCAATTATCACGACTCTAACTTCTTCAGTTTTTGATTTATGTGTCCTCATGAAAGGAATTCAATTCCTTTTTCACTCCCGCCCCCCAAGTTGTTTCCACCCCGCCAAAAAACGGGTGTTTCTTTGTTTTCAAAGGAGAACAAAATACCAATTTTCACATCTGTAGGCCCTAACAACTTTAGTTTTTATTAGATGTCGGTATTCTCATGCAATTAATTTTACATTCATTCAGCTCCCCCCCCCCCCCCTCCCATTCATTGGATTTTCCGAGAATAGGTGTTTCTTTACTTTTAAAGTAGATTCCAAATATCAAATTTCACGTCTGTAACATCTTCATTTTTAGATAACAGTAGCCTAATTAAAAGAATTCAACACCATTTTCAGTCACTTTTACCCCCCCCCCCCCGCGTCAACAAAAGTGGTATTTCCGAAAATTAAAATTACACGTTTCTTTATTTCTAATAGAGATAAAAAAATACCATTTTTCACTTGTGTAACATGTTAAGTTTTTTGAGATATACTGTATAAATTCGCATTTTAAAATTTTACCCCCTTTTTAGTTCCCCTTAAGAGGAGTTTCTAAAAAAAATCACCTGCGTTTCTTTATATTTACAGGAGATTCCAAATACCACTTTTTACGTCTGTATCATTCTACGTTTCAAAGATATTCTGTTGATGTTGTCTTTCAAAAAATTAACCCCAATTTGTCATTCCTATTTAACCGCCATTAATTGCATTTTCCAAAAACAAAAAAATACGCGATTCTTTATTTTTAAAGGAGATCCCATACACAAATTTTCAGTTCTGTAATATCTTCAGTTTCTGAGATATATGTATCCACATTAAAGGCATTCAACCCATTATTCACCCTTTTAAACCCTCCTATTGGGATTTACAGAAAAAAATGTTCCTTTATTTTTAAAGCAGATTCTAAATATCAATTTTTACATGTGCAAACTTTTAAAGTTTTGAGATGTAGATACACTCATTTTAAAAATCCAACCACTTTTCGCCCCCACCCCCCGCCCACTATTTGGATTTTCCAAAAGCAAAAAAGAAATGTGCCGTGCGCGTAGAGGCGTGCGGCTGTGAGCTTGTATCCGGGAGATAGTAGGTTCGAATCCCACTATCGGCAGCCCTGAAAATGGTTTTCCGTGGTTTCCCATTTTCACACCAGGCAAATGCTGGGGCTGTACCTTAATTAAGGCCACGGCCGCTTCCTTCCAACTCCTAGGCCTTTCCTATCCCATCGTCGCCATAAGACCTATCTGTGTCGGTGCGACGTAAAGCCCCTAGCAAAAAAAAAAAAAATGTTTCTTTATTAAAGGAGATCCCAGATACCAATTTTCAGGTCTGTAATATCTTCAATTTCTGAGATATAAGTATCCTCATTAAAGGTACTCAACCCCTGTTTCACCCCTTCTATTGGGATTTTCCGAAAACAAAAAATACATGTTTTTTAATTTTAAAAGGAGATTCTAAATACCAATGTTTAAATCTGTAAACTTTAAAAGTTTTGAGATATAGATACACTCATTTTAAAAATTCACCCCCTTTTCACCCCCCCATTAATTGGATTTTCCAAAAACAAAAGAACACGTGTTTCTTTATTTTTAAAGGAGATCCCAAACACCAATTTTCAGGTCTGTAATATCTTCATGTTCTGAAATATAAGTAGCCTCATTAAAGGCATTCAACCCTTTTTTTCACCCTTTTCCACCCTTCCTACTGGGATTTTCCGAAAAAAAATACGTGTTTCTTTATTTTTAAAGGAGATTCTAAATACCAATTTTTACTTCTATAAACTTTAAAAGCTTTGAGATATGGATACACTCATTTTAAAATTTCACCCCCTTTTCACCCCCCCATTAATTGGATTTTCCAAAAACAAAAGGACACGTGTTTCTTTATTTTTAAAGGAGATCCCAAACACCAATTTTCAGGTCTGTAATATCGTCAGTTTCTGAGATATAAGTATCCTCATTGAAGGCATTCAACCACTTTTTCACCCCTTTTTTAGCCCTCCTATTGGGATTTTCCGAAAATAAAAAATACGTGTTTCTTTATTTTTTATGAAGATTCTAAATACCAATTTTTTTCATCTGTAAACTTTCAAAGTTTGGAGATATGGATACGCTCATTTTAAAAATTCACCCCACTTTTTACCCTCCCATTAATTGGATTTTCCAAAAAACAAAAAATACGTGTTTCTTAATTTTTAAAAGAGATCAAAAGTACCAATTTTCAGGTCTCAGTTTCTGATATATAAGTACCGGTATCCTGATTAAGGTATTCAACCCCTTTTTCACCCTTTTTCACATTTTTCACCACTCCTATTGGGATTTTCTGAAAACAAAAAAATACGTATTTCCTTATTTTAAAAGATGATTCTAAATAGCAATTTTTACATCTGTACACTTTTAAAGTTTTGAGATATAGATACAATCATTTTAAAATTTCACCCCCCTTTTCACCCCCTTAACGATGGAATATCCAAAAATCCTCTCTTAGCGAGCACCTACATCTTATTATGAATGTATCCCCAAAATTTCATTTCTTTATGTCCAGTAGTTTTGGCTCGGCGATGATGAATCAGTCAGTCAGTCAGTCAGTCAGTCAGTCAGTCAGGTCAAGTCAGGGCATATTTCGCGTTATTGTATGACTCTTCAATGTAAGGATATAGACAGAACATAAACGCGATCCAAGCGTTCGCCCAGAAATGTGTCGGCTTGTCCAGGCCTTCTATTATAACGTAGGCAACGGCCAGATAGAGTTATCTTGTAAGAGAGAGAGAGTTCATTTTTTCCTCCTTCGGTCATTTAAGTACTTATTTAAGGCGCGCTTCATCTTGGAATGCTGACCATTATAAGCCTGTTTGTTGATTGTTGTACGCAGTTTTAGGTATTCCTCATCGTGTTTCTGTACGTTGCTGTTTAAAGTCAGGTATGCTGGGTGAACCCAAACTCCACCGATAAACTTCCGAGTATATTGGTATAAGAGACCCCTGGTGACTTGTTGGAGAGGAATTGCATATCGTTTGGTTTGTTGCCCCAGTTAGCTTGTTATCTGTATTGCACTGAACAACACCTGTAAAGGAACATTTGTTACATACATGTAGAGTACACTGACAGAACACACTATGATAAAAAGTGCACGTGTTTCGTCTGAGGGTTGTTGCATTACTCTGTGTTTTGTGTTCTACGATTTTATTATTTCATATTACAGGCTTTTTCACTGTAGTGATGTTGTTTTCGAAGAAGGATGACTGCGATAACAAACCGAATAAATAACATTATTACTCTTCAACGAGCCACCACAGACCACAGGTCCCTGGTACCAATATAATGAGAAAATATCCCTCCACAATATCCGACAGGTTGTCGGTGGATTTTGAGTTCATCCAGTATAACTGTATCTTCAAAGTCATCAGTAGTGTCAATTGTCGGCATGGAGGTGATGAGGTAGTCCTGCTGACTGTTAAACTGTTAACCTCCTCACCCCTCCAGTCACTTTGTTCTTTGTTACGAAGGACCTTATCGATCTCCATGGTTATTGGGAAATGTTCCGAGGTTACTGGAATCTCCTTCTTCATACGAAGTCGTTCAAGCTTGAATTCAATTAGAGCAAGAAAGTGGGTGTTGTTCAAAAAATTTATTTGGGAGAAGGATTGGAAGCGCTGGAGGAATTTTTAAAAGAAATATTCACAAGAATACTTCATGGTATTTTCATTTAAAAACGAGTATAATACAGTGAGAAGCACGTCTCGCACTCAGCGACGCACTTACACATAAAAACTTAACAAATATACATAATTCATTCATTCATGTAACAAGCATACGACACAGAAATATCCACTTTCCTGTCACAGAAAATGGAGTTAATATCACCCGTAGATATCGAATGTATACATTAATATTATTTTGTAAATAACCTCGCATATCCTATACGATATGATATGACACAGATATAAAATAGTACGTTGGCTAGAATCAGTTCCAATGTTCAGGTCAGCTTCGTCGTCTTCATTTACCAGCGGGTGGCAGGTACTCATTGGCAGGTTTCCTGGCTCCTCCATTTCCTCCATTTCCTCCATTACCTCCATATCCTCCGGCTGGAGCAGCGAATCCACCGCCACCACCACCGCCGCCGCCTCCACTGGGATAGGAGGCTTCACCTTGGTACTGGACGTCGGCTACATAGCCGCTGGCGTCGTCAGCTGTGTAAGTGACGGTCTGCTTCCGACCGTCAGGTAACTGCACGTAATATTTGCCATCAACTCTGGATCCGTCGCTCTTCTCCTCCTGGCCGAAGTCGTTGCCGCTCGGCGCGTCCTTGACGTCGTATTTGAAACTGTATGGCCGAGGCTGAAACAGGAGGATCATTTACCTCAACACGTGACCAGCGTAATTGTAAAGAAGAGTGAGCATTTTAGAGTGTTCATGTAAAGATTAGTGCAGGCTATTTTACCGATATAAGAAACAGATGTGTGTGACAGTTAGGAGCATAGCAATATGTTGAGATGCTGGTCCCCAAAATCCCAAGTCTACCCAGCCCAAAGTTTGTAACATTTTGCAACATTTTTGTTAAAAAATATTATACTTGTGACTTATACGCTCTGTCCTTTACAGCGTCACTACAACCCCTAAATATTCTCATAAGGATATGGAGACATCTGCAACTTGTTTAAAAATCCTCGTTAATTTGGTTATCCCAGTGAAGCTCACTTCACTACCTAGGTGCTTACAATGATCAACCAACACATGTATTAAAAGTGAGACCTTTCCCACATCGTGAAACTTACAACCTGAATTTGCACCCCCTTCATTAGAATACCATTTTCCGGTGTCCATTCGCAACATTGTGATCAATGCAGCTAAAGGTCTAATGGCTGGAAAGTAACCATTATTATTATTTCGTTTAATTATTTGCCCATTGCATTCTTAAAACGTTCAAGTTCAGTATTTAAATCACATCGATGTAGTGCAATATACTAAGTCTGCTTTCAGCTAAGATAGAAGTGCATAAATCTTAAGTACGTAATCTGGAACTGTGTTATTCTTTTATAAGACTTCGAACCCAAGAAAATACAGTTTTGTTAAATTTAGTTATATAGCAAATATAATTGGTTTCAGAACTTAGGTGTCATAATTATTTAGTCCTACGTGAAGGAAATGTGTATGACTGATATGAGTATAGGAAACCAATGCTACGGTGAACTTGTCAGTGTGTGTGCCACTGTTTTCACACATTCGGAGTGCAGTTACAGAGACCTGATGTAGAAACATGAACATAAAAACATCCTCTACTTCTCACCTCGTTGATAGGTTAGTGTTTATGTTGTAGACTTTACTTCAAACTAAAGAAAGACTGACTCATAAAGGGAAGGGTGTGGCCAATTAATAAGAAGAAAATACTGTTATCAATAAATTAGGAAAATAACTATAGGAAACTATTCTACACCGGCATGATTCCTTGCTTTCGACTGTACAATGCCAAGACCAAACTGGTTGTGTTCCCTGAAATGCCGAAATATTTACCAACTAGATTTGATCCAGTATGTGAAATAATTTGGAACTCTTGTGAATGAACAATGTGATCCTAACAAGGAAGTATTGTGTCGGATTGGTTAGATCAGAAGTGCGTTTATCAACTGGAATTTCAGCCGTCAGCTTCATATTCAAGAGTTATTTTATTTCACTTTCCCTGTCCTTCTGTATGAATTCGAAAGCTGAATTCTTAATCAGTCGCTGGAACTCGGAATCGAAACACTCCAAAAAATTAGTGAGGACGTCCTTAGTCCTTAGCCAGGAATCTGCAGTACGTTGGACACATCAAGGGAGGCGAAAGATATGAACTTCTAATACTCATCATCCGGATGAAAAATGAAGGAGGAAGTTCTGCGTGCAATTACAGGAATTTCTACCTCAACAACCTGCACCGTTATTTCTGAGAAACATCTTCAGAGTCACAGTTCTTTGGGCAATCGTAATAAATTGGCAACTGCCCTAAATAGAGATTGATTGATTGATTGATTGATTGATTGATTGATTGATTGATTGATTGATTGATTGATTGATTGATTGATTGATTGATTGATTGATTGATTGATTGATTGATTGATTGATTGATTGATTGATTGATTGGACGTGACTACAGTAACCCACACATCGTGAACTGAATCGCCAGAGTCTGGAGTATAATTTGAATATATCATTACTACTTTGGCCATGATTCCACTATACTTGAAATTTTTTCAATTGGTATTTGTGCAAAGAAAAAACGGAGAAGAAGAAGAAGAAGAAGAAGAAGAAGAAGAAGAAGAAGAAGAATATTTGGTTGAGTAAAGTTAACAACTGGAGTGAATATTCGTTAAACAGTATCGGACATTAAGGCTAACAGTATCACTAGGACGGGCATGTCGTACAGATGAGACTATGCTATATGAAATGTTATCGCAATCTTGCATTGATAGATGGTTGGTTCGAATCTCAACATCACAAGCCCTGAAAATAATGCTCCATGGTTCTCGATTTCAACGCCACAGTGTACCTTTAATGACTCCACGAACTATATCGCTATCCCATCGTGACCGAAACACGTGAGTTAGTGTAACGTTAAACAACTATGAATATATGGTTTCGTTCACTGAAAGGGGAAATAGACGAGAATAACAAACCGTCGATAAATAAATGGCTACCAGCTTCCTCTTTTTTCCACTCACATCATTTTTTTCCTGAAGGCTAGGGAGTTTCGCGATCACCTATGCAGGTAGAATCAGTTTCCAAAGTTAACGGGAGACGTCATATAAATTGTCAACAGGACTATCGATACTCACTGGGCCACCTCCATCTCCACCGTTACCGCCGCCACCACCACCACGGCCACCACCACCATTGCCGGCTGCTCCGAGAACAGCTCCAACACCAGGACCGCTTCCAGCTGGTCCTCGACCGTAACCTCCCTCGGAGTTGACGGAGTAGCAGGTCAGTGCGATGACCACGAGACAAGTGGGCCACATCTGTAAAAACACAGAGATTAGCAAAGATATACTCAGTTAATATGGTACAAATCACGTGACAGCTGGGCCCAATAGAAACAAATAAACCGCGTTGGCAATCGTCCATAAAGACGTTAAATAACACAAAGAAAATAGTAACCGGAATGCATTTTGTACACCTTCACCCTTCAGGTGCTCGTAACGTGTAATATTAATAGATAAAATAGGAAACAAATAGGCCGCAGTTGATTGATCTCGCTTGGTCAGTTCTTATTCTCTTCAAACCCAATGTTATCAGGTTCGCCAGGGCTGAGAAGACCGTCGCCCCTGCCTTGCATTGCCCACTCATTTCCTTCACCCTTCCGTCTTAACAGTAAACTAACACGCTACTGTTTGAAACTGATGATTCAATCGCTATAGCGTTAGTAGCGATGAAACCAGCTACTGGACGGTACGTAGTAGAGGGCCTTGGAACTGCGCTAGCTGTCAAACGTTACCCTGACGTCCATTACTGTACCCAGTGGATGAAATTGAAATCATTTCAAGCAAATAAGAAAATTATGCAGGAAAATCAGCAATCCTATAGAAACTATTATTTTTGCTGAGAATCTCGAGACTGTACGGTTCGAAATGAACGGCCACCCATTGAAATACGATCAGCTCTCACAATTTCCATTCAAGGAAAATAACAAATAATATATACTGTGTATTAAAAGGAAAGACGAAGACCACCTATGCGTTGCTATATTCAAGGTATTAATTCCTAATTGAGTCATTATCTCTTCACTTCCAATCACTGATTATCTCAAACTCGGTGGGGGATAACACCAAGGAGTCTTATCAAGGTTTATCATCCCCATTTCACGGACGAATCACCATCAAAAGCGTAATATGTTCTCACCCCATATAAATACTACGAAGATGTTTGATAGAAATATTTTTCTACCAACAAGAATCGAACCGGCTAAACACGGTGTCAGACCGTTAAGACCGCCACCATACAGGCACTCCAACACTGATCCAAAGACAGCTATTAAAATGTGAAGTGCTTACAGTTTAAAATACATTTCAATATTAATGTTAAATTAGGGCCTCCGTGGCTCAGGCGGCAGCGCGCCGGCCTCTCACCACTGGGTACCGTTGTTCTCACTTCATGTGAGATTTGTGCTGGACAAAGTGGAGAAGGGACAGGTTTTTCTCCGGGTACCCCGCTTTTCCCTCTTATCTTTCATTCTAGCAACACTTTCCTATATCACGTCATTTCATCTGTCGGTCATTCCCCAGAAAATGGGCGACAGGCTTCATCAGCCGGCACAACTCCTATCCTGACCCGGTCGAATGACTGGAAACAGGCTGTGGATTTTCAACTTGAACTGCAAATTATTGTATTTGCTTACACGTTAAAACCTTCTCTCAACAATGCTAACATAAAATTATTTTACTCCAGTACGTACGTAACTTTTTGTAAATTAGTGGGATTACATCTCATCTTCAGTTTACTTAATACTGTCGAAATGAGCTGTGATTAATACGTGCAATATTTAGGAGATTCGACTAAATTAGGTCCAAGTGGGGAGTGGTTGTTCTGTTAATTGCAGTCTATTCCTAATAAAATTGAATTGTAAACTGAAATGTGAGAGAGATGGAACTAATTTATAATATGGTTCTCTCGTGTGTCTTCTTACCTTAGAGCAGGCCATGATGAGGAGGCTCCAGGGACTGATGTTGAGGCTAGGACACCTTGAGTCTTATATACACCAGAGGGTGGTGGGGAGACTCCAGATGCGGGATGCAACCTCGGCGAAAGGAATGTCAGAGGTTAAGAGTGGAATCCCCTTAGATGGTCCCTTCACTCATCACTTATCGAGCGTGCGTAAGAAGCCACGAGATATTCACTACACGCATCATTACTACCATAATAATTTAGTATTACTGAAATGATGCTTTGGTGGTCTCTAAATAATTCCGTATTATAATTGTTTGTTCTTCTTGAACTTCCTGTCATCTCATGAAGTACTGTACATAGAGACAGCAATGTTCACATACATGCCATTACCGTGGTTGACAACCTAAATCCTTCACATAGACCTTTCTAAGGCGTGAAGTAGAGACTGGCCATTGTCAAGGCCGTGGTTCGAGGCGCTGTAATCAACAGCTTGTAACACGTACTCTTCAACGTAAATTCAGGGGATATGCAAGAACTAGGTACTTTCAAACAAAATTTTGCTTGTGTATTACCACAAATTAATTTAATTCAGTTCTCGAAAAAGAGCATCTTGTAATTCTAACTGAAGCCTTGATTTTACTAAATGTATTTGAGAAAAAATGTTAGATACTGCCTCAAACATGTAGGCCCATACTAACAGTGCAAGAGCAATCCGTCGTGGGTGGGGGTATTCCCTGCTGTCGTTAGAGGAGAAAAAAAGGGGGGATGAATGACCCTCAACTCAGTAGCGTGGGTTGACAATCATTATTCCCCTAAATGAGTCTGGCATCCGTTCCACTTAACTTGCGTGAGGCTTCTCAATTGCATCTTTCCCATCAGGTCGCCCTCCGTTAACATTAGTTATTCCGAGACCACAACGGTACTAGATTCGTGGCACTTTAGGTACTTTCATGTTCACGCCTTTCGTAGCCCTTTCAGCTCATCTATTCATACCTTCATTCTTCGAAGTGCAGGACCGCTTTCATTTTCCGTCTGAATAGTGTTAATAGAGGATGGCAACCGAGTTCTACTTGCTCTTAAAGCAATTATAACCACCATTAGTGTTAATAGAGGATGGTTACGGAGCAGTGTACTTCCTCTAAAGTATAATAACCACCACCTCACCAGTGTAAGAGCAAACGATTCAAATCAAAAATAGTTTTAGTTCTTTGTGTTTCATTGTCAGTTCCCCATATGGTCCGTTTGTAAATTGAACCTACCTATCATCATTGTATTTTTCTTTTTCTTCTACCGTTTTTCCAACAAGTGTTGGTCCGCGGGTGTGAACTGCGTCGCCGTTTGGATTTGGCCTTGTTCTACGGCCGGATGCCCTTCCTGACACCAGCCGTATATGGAAGGATGTGATCACTATAGCATGTTTCTGTGGTGGTTGGTAGTGTGGTGTTTTGTTTGAATATGAATAGGAGAGTTTTGAGACAGACACAAAATCTCAGTCCCCGAGCCAGAAAAATTAATTAGAAGTGATTACAATCCTTGATCCGGCCTCGAATCGAACCCCATACCTCCGGAACCAAAGGCCAGTACGCTGATCATTCAGCCAACCAGTAGGACAATTTCGACCTAGCTATATGCAATCAGTCACATGTCAATGTTTTACGGAGCTATTTGGATGAACTGCCTGAAAACAGGAGATGTTCCTTCAAACAAGCTTCTAACTAATTATCAGTTTGGAGTAAGATTGGAGAAATTTAAGCAACCGCGCGCTTACAATGGAAACGTATTCATGTCGGCTGTGCGATCCAGGTCTCTACGTGTGCTCTGACCAAGACCAACTACAATTACATCAGACCGTAATCCAGAAAAAACATGGCGGTCATCGGTGGGCGATATGAGAGGTTGAGGGGAAGGTTATGCATGTTTATTGCGAGTCACCTAAAGAAAAGATCACAAGTCGAACGTATTGAAATGCAACTCACTAACTCAAAATATGAATAATTGAACATCAAAAGTAGCGTTATCGTGTATTGTAAGTCTAAATGTAATTTCAGAGGGGAAGATAACAAAGGGAGAATGACTGTATCAACGTCAGGTTGAAACAGACATACAGTATAAAATTTTTCACATATGAAACTCCGGTCAACAAATAAGATATAGGCCTATAGTTGTCAAAAAGGAACATTATTAACCTTACATGAAATACTATGCAACACCACCATTATCCACAGACCATTAACTTATGTAAAACACGCAAACAAATTTCTCCAACAACATTCCAACCCTCCAAAATCCATCTGTATTGTTGAGTAGGTACAAGCGACGTTTGTGTGATACACTTGACCATCTAAAGCACGCGTCACCTTATAACTCACCAGAATTGATGGCACAATTGTATTTTATATAAAAAAGAACATAATCCTCATGTTCACTCACGGGAATTGGGGTTAGGTTTAGTTTACGCACGTTCATTGTAAAACGTTGAAAATTAATACATCATTCTTGCATCACCATTTAAGAATAAATTATAAATCTTGGTCATGATGTTCCGGATCATTCCGGGACTGATTTAATTTCCTTTGTAGCCTGGAGAAGAAGTGGGACACCAAGGAAAACCACTTCGCGGATGGCTGAGGATAGACTCGAACTCCTTCTAAACATTTGACACTCTCGAGGATGAGTCGACCCCGTTCCAGTCCTCGTACCACGTTTCAAATTTCCTGACAGAGCTGGGAATCGAATCCGGGACTCCGGGGATGGCGGCTAATCACACTAACTATTATTATTATTATTATTATTATTATTATTATTATTATTATTATTATTATTATTATTATTATTATTATTATTATTCGAAAGTTTCGTGTTTGAGTCTCGTACTTTTAGTCTTCAAGAAGCCTATTCCATATGAAATGTTTGAAAATAAAAATACACTCTTCACGAAATATTCGCTGAAAACTTTTCTACAAAATAATGTGATCTGAACGTGAGTTTCGAAAAAGGAGTGAATCCAAAATTACTTTTAAAACTACCAATGACTCACTAAGGTATAATGAAATAATTAAATTATAAATTCAATTTTTATTCAAAACCAAGTCAAGTAGCCTTTCCTCGTCATAACATTTACTAAATTTCTGAATCCTCTCCACTCGATAGCTGAAGTCGCTTAAGTGCGGCCAGTATCCAGTATTCGGGAGATAGTAGGTTCGAACCCCACTGTCGGCAGCCCTGAAAATGGTTTTCCGTGGTTTCCCATTTTCACACCAGGCAAATGCTGGGGCTGTACCTTAATGAAGGCCACGGCCGCTTCCTTCCCACTCCTAGCCCTTCCCTGTCCCATCGTCGCCATAAGACCTATCTGTGTCGGTGCGACGTAAAGCAACTAGCAAAAAAAAAAAAAAGAAAAAATCCTCTCCAGAATTGGATTGGGAGACATAAAGGACTGACTGTCTTTTTATTTCATGAACTTACTTAGAAAGCGAAGGGCTGTGTACCAGTCCCCTAAATGGAACACCTCTGAACTGTACATTAACTAGGGGTGGGTGCTCTATACCTAGATACTCACGATACCTGCAGGACGAACAGAAATGCATAGTGTGACGACTTGTGCTGGTTGATACGTTCCTTCACTACGCGGTGGTGGTGTAGATGGGTGGGGGCTAGGTCCATCTACGCAGGTTAGGTCACGTGGGTCACGCACAAGTAGCCGCCATATCGGGACTAAGTCTGGGTGTTCCCCACTGTATTTCCGTGTTCGATACAGAAGAGTTTCGGATTTAAAAATGGATTTAAGAACAAAAAAGCTGTTAAAATTAGTTTTTTGCCTTTGATTACATCTAATTAATAGTTTTACCATAACCTGCGAATTGTGAAATAATGCTAATTTATATATTTCGTCATCTATAAGCACTCAGTTTTCATAAATTGTGAGCAGATGCAATGGCGTTAAGAACAGACTATATGACAAAATTATCAATTTTTCACCCAGTAGGACTAATTTAAGGTACCTAAGCATGAACAAAATAATTATAATGATCAAAGAAGTGTGAACGGTTAAAATTAAATAATTACATATAGGCTAAGGCCTAACACAACTAAGGTCTATTATAATATATATTAAAGCCAGCAATTTAGGCTACATTTCTAGTAACAGGAATAAACGCGAATATTAGAGAACTGCCTTCGTAGCGAAACGGTTAATGTAATTAACTGCCGTCCTCGGAATCCGGAGTCGACTTCCGGTACCGTATTACGAGGACTGGAACGTACTCCATTCAGCCTCGGGAGGTCAACTGAGTAAAACGGGTGTTCATCCTCAGCCATCCTCGAAGTGGGGTTCCGTGGTTTCCCACTCCTCCTCCAGGCAAATGCCGGGTTTGTACCTGACTTAAGTCCACGGCCACTTCTTTCTTCTTCCTTGTCTACCCCTCATAAAGTTCTCATCACCCGACAAGGCCCCTGTTCAGCATAGCAGGTGAGACCTTCTGGGTGAGGTGTTGGTCCTCCTTCCCAGTTGTATCCCCGACCCAAAGTTTCACTCTCGAGGATACTAACTTCGAGGCGATAGAGGTGGGATCCCTCGCTGAGTCCGAGGGGAAAACCAACCACGGATTAAGAAAGAAAGAAAGAAATAATAAGGTAAAATTTGCATAACTTATTCAATTTATTATTATTATTGTATAAAATGTAGCCTATATCACCGAGCAAGCGGCTGCGAGTCTTGGGTGGTAATTATCAGTTTGCATTCGGGAGATAATGGGTTCGAACCACACTGTCGGCAGCCCTGAGGATGGTTTTTCTTGGTTTCCCTTTTTCACACCAAGCGAAAGCTGGGTATGTACCTTAATTAAGGCCTTTGTCGTTTCCTTCCCTCTCCTAGCTCTCCTCTCTCCCATCGTCGCCATAAGACCTATCTGTGTCGGTGTGACGTAAAGCGAATTGTAATAAAACATATTGTCCTGCCCCGCGGTGTGGGAGGCAACGCGCCCGCCTGTCACCCGGCGGACCCGGATTCGATTCCTTGCCGGGTCAGGGGTTTTTACTTGTAATGATTAATATCCTTGGCCTGGGGACTAGGTGTCTGTAACGTCCTTAATCTTTCTTTCCTCACACACAACATTCCACACTACCGCCATTCCAATTACAGGCAGGTCATGCAATATGGTGTCAGTAGGGGCAAAAGATCCACATGGTTCGACGCCCGGAACAAATAGCATTTTATATAAAATAAAAATTACAACATATTATATTATAACAGTAAACTTGTGCCGTCATCCCGTGGCAGTGCGGCTCTTTTTTCAGACACACCCGCAATAGATGTGAGCTTCATGTACCTTTTCGACCACTTACGATTCTTAAATTTCTCACAGTACCAGGAATCGAACCCGGGTCCGAGGACGGCAGGTAATTACATAAACCATTACACTACGAAGGCAGTTCTCTAATATTCGCGTTTATTCCTGTTACTAGAAATGTAGTCTAAATTGCTGGCGTTAATATACAGTATATTATAATAGGCCTAATATTGTGTTAGGCCTTAGCCTATATCTTATTATTTAATGTTTACCGTTCGCACTTCATTGATCATTATATTACTTTGTTTAAGCTTAGGTACCCTAAATTAGGCCTAATGCCTGAAAAACTGATTGTGATAATTTTGTCGTATAGATTGTTCTTAATGCCATTGCAACTGCTCACAATATATGGAAACCGATTGCTTATAGATGACGAAATATATATCTTAGCATTATTTCACAATTCACAGATTATGATAAAACTAATTTTAACATTTTTCTTGATCTTAAATCCATTTTAAATCCGAAACTCCCCTGTATCCAACACGTAAATACTGCGGGGAACGCCCAGACTTAGTCCCAATGTCGCGGCTCCATAAATAGTATGCGTGTTCTGACCTGTGTATATAGACCTTGAATGGGGATCAGCTGTCTGTGAAAATGTGTTTCTATATGTGAACTGATGTGACTTTATTCGGAATTAATAGTTTAAATAAATTATTTGAAACCGTGTATTCATTACTGTGGTGCTTCTGGACTGTGCATTATGTTTACTGATTGATGACTGTGTTTATGTACTATATATGTTTGATGCAAATTAAAGTATAGTGTCTCGTGTTTTTAAAGTAATCTGTGAAATATACGTAGGAAGTATGACATGAGGACACTACTTCAGATATAGGTTCGTCAGTAAATTAATATCTCAAACGTTTCTGTATTGTTGCGCGAAATGTTCTTTCAGTAATTCTCTACGAAAATGACTGCATATCAAAATCTGTATCAACTATCAGTTATAACCTTCAAAAATAGACTTTAGCGTGCATGCTGCGAAATATATTGCAGTAAGCATATTAAACCCCTGGAAGCTTGCCACATTATTTTTATAAATACGTATGTCATGCACATGTAGTTCTTATATAACTGCTTAATTTATGTGTTAATATGCTGAATCTTACTAGTAACTTCCCCTGAAGGTGCTTAATTGTCTTTTCTAAGATGAATTCCTGCTGATTATCAGCACTAACTAGTGTTATCATCAGCACTGGAGAATACAGAGCTAATACTACAGGAATAATCATGGGTGGAAGGAACATCTGATTTAGTAGACTGGCGTTGACATGGACATATTTTTTACTATGGTGTTTCAGGATAAATATAATGAAAGATTTGGAAAAATGTGTGGGACTGTGGTGGTATCCGGTTTGTGTCTGTCTTGGAATTTCCACTTTTTCACCACTAATAATGAATCCGTCAATGTTTTGGATAAGTTGCGCGATAAAATTCGAGATAGGACTTTTATCACTCAAAGGCTGATCTTGTCGTGGAGTAGTCATCGATCACTTGGAGAACAAAGGCGATCCTTTGGAGTGAAGAGGATGTTTTGCATTCGACTGTTTATCGCATCCCGGCTTGTAACCCGCGGCATAATCTCAGGCGCTAGTAATGCCGAAGTGTACGTCCTACTTACCAAATACTTAATATTCTTCACTTTTTTGCTCATGGAAAGTTAACACCACATATTTTGCGCGTATAAAACTACCAAAAAAGACCAGAAACTGTTTACACACTTCCGCTTTAAGCCGACAAAAAGCGCGCCTACTTGGCCTTTATATCAACAGCAGCGCTGCAGGCGGCGTAGAACATGCATTTGTATTGAAACCAGAAGTAGAAATGAGGGTATCGAGTATCGAAGTATCGAGTACCGTGAAAAATATTGTGTACCGGTATCGAGAATCCAGAAAACTGATATCGACACATCCCTAACATTAACATATTAGTAAGAGTGGTGAATGTCCAAGTACTTGGCTTAATGGTCAGCGTACTGCCTTTAGGCTCGGAGAGTCCCGGGTTCGATTCCCTGCTGGGTCGTGGATTTTAATTGCTTCTGATTAATTCTTCTCGCTCGGAGAGCGAGTGTTTTCATCTGTCCCAACAATCCCTCTGCACATTCAGAAAACACACCGCACCACCGCAGAAACACACAATAGTGACTTCATCCCTCCATGAAGTGTTGTATTTAGGTAGGGCAACCGACCGTAAAACACGAACGAACATTATTCACCAAGGAGCAAAAATGGGAAGATGATTTTCTCTTCCGAATGTAATAGAACATAGTGAGCCATTCGGTGAGGAAGAAGGGCAACTTTTCATCAACAGAGCAACAGCCGATTCCTCAATTGGTTTCATGTCTTTCGGCGCCTTTACAATGGTCGTATTTGTGGTCAGGGTTGTCAGATTAGACGACTTCCTTCAACTGGGCTACTTCTACAGGAGATGGCGCTCTATAATTTCCTTTGGTAACTGGCGACCAATTTAGGCAGAATTTGAAAAATCAATAGAATTTGTACTTGTAATAACATTAAATATGTTCTATTATTATTATTATTATTATTATTATTATTATCTAGCTGACGAACCCGTGCTTCGCTACGTAAGTCTACACTGTATCTATATAGAATTGTAGGTTAAGTAGTGTTCACGACGGGTCCACTATTTATAGGTGCAAACATAACGTAATTAAGGACGTCTGCAAATGCAACGCTTTTTATTAAAAGCTATAGAGAACGTCATGATGGCTAACGGGAGAACGGTCTCCGTATGATGGCCCCGAGAGCTTGGGCTGTCACGGGCCAAGCACGAGGACTGCCCGGCTGGAATGGCGTCGTGTAGGACAGAGAGTTATGTGTGCAGAAGAGAACCTATATACACCGAGCGAGTTGGCAGTACGGTTAGGGTCGCGTAGCTGCGAGACTCCGTTCGGGAGATGGAATGTTCGAATCCTACCGTCGGCAGCTCCGAAGATGGTTTTCCGCGGTTCCCGTTTTCACACCAGGCAAATGCTGGGGCTGTACCTTAATTAAGACCACGGCCACTACTTTTCCATTCTTAGCCCTTTCTCTTCCTTGCGTCGCCGAAGTCCGTCGATGTGTTGCTGCTACGTTACACCACTAGGAGTAAAGGGGAAGGTAGAACAGGCCGACCTCACAGCTACAAACGCACGATTCAGTGAAGGATGTACAACGCAATGTAGTGATCTGCTGTCCCAAATAATATAACGGATATTTTTATTTCATATTTTTGAACATCTAAAAAGTTCTAATTGCAAACTGGAAAGTAGAAACGTTTTAACAATCTCTCTGTATGAAAACGAAAGTCTTAACTCACTCACCAGGAAAAGTAAAAATATCAACAAATCGCACACTTGCCACAACACTGTTGGGACATAATTTTGCACAAGGTTCACTTATGCGCTAATCAGGAAAAGTAAAGATGTTTTATCCCGGTGTTTTATGGGAAAGAGTGGTGAAATCGGGGTAAACTAGACAATCCAGACTTTTTACCCAGGATACGTTTTCGAGTACCTCGAATACATTCAAGTATGAGTAACACACACTACCTCACACAACATTTCACCAGATTGTGTATTAGCTAATCGAGACCTGTTCTGAAAGAGCAAACACTAGTCTTCACTTTGCCTATCAAACACCTCTTAAATATCTTCACAACACTGACAGAAGACACTCCTAATAACCGTATGTTGGTTTAGTTTCATTATAATTACAATTTATAGACTCTCACAACATATCGCACCTATCCCGAGTGAGCTTTACAAGGCATCAATAAAATAACTAAGTTTCACAAATAAATATTTGAATGGAAATCTGTTGAATGAGAACTTCGGCAATCGATCATCCCGGGCATCGAAGTCCCATCCTCCCCACTTTCATTGTCTCCACGGCCTCCTGAATCCAGAATATCTGCTATATCTTGCTGGAATCCTACAAGTTGGGCTTGAGTGGAATAACCTTTCCTAAACCCAAACTGCCTTCTGTCAAACCATTTATTAATTTAGCAAACATGTCTTATATAATTAGAAATAATGCTCTCCCAAAGCTTACATACAATGCATGTCAAACTGAATGGCCTGTAATTTTCAGCTTTATGTTTATCACCCTTTCCTTTATGTACAGGGGCTACTATAGCAACTCTCCATTCATTTGGTAAAGTTCCTTCATGCAAACAAAAGTCAAACAAGTACTTCAGATATGGTACCATATCCCAACCCATTGCCTTTAATATATCCCCCGAAACCTTTGAAATCTCTCTATTAAATATAAATATAAATAATAATGACTAATGGAATTTGGGAGCCATAAATATACAAATAAATAATTCTTAAACTTTGCCGGCTGTTGAAACTCATCTTCAGTGTCGTTGCCTTGTGACAAGGAGATCTGAATCACTTGATACCTAAAAAATTAATATTGGAAAAGGAGTCCATCTGGTAATTTCCCCCACCCATCGAAATTAAACAGAATATATATTAATCTCATACAATATACTTAGTCAATTAAACCTGTATTTACCTAGAAATCCGAGCAGAGCTCGTCGTGATACACCCTTGAACATATATAACAAAATAAAGAGAATATTGATATAAATAATAAATGTCTTAATTTATGAAATAACTCTCTCTCAATAACTGGTACTCAGTTTATTCCGCAACGCAAAATATTCACACGCAGTCATGACTCATTTTTCAAGAATGGACTCCACTTTGCTGATGGCGTTGGTATAGTTTGAAAAGGCCCAACACGTTACCTTACGTAGACTCTCCGTAGAATTATATATGGCTAACATTCATAACCATAGAATGTTGTTACACTCCAGCATCTTTCTCCCTGGTTCCTTCAACAGCAGGTCTCGAACTCCCAACATGGCATGGGACATCTTCCCACAACTCGTACAAAACACCTCTCCGATTACCACCAGTATCACATCTGCACACTGCAAGCTGCAACTTCCAACTCTCGACGCGTGCTTGCACCACACTAGCCCAAGCCAACACAACAGCATCTTAAAATAGCCCAGTTCCTGGAATTTTCCACCTCAGCTCCGTCAACACGTAAACCCCCGCTCGGAGACTCGTCACGTACACAACCGGGAGATAAACTGAGTGATCGAAACACACTAGTCCCAAATAAAATATAGAGAGTATCCATAATAACGAGAGTTCCAAAAAGAGTTACTAAGCCGCGACGGCTAAATACACACATAAATGAAATATACACATGAATAAATAATAATAATAATAATAATAATAATAATAATAATAATAATAATAATAATAATAATAATAATAATGACAATAATAATAATAATAATATCTGACCGGGGTTTGTCAGGTTACAATGTTTATCACCCTTTCCTTTATGTACAGGGGCTACTATAGCAACTCTCCATTCATTTGGTAAAGTTCCTTCATGCAAACAAAAGTCAAACAAGTACTTCAGATATGGTACCATATCCCAACCCATTGCCTTTAATATATCCCCCGAAACCTTATCAATTCCAGCTGCTTTTCTAGTTTTCAACTTTTGTATCTTATTGCAAATGTCATTGCTGTCATAGGTAAATTTTAATACTTCTTTAGTATTAGTTACCTCCTCTATCTCGACATTATCCTTGTAACCAACAATCTTTACATACTGCTGACTGAATACTTCTGCCTTTTGAAGATCCTCGCATACACACTCCCCTTGTTCATTAATTATTCCTGGAATGTCCTTCTTGGAACCTGTTTCTGCCTTAAAGTACCTATACATACTCTTCCATTTTTCACTAAAATCAGTGTGGCCACCAATTATGCTTGCTATCATGTTATCCTTAGCTGACTTTTTTGCTAGATTCAATTTCCTAGTAAGTTCTTTTCAAATCTCGTGACAGAGCCGGGAATCGAACTCAGTCCTCCAGGGAAGGCAGCTAATAACACTAACTACTACACCATAAAGGTGGACCACGCTTAGACTTGCAGCTTAAAATGACGTCAGAGGCCTGGTATCAGACATAAATCGTATCTGGTGCAATTTAATTTTCAAAAGTTTATTTTTCTACTTTTGTTATCACTGTGAAAAAATAAGTGTTATCATTTGGAAGATTCACAAATAACTATAATTGTTATGCTATTTTTAAGATATTAGATTAATGTTATAACACAAAGGCCGAGTGCTGCAAAAGCACGCACAAGTTCATCAGCTGTATGACACTTTCATTTATAAATACATTGAATAAAAAATCAGTGCATCTTGCCAGTGTTCATTTTGTCCACCCCTACATCTTGCTAATTCCCGTATTTAAATTAATGCATGGCAGCACGACAAGGAATGGAATATATTGTGGGGGTTCGTTTCGTGTGCATTGTTCCTCAAAAATGTCTGACAGAAAGTTTGCTTTGATCTTGACTTTTGTGCTTTTTGTACCGTCAGCACTGCTTAGTGATTTTTCTTCAGTTGACCAGTTTGCTAGTAGTCTGCCAGAGAAAGGTCAATTTTTCTCCATTGGTCATTTAAGTATTTATTTAGGGCTCGTTTCGCCTTGGAATGCAGACCATTATAAGCCAGTTTGTTGAATTTTGTACGTAGTTTTGGGTATTCCTCATCGAGTTTCTGTTTGTTAAGAGGTAGAATTTAAAGTCAGGTATGTCTCCTGGTTTTGGTGTTGGTTTATGTATGCGGCTGTTGTAAGTGTTTTGGTCAGGTATGCCGGGTGAACCCAAACTCCACCGACAAACTTCCGCTTGTTAAGAGATACATACTGACTACATTGGTACAAGAGACCCCTGGTGGCTTGTTAGAGAGGAATTGCGTATCGTTTGGTTTACTGCCCCAGTTAGGTTGTTATCTGAATTGCACTGTAAAAGAACGGTTTTTTACATACATGTAGAGTACACTGACATCAAACACGCGTTTCGTCTGAGGATTGTTGCATTACTCTGTGTTTTGTGTTCTACGATTTAATTATTTCAAATTGACTGTAGTGAAGTTATCTTCACAGAAATAAGGATGGATGCATTTATAAACCGAATAAATAACATTATCACTCTGCAACGAGCCACTGGAGATTACGAGTCCCTCATACTAACATATTCAGAAAATATCCCTCAACCACATTCGAATGTTTGTCGATGGATGACGGGTTCATCCAGAATAACTGTATCTTCAAAGTCATCAGTAGTGTTAATTGTCGGCACTGACGTGATGAGGTATTCCTGCTGACTGTTAAACTAATAACCTTCTCACCCCTCCAATCACTTTGTTCTTTCTTACGAAGGTCGATACCGATCTCCATGGTGAATGTTGCGAGGTTACTGGAATCTCCTTCATCATGTGAAGTCCTTCAAGGATGAATTGAATTAAAGCATGAAAGTTGGCGGAGTTCAGGTAAATTTGTTAGGAGAAGGGTTGGAATTACTAGAAGTTAATATTGGAGAAATACTCACAAGAACACTTCATGGCATTTTTATTTAAAAACGAGTATAATACAGTAAAGAACACGTCTCACACTCAGCGACACACTTACACACGCATACGAATTTAACAAATATAAATGATTCTTTCACTCATGTAACAAGATTTCCACTTTCCTGTCACAGAAAATGGATTTAATATCACCCGTAGGTATCCAATGTGTACATTAATATTATTTTATAAATAACCTCGCATATCCTATACGATATGATATGACACAGATAGAAAATAATACGTTGGCTAGAATCAGTCCCAATGTTCAGGTCAGCTTCGTCGTCTTCATTTACCAGCGGGTGGCAGGTACTCATTACCAGGTTTCCTGGCTCCTCCATTTCCTCCATTTCCTCCATTTCCTCCATTTCCTCCATATCCTCCGGCTGGAGCAGCGAATCCACCGCCACCACCACCGCCGCCGCCTCCACTGGGATAGGAGGCTTCACCTTGGTACTGGACGTCGGCTACATAGCCGCTGGCGTCGTCAGCTGTGTAAGTGACGGTCTGCCTCCGTCCGTCAGGTAACTGCACGTAATATTTGCCATCAACTCTGGATCCGTCGCTCTTCTCCTCGTGGCCGAAGTCGTTGCCGCTCGGCGCGTCCTTGACGTCGTATTTGAAACTGTATGGCCGAGGCTGAAACAGGAGGATCATTTACTTCAACACGCGACCAGCTTCATTGTAAAGAAGAGTGAGCAGTTTGGAGTGTTCATGTAAAGATGAGTGCAGGCGATCTTGCCGATATAAGAAACAGATGTGTTTGACAGTTAGGAACATAGCACTTTGTCGAGATGCTGGTTCCCAAAATCCCAAGTCTACCCAGCCCAAAGTTTTTAACATTTTCTCAACATTAAAAGAAAAAAAACTTGTGACTTGTACGCTCTATCCTTTACAGCGTCACTACAACCCCCAATTACCCTCATAAAGATATGGAGACATCTGTAGCTTTCTTTAAAATCCTCGTTAATTTGTTATCCCAGCGAAGCTCACGTCACTATCTGGGTGTTTACAGTGATCAACAACTCATGTATAAAATGTGAGACGTTTTCCACATCGTGAAACTTACAACCTGGCTTTTCACCCTGTTTATTAACATACCATTATCTGGTGTTCATCTCTCAACATTGTGGTCAAGATAGCTGGAAAACTTATTCAGAATATAACATATAGTTTCCTTTAATTATTTGCCCATTGAATTCCTGCAAAATTGAAATTCAATATTTAAATCCCTTCGATGTAGTGCAATATACTACGTCTGCTTCCAGCTAAGATAAAAGTTCATAAATTTTAAGCATGTAATCTGGAACTGTGTTGATCTTTTATAAGACAACGAACACAAGTAAATACAGTTATGTTAAATTTAGTTATATAGCAATTATAAATTGTTTCCGAACTTAGCTGTCATAATTATTTAGCCGTCCATACTTTCATTGACCTGTCTCAGTCTTATCCTTGGCTTTGACAATATGAAAATGGCTGAGGTCTGGGTGATGCTAGTAATGCCATTCCTTCTTCAGCAAGTCCCTGCTATAAATGGTTTGAAAATGTTGCTGATAATGCATGCATTTCAGAGGGCTTGGCAGGCTCATATGTAATAGCAACTTCTGGCTCTGCGAGGAAAGCAACGGGAAACTACTACACTCCTCATTTCCCTAGTACGCCCCTTTAGTGATGCCTAGACCATTTATGACAGATGATGGCAGAACTGTTGAGGATGCAACCAACCTTCGGGCTGAGGATTGAAAAAAACTGAACATACAAAAAGGAAAATATGTATGATTAATACGATTGTAGGAAACCAATGTTACGGTTAACCTGTGTCACGGAGCTACTGGTTTCACACCTTTGATGTACAGTTCCACAGGCCTGGTGTGGACATACATTACAAGGCAGAGTCATCATCTACTTCTCACCTTTCACTTCTCACCTTATTGATAGGTTAGTGTTTGTGTTGTAGAATTTCCTTCAAGCCAAGGAAAGACTGACTCATAAAGGGAAATATGTGGCGAATTAAGAATAAGAAAATACTGCTCTCAATAGATTAGGAAAATCACTATTGGATACTTTTCTACACCGGCATGATTCACTGCTCTCGAGTGTACATTGGCAAGACCAAACAGGTTGTGTTTCCTGAAACGCCGAAAGATTCAACAATTAGATTTGATCAAGTATGTGAAATACTTAGGAACTCTTGTGAATGAACAATGAGATCCTAACAAGTATTCGTTAGATCAGAAGTTCATTCACCAGAATGAAGAGACTGTTCACCAGCTGGAATTCCAGCCGTCACTTTCCCTGTCTTTCTGTATGATTTCGAAAGCTGAATTCATAATCTGTCGCTGGAACCCCGAACCGAAACATTCAAGAAAACTAGTGAGGAAGTCCTTAGTCCTTAGTCAGGAAGCTGCAGTACGTTGAACAGATCAAGTCATCATCGAGATGAAAAATGAAGGAGGAAGTTCGGACGGAAGACGCAGGCATTCCTGGCTCAACAACCTGCGTCGTTATTTTTTAGAAACACCTTCAGAGTCGCTGTTCTTTGGGCAATCGGAAGCAATTGAATAACCAGCCTCTGGAGGGAGACAGCGTAGTAAAAATGAAAGAGTGTTGTTAAGATTCGAAGTATAATTTGAACACAACATACTACTTTGGTCATGATTCCACTGTACTGAATGCCTGTTTAATTGGCATCTGTACAAAGAAGAAGAAGACAAGTATTTGGCTGAGTAACGTCACCCACTGGAGTCGTTACACAGTATTTGACACTGTAGCTATCAGTATCACTAACGTTTAAACGACGGGCTTGTCATATAGAGGACATTATTGGTGTATGCAATTCTATTAAAATCTTGCATTGTCAGATGATTGGTTCGAACCTCAACATCGGAAGCCCTGATGATAGACCTCCGTGGTTCCCAATTTACACGCCACGGCCCCTTGCCATCCACTTTCAGCCCTTCGCTATCCCATCGTGTCAGAAAACACGTGAGTTAAACAACTGTGAACAAGTAATGGTTACTTGGAAATAGATGAGAATAACAAGCCGTCGATATATAAATGTCTACCACATTTCTCTTCTTTTCCGACTCAAATCATTTTATTCCTGAAGACTGAGGAGGTTCGTGAACACTTATGCAAGTAGAGAATCCGCTTTCAATGTTGTTTAACCAGAAACGCCGTATAATTTGTCAATATGACTACCGATACTCACTGGGCCACCTCCATCTCCACCATTACCGCCGCCACCACCACCACGGCCACCACCACCATTGCCGGCTGCTCCGAGAACAGCTCCAACACCAGGACCGCCTCCAGCTGGTCCTCGACCGTAACCTCCCTCGGCGTTGACGGAGTAGCAGGTCAGTGCGATGACCACAAGACAAGTGGGCCACATCTGTAAAGACACAGAGATTAGCAAAGAAATAATCAGTTAATATGGTACAAATTACCTGACAGCTGGGTCCAATAGAAACAAATAAACCGCGTTGGCAATCGTCCATAAAGACGTTAAATAACACAAATAAGAGAATATTTGATTTTTTATATCTTCACCCTCCAGGTGCTCGTAACTTGTAATAGTAATAGATCAAATAGGAACAAATACGCCGTAGTTGATTTATCTCGCTTGGTCAATCGTCATTCTCTTCGAACCCAATGTTATTAGGTTTGGCGGGGCTGAGGAGACCGTCATCCCTATCTTGCTTTTGCCCACTCATTTCTTTCATCCTACCGTCTTAACAGTAAACTAACACGCTACTGTTTGAAACTGATGATTCAATCGCTATAGCGTTAGTAGCGATGATGCCAACTACCGCACGGTACGTAGTAGAGGGCCTTGGAACTGCGCTGGCTGCCAAACGGTACCCTGACTTGCACCTCAGTATCTAGTGGAAGACATTGAAATCACTTCAAGATAATAAGAAAATTATGTGCCTTTGCTGGCAAGATGTAGTGTTTACAGTGCACTATGTCTTCTGGTTAGGGCTAGAATAAGTTTGTTACTTTCATTGACCTGTCTCAGTCTTATACTTGGCTTTGACAATATGAAAGTGACTGAGGTATGAGTGATGCCATTCCTTACGCAGCCAGTCCCTGCTATGAATGGTGTGAAAATTTCGTTCATAGGGTCGGTTGGTGCACGCATTTCAGTGGGCTTGGCAGTTGCAATAGCAACTTCTGGCTCAGTGAGGAAAGCAACGGGAAACTACCTCACTTCTCATTTCCCTCGTACGCCTCTTCAGTGACGACCTAGGCCATCTATGACAGCTAATGGTGGGACTGTTGAGGATCCAACCAGCCAAGACTGATTATCTCAAACTCGGTATGGAATAACACCAAGAAGGCTTTCCAAGTTTAATCATCCCGATCTCACGGAAGAATCATCATCAACAGCGTAGCATGCTCTCTCTCCGCATGAATACTACGGAGAAGATTCAAAGTAATACTTTTCTACCAACAAGAATCGAACCTGCTAAACACTGTGCCAGACCAGAAAGACGGCCACCACACGGGCCCTGATACAATGAGATCTACTAAAATGTGAAGTGCTTACGTTTAAAACATATTTAATTACTAATGTTCAATCAGAGCCTCAGCGCGTCGGCCTCTCACCACTGGGTTCCGTCGTTCAGATTCCGGGTACTCCATGTAAGATTTGTGCTGGACAAAGCGGAGGCGGGACAGTTTTTTCTCCGGTTACTCCGATTTTCCCTGTCATTTTTAATCCTGGAACACTCTACAATACCATTTTCTTTCATTTGCAAGTCATTAATCATTACCTAGAGGAGTGCAAAAGGCTCTGGCAGCCTGTAGAGGTCGTATTCTCGCCGCTAGATGGAGGCTTCATTCATTTCATTTCTGATCCGGCCATTATCAGTTATAAATTATTGTATTTGCTTACACGTTAAAACCATGTCTCAACAATGCTAAGATTAAATTATTGTATTCCTGCAAGCACATAACAATTTGTAGGCCTATATTAGTGGGCTTACATGTCAACTTCAGTTTACGTAATATCGTCGTGGTGAGCTGTAATTATTATTACGTACAATACTGAGGAGTTTCGACTAAGTTATATCTATGGTTGTTCTGTTAATCACATTGTACTACATAAGAAGATATTCAATCTGGTGATTTGAAATGTGAGAAATATGGAACTAATTTATAATATTACAAGTGTGAAAATGGTTGTCATGGGTATCTTCTCACCTTAGAGCAGGCCATGATGAGGAGGCTCCAGGGACTGATGTTGACGCTTGGAACAGCTGAGTCTTATATACACCAGAGGGTGGTGGGGAGACTCCAGATGCGGGATGCAACCTCAGCGAAAGGAATGTCAAAGGTGAGGAGTGGAATCCCCTAAGATGGTCCCTTCACTCATCACTTATCGAGCGTACGCAAGAAGCCACTAGATATTCACTACACGTATCATTACTACCAGTATAATATAGTATTCCTGAAATGATGCTTTGATTATCTCTAAAGAGTTCCGTATTATAATGGTATGTTCTTCTTGAACTTCCTGTCATCTCATGAAGTACTGTTTACACAGACAGCACACATATACCATTACCGTGACTATCAACCTAAATCCTTCACATAGACCTTGCTAAGGCGTGAAGGAGCGGGTCGCCGTTCTCAAGGCCGTGGTTCGAGGCGCTGTAATAAACAGCTTGTAATACGTACCTACTATTAACCATACATTCTCAAGGAATGCAAGTTATATGCAGGGAAGTAGTTTATTTTAAAAAATTGCTAGTGTATTACCACAAATTACTATATTTCATATCCCGAAGAACGGTGTCTTGTAATTCTAATTGATGCTACGATCTTCTTAAATGTTTTTGAGAAAAATAGTTAAATACTATTGTTCAAGCACCAAGGCCCATATAGACAGTGCAAGAGCAATAACCTCCACTCCCATGGTATTCTCTGCTGTCGTAAGAGCCGTCTCAAAGGGTAGCGGTAGCGGGGGTTCAACTAAGTGAGTCCGGCACTGCTCCCATTTACTTCACTATTCGATCTCCCTTCATCAACACCAGTTAACCCTCGACCCCAACGGTACAAACTATTCAATTAAAAATAATTGAACTTCTTTGTGTTTCATTGTCAGTCCCCCTTATAATTTTGTTTGTTTCTCTCTTAATCTGTTTACTCTTCAAGGTTGTTTTCTTTTTCCTCGGACTCAGCGAGTGATCCCACCGCTACCGCCTCAAGAGCAGTAACCTGTGGCATGAAACTTCGGGTCGGGGATACAAGTGGGGAGGAGGACAAATACCTCGCCAGGTGGCGGGGAAGCCACCATAAGTCTCTTCTCATGTGAAGACTGGGTTAGGGAATTTTCTTTGTATTGGCATTCCCTCTTATTTACTGCCAGTCACAACCGAGTTGGGAAGCTTTCATTATAATGACAGCCACTCACTCTCCGCCTGCCTCTTTACATCCTGAGAAAGACTGTCTTTGTTAGTGATTTTCCCAACTGAAATCAACTTCGGTCATTACAATGACGTCAGTAGGAATGTCACGAATAAAATTTATTGCTTTTACGTCACACCACGTTGCCGACCTATCAGTCAAAAGTTCCAGAGCTGGAATGACCCGGCCGCAGACAGCCGGGGACACTCCTCAGCCATTATCCCTTTTAGTGTGCACGCATCCCAATCCCAATGACCGCTCCAGAATAGGGATCGAATAGCTGGAATACTGTGATGAATCAGTGGTATGAGAAAGGAATGACATGTTAAAGAAAGAAGTTATCCAACTCCCCAGCTACTTAACGCCAATATCCAAGCAGGCTGTTATAATCGGTACGCAACAGAAACCCCATATATCGGAGATGAGTTGCAATGTAAGAGACAAACCACATGACAACAAACAATGTTCGATGTAATGTTATTGTTAATCAGCTTTTATGAGCATTCGAAATTGTATTTCTTCACATTTCGTTTTCTTCCGACTCTGTGATATTAGTGCATCTAATGTAAAGGGAGGCCTCTTTTTTTTTCATGACACGCTCTTGTCTTAATCTCCATGCGATCGTTTTTCCTCACTTTTATAATCTTCTTCACAATATTCCTTGTCAATATGCACCGATGACCAAATGCTTTTTTCACCTTAAGTCAATTAAAGAGCAATACTCGGCGTTGATATGCACAAAGCAACTAAAGTCAAAATTCATTAATTCTCTTATTATAGTCGTCGCCTGTGGGTGTTCAGAGAGGTTTAAAAGTATTTAATTATTTTGTTTCTGAGAAATTTTACGAACTTCTTGCAAAATATAACCTGCCAAATTTCACAGGAAATGCTGCCCTCATCAAGCGGTCTTCGCTTAGCTCTCGTGTGGTGCGGTTGTCCGGTCAGGTGTTTATGCACGGCGCGCTGCTAGTGGAATACGTAACCTGCCTGAGGCTTGCTACGAGGGTAAACAGACAGTGGAATAGGAACATATTCCAACAATACTCAGTTTATTTTATTCAATTCTATTTGTTGATAAGCAAAGTAAAATAGTGCAGTACACGACTGGGATCCACATCGGGTGGCCATAGTGACCCTTTACCGAGTATTGGTGAATTAATAGGGAAATCGATACAGTTGTGTTATCTCGAAGACAGAGAAATATTAGAAGATGGTTTAACTCCGTTACAACCGACAATTTTGTGTAAGCGGGATTTACCTGACGTGTCAGATGTTTATTGGAATGAAGGCGTCACTGCTAAGAAATAAACCTCCGTCGCAATTAAGTAGCCCCACTATGTAAAGGCCATCTCATACTACAAACTTTGGTTTACCGGAGCAAACTCAGCCTCTAGTACATGCTATGACAACTGTTTTTACTACAGCCCTGAGGATACGGAGCTGTATTTACTGAATATCAACTTCCTATATCAGGTGGAACACCTCAAAACATTGCTCCATTACATCTTATGGCTGCGGGAAAACTCATTCGATCTTTAATACCAGACATTAATATATATCGGCAGATAGAATTTACACTTTCTCATAGTGCTAATAAACGTAGAAAATTTCAGTCACAGTCTCTAAAGCTTTACATTACTAAACATTTAACTGTCGAAAATTGCCTTTTGTGTGGTGTTGACACGTCCATTTTTGAGAACGAGCTACAATCAGGAATACAATTTGATATTAATATTTTAGAAGTTTGCCGTCTTCAGAGAAAAATAGTTCTTGACCGACACAATGAGCTTGTTCCAGGCAGTTGGTATGAATTCTATTTCAAAACCGTACTCTACCTCAGTATGTTTACATTTACAATACGCGCGTTGTTGTGTAACCTTGTGTACGGAATGTCATTCAGTGTTAACAACGTTACTGGCTTCACGTCCCACTAACTACTGTACTTTAACGGTTTTCGGAGACGGTGAGGTGCCGGAATTTAGTCCAGCAGGAGTTCTTTTACGTGCCAGTAAATCTGTCGACATGACGCTGAAGTATTTAAGTACCTTCAAATACCACCGGACTGAGTCAGGATCGAACCTGCCAAGTTGGGGTCAGAAGGTCCAGCGCCTCAACTGTCTGAGCCACTCAGCGCGGTGTCGTTCCGTGTTATAATTGTTATCGTTACGGCCATGTTTTCAAGAACTCTAAAGGAAAAAGACGCTGAGCATCATGCAGAGATCATCATTCCACTAAAGAATGTCCTTCACCTGACTCCCACAACTACATATGTTGTTCAGGCCCCGCCGTTCTGACGATCTTAATTGTATTAAGTCTAATATTGCCCATCTTAACTTAATCTTAACTCAACTGTTGAACAGGCCTTGGAGCTAGACAATCCTGGTACATATCCTAACTCTGCTAGACAGAATATACCACTATTTAATGCGGATGATACCCGAAAAGTTCCACCTAAATGTTCACATCCACTCATCCACTTGTTTCGATTTCGCAAAGAGGTACCCGTTCCAGCTTTATACTCCCGGACATTTCAACGCAAAGCTATTCGACCATCAGGGCAAACAGTTCATAATCCTTGGAAGAACTTTTATTATGGACAACAGACTTCCCTTGGTTCACCGATAACACTTAACCCTTGCAGACCAGCTCCTTCAGCACCTAATACTGCAGTTGTGAACAAACATGCTGAGCTGTTTTCGACAGCTATTACATCGACAGATGCCGGAATTATTGGTAATAACTAGAGCCCAGATTTTTATGAATTAATAGCTTAGAATGCAAACTTACAGAAGCGAGTAGCAAGTATAGTCTACCTTCACAACGATTACGCTATGGGGTTTGCATAAACAGTAGGGGTACGACCCATCAAAACCCCTATAGTGTATGTTACTCTTGCTACATTACGGAAGAGCGGGTAGCCGACACTTCCTACTAACCAAATTAGTTTGCAATCTAACCTGTTACTGCATAAAAATCCGGGCTTTACTAATAACATTCGTGTGGTAATAACAACTATTCTATTGCAAGAAAATAATGGCGGTCCCCCGTAACGGACAATAAGTGATGCAGTGGAACTGTCGTTCCATTCAGTCAAATAAGTACAGTCTACAAGGAGTGTGCTACGAGAATACTACGTAACAGAATGTGTGATACAAGAAATGTGGGTACATTCAGAAAATTACTTTCGACTACGGATATGGTATTGGTATTCTCATTCAGCAATCATTACCATATTATTCTATAGCTCTTGATCTGTCGGACAGTAGTTTAGAAGTATGTACTATTGACAGTGTCATCACTTGTCACCGTGTCTGTCTACCACCCTCCGTATACTAGTGTCACCAAGCAAAAAATGTCTAAACATTTATCTCAACTCTCACATCCTGAATTGTTCTTGGGTAACTTCAACGCTCACCATACCAACTGGGGATGCATCTATTGCTACTTATTTGTTGGAAGTTTCGTTTTCTTGAATGATGGGTCACCCACTCGTGTGACACTCCCATTTCAGGCTCCTTCTGTAGTTGATTTTCCCTTGTCTCTGCACCACTCGCAGTGGCTATGGCACTCTTGGTTCAGATCATTTTCCGTTGTTGCTACCTTTTAAAAACACGCATCTCCCATCACTCAAGATATTTCATACCTATCGCTGGAATATTCGAAAGTAAATTGTGAAGATAATCGTGAGTGCCTTTCTGATATAACGGATATTCCCACGGAAAAGAACAACCTAGATCAAGAGTATACTTCCTTTTGTGACTGTTTGAATCTTGCTGCTAGTCTTTTGATCCCACAAAATAAACCACTTATTCCTGCAAAGTGGAAGGCTACTCCCTGGTGAGATGCAGAGTTCCAGGCTGTAGTAAATGAGAGACGTAAAGCTCTCCACACTTACAAAACTGTCTCAACTGAAGCTAATTTTCTACTCGTCCGTAAAACCCAAGCTAGAGCCAAGCAGTTGTGGAAGCTGGAGGCAATTTTGTGGAACAGTTTTTCCATCAAATCCTGCTTCTACCACGTGGAACAATATCAAACAAAAGTTAACGCTATACTTGAAATGCCACGTCCGGTCAATACAGACGATGTTCGAAAATCTTGGAATGAAATGAAATGGCGTATGGCTTTTAGTGCCGGGAGTGTCCGAGGACATGTTCGGCTCGCCAGGTGCAGGTCTTTCAATTTGACTCCCTTAGGCGACCTGCGCGTCATGATAAGGATGAAATGATGATGAAGACAAGACATACACCCAGCCCTCGTGCCATTAGAATTAACCAATTAAGGTTAAAATCCCCGACCCGACTGGGAATCGAACCCGGGGCCCCTCTAACCAAAGGCCAGCACGCTAACCATTTAGCTATGGAGCCGGACATATTACTCAAGATTCGTTCCACATACTTCAACTATGACCCACTCTTTAAGGCAGCTAGTTCATGTGCATCAGCATTTGCCAGATTAAAGTAGGAGATTGCAAGTGATCGAGTGCTGACACCTCATAATGCAGTTGATAAGCCTTCAGCTGGTTCCTGAGGCTCTAGCAATTATGTTCGCTGTCAACCATTTTTGTATGTATCTATTTGGACGTAAGTTTAAGTTGATAACAGATGATAGCCCACTTACCAGAATTTCCGCCACAGTGCAAAATTACGAGCTATGACTTCTGATGGTTTGCTAAGATATGCATAATTTCTTTCGGGGTTTGACTATGGAGTTGAGTATAAGAAAGTTTCAGAACATACCATCGTTGACTCGTTGTCAAGAATTTCAATCAATCAGTCACACATTTCAAAAGATATCGTGCTCGGTGGAGAAGTTCAAAAACTCTGTTATAAACTATCGCTGAAATTGCAACACGGAATTAAATCCTGACAGTATTCAAATTATAACAGAAAATGACGAATTGTTATCATGCCATCTGAATCTATTGACAATGCATTCACACTAGACGATGGAATTTTATTCAAGGGCTAAAGAGTCGTCATTCCTTCAAACCTCCAGTCATTAGCCCCGAAGGAATTACATAACGCACACATAGGGATTACAAAAATGAAATAATTTTTTTTTGCTAGTTGCTTTACGTCGCACTGACACAGATAGGTCTTATGGCAACGATGGGACAGGAAGTAGCTAGGAGTTGGAAGGAAGCGGCCGTGGCCTTCATTAAGGTACAGCCCCAGCATTTGCCTGGTGTGAAAATGGGAAACCACGGAAAACCATTTTCAGCGCTGCCGACAGTGGGGTTCGAACCTACCATCTCCCGAATACTGGATACTGGCCGCACTTAAGCGACTGTAGCTATCGAGCTCGGTCAGAATAAGTATAGGAGAGTGTTGTATCCTAATAGAATGCACACATGACAATCACAGCATTTATATAGGGGCTGTTTTATTCTTTGTTTTCATCTGTTGAGGTTGATTATTCAGATGTATCTCGTGACGATTTCAATACAATTACTTTTGCAAGCAATGTTTGCGTGCTTAATTATCTATTTAATTATTGTGTTATCATAATAACTTCTTTTAATTTTAACACATTCAGTCAGTGGTTATTCTTCTTCTTCTCAGTTGCCTGTGATCAGCACTTTATGGCCGGATGCCCTTTCCGTCGCCAATCGTACGTAGAGGGAATTATTCTCTATGCTTGTTTCTGTGGTGCTTTGTAACGTGATTTGTTGCTTGGAAATGAAGACGAGCACAAACAAACAGCCCTCGAGCTACAGCAATTATTAGGACTCGGTTAAAATTCACGTTCCGACCGGGAATAGAACCTGGGGTCGCTGAATCAAGCGCAACTACACTGACCCTTGTGCAAAATAACCAAGTTTAGTTAGTGGATAATACAGATAAATATTGCAGAAATAAAATATCTCAGGATGGACTTTGACGCAAAATTGCAGGAGTTGGTGATAATCTAATTCACACTAGAATAATTCTGTCGACCTCATTATTGAAACTCAGAAACTGCACCAAGAGAACTGGAGCCACATATAACATATATTGTTAATGCAGTATTATATCCGCCTCCGTAGTGTAATGGTTAGCTCCATTAGCTACCGTTTTTGAAAGATCGAGTTCGATTCCAGGTACTGCCAGAAATTTTGAGTCAAGGGGGTTGGTATGTGGTTAAAATAGTACAAGAAGCTCGCTCCAATTCCGGGTATGCCTGGAAGGAATATCTCGGTGTGGAGACACGTGTTTACATTTTGTAGAATGTTACTAAAACATCCATATAGAGATCAGACCTCACCCTCTCCCGTTTTCTACGAATCTCTGAGGTCTAAACAGTATCCGACAGTTCATTGCCTTGGAATGCAAATTAGCAATAAGAATAGGCTTGTTACATTTAGGCTTGCAGCTTCAAATGACATCACAAGGATGGTATCAGACAGAAATCGTATTTGGGTTAATTTCATTTTAAGAGGTTTATTTTCCTATTTAATTACTGCAGTGGAGACAATAATTGTAACAATCTGGAAGAATCACTTTTTTTTTAGAATTTGCATGTCTAGGAGTGGGAAGGAAGCAAATGTAGCCTTAATTAAGTTACAAAAAGAAAATCAGACAAATACGCCACTTTCACTTATACTAATAGTAAGATTTACGATATCACCAACATCCTCAAGAAGCATAAGATCAATATTGCTTTTAAAACAGTCAACAATAATACTAATCTCTTTTACAACCAATATAAAATTAACAACACTATGAATAAATATAATAGGTCAGGCGTATATAAGTTAAAATGCAACCAATGTCCCGCGAGCTACATTGGGCAAACCGGAAGGGGCTTTTCAGTCAGATATAAGGAACATACCAATGCCGCTAAACACAGAAGGTACTCCGCCATGAGCACTCATATGACAGAGTCTAATCACTCCTTCACTTCCATAGAACAGGACTTAAAAATTCTTTATTTTCATAATAAAAGCACTTTGCTCAATGTTTTGGAAAACATCTATATTAATATAGATCATAAATGCAATCCCATTCACAATTTGAATAAAATTTCAGAAACTGCGAACGTAATTTTCGAGGCATTGCTCAATGGTTCTTACTTTGACAAACTAACAAGCATCCACGTGACAACTCCCCGCCTACTAATCCCAACCTTCCCCTAATTTCCCCTCATACCGGCTCCCTTCACACACGACCTCCATAGCTTGCTTTTAGTCAGCCATAGTCATCCACACTGAACTAGTCGCTGTCGGACAAGCGAGAACGTAAGTAATCAGATGTGCCGTACTTCTTATTTTTCATTCTTTCATTATTTTACATCTCAAGACACAAAAACTTGCCTATTTCAATACTAACAACAGCCATTATTCTTGTTCTAGAGCCCTCTACTGCACATTCCACATTACGTTATCACGTTCAAATATTCCACCTAACTTCTCAACAAGAAATGTCAACATTATACCAATAAGACGGCTTAACATCCGCTCGCTGGATTTCTTACACATCGTTGTTGTCCTACTGGAATGAACATTGTGCAATTCATCAAGCCTTCACGGCATAACAGAATATTATATATTAACACAGCACACAAAAAGGAAGAATTTTAACGCAAAGTTTTTACTGAATCATCCTATGTGGATAATTTTAATTTTAATGTCAACAGTATTCTCAAGTGCTGTGCTCAGAACTGTTCTGAATTCTTCACCATTTTAAATGACATATTCGGTCTTCCGAATTATTTTAATGTGTTACTTTGTCCTTGTCCTTGTAGCTTTTTCTCAATGGTTTTTACGGCTGATGATGTCTACAAGTTAAGACGAAACATGTCCCGATATATTATAAATTCATGTAAATAATTAGTTAATAAATAATCTTGGTATTGTAAAGGTGGAACATTTGACTCAACATTCAACGTATACTTACGACAATACGGGCTTTATAATGAAGTTTATTTTATGTAAGGCCTCATCTAACATGAAATATGAAGAGTTTTGTCGTGTTTTTAATTTAGTTGGTCTCACGATTTGCGATATGTGGAAGGTTGCTGAGAATGCATTTAACATTTGTTTGGTTATGTGCTTCCAAATTACTGTCAAATTTCTCCTTCCATTCTGCAGGTTAAGATGGTTTATTGTTGCGTGCCTAACTGCACATCTGACACAGCGAAGAAAGACACACATATACATTTTCATATTTTTCCTAAAGATCCGAGTTTACGGGAGAAATGGAGGGTTGCTATTTCTCGACAGGGCAGCAGAAAGGATCTCTTTGGGCTCCTAATGATAGCTCCAGAATATGTAGCTTGCACTTTGTCCAATCAGATTACAGTTGAAGTACTGTGAGGAGAATTGAAGGGTTGATAGGAAAAACAACCCATGTCACTTTTTTGTCAAAAACGAGTTATCGATATCAACGGGGAGTGCAGGACGTCTGGCATCTGTTTGTGCTTATGGTTTCGATAAAAACAGGCCTTGTCAAAGAATATAGCCTTTTATAATATCAGTGGTTCTGGAAAAACAACCTATGTCAAGTGCCAGTTCTGGAAGAACGACCCTTGTCAAATGACATGGGTTGTTTTTCTCAGAAGTTTGGAAACACTTGCATTGAAGGAATAACAACATGGATGGTAACAGCTGCAATGATGTAGCTCTTGATATTAGGCCTCGAAAGCGAAAGAGAGCACTTCATAAAAAGGACCTAATCAAGAAAGCAAAACTCAGTGGTGAAGCGCATATTAACCATGTAGGCAAACAAATAAGTGCCAAGAGAGTTGGAGATGACTGCAGGTAATTCGAATATCTTTTCTAACCTCCAAAATCTTGTTAACATCTTGATACAAGAATGTAATGTTGTATTTTTGCCATTATTGAAATTATACTTATATAATGCCTATATGACAGTGGATATGTGCGTTATATGTAAAGAAAATGTGAATGTGTTTATTGGTTTGGTTTTGCAGGTGCAAGAGATACAAATGCTTTATTGCAGTAGGACCAAATCAGAGAGATGATATTTTCCAGTCGTTTTACACGTTACATTCCAAGGAACTGCAAGATTCATATTTAGCTGGGATGATAACGTTAGCCGCCATCAAACAAAGAAGATCTCGTCAGGTTACAATAGAAGGAAAGAACAATGAATCCATTTCAGAAGACGAAGCCCACCAAGTTCGCTCATAGTGCTGCGTTTCATTATAAGGTAAGGGTGCAGATTCCAGGAGAAACACAACTGTATGAAGATATTGCAGTATGTCGAAATGCTTTTATGAGTATCCATGGAATAACTAGAGCTAGGTTGCGCACTATTCAGTCATCACTCGTAACCTCCGGAAAGGCACCCTTGGAACGCAGAGGTAAATATGGACCTAGGCCGAACCAAATGCCTAATGAAATAGAATATCTTGTACAAGATCACATTAGATCATTCAAATCCAGGCAATCACACTACTCTCTCCGTGACAATCCACACACTTCATATTTGCCAGAGACTTTGACAGTTAAGCAGATGCATCAAATGTTTTTGGACTTGTACCAGATTGCTGTACCATACAAAGCATATTGGTGTGTGTTTACAAGTAAGTTCAATCTAAAGTTCGGTGTTCCACGATCTGATACGTGCACAACTTGTGACCAGCTTCTGCAAAACATTAATTCTTCAACTGAAGAGGACAAACGACAGCTTCTTGCCCAGAAAGAACTTCACCTAAGAAAAGCAGAGGCATTCTATGAGCTGAAGAGGAAATTGAAACAGAAAGCTCGTGAAGGATTAGTGTCAGTTATATCCTTTGACTTCATGCAGAATTTACCCCTTCCACATATACAAACCAATGCTGTGTTCTATGCTCGCCAGCTATGGTATTATGTGTTTGGGGTACATGATCTCAGTGATGATAGGGTGTCTCTGTATGTGTATAGTGAATGTGTAGGAAAAAAGGGTCAAAACTGTGTTACCTCACTTCTTCTTAATTACTTCTGCAATAATCACGATAACATGAAAGAGGACCTTGTGCTGTTATCAGATGGCTGCTCAGGGCAGAATAAGAACTATGTGATGGTTTATTTTCTGTACATGCTAGTCCACTGTTTCAAAATGTTTAAGTCAATCACCTACATTTTCCCAATTCGAGGCCACTTGTACTTACCAAATGGCCAAGATTTCTCTATCATAGAGAAAATGAAGAGGAAAGTTATTGTTGAAACTCCATCTGAATGGGATGAAATAATGCGAAAATGTCGGTCAAAACCTAGCCCTTTCCAAGTTGTCAATGTTGATCAAGATGACCTATATGACGTCAAAGATTCTGTTCAGAAGTTTTTTCTGAAGAATCCCGGGGCAGCAGTTAAACTTAAGGAAGCTAGAATGCTCAGAATAACACAAGAACACGAGTTCCTTGCAGTCAAACAAACTTACAATGAGGGTTGGAGGTCATGTGTTATAAGAAATAGGACAAAACTGCCAAACGAACTGTGCCTAAAGAGACTCTACAAAGGCCCCATTCCTCTGAATCCTGGAAAACTTTGAGATTTGAAAAAACTGTATGGTGTGTTGAAGGCCAGCAGTGTGTTATTTTACAAATCACTTGAAATGCATGTTGCCGGAGATTCTGAAGTCAATAATGATATTGAAGTTGATCTGTCAGATAATAGCAGCGGTGAAGACGAATAGAGATAGGTTAGCAGGTGAAAGAGGAACTAAAAAAAACATGTCTAATGAAAACTAGAATATGATGGTTCAATTTATTTTAATATGCTGTAAGAATTGTTTCAGTGTTTTGTTTGGATACTTAGGTGTCATAATGTTATTGTTAGGAGAAATACAAGAAGGAGTTGCCTTATACGGTTGTTTATGTCCACATTACTGATTTGAATTTCTAGGAAAAATAACCCTTGTCAACGTGAACGTCCCAAAAAACGCACAATAACTTGAAAAGTTTTCTTAAATAACTAAATCTAATACAAAGAATACATTGATAAAGCATGAAGCAATGTAAATCTATAATTTCAGTGTTATACTCCTTTAAGGAATGAAGGTGTAATGTTTTTTCACTCTCCTGAAAAAAGTGTTTGTATTGACAAGGGTTGTTTTTCCTATCACCCCTTCAATTCTGCTCCCCGACAAAGTGCCGAAATTTTTCAATGATTTCCCTGATCACAAGAAAACAATTCTTAAGCGTAGGAAAGACCCAGTTGTGAGGGCATGTAGTTCACCGATTAAACAAAAGAAAATAGATTTCAGACCTGTGGACGCAGACGATCAACCCCTTCTACAGAATTCGAAAACGTGTTAAACTCCTATGTAGACACCCACGGTATCCTCTGCCTGTCGTAAGAGGCGACTAAAAGAGGCCCCAGGGGCTCTGAACTTTGGAGCGTGGGTTGGTGACCACGGGGTCCTGAGCTGAGTCCTGGCATTGCTTCCACTTACTTGTGCCAGGCTCCTCACTTTCATCTATCCTATCCGACCTCCCTTGGTCAACTCTTGTTCTTTTCCGACCCCGACGCTATTAGGTTTGCGAGGGCTAGGGAGTCTTTCATTTTCACGCCCTTCGTGGCCCTTGTCTGCCTTTGGCCGATATCTTCATTTTTCGAAGTGTCGGACCCCTTCCATTTTTCTCTCTGATTAGTGTTACATAGAGGATGGTTGCCTAGTTGTACTTCCTCTTAAAACAATAATCACCACCACCACCACTAGACACCCAAACGCCTTCAGTATCTGACTACAATGACAAGCACAAGAATATCAAAAGGAAATTTGTTTTAAAATGTAAATCAAGTTATAGGCTAAGAACAATTGTTGTAAAACTGAGAAGTGAAATTAAAAAGCTGACATCTAATAAACAGAAGTCTCCTCTAGAAGAGAAAATCCAGAAAATTCAGAAAGATGGAGAAGATGGGGTGATAAAGGCGCTGTTTCTAATGGAAGCTTATAGTAAAGCACAGATCACATGCGGCGAAAGAACTCTTAAAATTTGTACACTTTGGCATAGGAAACCTCCGATTGATACCGTTTCATAAGATCTGTAAACTGTCTCAAAATTCCTCTTCCGAAAACACTAAAAACGTACATTGGCTTCTTTAATGGGGAAACTGGAGTATTATTTTTAATAAAAGAAAGACAGTAAAAGACGAATACAGTAATTTGAAATGTGCAGAAGAAAAATCGGGTCTCCCGTTATTGACGAGATGGCAATCAAACCCAGAGTGAGATGGGATATGACCGTAAAATGGATCAGTTCCTTGGATTTTCGTAAAATGAAATAGAGGACTTGAATTGAATTGAATTGAATTGAATTGAATTTATTGATCGTGATTTACATGCCACTGAGGCTGAAAAGCCCCTTTATGTAGCGTCTTCTTATAATACAATACAGGTATATGAACACAGTAACTAAATTTTTATAATATTAAAGTATTAGACTAAACACGAAACTTAAAAAAAAAAAATGAAAATACAGATACCAAATCCAGTAAGGTTAAGACATATATTATATAATAAGTAAGAAAGTAGATCATTAAGTCCTTCTGTTATTTTGGACTACATGGATTTAAAGAATATACAGCTAAAGCAGAGAAACAATTTTCTTCGAAATATACATATTTCTGATTGTTCGACACAAGAATGCCTGATCTCAGCCTCTTGCGTACTCCTCCAGAAAGATAGATGTTAAGAACTGCTTTAGTTGAGTACAGTTAGTGTTATTAGCGAAACGGTGAAGATTAAAGACGTTAAAGATACGTGATGCAGTGCAAACAAAGGATTTGTTAAATTTAGTGGTACGATGAAGGGGAATTTGAAGGGTAGTTTTTGTAAACCTATTATCTCTGTTATGTACCGACTCCATAGGTTTAAATGCATTATAAAGGTGTCCTTCTGTTATTTTGGACTACATGGATTTAAAGAATATACAGCTAAAGCAGAGAAACAATTTTCTTCGAAATATACATATTTCTGATTGTTCGACACAAGAATGCCTGATCTCAGCCTCTTGCGTACTCCTCCAGAAAGATAGATGTCTTCAGTTTGAGAATTTTCTGCGTAGCAACAGCTACTGAGATTTCCCGACGTTCATGGAGTTTCAACCATTGTAGCTTTATGTAATAGGGTGTTATGTGTTCATCACGCCTGGCATTTGTAACGTAAGGAACACATGCGTTTTGTACCCTCTGTAGTTTTATGTTCAAAGTTTCAGATAAGTCGTTGTATACGACTGAACCATAGTCAATTATTGGAAATATAAGACTTTGAACAAGTAGTTTTCGCATGAAAGGTGGTGTACATGACACGTTACGTTTCAAAATATGCATGGATGACACAACTTTTCGGATTACATTTGACGTATGATCAGACCAGGATAAGGTTCTATCAAAAATTAGACCTAGATTGTTAACGGTGTCACTATAATGAATATCTGTCTCTAGAATTTTTATTGCTGGGAGGGATTTGAGGTCAACAGTTTTCAGGAGTTTTGTGTAACCTATGCAAATAAGCTGGGTCTTAGCCACATTTAATTGGAGGTTATGATTTGTGCTCCATTCAATCAATCGAGAGATATCATGGTTAAAATGCGTTATACAAGAAGATGCGTTAGTGGGACAAAAGTGAAAGTAAGCTTGTAAGTCATCCGCATACATGTGAAAGGTACTGCCTTTAAAGACTTCAGATATGTCATTAATATAAATAGAAAAACATAAAGGACCGAGGACTGATCCTTGTGGTACGCCACAGTTTACTGATTCCCAGCTAGAGAATCGACCGTCAACGAACGTGACTCTTTGTGATCTATTTGACAGATATGATTCAAACCACGACAGAGCACTCTGGGAGAAGCCAATTGACTTCAGCTTAGCAAGAAACAACTCATGATTAACAGAGTCAAATGCCTTAGAGAAATCAAAGAGACATAAGATAGTTGATAGGCACTTAGTAAGGCACTAGAAAAAATTGTTCATGAGCAGATATGTGAATATTTGTCTAAATACAACATTCTAAATCCCTACCAATCTGCCTTCAAGAAGGGCCATAGTACTACTACTGCTCTTCTGAAGGTTACAGATGATATACGCGCGGCCACTTATTTAGAATGTTGTATTTAGACAAATATTCACATATCTGCTCATGAACAATTTTTTCTAGTGCCTTACTAAGTGCACAGAGGATGTTGATAGGCCTAAAATCACTACAGACTGTTGGTATTTTCTTTTTGGGCACAGGACGTACATTGGCACGCTTCCACTCTGAGGGATAAACTCCATTCTGTAGAGAGAAGTTAAATAAGTGCACAAGGGCAGGAAGAAATATGTCCATGCAGGTAGAAATCATGGATATTGGAATATTATCTGGACCTTCAGCTTTAGTTCGTATTGATCTGACTGCTTTTTCTACCTGTGAAGGGTGTACGTACATGAAATAGAATTTATCTCTGTTACTTGGAGTGAGATGTCTATAATGTTTGGCAGTCTCTGATACTTTCGGAGAGTTGGAGTTAGAGACTGATGTCATGTAAAATTCACTTAATTCAGATGGAATAACAGGCATCTGGCTATCTAGAGAGTGACTGACTCCAATACCAAGAGATTTTGCAGCACGCCAAGAAGCTGAGGTGCTCTTACAATTACGGAAGATGTTGTACGTATACTTCACTTTAGTGTTCCTAATTACTTGTTTTGTCTCGTTACGTAAGATCCTGAATTGCTCGTAATCATCTGGAAGTTTAGTTTTAATAAATTTCTTTCCAGCTCTGTCCCGTTTACTTGGGCCGAGGTGAAGCTGTGACTAACAGGTTATTCGGCTTTTTATTCCGTGGTTTGTCAACGAACAACAGAATAAACGTGGCATTTTACTTCACTAGGCAGTTAACTAGCAGTCAGCTTTTAACACTGACAATGTAAGTAATCAGCGAAGTAAAAGAAACTGGATTTCCTTACCGATCCAAAGTTTAAAGAGACGTTTCAGTGCCGCGAATGTGATCAATCACACATCACAGACGTCATACTTACAACATTTTTCAGATATGTTCTTGATAATTATACAAAGAAAGTGACTAATGAGTGTGATTTATTAAACAAATTCAACAGCAAGCCTCTGAGCAGAAACGTTTTGAAATTATAGAAATAGGGAAAAATCGGGTGAGTACTTCTATTTATTTCCCTATTCTTCATTCTTGTGTGATAAGTGCAAAATGAAAGAAATCTATGAAGTGTAGTGTGTGTTTTAAGTTGTTTTATATATTTATATCTGATTCACACCGGGCATAATGATAATAAAATGTATTATTTCGCGTTATTGTATGAATATTCAATGTAAGGATATAGACAGAACATGAGAACAACAGAACATAAACGCGATCCAAGCGGCCATTGCCTGAACTCCTTTGTTCGCCCAGAAATGTGTCGACTTGTCCAGGCCTTCTATTATAACGTAGGCAACGGCCAGATAGAGTTATCTTGTAAGAGAGAGAGAGTTCATTTTGTCCTCCTTCGGTCATTTAAGTACTTATTTAAGGCGCGCTTCATCTTGGAATGCTGACCATTATAAGCCTGTTTGTTGATTGTTGTATGCACTATTAGGTATTCCTCATCGTGTTTCTGTACGTTGTTGTTTAAAGTGTTTTGGCCAGGTATGCTGGGTGAACCCAAACTCCACCGATAAACTTCCGGTTGTTAAGAGATACCTTCCGAGTATACTGGTATAAGAGACCCCTGGTGACTTAGTGGAGAGGAATTGCATATCGTTTGGTTTGTTGCCCCAGTTAGCTTGTTATCTGTATTGCACTGAACAACACATTTGTTACATACATGTAGAGTACACTGACAGAACACACTATGATAAAACGTGCACGTGTTTCGTCTCAGGGTTGTTGCATTACTCTGTGTTTTGTGTTCTACGATTTGATTATTTCATATTACAGGCTTTTTCACTGTAATTATGGTATTTTCGCAGAAACAAGGATGACTGCGGTAACAAACCGAATAAATAACATTATTACTCTGCAACGAGCCACCGCAGACCACAGGTCCCTGGTACCAATATAATCAGAAAATATCTTTCCGCAATATCCGACAGGTTGTTGGTGGATTTTGGGTTCATCCAATATAACTGTATCTTCAAAGTCATCAGTAGTGTTAATTGTCGGCATGGAGGTGATGAGGTAGTCCTGCTGACTGTTAAACTGTTAATGATTATTGGGAAATGTTCCGAGCTTACTGGAATCTCCTTCTTCATACGAAGTCGTTCAAGGTTGAATTCAATTAGAGCTAGAAGGTGGGTGTTGTTCAAAAAATTTATTTGGAAGAAGGATTGGAAGCGCTGGAGGAATTTTTAAAGAAATATTCACAAGAATACTTCATGGTATTTTAATTTAAAAACGAGTATAATACAGTGAGAAACACGTCTCGCACTCAGCGACGCACTTACACATAAAAACTTAACAAATATACATAATTCATTCATTCATGTAACAAGCATACGACACAGAAACATCCACTTTCCTGTCACAGAAATTGGAGTTAATATCACCCGTGGATATCGAATGTATACATTAATATTATTTTGTAGATAACCTCGCATATCCTATACGATATGATATGACACAGATATAAAATAGTACGTTGGCTAGAATCAGTTCCAATGTTCAGGTCAGCTTCGTCGTCTTCATTTACCAGCGGGTGGCAGGTATTCATTGGCAGGTTTCCTGGCTCCTCCATTTCCTCCATTTCCTCCATATCCTCCGGCTGGAGCAGCGAATCCACCGCCACCACCACCGCCGCCGCCTCCACTGGGATAGGAGGCTTCACCTTGGTACTGGACGTCGGCTACATAGCCGCTAGCGTCGTCAGCTGTGTAAGTGACGGTCTGCCTCCGTCCGTCAGGTAACTGCACGTAATATTTGCCATCAACTCTGGATCCGTCGCTCTTCTCCTCGTGGCCGAAGTCGTTGCCGCTCGGCGCGTCCTTGACGTCGTATTTGAAACTGTATGGCCGAGGCTGAAACAGGAGGATCATTTACTTCAACACGCGACCAGCTTCATTGTAAAGAAGAGTGAGCATTTTGGAGTGTTCATGTAAAGATTAGTGCAGGCAATTTTACTGATATAAGAAACAGATGTGTGTGACAGTTAGGAGCATAGCAATATGTTGAGATGCTGGTCCCCAAAATCCCAAGTCTACCCAGCCCAAAGTTTGTAACATTTTGCAACATTTTTGTTAAAAAATATTATACTTGTGACTTATACGCTCTGTCCTTTACAGCGCCACTACAACCCCTAAATATTCTCATAAGGATATGGAGACATCTGCAACTTGTTTAAAAATCCTCGTTAATTTGGTTATCCCAGTGAAGCTCACTTCACTACCTAGGTGCTTACAATGATCAACCAACACATGTATTAAAAGTGAGACCTTTCCCACATCGTGAAACTTACAACCTGAATTTGCACCCCCTTCATTAGAATACCATTTTCCGGTGTCCATTCGCAACATTGTGATCAATGCAGCTAAAGATCTAATGGCTGGAAAGTAACCATTATTATTATTTCGTTTAATTATTTGCCCATTGCATTCATAAAACGTTCAAGTTCAGTATTTAAATCACATCGATGTAGTGCAATATACTAAGTCTGCTTTCAGCTAAGATAGAAGTGCATAAATCTTAAGTACGTAATCTGGAACTGTGTTATTCTTTTATAAGACTACGAACCCAAGAAAATACAGTTTTGTTAAATTTAGTTATATAGCAAATATAATTGGTTTCAGAACTTAGGTGTCATAATTATTTAGTCGTACGTGAAGGAAATGTGTATGACTGATATGCGTATAGGAAACGAATGCTACGGTTAACTTGTCAGTGTGTGTGCCACGTCGCTACTGTTTTCACACATTCGGAGTGCAGTTACAGAGACCTGATGTAGAAACATGAACATAAAAACATCCTCTACTTCTCACCTCGTTGATAGGTTAGTGTTTATGTTGTAGACTTTACTTCAAACTAAAGAAAGACTGACTCATAAAGGGAAGGGTGTGGCCAATTAATAAGAAGAAAATACTGCTATCAGTAAATTAGGAAAATAACTATTGGAAACTATTCTACACCGGTATGATTCCTTGCTTTCGACTGTACAATGCCAAGACCAAACTGGTTGTGTTCCCTGAAATGCCGAAATATTTACCAACTAGATTTGATCCAGTATGTGAAATAATTTGGAACTCTTGTGAATGAACAATGTGATCCTAACAAGGAAGTATTGTGTCGGATTGGTTAGATCAGAAGTGCGTTTATCAACTGGAATTCCAGCCGTCAGCTTTATATTCAAGAGTTATTTTATTTCACTTTCCCTGTCCTTCGGTATGAATTCGAAAGCTGAATTCTTAATCAGTCGCTGGAACTCGGAATCGAAACACTCCAAAAAATTAGTGAGGACGTCCTTAGTCCTTAGCCAGGAATCTGCAGTACGTTGGACACATCAAGGGAGGCGAAAGATATGAACTTCTAATACTCATCATCCGGATGAAAAATGAAGGAGGAAGTTCTGCGTGCAATTGCAGGAATTTCTGCCTCAACGACCTGCACCGTTATTTCTGAGAAACATCTTCAGAGTCACAGTTCTTTGGGCAATCGTAATAAATTGGCAACTGCCCTAAATAGAGATCAACTGATGAACTGATTGATTGATTGATTGATTGATTGATTGATTGATTGATTGATTGATTGATTGATTGATTGATTGATTGATTGATTGATTGATTGATTGATTGATTGATTGATTGATTGATTGATTGGACGTGACTACAGTAGCCCACACACCGTGAACTGAATCGCCAGAGTCTGGAGGGATACATCGTAGTAAAAGTATAATTTGAACATATCATTACTACTTTGGCCATGATTCCACTATACTTGAAATTTGTTCAGTTGGTATTTGTGCAAAGAAAAAACGGAGAAGAAGAAGAAGAATATTTGGTTGAGTAAAGTTAACCACTGGAGTGAATATTCGTTAAACAGTATCGGACATTAAGGCTAACAGTATCACTAGGACGGGCATGTCGTACAGATGAGACTATGCTATATGAAATGTTATTGCAATCTTGCATTGATAGATGGTTGGTTCGAATCTCAACATCACAAGCCCTGAAAATAATGCTCCATGGTTCTCGATTTACACGCCACAGTGTACCTTTAATGACTCCACGAACTATATCGCTATCCCATCGTGATCGAAACACGTGAGTTAGTGTAACGTTAAACAACTATGAAAATATGGTTTCGTTTACTGAAAGGAGAAATAGACGAGAATAACAAACCGTCGATAAATAAATGGCTACCAGCTTCCTCTTTTTTCCATTCACATCATTTTTTTCCTGAAGGCTAGGGAGTTTCGCGAACACCTATGCAGGTAGAATCAGTTTCCAAAGTTAACGGGAGACGTCATATAAATTGTCAACAGGACTATCGATACTCACTGGGCCACCTCCATCTCCACCGTTACCGCCGCCACCACCACCACGGCCACCACCACCATTGCCGGCTGCTCCGAGAACAGCTCCAACACCAGGACCGCCTCCAGCTGGTCCTCGACCGTAACCTCCCTCGGCGTTGACGGAGTAGCAGGTCAGTGCGATGACCACAAGACAAGTGGGCCACATCTGTAAAAACACAGAGATTAGCAAAGATATACTCAGTTAATATGGTACAAATCACGTGACAGCTGGGCCCAATAGAAACAAATAAACCGCGTTGGCAATCGTCCATAAAGACGTTAAATAACACAAAGAAAATAGTAACCGGAATGCATTTTGTACACCTTCACCCTTCAGGTGCTCGTAACGTGTAATATTAATAAATAAAATAGGAAACAAATAGGCCGTAGTTGATTGATCTCGCTTGGTCAGCTCTTATTCTCTTCAACCCAATGTTATCAGGTAGGCCAGGGCTGAGGAGACCGTCGTGCCTGCCTTGCATTTGCCCACTCATTTCCTTCACCCTCCCGTCTTAACAGTAAACTAACACGCTACTGTTTGAAACTGATGATTCAATCGCTATAGCGTTAGTAGCGATGAAACCAGCTACTGGACGGTACGTAGTAGAGGGCCTTGGAACTGCGTTAGCTGCCAAACGTTACCCTGACGTCCATTACTGTACCCAGTGGATGAAATTGAAATCATTTCAAGCAAATAAGAAAATTATGCAGGAAAATCAGCAATCCTATAGAAACTATTATTTTTGCTGAGAATCTCGAGACTGTACGCTTCGAAATGAAGGGCCACCCATTGAAATACGATCAGCTCTCACAATTTCCATTCAAGGAAAATAACAAATAATATATACTGTGTATTAAAAGGAAAGACGAAGACCACCTATGCGTTGCTATGCTATATTCCTAATTTAGTCATTATCTCTTCACTTCCAATCACTGATTATCTCAAATTCGGTGAGGGATAACTCCAAGGAGTCTTATCAAGGTTTATCATCCCCATTTCACGGACGGATCACCATCAAAAGCGTAATATGTTCTCACCCCATATAAATACTACGGAGATGTTTGATAGTAATATTTTTCTACCAACAAGAATCGAACCGGCTAAACACGGTGTCAGACCGTTAAGACGGCCACCATACAGGCACTCCAACACTAATCCAAAGACAGCTATTAAAATAAATTTAAATACTAATGTTAAATTAGGGCCTTCGTGGCTCAGGCGGCAGTGCGCCGGCCTCTCACCACTGGGTACCGTGGTTCTCACTCCATGTGAGATTTGTGCTGGACAAAGTGGAGAAGGGGCAGGTTTTTCTCCGGGTACCCCACTTTTCCCTCTTATCTTTCATTCTAGCAACACTTTCCTATATCACGTCATTTCATCTGTCAGTCATTCCCCAGAAAATGGGCTACAGGCTTCATCAGCCGGCACAACTCCTATCCTGACCCGGTCGAATGACTGGAAACAGGCTGTGGATTTTCAACTTGAACTGCAAATTATTGTATTTGCTTACACAACAATGCTAACATTAAATAATTGTACTCCAATACGTACGTAACATTTTGTAAATTAGTGGGATTACATCTCATCTTCAGTTTACTTAATACTGTCGTAATGAGCTGTGATTAGTACGTGCAATATTTAGGAGATTCGACTAAATTAGGTCCAAGTGGGAAGTGGCTGTTCTGTTAATTGCATTCTATTCGTAATAAAATTGAATTGTAAACTGAAATGTGAGAGAGATGGAACTAATTTATAATATGGTTCTCTCGTGTATCTTCTTACCTTAGAGTAGGCCATGATGAGGAGGCTCCAGGGACTGATGTTGAGGCTTAGACACCTTGAGTCTTATATACACCAGAGGGTGGTGGGGAGACTCCAGATGCGGGATGCAACCTCGGCGAAAGGAATGTCAGAGGTTAAGAGTGGAATCCCCTTAGACGGTCCCTTCACTCATCACTTATCGAGCGTGCGTAAGAAGCCACGAGATATTCACTACACGCATCATTACTACCATAATAATTTAGTATTACTGAAATGATGCTTTGGTGGTCTCTAAATAATTCCGTATTATAATTGTTTGTTCTTCTTGAACTTCCTGTTATCTCATGAAGTACTGTACATAGAGACAGCAATGTTCACACATATGCCATTACCGTGGCTGACAACCTAAATCCTTCACATGGACCTTTCTAAGGCGTGAAGTAGACACTGGCTATTGTCAAGGCCGTGGTTCGAGGCGCTGTAATCAACAGCTTGCAACACGTACTCTTCAACGTAAATTCAGGGGATATGCAAGAACTAGGTCCTTTCTAACAAAATTTTGCTTGTGTATTACCACAAATTAATTTAATTCAGTTCTCGAAAAAGAGCATCTTGTAATTCTAACTGAAGCCTTGATTTTACTAAATGTATTTGAGAAAAAATGTTAGATACTGCCTCAAACATGTAGGCCCATACTAACAGTGCAAGAGCAATCCGTCGTGGGTGGGGGTGGTAAGATGGATCCATGGTATTCCCTGCTGTCGTTAGAGGAGAAAAAAAGGGGGGGATGAATGGCCCTCAACTCAGTAGCGTGGGTTGACAATCATTATTCCCCTAAATGAGTCTGGCATCAGTTCCACTTAACTTGCGTGAGGCTTCTCAATTGCATCTTTCCCATCAGGTCGCCCTCCGTTAACATTAGTTATTTCGAGACCACAACGGTACTAGATTCGTGGCGCTTTGGGTGCTTTCATGTTCACGCCTTTCGTAGCCCTTTCAGCTCATCTATTCATACCTTCATTCTTCGAAGTGCAGGACCGCTTTCATTTTCCGTCTGAATAGTGTTAATAGAGAATGGCAACCGAGTTCTACTTGCTCTTAAAGCAATTATAACCACCATTAGTGTTAATAGAGGATGGTTACGGAGCAGTTGTACTTCCTCTAAAATATAATAACCACCACCTCACCAGTGTAAGAGCAAACGATTCAAATCAAAAATAGTTTTACTTCTTTGTGTTTCATTGTCAGTTCCCCATATGGTCCGTTTGTAAATTGAACCTACCTATCATCATTGTATTTTTCTTTTTCTTCTACCGTTTTTCCAACAAGTGTTGGTTCGCGGGTGTGAACTGCGTCGCCGTTTGGATTTGGCCTTGTTCTACGGCCGGATGCCCTTCCTGTCACCAGCCGTATATGGAAGGATGTAATCACTATAGCATGTTTCTGTGGAGGTTGGTAGTGTGGTGTTTTGTTTGAATATGAATAGGAGAGTTTTGAGACAGACACAAAATCTCAGTCCCCGAGCCAGAAAAATTAATTAGAAGTGATTACAATCCTTGATCCGGCCTTGAATCGAACCCCGTACCTCCGGAACCAAAGGCCAGTACGCTGATCATTCAGCCAACCAGTAGGACAATTTCGACCTAGCTATATGCAATCAGTCACATGTCAATGTTTTACGGAGCAATTTGGATGAACTGCCTGGAAACAGGAGATGTTCCTTCAAACAAGCTTCCAACTAATTATCAGTTTGGAGAAAGATTGGAGAAATTTAAGCAACCGCGCGCTTAAAATGGAAACGTATTCATGCCGGCTGTGCGATCCAGGTCTCTACGTGTGCTCTGACCAAGACCAACTACAATTACATCAGACCGTAATCCAGAAAAAAACATGGCGGTTATCGGTGGGCGATATGAGAGGTTGAGGGGAAGGTTATGCATGTTTATTGCGAGTCACCTAAAGAAAAGATCACAAGTCGAACGTATTGAAATGCAACTCATTAAATCAAAATATGAGTAATTGAACATCAAAAGTAGCGTTATCGTGTATTGTAAGTCTAAATGTAATTTCAGAGGGGAAAATAACAAAGGGAGAATGACTGTATCAAGGTCAGGTTGAAACAGACACACAGTATAAAATTTTTCACATATGAAACTCCGGTCAACAAATAAGATATAGGCCTATAGTTGTCAAAAAAGAACATTATTAACCTTACATGAAATACTATGCAACACTACCATTATCCACAGACCATTAAGTAAAACACGCAAACAAATTTCTCCAACAAAATTTCAACCCTCCGAAATCCATCTGTATTGCTGAGTAGGTACAAGCGATATTTGTGTGATACACTTGACCATCTAAAGCACTTGTCACCTTAAAACTCAGCAGAATTGATGGCACAATTGTATTTTATATAAAAAAGAACATAATCCTCATGTTCACTCACGGGAATTGGGGTTAGGTTTAGTTTACGCACGTTCATTGTAAAACGTTGAAAATTAATACATCATTCTTGCATCACCATTTAAGAATAATTTAGTCTCTAAATTATAAATCTTGGTCATGATGTTCCGGATCATTCCGAGACTGGTTTAATTTTCTTTGTAGCCTGGAGAAAAAGTTGGACACCAAGGCAAACCACGTCGAGGATGGCTGAGGATGGACTCGAACTCCTTCTAAACATTTGACACACTCGAGGATGAGTCGACCCCGTTCCAGTCCTCGTACCACGTTTCAAATTTCCTGACAGAGCCGGGAATAGAATCCGGGCTTCCGGGGATGGCGGCTAATCACACTAATTATTATTATTATTATTATTATTATTATTATTATTATTATTATTATTATTATTATTCGAAAGTTTCGTGTTTGAGTCTCGTACTCTTAGTCTTCAAGAAGCCTATTCCATATGAAATGTTTGAAAATAAAAATACACTCTTCACGAAATATTCGCTGAAAACTTTTCTACAAAATAATGTGATCTGAACGTGAGTTTCGAAAAAGGAGTGAATCCAAAATTATTTTTAAAACTACCAATGACTCACTAAGGTATAATGAAATAATTAAATTATAAATTAAATTTTTTATTCAAAACCAAGTCAAGTAGCCTTTCCTCGTCATAACATTTACTAAATTTCTGAATCCTCTCCAGAATTGGATTGGGAGACATAAAGGACTGACTGTCTTATTATTTCATAAATTTACTTAGAAAGCGAAGGGCTGTGTACTAGTCCTCTGAACTGTACATTAACTAGGGGTGGGTGCTCGATACCTCGATACTCACGATACCTGCAGGACCAAGACCAACTACAATATCTCAGACCTTAACCTACCTATCGAAACTGTCCATAATGGCGGCAGCTGGAGTGCTAGCATGCGTTTGTTTTGATTTGTGAAAGTCGTGTTGTTACCAAATATTTACGGAAATTTGAATATTATTAATCGTACATTATATTCATTTATAGTCTTAAGAAGGTTATAGATCCTCTTTTAGTGCCGTAAGAAGCTGTTTGTTCCCAAAGAGGTTATTTATTCCAACAATATCGGCGGTGATTAGGTTAACGTTCATTCTCGTGTCCTTCTCTGAAAGTGTTTTCTTCATTTTTAGTTACCTATGCAATATGTTTATAGTTTAATGTGCTGTGTGCCTGGATGTAAGTAAGAGTTTCAGTGTTCCCGTTTCCAAAAGACCTAATGTTAAGGCAAAATTGGGTTAAGAGCATTCGCAAGGAAAACTTCGAACCGAATCATAGGCCTAATAATGCTGTGTACATTAATCATTTTATCATTTTTGAAATCAAATGTATTGTTAGGGAAAACATTATATACCCATAGAAGGTGGTGATCTAATTCGAGTGCCGCGCGAACTTCCGAAGTTAAAACTAATGATGCCTGTCCTAGCATTTTCCCTATCAGCCAACGTACTTTACTACAAAGAAAATTAAATCAGTCCCAGAAACATCCGGAAAATCATGACCAAGATTTATGATTTAGAGACGAAATTAAACGGTGGTGCAAGAATGATGTAATTAATTTTCAACGTTTTACAATGAACGTGCGTAAACTAAACCTAACCCCATTTCCCGTGAGTGAACATGAGGATTATGTTCTTTTTTATATAATATACAATTTTGCCGTCAATTCTGGTGAGTTATAAGGTAACGAGCTCTTTAGATGGTCAAGTGTATCATACAAATATCGCGTCTACCTACTCAACAATACAGGTGGATTTTGGTGGGTTGAAATATTGTTGGAGAAATTTGTTTGCGTGTTTTACATAATGGGCGGTGGTTAATGGTGGTGTTACATAGTATTTCATGTAAGGTTAATAATGCTCTTCGTTGACATCTATATATCGTATTTGCTGACCGGAGATTCATATGTGAAATATTTTTATACAATACCCTGTGTCTGTTTCAACCTGACGTTGATACAATACTTCTCCCTTCGTTATTTTACCCTCTGAAATTACATTTAGACTTACAATACGCGATAACGCTACTTTTGGTGTTTAATTATTCACATTTCGAGTTAATGAGTTGCATTTCATGACGTTCGACTTGTGATCTTTTCTTTAGGTGACTCGGAATAAACACGCATAACCTTACCCTCAACCTCTCATGTCGCCCACCGATGTCCGCCATGTTTTTTCTGGATTACGGTCTGATGTAATTGTAGTTGGTCTTGGCAGGACGAATAGAAATGCATAGTGTGACGACTTGTGCTGGTTAATATGTTCCTTCACTACGTGGCGCTGGTGTAGATGGGTGAGGGCTAGGTCCATCTACGCAGGTTAGGTCACGCACAAGTAGCCGCCATATCGGGACTAAGTCTGGGTGTTCCCCACTGTATTTTCGTGTTGGATACAGAAGAGTTTCGGGTTTAAAAAAGGGATTTAAGAAGAAAAAAGCTGTTAAAATTAGTTTTTTGCCTTTGATTACATCTAATTAATAGTTTTACCATAACCTGCGAATTGTGAAATAATGCTAATTTATATATTTTGTCATCTAAAAGCACTCAGTTTTCATAAATTGTGAGCAGTTGCAATGGCATTAAGAACAGACTATATGAGAAAATTATCAATTTTTCACCCAGTAGGACTAATTTAAGGTACCTAAGCATGAACAAAATAATTATAATGATCAAAGAAGTGTGAAGGTTAAAATTAAATAATTGCATATAGCCTAGGTCTAACACAACTTAGGCCTATTATAATATATATTAAAGCCAGCAATTTAGGCTACATTTCTAGTAACAGGAATAAACGCGAATATTAAAGAACTGTCTTCGTAGTGTAACGGTTTATGTAATTACCTGCCGTCCTCGGACCCGGGTTCGATTCCCGGTTCTGCGGGAAATTTAAGAATCGTATGTGGTCGAAAAGGTACATGAAGCTCACATCTATTCCGGGTGTGTCTGAAAAAAGAAAGAGCCGCACTGCCACGGGATGACGACACACGTTTACTGTTATAACGTAATATGTTGTAATTTTTATTTTATATAAAATGCTATTTGTTCCGGGCGTCGACCCATGTGGATCTTTTGCCCCTACTGACACCATATTGCATGACCTGCCTGTAATTGGAATGGCGGTAGTGTGGAATGTTGTGTGTGAGGAAAGAAAGATTAAGGACGTTACAGACACCTAGTCCCCAGGCCAAGGATATTAATCATTACAAGTAAAAACCCCTGACCCGGCAAGGAATCGAATCCGGGTCCGCCGGGTGACAGGCGGGCGCGTTGCCTCCCACACCGCGGGGCAGGACAATATGTTTTATTACAATTCGCTTTACTTCACACCGACACAGATAGGTCTTATGGCGACGATGGGAGAGGGAAGAGCTAGGAGAGGGAAGGAAACGACAAAGGCCTGAATTAAGGTACATACCCAGCTTTCGCTTGGTGTGAAAAAGGGAAACCAAGAAAAACCATCCTCAGGGCTGCCGACAGTGTGGTTCGAACCCATTATCTCCCGATTGCAAACTGATAATTACGACCCAAGACTCGCAGCCGCTTGCTCGGTGATATAGGCTACATTTTATACAATAATAATAAATTGAATAAGTTATGCAAATTTTACCTTATTATTTCTTTCTTTCTTAATCCGTGGTTGGTTTTCCCCTCGGACTCAGCGAGGGATCCCACCTCTATCGCCTCGAAGTTAGTATCCTCGAGAGTGAGACTTCGGGTCGGGGATACAACTGGGAAGGAGGACCAATACCTCACCCAGGAGGTCTCACATGCTATGCTGAACAGGGGCCTTGTCGGGGGATGAGAACTTTGTAAGGGGTAGACAAGGACGAGGGTAGACAAGGAAGAAGAAAGAAGCGGCCGTGGACTAAAGTCAGGTACAAACCCGGCATTTGCCTGGAGGAGGAGTGGGAAACCACGGAACACCACTTCGAGGATGGCTGAGGCGGGAATTGAACACCCTTTTTACTCAGTTGACCTCCCGAGGCTGAATGGAGTACCTTCCAGTCCTCGTAATACGGTACCGGAAATCGAACCCGGATCCCGAGGACGGCAGTTAATTACATTAACCGTTTCGCTACGAAGGCAGTTCTCTAATATTCGCGTTTATTCCTGTTACTAGAAATGTAGCCTAAATTGCTGGCGTTAATATACAGTATATTATAATAGGCCTAATATTGTGTTAGGCCTTAGCCTATATGTTATTATTTAATGTTTACCGTTCGCACTTCATTGATCATTATATTACTTTCTTTAAGCTTAGGTACCCTAAATTAGGCCTAATGCCTGAAAAATTGATTGTGATAATTTTGTCGTATAGATTGTTCTTAATGCCATTGCAACTGCTCACAATATATGAAAACCGATTGCTTATAGATGACGAAATATATACCTTAGCATTATTTCACAATTCACAGGTTATGATAAAAACTAATTTTAGCATTTTCCTTGATCTTAAATCCATTTTAAATCTGAAACTCCCCTGTATCCAACACATAAATACTGCGGGGAACGCCCAGACTTAGTCCCAATATCGCGGCTCCATAAGTAGTATGCGTGTCCTGACCTGTGTATATAGACCTTGAATGAGGATCAGCTGTCTGTGAAAATGTGTTTCTAAATGTGAACTGATGTGACTTTATTCGGAATTAATAGTTTAAATAAATTATTTGAAACCGTGTATTCATTACTGTGGTGCTTCTGGACTGTGCATTGTGTTTACTGACTGATGACTGTGTTTATGTACTATATATGTTTGATGCAAATTAAAATATAGTGTTTAGTGTTTTTAAAGTAATCTGTGAAATATACGTAGGAAGTATGACATGAGGACACTACTTCAGATATAGGTTCGTCAGTAAATTAATATCTCAAACGTTTCTGTATTGTTGCGCGAAATGTTCTGTCAGTAATTCACTATGATAATGACTGCATATCAAAATCTGTAGCAACTATCAGTTATAACCTTCAAAAGAGAAGTCAACTGTTTATTGTACATGCTGCGAAGTATATTGCAGTAAGCATATTAAACCCCTGGAAGCTTGCCACATTATTCTTATAAATACGTATGTCATGCACATGTAATTCTTATATAACTGCTTAATTTATGTGTTAATATGCTGAGCTTAACCATGAATCTTACTTGTAGCTTCCCCTGAAGGTGTTTAATTGTCTTTTCTAAGATGAATTCCTGCTGATTGTAAGCACTAAGTGTTATCACCAGCACTAGAGAATACAGAGCTAATACTACAGGAGTCCAGTATGGGATAATCATGGGTGGAAGGAACATCAGCTGATTTAGTAGGCTGGCGTTGACATGAACATATTTTTACTATGGTGTTTCAGGATAAATATAATGGAAGATTTGGAAAAATATGTGGGACTGCTGTGGGATCCGGTTTGTCTCTGTCTTGGAATTTCCACTTTTTCACCACTAAGAATGAATCCGTCAATGTTTTGGATAAGTTCGGCGATAAAATTCGAGATAGGACTTCTATCACACAAAGGCTGATCTCGTGTAGTCATCGATCACTTGGAGAACAAAGGCGATCCTTTGGAGTGAAAAGAGAAAAAATTGGGGAACCTTTGGGGTGAAGTGGATGTTTTTCATTCGACTGTTTATAGCAACCCGGCTTGTAACCCGCGGCATAATCTCAGGCGATAGTAATGTGGAGCGTATGCCGAAGTGTACGTCCTACTTACCAAATACTTAATATTCTTCACTTTTTTGCTCCTGAAAAGTTAACACAACATATTTTGCGCGTATAAAACTACAAAAAAAAAAAAAAAAAAAAAAAAAATACCAGAAACTCTTTACACACTTCCGCTTTAAGCCGACAAAAAGCGCGCCTACTTGGCCTTTATATCGACAGCAGCGTTGCAGGCGGCGTAGAACATGTATTTGTATTGAAACCAGAAGTAGAAATGAGGGTATCGAGTATCGAGTATCGAGTACCGTGAAAAATATTGTGTATCGGTATCGAGTATCCAGAAAACTGATATCGACACATCCCTAATATTAACATATTAGTAAGAGTGGTAAGTGTCCAAGTACTTGGCTTAATGGTCAGCGTACTGCCTTCAGGCTCGGAGAGTCCCGTGTTCGATTCCCTGCTGGGTCGTGGATTTTAATTGCATCTGATTAATTCTTCTCGCTCGGAGAGCGAGTGTTTTCATCTGTCCCAACAATCCCTGTGCACATTCAGAAAACACACCGCACCACCGCAGAAACACACAATAGTGACTGCGTCCCTCCATGAAGGGTTGGCTTTAGGTAGGGCAACCGACCGCAAAACAGGAACGAACATTATTACTCACCAAGGAGCAAAAATGGGAAGATGATTTTCTCTTCCGAATGTAATAGAGCATAGTGAGCCATTCGGTGAGGAAGAAGGGTAACTTTCCATCAACAGAGCAACAGCCGATTCCTCAATTGGTTTCAAGTCTTTCGGCGCCGTTACAAAAGTCGTATTTGTGATCAGAGTTGTCAGATTAGACGCCTTCCTTCAACTGGGCTACTTCTACACGAGATGGCGCTCTATAATTTCCTTTGGTAACTGGCGACCAATTTATGCAGAATTTGAAAAGCAATAGAATTTTTTACTTGTAATAACATTAAATATGTTCTATTATTATTATTATTATTATTATTATTATTATTATTATTATTATTATTATTATTATTATTATTATCATCTAGCTGACGAACCCGTGCTTCGCTACGTAACTCTACACTGTATCTATACAGAATTCTAGGTTAAGTAGTGTTCACGACGGGTCCACTATTTATAGATGCAAACATAACGTAATTAAGGACGTCTGCAAATGCAACGCTTTGTATTAAAAGCTATACAGAACATCATGATGGTTAACGGGAGAACGGTCTCCGTGTGATGGCCTTCTCTCGGTGCCACGGATCAGCGCCGAGAGCTTTGGCTGTCATGGGCCAAGCACGAGGACTGCCCGGCTGGAATGGCGTCGTGTAGGACAGAGAGTTATGTGTGCAGAAGAGAACCTATATATACCGAGCGAGTTGGCAGTACGGTTAGGGTCGCGTAGCTGCGAGACTCCGTTCGGGAGATGGAATGTTCGAATCCTACCGTCGGCAGCTCCGAAGATGGTTTTCCGCGGTTCCCGTTTTCACACCAGGCTGTACCTTAATTAAGACCACGGCCACTACCTTTCAATTCTTAGCCCTTTCTCTTCCTTGCGTCGCCGAAGTCCGTCGATGTGTTGCTGCTACGTTACACCACTAGGAGTAAAGGAGAAGGTAGAACAGGCCGACCTCACAGCTACAGACGCACGATTCAGTGAAGGATGTACAACGCAATGTAGTGATCTGCTGTCCCAAATAATATAACGGATATTTTTATTTCATTTTTTTGAACATCTAAAGAGTTCTAATTGCAAACTGGAAAGTAAAAACGTTTTAACAATCTCTCTATATGAAAACGAAAGTCTTAACTCACTCACCAGGAAAAGTAAAAATATCAACAAATCGCACACTTGCCACAACACTGTTGGGACATAATTTTGCACAGGGTTCACTTATGCGCTGATCAGGAAAAGTAAAGATGTTTTATCCCGGTGTTTTATGGGAAAGAGTGGTGAAATCGGGGTACACTAAACAATCCAGACTTTTTACCCAGGATACGTTTTCGAGTACCTCGAATACATTCAAGTATGAGTAACACACACTACCTCACACAACATTTCACCAGATTGTGTATTAGCTAATCGAGACCTGTTCTGAAAGAGCAAACACTAGACTTCACTTTGCCTATCAAACACCTCTTAAATATCTTCACAACACTGACAGAAGACATTCCTAATAACCGTATGTTGGTTTAGTTTCATTATAATTACAATTTATAGACTCTCACAACATATCGCACCTATCCCGAGTGAGCTTTACAAGGCATCAATAAAATAACTAAGTTTCACAAATAAATATTTGAATGGAAATCTGTTGAATGAGAACTTCGGCAATCGATCATCCCGGGCATCGAAGTCCCATCCTCCCCACTTTCATTGTCTCCACGGCCTCCTGAATCCAGAATATCTGCTATATCTTGCTGGAATCCTACAAGTTGGGCTTGAGTGGAATAACCTTTCCTAAACCCAAACTGCCTTCTGTCAAACCATTTATTAATTTAGCAAACATGTCTTATATAATTAGAAATAATGCTCTCCCAAAGCTTACATACAATGCATGTCAAACTGACTGGCCTGTAATTTTCAGCTTTATGTTTATCACCCTTTCCTTTATGTACAGGGGCTACTATAGCAACTCTCCATTCATTTGGTAAAGTTCCTTCATGCAAACAAAAGTCAAACAAGTACTTCAGATATGGTACCATATCCCAACCCATTGCCTTTAATATATCCCCCGAAACCTTTGAAATCTCTCTATTAAATATAAATATAAATAATAATGACTAATGGAATTTGGGAGCCATAAATATACAAATAAATAATTCTTAAACTTTGCCGGCTGTTGAAACTCATCTTCAGGGTCGTTGCCTTGTGACAAGGAGATCTGAATCACTTGATACCTAAAAAATTAATATTGGAAAAGGAGTCCATCTGGTAATTTCCCCCACCCATCGAAATTAAACAGAATATATATTAATCTCATACAGTATACTTAGTCAATTAAACCTGTATTTACCTAGAAATCCGAGCAGAGCTCGTCGTGATACACCCTTGAACATATATAACAAAATAAAGAGAATATTGATATAAATAATAAATGTCTTAATTTATGAAATAACTCTCTCTCAATAACTGGTACTCAGTTTATTCCGCAACGCAAAATATTCACACGCAGTCATGACTCATTTTTCAAGAATGGACTCCACTTTGCTGATGGCGTTGGTATAGTTTGAAAAGGCCCAACACGTTACCTTACGTAGACTCTCCGTAGAATTATATATGGCTAACATTCATAACCATAGAATGTTGTTACACTCCAGCATCTTTCTCCCTGGTTACTTCAACAGAAGGTCTCGAACTCCCAACATGGCATGGGACATCTTCCCACAACTCGTACAAAACACCTCTCCGATTACCACCAGTATCACATCTGCACACTGCAAGCTGCAACTTCCAACTCTCGACGCGTGCTTGCACCACACTAGCCCAAGCCAACACAACAGCATATTAAAATAGCCCAGTTCCTGGAATTTTCCACCTCAGCTCCGTCAACACGTAAACCCCCGCTCGGAGACTCGTCACGTACACAACCGGCAGATAAACTGAGTGATCGAAACACACTAGTCCCAAATAAAATATAGAGAGTATCCATAATAACGAGAGTTCCAAAAAGAGTTACTAAGCCGCGACGGCTAAATACACACATAAATGAAATATACACATGAATAAATAATAATAATAATAATAATAATAATAATAATAATAATAATAATAATAATGACAATAATAATAATAATAATAATAATAATAATAATAATAATAATAATAATAATAATAATAATATCTGACCGGGGTTTGTCAGGTTACAATGTTTATCACCCTTTCCTTTATGTACAGGGGCTACTATAGCAACTCTCCATTCATTTGGTAAAGTTCCTTCATGCAAACAAAAGTCAAACAAGTACTTCAGATATGGTACCATATCCCAACACATTGCCTTTAATATATCCCCCGAAACCTTATCAATTCCAGCTGCTTTTCTAGTTTTCAACTTTTGTATCTTATTGTAAATGTCATTGCTGTCATAGGTAAATTTTAATACTTCTTTAGTATTAGTTACCTCCTCTATCTCGACATTATCCTTGTAACCAACAATCTTTACATACTGCTGACTGAATACTTCTGCCTTTTGAAGATCCTCGCATACACACTCCCCTTGTTCATTAATTATTCCTGGAATGTCCTTCTTGGAACCTGTTTCTGCCTTAAAGTACCTATACATACTCTTCCATTTTTCACTAAAATCAGTGTGGCCACCAATTATGCTTGCTATCATGTTATCCTTAGCTGACTTCTTTGCTAGATTCAATTTCCTAGTAAGTTCTCTTCAAATCTCGTGACAGAGCCGGGAATCGAACTCAGTCCTCCAGGGAAGGCAGCTAATAACACTAACTACTACACCATAAAGGTGGACCACGCTTAGACTTGCAGCTTAAAATGACGTCAGAGGCCTGGTATCAGACATAAATCGTATCTGGTGCAATTTAATTTTCAAAAGTTTTTTTTCTACTTTTGTTATCACTGTGAAAAAATAAGTGTTATCATTTGGAAGATTCACAAATAACTATAATTGTTATGCTATTTTTAAGATATTAGATTAATGTTATAACACAAAGGCCGAGTGCTGCAAAAGCACGCACAAGTTCATCAGCTGTATGACACTTTCATTTATAAATAAATTGAATAAAAAATCAGTGCATCTTGCCAGTGTTCATTTTGTCCACCCCTACATCTTGCTAATTCCCGTATTTAAATTAATGCATGGCAGCACGACAAGGAATGGAATATATTGTGGGGGTTCGTTTCGTGTGCATTGTTCCTCAAAAATGTCTGACAGAAAGTTTGCTTTGATCTTGACTTTTGTGTTTTTTGTACCGTCAGCACTGCTTAGTGATTTTTCTTCAGTAGACCAGTTTGCTAGTAGTCTGCCAGAGAAAGGTCAATTTTTCTCCATTGGTCATTTAAGTATTTATTTAGGGCTCGTTTCGCCTTGGAATGCAGACCATTATAAGCCAGTTTGTTGAATTTTGTACGTAGTTTTGGGTATTCCTCATCGAGTTTCTGTTTGTTAAGAGGTAGAATTTAAAGTCAGGTATGTCTCCTGGTTTTGGTGTTGGTTTATGTATGCGGCTGTTGTAAGTGTTTTGGTCAGGTATGCCGGGTGAACCCAAACTCCACCGACAAACTTCCGCTTGTTAAGAGATACATACTGACTACATTGGTACAAGAGACCCCTGGTGGCTTGTTAGAGAGGAATTGCGTATCGTTTGGTTTACTGCCCCAGTTAGGTTGTTATCTGAATTGCACTGAATAACACCTGTAAAAGAACGGTTTTTTACATGCATGTAGAGTACACTGACATCAAACACGCGTTTCGTCTGAGGATTGTTGCATTACTCTGTGTTTTGTGTTCTACGATTTAATTATTTCAAATTGACTGTAGTGAAGTTATCTTCACAGAAATAAGGATGGATGCATTTATAAACCGAATAAATAACATTATCACTCTGCAACGAGCCACTGGAGATTACGAGTCCCTCATACTAACATATTCAGAAAATATCCCTCAACCACATTCGAATGTTTGTCGATGGATGACGGGTTCATCCAGAATAACTGTATCTTCAAAGTCATCAGTAGTGTTAATTGTCGGCACTGACGTGATGAGGTATTCCTGCTGACTGTTAAACTAATAACCTTCTCACCCCTCCAATCACTTTGTTCTTTCTTACGAAGGTCGATACCGATCTCCATGGTGAATGTTGCGAGGTTACTGGAATCTCCTTCATCATGTGAAGTCCTTCAAGGATGAATTGAATTAAAGCATGAAAGTTGGCGGGGTTCAGATAAATTGGTTAGGAGAAGGGTTGGAATTACTAGAAGTTAATATTGGAGAAATACTCACAAGAACACTTCATGATATTTTTATTTAAAAACGAGTATAATACAGTAAAGAACACGTCTCGCACTCAGCGACACACTTACACACGCATACGAATTTAACAAATATAAATAATTCTTTCACTCACATAACAAGCATAACAGAAAATGGAGTTAATATCACCCGTAGATATGCAATGTGCACATTAATATTATTTTATAAATAACCTCGCAGATCATATACGATATGATATGACACAGATAGAAAATAGTACGTTGGCTGGAATCAGTTCCAATGTTCAGGTCAGCTTCGTCGTCTTCATTTACCAGCGGGTGGCAGGTACTCATTACCAGGTTTCCTGGCTCCTCCATTTCCTCCATTTCCTCCATATCCTCCGGCTGGAGCAGCGAATCCACCGCCACCACCACCGCCGCCGCCTCCACTGGGATAGGAGGCTTCACCTTGGTACTGGACGTCGGCTACATAGCCGCTGGCGTCGTCAGCTGTGTAAGTGACGGTCTGCTTCCGACCGTCAGGTAACTGCACGTAATATTTGCCATCAACTCTGGATCCGTCGCTCTTCTCCTCGTGGCCGAAATCGTTGCCGCTCGGCGCGTCCTTGACGTCGTATTTGAAACTGTATGGCCGAGGCTGAAACAGGAGGATAATTTACCTCAACACGTGACCAGCGTCATTGTAAAGTACAGTGAGCATTTTAGAGTGTTTATGTAAAGATGAGTGCAGGCGATCTTGCCGATACAAGAAACAGATGTGTTTGACAGTTAGGAGCATAGCACTTTGTCGAGATGCTGGTTCCCAAAATCCCAAGTCTACCCAGCCCAAAGATTTTAACATTTTCTCAACATTTAAAAAAAATACCTGTGACTTGTACGCTCTATCCTTTACAGCGTCACTACAACCCCCAATTACCCTCATAAAGATATGGAGACATCTGTAGCTTTCTTTAAAATCCTCGTTAATTTGGTTATCCCAGCGAAGCTCACGTCACTATCTGGGTGTTTACAGTGATCAACAACTCATGTATAAAATGTGAGACGTTTTCCACATCGTGAAACTTACAACCTGGCTTTTCACCCTGTTTATTAACATACCATTATCTGGTGTTCATCTCTCAACATTGTGGTCAAGATAGCTGGAAAACTTATTCAGAATATAACATATAGTTTCCTTTAATTATTTGCCCATTGAATTCCTGCAAAATTGAAATTCAATATTTAAATCCCTTCGATGTAGTGCAATATACTACGTCTGCTTCCAGCTAAGATAAAAGTTCATAAATTTTAAGCATGTAATCTGGAACTGTGTTGATCTTTTATAAGACAACGAACACAAGTAAATACAGTTATGTTAAATTTAGTTATATAGCAATTATAAGTTGTTTCCGAACTTAGCTGTCATAATTATTTAGCCGTCCATACTTTCATTGACCTGTCTCAGTCTTATCCTTGGCTTTGACAATATGAAAATGGCTGAGGTCTGGGTGATGCTAGTAATGCCATTCCTTCTGCAGCAAGTCCCTGCTATAAATGGTATGAAAATGTTGCTCGTAGGGCCTGTTAATGTATGCATTTCAGTGGGCTTGGCAAGCTCATATGTAATAGGAACTTCTGGCTCTGCGAGGGAAGCAACGGTAAACTACTACACTCCTCATTTCCCTAGTACGCCCCTTCAGTGATGCCTAGACCATTTATGACAGATGATGGCAGAACTGTTGAGGATGCAGCCAACCTTACGGCTGAATATTGAAAAAACTGAACATAGAAAAAGGAAAATATGTATGATTAATACGATCGTAGGAAACCAATGCTACGGTTAACCTGTGTCACGGAGCTACTGATTTCACACCTGTGATGTACAGTTCCACAGAACACACATTACAAGGCAGTCATCATCTACTACCTTTCCCTTCTCACCTTGTTGATAAGTTAGTGTTTGTGTTGTAGAATTTTCTTCAAGCCAAGGAAAGACTGACTCATAAAGGGAAATATGTGGCGAATTAAGAATAAGAAAATACTGCTCTCAATAGATTAGGAAAATCACTATTGGAAACTATTCTACACCGCCATGATTTCCTGGTCTCGAGTGTACATTGGCAAGACCAAAAAGGTTGTGTTTCCTGAAACGCCGAAATATTCAACAATTGGATTTGATCAAGTATGTGAAATACTTAGGAACTCTCGTGAATGAAGAATGGGATCCCAACAAGTTTTGGTTAGATCAGAAATTCATTCACCAGAATGAAGAGACTGTTCACCAGCTGGAATTCCAGCCGTCACTTTCCATGTCTTTCTGTATGATTTCGAAAGCTGAATTCATAATCTGTCGCTGGAACCCCGAACCGAAACATTCGAGAAAACTAGTGAGGAATTCCTTAGTCTTTAGTCAGGAAGCTGCAGTACGTTGAACAGATCAAGTCATCATCGAGATGAAAAATGAAGGAGGAAGTTCTGACGGAAGACGCAGGCATTCCTGGCTCAACAACCTGCGTCGTTATTTTTTAGAAACACCTTCAGAGTAGCTGTTCTTTGGGCAATCGGAAGCAATTGAATAACCAGCCTCTGGAGGGAGACAGCGTAGTAAAAATGAAAGAGTGTTGTTAAGATTCGAAGTATAATTTGAACACAACATACTTTGGTCATGATTCCACTGTACTTAATGCCTGTTTAATTGGCATCTGTACAAAGAAGAAGAAGACAAGTATTTGGCTGAGTAACGTCACCCACTGGAGTCGTTACACAGTATCTGACACTGTAGCTATCAGTATCACTAACGTTTAAACGACGGGCTTGTCATATAGAGGACATTATTGGTGTATGCAATTCTATTAAAATCTTGCATTGTCAGATGATTGGTTCGAACCTCAACATCGGAAGCCCTGATGATAGACCTCCGTGGTTCCCAATTTACACGCCACGGCCCCTTGTCATCTACTTTCAGCCCTTCGCTACCCCATCGTGTCAGAAAACACGTGAGTTAAACAACTGTGAACAAGTAATGGTTACTTGGAAATAGATGAGAATAACAAGCCGTCGATATATAAATGTCTACCAAATTTCTCTTCTTTTCCGATTCAAATCATTTTATTCCTGAAGACTGAGGAGGTTCGTGAACACTAATGCAGGTAGAGAATCCGCTTTCAATGTTGTTTAACCAGAGACGTCGTATAATTTGTCAATATGACTACCGATACTCACTGGGCCACCTCCATCTCCACCATTACCGCCGCCACCACCACCACCACCACCACGGCCACCACCACCATTGCCGGCTGCTCCGAGAACAGCTCCAACCCCAGGACCGCCTCCAGCTGGTCCTCGACCGTAACCTCCCTCGGCATTGACGGAGTAGCAGGTCAGTGCGAAGACCACAAGGCAAGTGGGCCACATCTGTAAAAACACAGAGATTAGCAAAGATATAATTAAATTAACATAGTCCAAATTACGACACCTCAGCCCAATAGAAAAAAAATTTAACCGCGTTGGCAATCGCCCATAAAGACATTCAATAATACAAAGAAGAGAATATTTGATTTTTTATATCTTCACTCTCCAGGTGCTCGTAACTTGTAATAGTAATAGATCAAATAGGAACAAATACGCCGTAGTTGATTTATCTCGCTTGGTCAATCCTCATTCTCTTCGAACCCAATGTTATCAGGTTGGGCGGGGCTGAGGAGACCGTCATCCCTATCTTGCTTTTGCCCACTCATTTCCTTCATCTTACCGTCTTAACAGTAAACTAACACGCTACTGTTTGAAGCTGATGATTGGATCACTGTAAAGCCTAGCGTTAGTAGCGATAATGCCAACTACCGCACGGTACGTAGTAGAAGGCCTTGGAACTGCACTAGCTGCCAAACGGTACCCTGACTTGCACCTCAGTATCTAATGGAAGACATTGAAATCACTTCAAGAAAATAAGAAAATTATGTGCCTTTGCTGGCAAGATGTAGTGTTTGCAGTGCACTGTGTCTTCTGTTATGTTACTTTCATTGACCTGTCTCCGTCTTATACTTGGCTTTGACAATATGAAAGTGACTAAGGTATGAGTGATGCCATTCCTTACGCAGCCAGTCAGTGCTATGAATGGTGTGAAAATTTCGTTCATAGGGTCGGTTGGTGCATGCATTTCAGTGGGCTTGGCAGTCTGATATGCAATAGCAACTTCTGCCTCATTGAGGAAAGCAACGGGAAACTACCTCACTCCTCATTTCCCTCGTACGCCTCTTCAGTGACGACCTAGGCTATCTATGACAGCTAATAGTGGGACTGTTGAGGATCCAACCAGCCTTTGGGCTGAATACCCAACATACACACAAGAAAATTATACAGAGAAATCAGCAATCCTATGAAATCTATTATTTTTGCTGAGAATCTTGAGACTGTAGGGCCACTTATTGAAATATGTTCAGCCTTTTCCATAACTTCCATTACAGAAAAAGAACAAATAATCTATACCTAGGTACATATACAGTTTATTATAGAAGAAAGGAAGTGATGAAGACCACCTAAGCGTTGCTATATTCAAGGTATTAATTCCTAATTTAGTCATTATCTCTTCACTTCCCAAGACTGATTATCTCAAACTCGGTGTGGAATAACACCAAGGAGTCTTTCCAAGTTTAATCATCCCAATCTCACGGAAGAATCGTCATCAACAGCGTAATATGCTCTCACTCCGCATGAATACTACGGAGAAGTTTCAAAGTCATATTTTTCTACCAACAAGAATCGAACCTGCTAAACACTGTGCCAGACCAGAAAGACGGCCACTATGCGGGCCCTGATACAATGAGATCTACTAAAATGTGAAGTGCTTACATTTAAAACATATTTAATTACTAATGTTCAATTAGAGCCTCAGCGCGTCGGCCTCTCACCACTGGGTTCCGTGGTTCAGATTCCGGGTACTCCATGTAAGATTTGTGCTGGACAAAGTGGAGGCGGGACAGTTTTTTCTCCGGGTACTCCGGTTTTCCCTGTCATTTTTCAATCCTGCAACACTCTCCAATACCATTTCCTTTCATCTGTCAGTCAATAATCATTCCCTAGAGGAGTGCAAAAGGCTCTGGCAGCCGGCACAGGTCATATTCTCGCCGCTAGATGGGGGATTCGTTCATTCCATTCCTGATCCGGTCATTATCAGTTATGAATTATTGTATTTGCTTACACGTTAAAATAATGTCTCAACAATGCTAAGATTAAATTATTGTATTCCTGTAAGCACATAACAATTTGTAGGCCTATATTAGTGGGCTTACATGTCCACTTCAGTTTACGTAATATCGTCGTGGTGAGCTGTAATTATCATTACGTACAATACTGAGGAGTTTCGACTAAGTTATATCTATGGTTGTTCTGTTAATCACATTGTACTACGTAAGGAGATATTCAGTCTGGTGATTTGAAATGTGAGAAATATGGAACTAATTTATAATATTACAAGTGTGAAAATGGTTGTCATGGGTATCTTCTCACCTTAGAGCAGGCCATGATGAGGAGGCTCCAGGGACTGATGTTGACGCTTGGAACTGCTGAGTCTTATATACACCGGAGGGTGGTGGGGAGACTCCAGATGCGGGATGCAACCTCAGCGAATGGAATGTCAAAGGTGAAGAGTGGAATCCCCTAAGATGGTCCCTTCACTCATCACTTATCGAGCGTACGCAAGAACCCACTAGATATTCACTACACGTATCATTACTACCAGTATAATATAGTATTACTGAAATGATGCTTTGGTTATCTCTAAAGAGTTCCGTATTATAATGGTATGTTCTTCTTGAACTTCCTGTCATCTCATGAAGTACTGTATACACAGACAGCAATGTTCACACATATACCATTATCGTGACTATCAACCTAAATCCTTCACATAGACCTTGCTAAGGCGTGAAGGAGCGGGTCGCCGTTCTCAAGGCCGTGGTTCGAGGCGCTGTAATAAACAGCTTGTAACACGTACCTACTATTAACCATACATTCTCAAGGAATGCAAGTTCTATGCAGGGAAGAAGTTTATTTTAAAAAATTGCTAGTGTATTACCAAAAATTACTATATTTCATATCCCGAAGAACGGTGTCTTGTAATTCTAATTGATGCCTCGATCTTCTTAAATGTTTTTGAGAAAAATAGTTAAATACTGCCTCAAGCACCAAGGCCCATATAGACAGTGCAAGAGCAATAACCTCCACTCCCATGGTATTCTCTGCTGTCGTAAGAGCCGTCTAAAAGTGTAGCGGTAGCGGGGGTTCAACTAAGTGAGTCCGGCACTGCTCCCATTTACTGGTGTCAGGTTTCACTATTCGATCTCCCTTCATCAACACCAGTTAACCCTCGACCCCAACGGTACAAACTATTCAATTAAAAAATAATTGAACTTCTTTGTGTTTCATTGTCAGTCCCCCATATAATTTTGTTTCTTTCTTTCTTAATCTGTTTACTCTTCAAGGTTGTTTTCTTTTTCCTTGGACACAGCGAGTGATCCCACCTCTACCGCCTCAAGAGCAGTAACCTGGGGCATGAAACGTTGGGTCGGGGATACAAGTGGGGAGGAGGACCAGTACCTCGCCAGGTGGCGGGGAAGCCACCATAAGTCTCTTCTCATGTGAAGACTGGGTTAGGGAATTTTCTTTGTATTGGCACTCCCTCTTACCTACTGCCAGTCACAACCGAGTTGGGAAGCTTTCATTATAATGACAGCCACTCACTCTCCGCCTGCCTCTTTACATCCTGAGAAAGACTGTCTTTGTTAGTGATTTCCCCAACTGAAATCAACTTCGGTCATTACAATGACGTCAGTAGGAATGTCACGAATAAAATTTATTGCTTTTACGTCACACCACGTTGCCGACCTATCAGTCAAAAGTTCCAGAGCTGGAATGACCCGGCCGCAGACAGCCGAGGACACTCCTCAGCCATTATCCCTTTTAGTGTGCACGCATCCCAATCCCAATGAGCGCTCCAGAATAGGGATCGAATAGCTAGAATACTGTGATGAATCAGTGGTATGAGAAAGGAATGGCATGTTAAAGAAGGAAGTTCTTCTGTCTGCCCAATGTTCAATGTAATGTTATTGTTGATCAGCTTTTATGAGCATTCGAAATTGTATTTCTTCACATTTCGTTTTCTTCCGACTCTGTGATATTAGTGCATCTAATGTAAAGGGAGGCCTCTTTTCATTCATGACACGCTCTAGTCTTAATCTCCATGCGATCGTTTTTCCTCATTTTTATAATCTCCTTTACAACATTCCTTGTCAATATGCACCGATGACCAAAAACTTTTTCACCTTAAGAAAATTAAAGAGCAATACTCGGCGTTGATATGCACAAAGCAACTAAAGTCAAAATTCATTAATTCTCTTATTATAGTCGTCGCCCTGTGGGTGTTCAGAAAGACAGAATGTTAATCTAGGTTTAAAAGTATTTAATTATTTTGTTTCTGAAAAACTTTAGGAACTTCTTGCAAAATATAACCTGCCAAATTTCACAGGAAATGCTGCCTTCATCAAGCGTGTGGTGCGGTTGTCCGGTCAGGTGTTTATGCACGGCGCGCTGCTAGTGGAATACGTAGCCTGCCTGAGGCTTGCTACGAGGGTAAACAGTCAGACAGTGGAATAGGAACATATTCCATATTCCAACAATACTCAGTTTATTTTATTCAATTCTATTAGTTGATAAGCAAAGTAAAATAGTGCAGTACACGACTGGGATCCACATCGGGTGACCATAGTGACCCTTTACCGAGTATTGGTGAATTAATAGGGAAATCGATACAGTTGTGTTATCTCGAAGACAGAGAAATATTAAAGGTTTAACTCGGTTACAACCTACAATTTTATATAAGCGGGATTTACATGACATGTCAGATGTTTATTGGAATGAAGGCGTCACTGCTAAGAAAGAAACCTCCGTCGCAATTAAGTAGCCCACCATGTAAAGTGCACCCCATACCACAAACTTTGGTTTAGCGGAGCAAACTCAGCCTCCAGTACATGCTATGACAACTGTTTTTACTACAGCCCTGAGGATACGGAGCTGTATTTACTGAATATCAACTTCCTATATCAGGTGGAACACCTCAAAACATTGCTCGATTACATCCTATGGCTGCGGGAAAACTCATTCGATCTTTAATACCAGACATTAATTAATATATATCGGCAGATAGAATTTACACTTTCTCATAGTGATAACAAAGTCGAAAACGTCAGTCACAGTCTCTAAAGTTTTACATTACTAAACATTTAACTGTCGAAAATGGCCTTTTGTATAGTATTGACACGTCCATTTTTGAGAACGAGCTACAATCAGGAATACAATTTGATATCAATATTTTAGAAGTTTGCCGTCTTCAGAGAAAAATAGTTCTTGACGGACACAATGAGCTTGTTCCAGGCAGTTGGTACGAATTCTATTTCAAAACCGTACTCTACCTCAGTATGTTTACATTTACAATACGCGCGTTGTTGTGTAACCTTGTATACAGAATGTCATTCAGTGTTAACAACGTTACTGGCTTCACGTCCCACTAACTACTGTACTTTAACGGTTTTCGGAGACGGCGAGGTGCCGGAATTTAGTTCCGCAGGAGTTCTCTTACGTGCCAGTAAATCTGTCGACATGACGCTGAAGTATTTTTTTTTTTTTTTGCTATTTGTTTTACGTCGCACCGACACAGAGAGGTCTTATGGCGACGATGGGGCAGGAAAGGCCTAGGAAGTGGAAGAAAGCGGCCGTGGCCTTAATTAAGGTACAGCCCCGGCATTTTCCTGGTGTGAAAATGGGAAACCACGGAAAACCATCTTCAGGGCTGCCGACAGTGGGGCTCGAACCCACTATCTCCCGATTACTGGATACTGGCCGCAATTAAGCGACTGCAGCTATCGAGCTCGGTCGCTGAAGTATTTGAGTACCATCAAATACCACCGGACTGAGTCAGGATCGAACCTGCCAAGTTGGGGTCAGAAGGTCCAGCGCCTCAACTGTCTGAGCCACTCAGCGCGGTGTCGTTCCGTGTTATAATTGTTATCGTTATGGCCATGTTTTCAAGACCTGTAAAGGAAAAAGACGCTGAGCATCATGCAGAGATCATCATTCCACTAAAGAATGTCCTTCACCTGACTCCCACAACTACATATGTTGTTCAGGCCCCGCCGTTCTGACGATCTTAATTATATCAAGTCTGATATGGCCCATCTTAACTTAATCATAACTCAACTGTTGAACAGGCCTTGGAGCTAGAAAATCCTGGTACATATCCTAACGCTGCTAGACAGAATATACCACTATTTAATGCGGATGATACCAGAAAAGTTCCACCTAAATGTTCACATCCACTCATCCACTTGTTTCGATTTCGCAAGGAGGTACCCGTTCCAGCTCTATACTCCCGGACATTTCAACGCAAAGCTATTCGACCATCAGGGCAACCAGTTCATAATCCTGGGAAGAACTTTTATTATGGACAACAGACTTCCCTTGGTTCACCGATAACACTTAACCCTTGCAGACCAGCTCCTTCAGCACCTAATACTGCAGTTGTGAACAAACATGCTTAGCTGTTTTCGACAGCTATTACATCGACAGATGCCGGAATTATTGGTAATAACTAGAGCCCGGATTTTTGTGCATTAATAGCTTAGAATGCAAACTTACAGAAGCGAGTAGCAAGTATAGTCTACCTTCACAACGATTGTGCTATGGGGTTTGCATACACAGTAGGGGTACGGCCCATCAAAACCCCTATAATTTATGTTACTCTTGCTACATTACGGAAGAGCGGGTAGCCGACACTTCCTACTAACCAAATTAATTTGCAATCTAACCTGTTACTGCATAAAAATCCGGGCTTTACTAATAACATTCGTGTGGTAATAACAACTATTCTATTGCAAGAAAATAATGGCGGTCCCCCGTAACGGACAATAAGTGATGCAGTGGAACTGTCGTTCCATTCAGTCAAATAAGTACAGTCTACAAGGAGTGTGCTACGAGAATACTACGTAACAGAATGTGTGATGCTAGAAATGTGGGTACATTCAGAAAATTACTTTCGACTACGGATATGGTATTGGTATTCTCATTCAGCAATCATTACCATATTATTCTATAGCTCTTGATCTGTCGGACAGTAGTTTAGAAGTATGTACTATTAAAATTACTATTGACAGTGTCATCACTTGTCGCCGTGTCTGTCTACCACCCTCCGTATACTAGTGTCACGAAGCAAAATGTGTCTAAACATTTATCTCAACTCTCACATCCTGAATTGTTCTTGGGTAACTTCAACGCTCACCATACCAACTGGGGATGCATCTATTGCTACTTATTTGTTGGAAGTTTCGTTTTCTTGAATGATGGGTCACCCACTCGTGTGACACTCCCATTTCAGGCTCCTTCTGTAGTTGATTTTCCCTTGTCTCTGCACCACTCGCAATGGCTATGGCACTCTTGGTTCAGATCATTTTTCCGTTGTTGCTACCTTTTAAAAACACGCATCTCCCATCACTCAAGATATTTCATACCTATCGCTGGAATATTCGAAAGTAAATTGTGAAGATTATCGTGAGTGCCTTTCTGATATAACGGATATTCCCACGGAAAAGAACAACCTAGATCAAGAGTATACTTCCTTTTGTGACTGTTTGAATCTTGCTGCTAGTCTTTTGATCCCACAAAATAAACCACTTATTCCTGCAAAACGGAAGGCTACTCCCTGGTGAGATGCAGAGTTTCAGGCTGTAGTAAATGAGAGACGTAAAGCTCTCCACACTTACAAAACTGTCTCAACTGAAGCTAATTTTCTACTCGTCCGTAAAACCCAAGCTAGAGCCAAGCAGTTGTGGAAGCTGGAGGCAATTTTGTGGAACAGTTTTTCCATCAAATCCTGCTTCTACCACATGGAACAATATCAAGCCTCTTCGAGGATCTCTCACCTCATATCATCCTACAACAGAACGTTTAGAGAAGATCGCTCATTTCCACCCTTCCACAATACATCCGACCATGATCTTTTACAGCCTTCCAACATGGACAAACGGTACAATGCCCTCCAACATAAACTGAAATACCTCTCCAGGTACGGAGAATATACACTATCCAATGCTCTTGCACATGTCTCTTGTTGGGCACCTAAGGTTTTTGAACCTGTTGAATAGAATGTGGACGGAACGTCTCTATCCAAATTCATCCATACAAATCCGTCTGGTCCCTATCGTGAAACCTGCTAGGAACGTTTATTTATATTCCTCCCATCGAACGCTATCCGTATTGTCCTGCATATTAAAGACATTTCAAAGAATGAAAAAACGTCGATTGGAATGGTGGCTGGAACATCATCGCCTCCTGCCGGACCCCCCAATTAATCTTCAGACGAGGATAAGGAACCATGGATACCTTATTTCATATTATTAACGATATCAGATTGGACCTAAGAATAACAGTATTGTGATTTACACAGACCTCACTGCAGCGCATGACCGTCTCATTCTACCAGTCCTAGCATCGAAGTTGTACACCCTTGGAGTCCCTGCAACTTTTGTTGGAAACCTTTATCCTCTACTGTGCGATTGGCAGGTCGTCATGACGCATAACGACAGAACAATTGGCCCTCGATCCACCTCAATTAGTTTGCCCCAAGGCTCTATTCTGGCACCTCTTTTATTTAATCTATATACAGGAGATCTGTCGCGGATATTTCACCCTGCGGTACCCACTCTCCTGTATGCTGATGACGTCTGTTTCTATACGAAGGGAAGGACTAGTGAACAGTGCCAAGAGGTACTGACGGATGCAATGAAAACTTTTTAAGTATGGCTCAACAAAGTTGAACTCAGTATTTCACCAGGTAAAGCGGCTATCTCCATTATTCCCGAAGCAAAGTTTTGGATTTACATTCGATGGCACTGGATACGTTTATTTTTCATTATCAGACATTTTTCAAATACTTACGTCTCCTAATTGATCATAAACTCTCCTGGTCCAACCATATTAATCACGTCGTCCGGAAACGCGAACCTGGTATGAATATCCTGCCAGCGATTAATGGTACAGGATGGGGATATAATCCTCGAACTGCACTCTTGCTCTATAAGGCACTCATTCGGCCTCTCTTGGACTACAACAGCGTACGTTTTGGATCGTCCTCTCCTACAGTTCTGTATAAACTGGATAAATGCCAGTATAAGGCACTTCGGATATGTATTGGGGCGATGACTTCCACCCCAACCAATGCTTTGTTAGAGGAAACTTTGGAACCTTCACTCTACTTACGCAGGCACTACCTCACTGCTAACTATCTTCTTGAATTATACCAATTATGAGACAATGACCTCCTAACGAAGATTACGCGGCTGGCAGCCGTGGTATAAACATCAAGATACTGGCGGAATACACTAACTCCGACCCCGGTTGAAAATATGAGGGTCACAAATGTATTCGTGAAAATTATTTATAAGTTCCCCATCCTGCCTAATTTCTACACTGCTTATGAAAATACCATAAAACATCCGGACGTTAAGTTGAGTATTCCCTTCCTACGTGACGGTTTCGACAATTATTATATAATACTACGAGAGGTTTTATGTTATGGGACCGATATTTGCCAAATATGTACAGATGGCTCATATCCTTGAATTCGGTCGATTGTGCTTTTATATACATAACAAATAATATAAGTGCACAGTTTAAATTGCCCAGTGTGGCCTCTTTATACACTGCGGAGCTAACTGCTGTACTACAGAGCTGCATTACAACATGCAATAAGAGTCCAACTATCTACAATTTTAGTTCTCTCAGATTCAAAAGCAGCACTGGACAATTTGATCCTATCACCCAAAAGTGTCACTAATACTTACTGGTTTATGAAATCATAGACACAACCTATAACTTGCAGGTAAATCCGTCACACTGGCTTGGATAAAGGCTCACATAGGTCTTAATAGCAACAAACTACCCAATTCGGTAAGTGGTTGATATCCTAAACAGTTTGAGAAACTCGATATACTTTCGCCTGGACGTATATAAAGGACATCTTTATCTTCAGCTTGATGATGGCTCAGGCGGTCGAGGCACTGGCCTTGGCAGTTTCAATCTCCGTTCAGTCCGGTGGTACTTGAAGGTCCTCAAATACGTCAGCCTCGTGTCGGTAGATTTAGTGGCACGTGAAAGAACTCCTACAGGACTAAAGTCTGGCACCTCGGTGTCACTGAAAGCCGTAAGAGTAGTCAGTGGGCCGTAAAGCAAATAGCATTATTAATTTTATTATTCAGGTTGATGAAGAGAACAGAAAGATCCAAACCATATCAACACATCGAGACACATATCGAATACATCGCCTTGGGATAAAAGCAGATCAGTCTGAAATTCGTAGAATCATAGATAAGTTATATGTGGAATATCAAAACCCATTCATATTTTGATGACATTATTATCCATGACTCTACTAAAACAGAATGTAACATTTTTTTAATATTTGCTTTACGTCGCACCAACACAGATAGGTCTAATGGCGACGATGGGACAGGAAAGGCCTACGAATGGGAAGGAAGCGGCCGTGGCCTTAATTAAGGTACATCCCCAGCATGTGCCTGGTGTGAAAATGGAAAACCACGGAAAACCATCTTCCGGGCTGCCGACAGTGGGGTTCGAACCCACTATCTCCCGGATGCGAGCTCACAGCTGCGCACCCCTAACCGCACGGCCAACTCGCCCGGTACAAAACCTATTTGCCTGCCTTCAAGGCTCAAAGTGTTCGATTTGCAACTAAATCAAAGGAAGTGTGTTTTCTCTGAAACCAGCATCAAATATTTTGGTCATGTTATTGAATATAACAAAATCATGAAGTCACTAACCAAAGTTACCGCTTACCGGGCGAGTTGGCCGTGCGGATAGGGGCGCGCGGCTGTGAGCTTGCATCCGGGAGATAGTGGGTTCGAATTCCACTGTCGGCAGCCCTGAAGATGGTTTTCCGTGTTTTCCCATTTTCACACCCGGCAAATGCTGGGGCTGTACTTTAATTAATGCCACGGCCACTTCCTTCCAACTCCTAGGCCTTTCCTGTCCCATCGTCGCCATAAGACCTATCTGTGTCAGTGCGACGTAAAGCCACTAGCAAAAACAAAAGTTAACGCTATGCTTGAAATGCCACGTCCGGTCAATACAGACGATGTTCGAAGATTTCTTGGAATGAAATGAAATGGCGTATGGCTTTTAGTGCCGGGAGTGTCCGAGGACATGTTCGGCTCGCCAGGTGCAGGTCTTTCAATTTGACTCCCTTAGGCGACCTGCGCGTCATGATAAGGATGAAATGATGATGAAGACAAGACATACACCCAGCCCTCGTGCCATTAGAATTAACCAATTAAGGTTAAAATCCCCGACCCGACCGGGAATCGAAACCGGGACCCCTCTAACCGAAGGCCAGCACGCTAACCATTTAGCTATGGAGCCGGACATTTCTTGGAATGATAACGTATTACTCAAGATTCGTTCCACATAATTCAACTATGACCCACTCTTTAAGGCAGCTAATTCATGTGCATCAGCATTTGCCGGATTAAAGTAGGAGATTGCAAGTGATCGAGTGCTGACACCTCATAATGCAGATCTACCACTGGTTCTAGCTAGTGACGCCAGTCCAACAGGTATTGCTGGAGTGCTGTCACACATTGTTGATGATGATGATGATGTTGATAAGCCTTCAGCTGGTTCCTGAGGCTCTAGCAATTATGTTCGCTGTCAACCATTTTTGTATGTATCTATTTGGACGTAAGTTTAAGTTGATAACAGATAATAGCCCACTTACCAGAATTTCCGCCACAGTGCAAAATTACGAGCTATGATTTCTGATGGTTTGCTAAGGTATGCATAATTTCTTTCGGGGTTTGACTATGGAGTTGAGTATAAGAAAGTTTCAGAACATACCATCGTTGACTCGTTGTCAAGAATTTCAATCAATCAGTCACACATTTCAAAAGATACCGTGCTCGGTGGAGAAGTTCAAAAACTCTGTTATAACTATCGCTGAAATAGCAACACGGAATTAAATCCTGACAGTATTCAAATTATAACAGAAAATGACGAATTGTTATCATGCCATCTGAATCCATTGACAATGCATTCACACTAGACGATGGAATTTTATTCAAGGGCTAAAGGGTCGTCATTCCTTCAAAGCTCCAGTCATTAGCCCCCAAGGAATTACATAACGCACACATAGGGATTACGAAAATGAAATAATGGTTTTTTTTTTTTTTTTTTTTTTTTTTTTGCTAGTTGCTTTACGTCGCACTGACACAGATAGGTCTTATGGCAACGATGGGACAGGAAATAGCTAGGAGTTGGAAGGAAGCTGCCGTGGCCTTAATTAAGGTACAGCCCCAGCATTTGCCTGGTGTGAAAATGGGAAACCACGGAAAAACATTTTCAGCGCTGCCGACAGTGGGGTTCGAACCTACCATCTCCCGAATACTGGATACTGGCCGCACTTAAGCGACTGTAGCTATCGATCTCGGTCAGAATAAGTATAGGAGAGTGTTGTATCCTAATAGGATGCACACATGACAAACACAGCATTTATATAGGGGCTGTTTTATTCTTTGTTTTCATCTGTTGAGGTTGATTATTCAGATGTATCTCGTGATGATTTCAACACAATTACTTTTGCGAGCAATGTTTGCGTGCTTAATTATCTATTTAATTATTGTGTTGTCATAATAACTTCTTTTAATTTTAACACATTCAGTCAGTGGTTATTCTTCTTCTTCTTCTCAGTTGCGGCTGTGAGCTTGCATCCGAGAGATAGTGGGTTCGAATTCCACTGTCGCCAGCCCTGAAAATGGTTTTCCGTGGTTTCCCATTTTCACACCAGGCAAATGCTGGGGCTGTACCTTAATTAAGGCCACGGACGCTTCCTTCCCACTCCTAGCCCTTCTCTGTCCCATTGTCGCCATAAGACCTATCTGTGTCGGTGCGACGTAAAGCAACTAGGAAAAAAAAAAAAAATGTTTTCTGTATGCAGCTGGCGGGGGCAACTTTTGTTACTAATTTGATTAGGTATAGAACGATATCTTCAAAATCATCAGTCGGGTTAATTGTCGGTACTGAGGAGATGAGGTTAGTCCTCTGACTGTTAAACTTAAACAACAAATACTTACAATGTATTAATACTTACGATATATTTATTATAAAGGTCCCAACTATTCAGTACTTAAAATCGATCTTTAAAATTAATGATAGAACCCCTCAACCCTCCAGTCTAATACGTCATGTTGTCCTTTGTTTCGTAGGTTCGTACCTAACTCGAGGGCTATTGGGATATGTTCCGAGGTTACGGGAACCTCCTTCGAGGATGAATTCAATTAAATCAAGAAAGTTGGTGGGGTTAAGATAAATTGATTAAGACAAGGATAGGAAGGACTGGACGATAATATTGAAGAAATACTCACAAGAATACTTCATCATATTTTATTTTCAAAACGAGTATAATACAGTGAGAAACACGTCTTTCATATAGCTACACAATTACACACACATACAAACTTAACAAATATAAATAATTATTTCACTCATGTAACAAATATACGGCACAGAGATTTCCACTTTCCTGTCACAGAAAATGGAGTTAATATCACCCGTAGATATCGAATGTATACATAAAATTATTTTGTAAATAACCTCGCAGATCCCATACGATATGATATGACACAGATAGAAAATAATAGGTTGGCTAGAATCAGTTCCAATGTTCAGGTCAGCTTCGTCGTCTTCATTTACCAGCGGGTGGCAGGTACTCATTGGCAGGTTTCCTGGCTCCTCCATTTCCTCCAGCCGGGGCAGCGAATCCACCGCCACCACCACCGCCGCCGCCTCCACTGGGATAGGAGGCTTCACCTTGGTACTGGACGTCGGCTACATAGCCGCTAGCGTCGTCAGCTGTGTAAGTGACGGTCTGCCTCCGACCGTCAGGTAACTGCACGTAATATTTGCCATCAACTCTGGATCCGTCGCTCTTCTCCTCGTGGCCGAAATCGTTGCCGCTCGGCGCGTCCTTGACGTCGTATTTGAAACTGTATGGCCGAGGCTGAAACAGGAGGATCATTTACCTCAACACGTGACCAGCGTCATTGTAAAGTACAGTGAGCATTTTAGAGTGTTCATGTAAAGATGAGTGCAGGCGATCTTGCCGATAAAAGAAACAATTGTTTGTAATGGAGTGTTTCTTCGCATCCGCCGCACCCAGAGTCAATACTTTACCAGGTTCTCATAATACGCTTGTGCTAAATTGCGACATACCGCCTGGCTACCCTTTGTCTGTGTTCCGCAGCTGCAACTTGCAGTCTAAGATTGTCTATCAAATCAATCAGTACCCACAGACCTGCATTTACAGCTGTCGCCAAGGTGCCAGATACCTTATCAGTTGTTTGCCTAGTCCTTTCTTGAACGATTTCGAAGAAGTTGGAAATTGATCGAACATTCCCCTTGGTAAACTATTTCATTTCTTAATTTCTCCTTGTATAAAAGTATATTTGCCTTAATTCGACTCGTTCAGTTTCATTTCCTCATGTTATGATTTCTCCTACATTTAAAAACTCCATCAAGCCCATTCGTCCACGCCTTTCCTCCGCTCACTCTTAGGAACATAGCACTTAGTTCAGGTATTGGTCCCAAAATCCCAAGGCTACCCTGTCCAAAGTTTGGAAATTTTTCGCAATATTTTTGTTGAAACAGAAATAATCCTTTAAATCCTTACAGAAACTACCAAATACCGTCAAAAAGGTAGAAGTGATCTGTAACTTATTTTTACATCCTTGTTAATGTGGTTATCCCAGTGAAGCTCACTTTATTACCTAGGTGCTTAGAAATGAAATGAAATGTCGTATGGTTTTTAGTGCCGGGATATCCCAGGACGGGTTCGGCTTGCCAGGTACAGGTCTTTCTATTTGACACCCGTAGGCGACCTGCGCGTCGTGATGAGGATGAAATGATGATGAAGACAGCACATACACCCAGCCCCCGTGCCGTAGGAAATAACCAATTACGGTTAAAATCCCCGACCCAGCCGGGAATCGAACCCGGGACCCTCTGAACCGAAGGCCAGTACGCTGACCGTTCAGCCAACGAGTCGTACAGGTGCTTAGAGTGATCAATCAACACATGAATTAAAACTCTGAGAACTTTCCCACGTAAAGAAACTTACAACCTATCTTTTCATCTCGTTTATCAGCATAACATTTTCAGTGATTACCTCGCAACATTTTGGTAAAGATTGCTAAAAATCTGTTAGCTGGATGGGGATGGTTGCCCAGTTGTACTTCCTCGTAAAACAATAATCACCACCATCTGATAGCTGGAAAACTTAACCATTATTCAGAATGAATCGTATATTTACGTTTAATTATGTACCGATTTGATTCCTACAAACTGAGTTGAAATTCAGTATTTAAATATCTCCGATGTTGTGCAATATACTACAGTATGTCTACTTCCAGCTGAGATGGAAACGCATGAATATTAAGCTATAACATTAAACATGTGATCTGGAACTCTCTCATTCTTTTCCAAAGTCTACAAACACAAGTAAATACATTTTTTGTTAAATTTAGTTATTTTGCAATTATAAGTGAAGCCTATGTTAGAAACCGTTTCTTGTCGGGGAATTTTGGTAAAATGAAATGGCGTATGGCTTTTAGCGCCGGGAGTGTCCGAGGATATGTTCGGCTCGCACGGTGCAGGTCTTTTGATTTGGCACCCGTAGGTGACCTGCGCGTCGTGATGTGGATGAAATGATGATGAAGACGACACACAAACCTAGTCCCCGAGCCAGCGACATTAACCAATGATAGTTAACATTCCCAACCCTGCTGGGAATCGAACCCGGGACCCCTGTAACCAAAGAACAGCACGCTAACTATTTAGCCATGGAGCGGGGCATAACTTAGGTGTCGTTAATTAGTCCTCCATGAAGGAAATGTGTATGACTAGTATGAGTATAGGAACCCATGCTGCGATGAACTTGCGTATGTATGTGTTTGTGTCACGGAGCTACTGTAGGGAAACTTGTTTTCACACCGTCGAAATACAGTTCCACAGGACTGGTGAAGACACACTTTACGAGGCAGTCATGTTAACTCATCCTTTACTTCACACCTTTCACTCCTCACCTAGAACTGACTTTTGTTGGTGGGTTAGTGTTTGTGTTGCGGAATTTATTTCAAAGGAGAAAAGAATGACTCGTTCAGATGCTCTTCTATTGCATTTTTCCTGTCTTCATTTATAATTTACAAAGCTGAATTATTAATCCTTCGCTGGAAACACTCGAGAAAACTAGTGAGGAAGTCCCTAAAAGACTGAGTCAAATGATTGACGATCAACAATGACAGGAAGGCGGAGCACGTTAGACACATCATGAGAGGCAACTCTTCATTGAGTGGTAAATTGAAGGAAGTTCTGAGGGAAGACGCATGCATTCCTGGCTCAACAACGTGCACCGTTATTTCTGATAAACTTCTTCAGAGCTGCTGTTCTTTCGGCAGTTGTTATCAATTGAATCGCCAGCCTCTGAAGGGAGACAGCGTAGTAAAAATGAAATTGCGTTGTTATGATTCGAAGTATAATTAGAAACATCATACTATTTTAGACGAGATTCTAATGTACTTGAAGACTTTTTGATTGGTATCTGTGCAAAGGAGAAGAAGAAGAAGAATATTCGGCTGAGTAACGTCAACCCCTGGAGTTGTTACACAATATCTGACATTAAGGCTAAGAGTATCATTAACGTTTAGAAGACGGGCATGTCATGGGGAAGAAATTATGGGTGTATGAAGTTTTATTGCAATCTTGCATTATCACTTGGTTGGTTCGAACTTCAACATCGGAAGTCCTGAAGTAAATAATCCGTGGTTCTCCATTCCATGTACCTTCCTTAAGCCCACTGCCTCTTCCTGTATAGTTCTAACCGGTCGCTATCGCAACGTGACAGAAAATACGTGAGTTAAACAACAATCAAAACGTATGATCATTTCTTGGACTGAAAGTGGAAACAGATGAGCAAAACAAGCCGTCGATGAATGAGTGTCTACCAGCTTCCTCTTCTCACATCAATTTATTCCTGAAGGCTAAGGAGCTTCCTGAACACCTATGCAAGTAGAATCCCTTTCCAATGTATTTAACTAGCGACGTCGTATAATTTTTCAACATGACTACCGATACTCACTGGGCCACCTCCATCTCCACCGTTACCGCCGCCACCACCACCACCACCACGGCCACCACCACCATTGCCGGCTGCTCCGAGAACAGCTCCAACCCCAGGACCGCCTCCAGCTGGTCCTCGACCGTAACCTCCCTCGGCGTTGACGGAGTAGCAGGTCAGTGCAATGACCACAAGGCAAGTGGGCCACATCTGTAAAAACACAGAGATTAGCAAAGATATAATCAGTTAACATGGTCCAAATTAGGACAGATGGGAAACCGCGGTGGCAGTCGCCCATAAATACATTAAATAACACAATGAAAAGAATAATGCATACTGAATATCTTCACCCTCATAACTTGTGAAAGTGAATTGCAACAAGAGGACCCACCTGAATCTGGTATTACTTCAAATACGGCCTATTTCTTTCCCATTTAATCTCGCTTGGTCAAATCTTATTCTCTTAGAACCTATTCTTATCAGATTGGCTGTGGCTGAGGAGACTTTCATAATCCCTCCCTTGCTTTTGTCCACTAATGTTCGTCAACCTACCGTCTTTACAGTAAATACACTATTGTTTGAAACTGGTTATTCAATCGCTATAGCGCTAGTAGCGATGATACAAGCTGCCGCTCGGTACGTAGTGGAGGGCCTTGGAACTACACCAGCAGCAAACGGTACCTTGACTTGCACCACTGTATCTAGTGGGAGACCTTGGAACCACTTTATGAAAATTATGCAGGAAAATTAGCAATTCTGTAAATAATATTATTTTTACTCAGATTCTTGAGACTGTACGCTTTGAAATGAAGGATTACTCACTGAAATACGATCAGCCTTTTCTCACAATTTCCATTCCAGGGAAATAATAAATACCAATATCCGTCTAGGTACAAATTCAGTGTATTAAAAGGAAATAAGAAGACCACCTAATCGTTGCTATATTCACGGTATTAATTCCTAATTTAGTCACTCTTCACTTCCAAACACTTGATTATCTCAAACTCGGTGGAAAATAACACCAAGGAGTCTTATCAAGATTTATCATCCCCACCTCTCGGACGAATCACCATCAACAGCGTAATATTTTTTCACTCCATATGAATGCTACGGAGAGATTGATGCCGTGCGGTCAGGGGCGTGCGGCTGTAAGCTTAGATCCGGGAGATATTTGGTTCGAATCCCACTGTCAGCAGCCCTGAATATGGTCTTCCGTGGTTTTCCTTTTTCACACCCGGCAAATGCTGGGGCTGTTCCTTAATTAAGGCCACGGCCATTTCCTTCCAACTCCTAGCCCTTTTCTATCCCATCGACGCCATAAGACCTATCTGTGTCTGTGCGACGTAAAGCAACTAGCAAAAAAAAGAGGTTTGATAGTAATAATTTTTCTACCAACAAGAATCGAACCGGCTAAACACGGCGTCAGACCAGAAAGACGGCCACCATACGAGCACTCCAACACTGCTATTAAAATGTGAAGTGCTTACATTTTAAAATACATTTTAATACTAATGTTAAATTAGAGCCTGCGTGGCTCAGGCGGCAACGCGCCGGCTTCTCACCACTGGGTACCGTGGTTCAAATCTCGGCCAGTACATGTGAGCGTTGTGCTGGACAAAGCGGAGGCAGGACAGGTTTTTCTCCATGATCTCCGGTTTTCCCTGCTATCTTCCATTCTGGAAACACTTTTCAATATCAACTCATTTCATCTGTCAGTCATCAGTCATTCTCCAGAAAATGGGTGACAGGCTTCGGCAGCCAGTACAAGTCGTGTCCTTCCATTCTGACCCGGTCGAATGACCGGAAACAGGCTGTGGATTTTCATTTTCAGTATCAAATTATTGTATTTGCTCACAAGTCAAAACCATTCATCAACAATGCTAACAGTAAATTATTGTATTCCAGTACGTACTGAACATTTTGTTTATTAGTGGGCTTACATCTCATATTCAGTTTGCTTAATATTGTCGTATTGAGCTGTAATTAGTACGTGAAATATTTAGCAGATTCGACAAAATTAAGTCCAAGTGGGGAATGGATTTTCTCTTAATTACATTCTGTTCGTAAGAAAATTGAATTGAATTGAATTGAATTGAATGGATTTGAATTGAATTGAATTGAACTGAATTGAATTGAATTGAATTGAATTGAATTGTGAACTGCCATGTGAGAGAGATGAGACTAATTCATAATATGGTTCTCTTGTGTGTGTTCTCACCTTAGAGCAGGCCATGATGAGGAGGCTCCAGGGACTGATGTTGCAGCTTGGAGCACTTGAGTCTTATATACACCAGAGGGTGGTGGGGAGACTCCAGATGCGGGATGAAACCTCAGCGAAAGGAATGTCAAAGGTGAAAAGTGGAATCCCCTAAGATGGTCCCTTCACTCATCGCTTATCGAGCGTACGCAATAAGCTGCGAGATATTCACTACACGTATCATTACTACCAATATAATTTACTATTCTGCGGACCATCAGAAATGATGGTTTGGTTAATCTGTAAGGAATTCCAGATTATAATTGTATGTTTTTCTTGAACTTCCTGACATCTCATGAGGTACGGTACATACAGAGAGTAATGTTCACACATATATCTTTACCGTGACTATCAACCTAAATCCTTCACATAGACCTTGCTAAGGCGTGAAGGAGAGTCTCGCCGTTCTCAAGGCCGTGGTTCGAGGCACTGCAATCAACAGCTTGTTACGCGTACTATTCAACGTACATTTTGAGGGAATGAAAGAGATATGCAGAGAACTAGTTCCATTCAAACAAAATTTTGCTAGTGTTTTACCTCTTATTAATTTAATTTATTTCTGGAAGAACAGTACCTTGTAATTCTAATGGAAACCATGATTTCAGTATGCCGCCTCAAGCACCTACGTCCATATTAATAGTGTAAGAGCAATCATCCAATGGGTATAATACATCCACGGCAACTCCTGTTGTCGTAAGGGGCGGCTAAAAGGAGAATCAGTGGCTCTCAACTCGGTAGCGTGGACTGTCGACCACAATTCCCGTAACTGAGTCTGGTATTGTCTCCAACGACCCCAGAGGTATTTGATTCGTGACTCCTAAGAGAGCCTTTCATCTTCACGCCCTTCCTAGCCCTTTCCGTTCATTTGCTTATTACCTCACCCTTCGAAGTTTCGGACTACATTCATTTTCCGTCTGATTTATGTTAATAGAGGATGGTTACCGAGCATTTGTACTTCTATTGGTGGTGGTTATTGTTTTAAGAGGAACACTCTTCGTGGTCAGAAAAATAACAAGATTTCACCATGAAAGGTCGGATACGAGAGGTGAGAGTGAGGAGCCTGGCATAAGTAAATGGAACAAATGCCAGGACTCAGCAAAGGGCCATGTGGTCGCCAACTCACGCTCCCAAGCTAAGAACCCCTGGATTCCGTTTAAGTCGCGTCTTATGACAGGCAGGAAATACCGTGTGTGTTTTCTACTGCCCCCATCCACAGGAGGAGTTGTTCTTCCTCTTATAACAACAATCACCGCCACCTCACGAGTGTAAAAGTAAACGATTCTATTCAAAAATGGTTTTACTGCTTTGTCTTTCATAGACACTTCCCCACACGGCCTGTTTGTAAATTCGACCTAGCTGTACGTAATCAGTCACATGTGAATGTTTTACGGTGCTGTTTGCATGAACTGCCTGAAAACAGGAGATGTTACTTCAAACAAGCTTCCAACTAATTATCAGTTTGGAGTAAGAATGGAGAAATTCAAGAAACCGCGCGCTTACAGTGGAAACGTAATCGTGATCCAAGTGGCTGATCGAATTTTGGGAGAGTCGACCATCATTTATGGGCGTATTGGTGCAACAGAAAGAATACTATATTCTCTAGTTTCAGACAAGCTAGGATTTTTGGAGAGATTTCTAGTTTTGACATGAGTAATTGTTGAGACTCTCACCTTTTGTGAAGAAGGGATCTGAGGGCCGGTCGACTCAGCCTACGTGAGGACATTTTAGGAGCTATCTGACTGTGAGATGGCGGCCCCGGTCTAGAAAGCCAAGAATAACAATCAACGGGTTTCATCGCACTGACCATGCATAACCTCGTAGTGTGCAGGGATTTGGGCTAAGACAGCTGAGGCACCATGGGAGCAATTATTATTCTAAAGTTTCGAGTAAAGTTTCAGTAAGCCTATTCTACATGCAATGATTCAAAATAAATATTCTTCACGAAATATTTGCTCAATTTTTTCTACAAATTCGATCTGAATACGAGTTTTGAAGAAGGAGTGGCGTCAAATTTTTGTTTAAATGCCAATACTTCATTAAGCTATAATTAAATGCATATACAAAATAAAGTAAATCCTAGCCATAAAATTTACTAAATTTCTAAATCCTCTGCACAACTGGATTGGGAGACGTAACAGGGCTGACTATCGGATTATTTCACGAAAATACTTAGAAACCGAAGTGATTTGTAGCAGTCCTCTAAATGGATCTTCTTTGAACAGTAAATTAACATTTAGTGGCGAAGGTCCGACTTTGTGGCTGGCTCCTTGGCGTGCTGACTTTAGGTAGTGAGAGTCCCGGGTTCGATTCCATGCTGCATTGTGTATTTTAATCGCTTGTGATTCTTGTCACTCGGGAACGTGGTGTTTGTATTTGTCCCAACACTCTCCTCTTCATATTCAGACAACACACCACACTAGCAACCACCACATAAACACACAATAGTGATTACATCGCTTCATAGAGCTTCGGCATTTGGAAGGGCAGCCGGCCTTAAAACAGGGCCAAATCCACATGTGAGGTGCAGTTCTCATCCACGACCCCACAAGTGTGGGAAGAGCGGTAGAAGAAGAAGAAGAAGAAGAATGGTGATAATGAATATTAATTTAAGAGGAAATATAACTATGTAACCATTCTGTCTCAACAGTAATCTAAAGCAAAACTGAAGAAGTCCTAGCGTTCACAAAATGGAGGTATCGGTGAAAGGAAAGGATTGGCCTGTAATTAGCAGTGAAGTCGTACATAGGCTATCTTAACGGAAGAAGGAGGAATATAATCCGTCGATAAGTGATGATATAATGTAAGTAAAAGAAACACACCGTTAGACTGTACACATTGGATATTCCTGAACCACAAGTCTGATTCTATCATGCTGAAAAAGAAAACTTTCTTCAGTGAAGAGCGCACCGGAAGGGCTGAAGGAAAGCATCTACCACAATTAAGCTGTATAAATTCTAGATTTAACTTGAGACGTGATCAGCAAAAAATTGTGAACAATGGAGGAATCAGGTAGGGCCCTACAGGAAGCGGTGGAATAAGCAAAAGTTCCAGTTTCCAATTATTTTTACGGGGCTATCAGTTAAGCAATATCGAGTTGCCAGCTATTATAGATGTGTCCGTGGTTTCGGTTTCGCTGTATCAATTTCGTGTTGGATATATAAATTCCTACCGCCTTGACATCTAGATGGTGTTTCGTTCATTCATTATCTATGTACAGCCATTGTTAAATCATGTCTGGTCAGATTAATTTTATTTACATTCTTTTCAACTTTCATGTCCTTCAAATTTAAAACTTACTTCTCTCTTCACTTACCTCTCATCGTCTTCTTTGTATTGTCTTGATATTATTTTTCCTTTATATTCCTTCTCCTTTCAGCCTCGGTATTTCATTATTCTGATGACCTAGTTTTTGTCTAATACGAGAAAGCATTAGACATGGAGCTAAAATGGGAATATTCTTTTCTCTTCCTTCGGCAGTGTTAAGAATTTTCATTAATATTTTCCCGTTAAAATTATTCGCCATATCTTTGTTTATATCCTCGCTTAATAGGTCTAATACGTCGTACATAAATACATTCCAAAAACATTCCTATCTGTCTACCAAAATGGCGTCATTCTTCTATACGTAGCCTCTCTTTCGGAATATAACAGAACATAGAGAGCCATCTCGTGACGAACTTTTCATCAACAGAGCAACGGCCAATTACTGAATTGACTTCAAATCGTCTGGCATCATTACAAAAGTTATTGCTGTGGTCAGGGTTACCACACTGGACGACATCCATCAACTGGGCTTGACGAGACAGCGCTCAACAGTATTGTTTGGCGATAAAACTTAAGCGAAATTCGGAAATCAACAATTTTAACATGGATATGTTTCTGGGCTGGGGGTCTGTCTGGAACTACCGTAAACAAATTGGCATCGACCAAAAACTGATACCGTACACAGGCAACTAGTGTACGCCATACGTATGAAGGAAGGACGCCATCTTCATGGACAGAAAGGTGTGTTTCTGGACGAGGTTGATGCTGGACAAGAGAGGCTGTAAACGAAGAAATGGCGAATAATTTTAACGGGAAAATGTTAATTAAAATTCTAAACACTCTGAAAGGAAGACAATTATTTATTTCCATTTATCTCCCCTGTGGGAGGAGTGAAAGGATGGAATCATTATCTGCGCCTCTTGCCTGTTGTAAGAGGCTACTAAGAGGGGAAGAACCAAACTCACTCTCTCGTCTCCTACGCCCCGTGTAGCGGAGAAATTTACTATAGAGTATCATTTTTGTGCTACGAATAACATTAGGGCCTAAGCATGTTTTATTATTACTATTACTTATTTACATATTTATTTATTTATTTATTTATTTATTTATTTATTTATTTATTTATTTATTTATTTATTAACGAATCTGGCCCAAGGTGTTGATTGTGGCGCAGAATAATAATATTGTGTATTTTCATTCTCTTATTGGAAATTTATTGTTGCTTTCGGTTAGTTCGGAAGCCACACATATTATTGCTGTATGTAGCTCTTGAGTTCTTTATACAGGTGATTGCAATGCCGTCTTGGAATTTATTGGCCAGTTTGTAATGTCCTCGTCAATCCCCGATGGTGATGATGAAAATAATAATAATAATAATGAAACAGTAAACTCTCGATTATCCGGGCTAACCACCGTACAAATTCGGACGGATAACCGAATACGTGGATAATACGATTTTGTTCATTTTAATGCATAACGAAACTTATTGTAATACAGAACGTACAATACTGTTAAAAATGCAATAATGTCAAACAATTAACACATTCCACAACCACTTTTATCAATAAAGTAGGCCAATTTAAAAATTACACGTAAAACCCTTGAGGTATAAAACGTGAATTCTAAGAGTTTCTGTGTGCTATTTTGAATGTATTTTAACTGTCTGAACATCAATCCCATTATCATTTGCTAATTTCTTTACTGATTCTCCTTCCTCGAACATTTTATTTAATTGAAACTTTTGTTTTAAAGTCACGTTCTTTCGCTTCGTAGCCATGACTGCTATCACGGAACGCAGTACACTGTTTAGTGTTTGGTTCTGGATCAAAGCATGCAGCCAGGACACTTACACTCGATAGCGCCCTCGAATTTCAAGCGCGCAGTTCACACGTATTGAAAATGGCGTGTCAAAAATGAAGGAAATAATAATACAATAAACCTCGGTGGTGCACAGATAGCCCGCAAACCGGAAAATTCACACCCGGATAATCGGGAGTTTTCTGTAATAATAATAATAATAATAATAATAATAATAATAATAATAATAATAATAATAATAATAATAATAATAATAATATTCTTTTTGAAATTTCTGAATACTAACATTGCGTGTGTATGTGTGTGTGTGGAAGAGAGAGAATCGCACACTTGTATCAAAATCAGCATTAGAGAAAGGATCACTATCTTCAATCTTCGGCTATATTTAAAATATTGCATGGTGTTTCAAGACCTCAGATTGTGAATCCGTATAATTTTAACTATGGCATTTGGGAATGGCTAAATGGCGAAAATACAGCCAAAAATATCAGATTAACTGAGAAAAAGAACTGCGGGCAGCAAATAACTAGACAATTCTACTGACGAAAGGGATGTGTATATTAAAATGGATGAAGAGAAGGAGGATGTGATTGTAATTTTTTTTTTTTTTTTTTTTTGCATAAGCACTGAACGGGTAAAACCTGGTTAATATGCTGGTTTTATAAGATCTTGTAACATATTAGTGAAAATACATTTTTAAAAAGGTCTGGCATTTTTGTTCAGTGTTAAAATATTATTTTCTGTAGAAATGAGACTGGCGAATTATAGGCTATTGCGTGATGCATATTTTTGTGAGAAAACTGTAAATAAGTCTGGCAACACTGGTTGTGTTCGGCTGAGTTTCTCGACTGAGGACGTGGTGCAAAGTTTTGGTGAAACGTGAAGATTCACTACAGTTTGTATCCCCAAATTATTCTTTATTTAGCATGTGATGCGTATTTCAAAATGGCACATTTACGCCGATTAGAGCGAATGCAAGAAGGCCTAAAGGTAAATTTCTATTCAAAATATAGCTGGCTTCTTGAAATTTATCCAAAGATCACGATAAAGCATGCAGCGGTCTTTCTTTCAGGACATTTTGAATTGTTCGTGCCACGTCACTGCAGATTTGAGACCTCATGTCATCAAAATGATTGAGGTTAATGAAAATCAAATAATCTGTCATTTTATTCGATGCAATTTCGCTTTTTCCTCGCGGTTTTCTCTTTCCTGGCGTTGTAATCGAACATCTTTCTGTGATCGTAGATCACTGTGGAGAGAAGAACCAGTTCTTCCAGTCCCTGAGCAGATACGATTGTTTGCAACGTGTCGCAAAGAGGAAGGTTTCACCCTGGAAATTTTGCAGACACCACTCCTTTCAGAGGAATCGCATATTCTTTCAGGGGAAAATATGAAGTGTTACTATGGTATAAAACGTAAGTGCTTATAAGAGTGATTTAATTTGCTGTCATAGTTCGCTGTGAATTGCGTAAAACTTCCGGTGAATCACATTCGAGTTACAATCATTTAAATCCTGTTGGTAGAAAAGTTATTCTGAGATCAGAGTATGGAATAAAACTTCAACCAAACTGAATTTAATATTTTAGTTGTATAAAATTTAGTCCAATATTATTTCGCCTTGATCGAAGCTCAGATTTTACTGGCGAATTTCCTCGTGTTAACCTCTCCGCCGTTTCTTGATGGATACAGTATTTTTTGATCTGTCTCTTGGCACAGGCCACGGCAAAGTGCAGCTTCCACTTAAGCCCCAGTCTCATACTCGGCTGCGACAGTATGGAAGCTGCTGGGGCATGGGCGAAATTCAGAGCACTATTGTGTCTGATTGTTGCTCATAGGGTCAGTCGTTCTGCAATAGCACTTTCTGGCTCAGTGTTAATAACTGAAGAAAATGGAAATTGCAACACCCAGAAGGAGTGGTGCTACATTGCTACAATTGAACATGCAGGACGAGTGTTCGGTTGTGATTCGATGATTACACTTTCAGATCCCTCTGACTGTAAGTTTTGACAACAATCAATACAGGATGTGCCCACCACGAGCTGCAATTCATTGGTGAATTCGTCGAGGCATGGAGTCAATAAGGCCCTGGATCGCTTCCTGAAGAATTGTGGCCCATGCTTGCTGCACTGCACGGGTCAGTTGTTACAGAGTTGTAGGTAGCTGAGGACGGTTGGCCAGTTGTCGACCCATCGTGTCCCACACATGCTCAATAGGACTGAGGTCCGGGGATCTGGTGGGCCATTCTAAGATTGTGATGTCGTGGAGAGCTTCTCTGGAGATGCGTGCAGTGTGAACCCGGGCATTGTCCTGCTGAAACATCGCATTAGCAATGTTCGCCATCATAGGGGCAACCACTGGATTGAGTACCCTATCAACGTACTGTCGAACAGTCATAGTGCCCTCAACAAGCACTAATTGTGATTTCATATTAAAGCCAATAGCTCCCCAGACCATAATGCTTGGTGTTGGCCCTGTGTGCCTCTCCCCGGTACGTCGGCGCACACGATTCCGGCGATCACTGCAGGCAAGACAGCAGCGCGATTCATCACTAAAGACGACCCTATGCCATTCGTCGACCCACGTCGATCTTTCTCGACACCAGGCCAGCCTTACACGTCGCTGTTGTGGTGTTAATGGAACACCTTGTGCAGGGACACGGGCTCGTAAGCCAGCTGCACGCAGGCGATTACCAACTGTTTGTTGTGTAACGTGGGGTGCCACAGCTGCTCGAATTTGCGCTGCTGTTGCATGGGGTTCCATCCGGGCCATCCGAATGATGCGGCGATCCTCTCTCACAGTTGTCTGTCGCGCTGGGCCTGTGCCAGGTCTACGAGTGTGGGTACCTTCATTTGACCACTGTTGCCACACACGTTGTACCGTAGATGCCTGTCGGCCAACACGTCCAGTGACAGTCCTTAGCGATAATCCAGCCTCACACAGCCCAATTATCCGAGCCCTCTTAAACGGCGACAGTTGTTGATAGTGTGCTCTTCCCTGTCGACGAGGCATGTTTAACGGGGAACACTTCACTGCACAGACTGCAAGTCAACTACGCTACACCAGAGTCCGTATACTGGAGTTGATTCCTCCGCGACCAATCACGTGGGGAGACCTGTAGCAACAATCCAATGAGTCTGAAACTTTGATCGTTTACATACCTACATGGCATCGTTCCATATCTTGAAAATCAACACGAACGACCAATGCCTTCATCGTGTTGCAATTTCCATTTCCTTAAGTGTATGATTAAAACAACTATAAATAGAACCGTACATTCGTTTTGAAGGGAAATAGCAGTTTTGAGACCTCACGTCATCAAGATTATTGAGGCTAATGAAAATCAAATAATCTGTCATTTGATTCTATGTAATTCCGCTTTTTCCTCACGGTTTCCTCTTTCCTGGCCTTGTAATCGAACATCTTTCTGTGATCATAGGTCAGGACATTTTGTAAGATTCGAATTATACAATGAGAATAAAGAAAGTGGCTACTGTAATTCCATTTCTGAATTTTGATCAGAAGTGAACCACAGTTACCAATTTTCATGCAGTTGACCCTTAATATTCGGTTCCTGATTCTTAATGGGTAAGCTGAGATAAAAAGAAAGGGGCAGTTTCTTCTTCAGTGCAACATCATTCTTGTGAGCTTTGCCAGAGTATGAGTAGGTGGATACGTCTTCATCATCGAAAAGTATTAAGTTCAGTAACCTCGCGTATTTGCAACTTATCATTGCATAGTATCTTATTCCCTCTGATGGCTGCAGTGAATTGTTAATATCTGCGTTGTAACTGCTATTGCATAAGAATTAATTATACTCTTGTAATAGAATTATCCTGATTATTCATGGATTCGAACAATAATATGTTAATTATACGGTTACTGTAGGTGAGAAATACGAATGTTGTAACGGCTTAAAGTGTGAGGAAGTTCACGCGCAATTCTCCGCTATATAGGGTGAGGTAATACCACATGGAGGTGCAGCTATCGAGATCTTTAATAATAATAAAAATGTTATAGACTTTAAGTCACACATTTTTGGAGACGTGGATCTGTTTTGGGTGATTTCCGACAAAAGAGTAGATAGAAGACGAGCTGCTCGACTAAGTGGTATGTTCTGAGCTGTCATTTAAAAGACGACGTGGAATGACATAGAAGACGAATAATCTTCAATGGAGTTATTAAAAGTAGGAAAGCTCTAGTATAAGAATAATTTGAGCAATATACGTTTATAGGAATTTTAAAAGTACAGTAGTAGTCTGGTGACGATGATCGTTACAGCGTCAAGTCTTAGATAGTTTGAGGCCGTGGTCAGCCTGCTCGAGTTCCGTTGGTCGAAAATATTTTCACCATCAGAATGTTGGCCGACAGGATTGGACAGGTGGAGGTATACAATTTCTAATCACTAGTTCGGGTGCCAAAAGGCTGGATTCAATTTCAAACCTCTCCACAGGGCATATGAAGTTGTTGATGGTGATTCGTCCGGCGGACTATAGGAATAGGCTATGTGCTTTCATCCTCTCCATTCCTACTGTCATATATCACGTCATTAATTTCATCCTTTTAACTGCTCTGATGAGGTTGACGTCAGGAAGGGTATCTGGTAGTTACAAAGATCATCTCACTACATGCCTTATCCCGTAGCTCTACGGGTTAAGGGTTGGACATATATTCGTTTATAGGAAATGGAATTATTGACTGGAATAATTTACCAAGCGAGGTCTTCGAAACATCTCCAACTACTATGAAATAATGTCAGAAAGGATTTGGTAAACAAATGATAGGGGGTCCGCCACCTGGGCGACAGTCCTAAACGCAGATCACGTCTTACTTATTGGTAAATCTATCGACACTTAGCTAGCTCATTTGAACACCTTAAAATACTATTCGGCCTGCGATCATAAGGTTAACGCACTGATCCGCCCAACCCTGCTCTTAAGGATTTAACAGCTCTCTAATCTTAAAACTCAAATGTGCCCTTCCAAATCTATATACATTTTCATTTTTCATACAAGTCTGGAAATACACTTCGTACATGAACATAAGCTCAATGTTAATAGGTGATCAATCTGAGACAGAAGCAAATATCCAGAACAAATTGAGGCACATATGTTCCGTATTTTCTTAATAAGTACATAGAGTAAGCAAGAGGCAAACCAAGAAAAAAATTAATTTCAAAGGCAGTTGAAGAAGAAGAAACCTGACCCCTGAATCTGAAAGTCGTCAGCCCGAAAACTGTTAAAGTACTGAAACAGAAGCCCCGGTGGTTATAGGAAAACCGATGATGTCTTCAACATATGGCGTAGGCCTCCCGGGCGAGATAAGCAGTCAGGTAGTTTACCATTTCTTTCCTTACTAAGCTAGAAAATGCTACTGTAACATGAGCGGCAGTATAAAAATAACTTCTCACTAGCAAATGTGCCCTGCTCCGCTACGGTATTCTACACACACACACACACACACACACACACACACACAAAATCAATCACTGCTGATCTGCATTTAGGGCAGTCGCCCATGAGGCAGATTACTTATCTGTTGTTTTCCTAGCCTTTTCTTAAATGATCGCAAAAATGAAAATTTATTGAACATTTCAATTGGTAAGTTATTCCAATTCCTAAATCCCCTTCCTATAAACGAATATTTTCCCCAATTTGTCCTCTTGAATTCCAGAATTATCTTCATATTGTGATCTTTTCTAATTTTAAAGACATCACTCAAATATATTCGTCTATAGATGTCATTCCACTGACAGCTCGGAACATACCACTTAATCGAGCAGCTCGTTTCCTTTCTCCCAAGTCTTCCCAGCCCAAACTTCGCAACATTTTTGTAAAGCTACTCATTTGTCGGAAATAGCCCAGAACAAATCGAGCTGCTTTTCTTTGGATTTTTTCAGTTCTTGAATCAAGTAATCCTGGTGAGGGTCCCATACACTGGAACCATACTCTAGTTGGGGTCTTACCAAAGACTTGTATGCCCTCTCCTTTACATCCTTATTACAACCCCTAAATACCCTCATAATCATGTGTACAGAACTGTACCCTTCAATAACAATCATATTTATATGATGACCCCACTGAAGATCTTTCCTTATATTAACACCTAGGTACTTACAATGATACCCAACAGGAACTTTCATCCCATCAACACAGTAATTAAAACTGAGAGGACTTTTCCTATTTGTGAAACTCACGACCTGACTTTTAACCCCGTTTATCATCATTCCATAGCCTAATATCCACCTCACAACATTATTGAGGTCATTTAGCATTACTCACAATCTTGTAACTTATTCATTACTCTGTACAGAATAACATCATCTGCCAACAGCCTTATCTCTGCTTCCACTTCTTTACACATATCATTGACATAAATAAGAAACATAAAAGTCCAAAGTACTGTCTTGAGGAATTTCCTTCTTAATTATTACAGGGTCAGATAAAGCTTCGCCTACTCTAATTCTCTGAGTTCTATTTTCTAGAAACATTGCCCTTCATTCAGTCACACTTTTTCTAGTCCAGTTGCACTCATTTTTGCCAATAGCCTCCCATGATCTACCCTATCAAATGCCTTAGATAGGTCAATCGCAATACGGTCCGTTTGACCTCCTGAATCCAGGATATCTGGTATATCTTGCTGGAATCCTACAAGCTGAGCTTCAGCTTCAGTGAAACCCTAACTGCCTTCTGTCAAACCAGTTATTAATTACGCGAACATGTCTAATATAATTAGAAAGAATGCTTTCCCAAAGCTTACTTGTAATGCATGACAAACTGACTGGCCTGTCATTTTCAGCTTTATATCTATCACCCTTCCGTTTGTACACAGGGGCTACTATAGCAACTCTCCATTCATTTGGTATAGCTCCTTCATGCAAACAATAATCAAATAGGTACTTAGGATATGGTACTATATCCCAACCCATTGCCTTTAGTATATCCCCAGAAATCTTATCAATTCCAGCTGCTTTTCTAGTTTTCAACTTTTTTACCTTATTGTAAATGTCATTGTTATCACGGGTAAATTGTAATACTTCATCTCCTCTGTATGGACATTATCCTTGTAAACAACAATCTTCACATACTGCTGATTGAATACTTCTGCCTTTTGAAGATCCTCGCATACACACTCCCCTGGTTCATTAATGATTCCAGGAATGTCCTTCTTGGAACCTGTTTCTGCCTTATAGTAACTATACATACCCTTCCATTATTCACTAAAATGTTTATGACCACCAATTATCCTGCCATCATGTTATCCTTAGCTGACTTCTTTGTTACATTCAATTTCCTAGTAAGTTCACTCAATTTCTCCTTACTTCCACAGCCATTTCTAACTCTATTTCTTTCCAACCTGCACCTCCTTCTTAGACTTTTTACTTCTCTGTTATAATATAGTGGATCTTTACCATTCCTTACCACCTTTAACCTATTTTCACATTCCTCAACAATTGCTTTAAACCCATCCCAGAGTCTGTTTACATTTTTATTTACCGTTTTCCACCGATCATATTTCATTTTTAAAAACTCCCTTATGCCTGTTTTATCAGCCATATGGTACTGCGTAATAGTCCTAATTTTAATACCTTCCTTTCTTTGACATTTATTTTTAACTACGACAAAAACAGCTTCGTGATCACCAATACCATCTATTACTTTGGTTTATCTATAGAGCTCATCTGGTTTTTACCAGCACCACATCCAAAGTATTCTTCCCTCTAGTTGGTTCCTTCACTTTCTGAGTCAGCTGCTCTTCTCATATTAAGTTACTTGCCATTTGTTGTTCATGCCTTATGTCGTTCGCATTACCTTTCCAATTGACATTTGGTAAATTGAGGTCACCTGCTACTACGACATTCCTTCCCATATCGTTAACAACATAGACGATTATCTTATCAAATAATTCGGAATCAATGTCAGTGCTACCCTTTCCTGGTCTGTACACTCCAAAGACATTAAGTTGTCAATTATCTTTAGAGATGAGCCTTACACCTAGAATTTAATGTTTTTTATCCTTAACGTTTTCGTAGCCTACAAATTCTTCTTTCACCAGAATGAATAGACCTCCCCCTCCCCCGCTCCCTCCAATCCTATCCTATCTCTACGATACGCAGTCCAGTTCCGTGAGAAAATTCGGATTCAAAGGCTCAACGCCATTAAAAATTGAAGCTGAAAGCAGAGTTCAGTGCAATTTGTAGTGAATGTTATAACTTACGCTCGTTCGCAAAGCAATGTAATTGAGCTCTTTTGTTGACAAAGAAAATACAAACCACCATATATTAACTAGACAAGAATATCTATAATATTGTGCTGCTCACTTTCGGTCGAAGATTTTTTAAAAATTTGATTTACGTTTCACAGACATAAACAGGTCTTACGGCGACGATGGGATAGAAGAAGGCTAGGAGTGGGAAGGAAGCAACCGTGGCCTTAATTAAGGTACAGTCCCAGCATTTGCCTGGTGTGAAAATGGGATATCACGGAAAACCATCTTCAGGGCTGGTAACAGTTGGGTTCGAACCCAGTATCTCCCGAATTTAAATTGACAGCTCCGCGACCCTAACCACATGGCCAACTCGCTGGATAGGTCGAGCTTCTACCCATGGGTTTCAAGGAAATCCTATCGATCCCTTTAAGACCAGCTAGACAGCTTGCAGATTTACGTAACTAATCACCCACGTTACCTCCAATATCTCGTTGAATCCGAACCACTGGGAATAACACTTTGTTTTGATGTGTCTGTTAACTGCGAGACCTTAAACGTGACCTTGCGTAAGTCACGTTAGGAAGGAAGTAAAACATGCCGCAATAAAATTAGACTCACTTTCCTCTGTTGGCACTTTACCGCTGGAATGGAACTCTCACCAGCTACCGTCTCCAGTCCTCTACGCGCTGTTATTAACAGCTAATTGAGAACCGATTCAACCGAGTGAAAACTTGAGACGATACTGAGAAAATACTGCGTTTCTCGTCAGAGGACTTTTCATTCTTCTGAATTCATAGGCAGTAAAAAGTATTTCTCCAAGCAAGTTGGCCGCAAATGGTGACTTTGAACCTCGCTGTCAACAGCCTTGAACCAGTGTTGCCAAATCTTTTTACGTCGTGTTCCCACAAGAAAAAACGAATGACTCTACATTTTACCTTAAGTCTCTAGAAAAGTATTTTGCTTTGGATATTAAAAATTCACGTATTTTATTTCATCAAAATTATACACAATGCTTACTAATGCTTGAAGATAAGTCATTTTGAACTCACCAAACGAATTTTCCTGGAGTCATACATATTTCGGTTGTGGAGAAATGTCACAAGTTCTTTGTTTCGTGCCTTCCGGGAGAAATTAATAACTAAAAATGAATTAAGTTCTCGTCTCCTTTTATTCCTCCCTTTAGTTTCCTTGACACTATCTCTCCGCATTTGAACGAGGAAGAGTAAGGAGTGGTTTTCGAACATGGAACACAAATGAACTAACCTGACAGCTGTTACAAATTTTAAACATGGGATGTCATTCATTAAATCATTCGTTATTTCACATGCAATTTTAAAATAATGCATATTCTTACGTAAATCAATCATCATAGAAAAAATACATAAAATATAAATTCAGTTCGTTTAAGAATAACAAATCCGTCACACCCAAATATTAATTATTAAACAGATATTATAAACGCATGCTGTAGCAGACAGCATTATTGCGTAGGCCAGTAAGAGTAGGGGAAAAATAGTGCGACCTATGAAAATAGAGTTCACAGGCAAGATATTTGCTGTACTGTGCGGCTAATATATTTTGTTGTTATATATTACTGGTACTAGCCTTGAATTATTTGAATTATATTAATTTATTTATAATTCTTTATGTTTGAAAAATCCCATCTATTTCCCGCTTTTTTATTAAATCCGTCCCTCCAATTTACAAAGAGGAGGGATGTTCCTATGCGTAGGGACATGTCCCTGCTATGGTTGGTAACAGTGCCCTGAAAATGCTCTTTCGTGGTGTACCATTTTCACACCAGTCAAATGCTGGGTATGTACCTTAATTGAGGCTATAGTCACTTCCTTTCCAGTCCTATCCCATCGTCACCATAAGAGTGGGTACACTTCATACTTCACAATTTATTATACATGTTATTGCAATTACTGAGATCTACTTTAACAGGATCATTCTGACATTTGTCTCTGTGAATGAACTAACAAGGAAAGAGCCCTAACACAAAGAACAATCAACATTTATGGAAGTTACTTTTAAGGCCTATGGTGTGACCAAACGAAATAAGGATATACTCACCTGTCCCGCATTTTACTTGTTTACGACATTAAATTATCGGTAATATTCAGTAGCTTTTGTGTGCAATATAAGAGAAGAAAATGAAAAAAGCAGCTACTCTGCGGAAGAAGTGATTTTTTTTCATTGCTCAGTGAAACCATGTAGGTGATGAGGAATTAGGTGCAGAGAGTAACTTTACCCACTTAGGACTGTTTATCGTATTGTAGGTGTATAAATATTAAGGCGTTTGAAAAAGTCAATAGATGAATTTGGAACTGTTCCGCCAACAGTAAACAACACTCCTACAACTTCCCACCTTGTTACTTTGTATTTCTCTTCTAGGTATTTTAGCAAGATGGAGTGTCCTTTTCTTTTCACCATCTATAGTCGTGGCCACTAAATTGAGGCGGGTCAGAGATATCACGCTGTTGCCAAGGTTATGTAGTAATTGGCGACGAACGCATCATTTCGGAGCGCGAGGCACTTTGTTCTCTCCCAAGCTCGTGGTGTTACCTCCTACAATGCTGTGAAACAAGCTTCAGGAAAATCTACTGACTTCATTGGTATAACTATTTTTCGCATACACCAAAGAAAGTAATTATTAAGTATAAAAACCTGAACAAGTAAATTTAAATCCGTAAAATCATGTATTGACATTTTCAGTAAGCGGCCACGGTTTTTTTTTTTTTTCATTCAATAAAATGCTGTCTGGGAGAAAAATGTAAAAACTCGTCTAACTTAAATGTATTACCTGAAACAGGTTTCCATGGCTCTTTTCATTTTCCTGGAGAATGGGCCGTATAAATGTCGCTAACCGAGTTCGTTCGTGGATTTGGAGCGGACAGCGTTGCCAATCCACGCTCAGAAGCAAGGGAGTCTCGACCATCTGTTCCCATATCTAACAACAGCGCAGTTTCCTCACCCGCCTAATTCAGTGGCCGGAGGTTTAGTTGGGTCGATTGTCGAGCCAACCTTCTGCTTTTTTCTGTTTGTTCGTTTGTTTACACTTTGCTTTACGTCGCACCGACACAGACAAGTCTTATGACGATGGGGTAGAAAAGGGCTGGGAGTGGGAAGGAAGTGGCCGTGGCGTTCATTAAGGCACCATCCCAAAATTTGCCTGGTGTAAAAATAGGAAATCATGGATAACCATATTCATGTGAGTACTATGAAGAGGTTTGGAAAGTATTCCAGGCTTTTAGCACGCAGTCTACTGATTAGAAATGGTATAGCACCACTCCTGACCCCGTCGGCGAACATTTTATTGATGAAATTATTTTCTACCAACGGGACTCGAACCGGCAAACCATAAAGACTCGTCACCTTCTACAGATCCGTATCAAAGTATCGGCCTCCCGATCCCAAAATCGTGGCCTCAAACCCGCCTGAGGAAATCGGATTTTTGAAGGTCGGGGAAGAGTCTATGCGACACTCTATGTCGTGTAATGTCGGCAAGTAAAATATCTCTGGTGAGACACATTTTGTTCACGTGAAAAAATTCATTGAAGAAGTCATGGAATCGCTTCACTCTGCTATCTAGTAGGCGCAACGTCGAAATTGACTTGAAGTCACCGAGACGGAGTCAAATTAAAGTGCTTGCACACGGAAGCCAAGGCCATATTATATTGCCATATGGAAACTTTTTCATTAATGTGATATTAGGGAATCTCCTTTCTACTTTCTCAAATGGAAGGTGACAATATGCATTAATAAAGCGAAAGCTCTAGTTGAAAGGACAATAGGATGCAATAATGGGCAGGAACCTCTAAGTGTACAGCTGAATAAATGTTGTTATTCGGGAAGCATGATGTGTGAAGATAATAGATAATGAAGTCAGGAGGAAAGAAATATCTGGAAAAGCTGTCAATAACGTGACTAATATAGTGTTAGTATGAACGCAAACATTTAGATTAGGAAATAAGGAAGAGATTTGTTAAAACGTTCGTTTGGAGCACATCACTGTACGGAAGTGAGATTTGTACAATTGGTAAAGAAGGAAGGCAAGTTTTTTTTACAAGTTGCTTTACGTCGCACCGACGCAGATAGGTCTTATAGCGACGATGGGATAGCAAAGGGCTAATAATGGGAAGGAAGCAGCCGTGGCCTTTATAAAGGTGTGAAAATGGAAAACCGCGGAAAACCATCTTCAGGGCTGCCGACAGTAGGGTTCGAACTCACTATCTCCCGAATACTGAATACTGGCCGCACTTAAGCGACTACAGCTATCGAGCTCGGTATAGAAGGAAGGAGGACAGCTAAGAGCTGTAGAGATATGTTAGAGGATGATACGTACAGACTGGACAGAACAGAAACCATACATCCAAGTATTGAATGATGTTGATAAGAAGTGAAAATAATGGACACAACGGAAAAGGAAGGAATAGAATATCTAGGTCATCTATTAAGGCATAAACAAATTTCAGAATGAAAAAGTCTGGGTACCACTGGTTTAGCCTGATTCACTGATTTGCAATTGATTTGTTGAATACTGCAGAATAAAATTTTATTTTTATTATATACCTTTCCTTGTGTGCCCGTCTTAGGCTGTTAGTTTTTTAATTGCAACAGTTCTAGCAGAGACAAGTGACGGCAGAAGGGACAGAGTACACCTCAACTAAGAACAATAGTCGGTCAGTATAAAGTTATGGCCATCACATGTTGTTTTCTTCAGTCTCAGAGATGTTACGATATTCCCTCACGCTTTTCCTGATACATCTCCCCTCATTTTTCGATTGATCATTCCTTGACGTTTTTCTTTGGATTCTAATAGTCCATTTCAATATCTTCCTGATCTTTAGGGGCAAATAATCTTTCGTTTCCGCAACTTATAAAAGCAATCACGATAACAACCACCACCATCACTAGTTCGTTATAATGACGACTGAACTACATTTCCATGTCAAGGATGCGACCCGTTAATGGACTTGGTAATTTGGGAATTTCTCCATTATAAGAGTTCGTACGGTAAAATAAAAGATTGAAAACAGGATAGTCGATAATATATTTTATGTAGGCTTACATTTTTGTATAACTGATATTTCCTGTGATACGTGTATTTGGAAGTTTGTGACAAATATAATAATCAATAACATCTTAATTATTATTTCTCCTAGGTTTGCAGATAATCTGGAGGCTTGCAGATACTGACGAACTGAACACTGTCGAAACAAGTCAGTATAAGGGGCTGTCATTTAACATAAAAAAGACAAAATACACAATTGTGTCCAAGAATAAAGATCGCCATCCTTGTGCAACTGATGATTAATAACTAGCCAAGAAGAGGGATGCATAATGTACGCACCTGGAGAGATCAATTAACGATGACTGGGGTCGGTAACCAGCGGCGCCGAATAGCGACCTATCCCTTCAATGTAAAACAAGGCTTTTGCGATGTTATGTCTCCGCAGTACTGTTGTATGAAGTCGTGTCCTGGGCATTGACGTAAGCGTCGAGCAAGAAACTGGAAGCCTATAAAACTGTGTCTGTCTCATCAGCATTCAGTATTTTTCTTGGAGGGATCACATCACATGAGCAGAGGGCAAAGATGCTTTACTACAAGTAACTGTTCAGGGGAAGATAGAAGGGAATAGAGAAACTGGAAGGAGAAGAACTTCTTGCCTGAAGAACGTGTGAATATGGTTCAGTGTAATTTCGGAAGGGTTTTACAGATACTAGGTAAAGGGTGTGTTACCCATGGTGATCGCCAATATCGGAACGGGTAGACACCTCAAGGAACTGAAGACGTAGGATAAGAAGTAGGGTTAAAACACCTTAAACATAACATAGGTTGAATATTAGATTTTGCACAACCCTTTTTTCATAATACTGGCACGCTACTGCATACGTACCAAATAATATAGATGCTGTACTAGTGCAACTTAAACATGGATGTTTCAGAAAATTGTGCTACTGCGTTTCCAGTGGTGTCAGCACAAATAAACAAACAAAAAAAAATGAAAGACAAAACTCGAACTGAACCTAGTTTAGACATTATTTTGTTTCTCTAATCCGCGAAAAAGACGGGCTAAGAGGCAAGAACTTTTAATATAAAAACAGTATTTCTATGTACAGTAGCTTTTCTGGCATGCCTGACTTGTTCTTCAATGAAAATGTACACCAACACATTTCTGAATTTGAAATATTTTCTGTAACATTTCCTAAAAATGGAAAACATTCGTGTGTGTGTGTGTGTGGGGCGGGGGTGCGTGTCACCCCGGTTATTAATACTTGTAAAATAAAAAATAAGGGTTAGATGTTACATTCTTAGTTTATATTATTGCATTATATTCTTTCAAAGGCGCTTTCGTGTTGGGCAAGTGTTAGCGTTCTTGAGTTGAAAGTGTATCGAGGAAAGGAAAGGAATATTGTAATGTTAACCCAAGGCTGAAGAGTCAGATTTCATCACCTTAAAGAATCTTTATCTAACTGTGTAACAATGTAAATATTTGGAATAACAAGATCGAGTTCAATATCCTGATAGTCTACTTTCCAAAGCTCGCATCATCCTTCCGTGATACGGTCTCATCTTTTATTTATCGTGAGGTATTATGTGACGGAGTTTGTGTTTCCTAAGATCTCAGTAAATTATTTTACGGAGAATATATTATTATTATTATTATTATTATTATTATTATTATTATTATTATTAATTTTGGCCATTCAGAGAGCGTTGAATCGTGGTTAGTTGGTTTGATGGTATTCGTCCTCTTATCCTCCCAAAATCTCTTCGTGAGTTTCGTTGTTTGTTGCGTTCTTCTGACCATTTATTACTATTCGTAAATTTGTTTATAGGCGTTCCTGTACATTTGCGCTTTGTTATTAATGCTCTAAAATCTCTGGGATTGGTTATGAAGTCGTCTGTATTTCTTGAAGAATGGTCCATTGTTTATTCTAGCCAATTTATCTTGGTATTCTGTGAGTTTATTTTATGAAATAATTTGGTGAGTGTGTTGTTATCCATTCTGTAGACATAACCAGAGAATTCCAAGCTCCTTTTAAGTGGGATATTATTGAACTTATCTGTTAGACTGTAGAGTTCTTGCCCTCTTGATCCAGATTCAGTTTTATTACGTCTGGCCGTATATTTTCCTGAGAACTTCCCGTTCTTGCTCTTCAATTTCTGGTATGTTGTAATGACCTCCTAAGTTTATGGTTTTCGATTAATAGGGTTCTGGAAGGACAATTGTTCTGAAGTGTTTCAATTTTGTGTAGTGTAGTCTACCAGTCTTGCCAGTCTTTGCATAGCTCAACACTCGACTACCTGTTGAAAACTCAAACTGTGTGCATTGCAGATATTATTATCTGTGCAGTACTTTAGCCCAACTTCACATTTACCAGGAATATGGCATCTGGTATTATGCTGGCACCGCGGACTAGGAGTTGCGAGTCAGCCCCAAGTACCCCTCAGGGTGGGTGCGGTAGAATACAACCACGGTACCCTCCACCGCTCGTAAGAGATGACTAAATGGCACTCCAGGGCTCTTACCTTGGAAGCTTTCGTTGGCGGCAGCCGGGCTCTTAGCTGAGTCTGACATTCCTTCCATTTAATTGGGCCAGGCTCCTCACTTTAATATCTTCCATCGGACCTCGCGATCAACTCTTGTTCTCATCCTATCCCGACGGTATTTGGTTTACAAGCCTTCGGTTGTATACTTTTATTTTCACGCCCTTCGTGGCTTTTCCCTTTCTTTTACCGATGCGTTCGTTTTTCGCAGCGTCGGGTCTCTTCCTTTTTTTTTCTTTGATAATATTATTATCCTCCTCTGCGAACCATGTGACCTTGCCGCGGTGGGGAGGCTTGCGTGTCCCAATGATGCAGATAGCCGAGCCGCAGGTGCAACCATATCGGATGGGTATCTGTTGAGAGACCAGACTAACGAATGGTTCATCGAAAGGGCGGTAGCAGCCTTTCGGTAGTTGCAAGGGCGGCAGTCTGGATGATTGACTGATACGGCCTTGTAATAATACTCAACATGGCTTAGCTGTGTTGATACTGCTACACGGCTGAAAGCAACGGGAAACTACAGCCGTAAATAACTCCCGAGGACATGCAGCTCTCTCTGTATGAATGATGTACTGATGATGGCTTCCTCCCGGGTAAAATATTCCGGAGGTAAACTAGTCCCCCATTCGGATCTCCGGGTGGGGACTTCACGAGAGGGGGCGATCATCAGGAAGATGGATACTGACATTCTGCGAGTCGGAGCGTGGAATGTTAGAAGTTTGAATCGTGTGGTAGGTTAGAGCATCTGAAAAGGGAGATGGATAGGCTAAAGTTAGATGTAGTTGGCATAAGTGAAGTACGTTGGCAGGAAGAACGAGATTTTTGGTCAGGCGACTACCGAATTATCAACACAAAATCAAACAGGGGAAATGGAGGAGTTGGTTTAATAATGAATAAGAAAATAGGGCAGCGGGTAAGCTACTACGACCAGCATAGTGAAAGAATTATTGTCGTCAAGATAGACACCAAACCAATGCCCGCCACAATAGTGCAGGTCTATATGCCTACTAGTTCAGCGGATGATGAAGAAATCGAAAGAATATATGAGGAGATAGAAGATTTAATACAATATGTAAAAGGTGACGAGAATCTAATTGTGATGGGAGACTGGAATGCAGTGGTAGGCCAAGGAAGAGAAGGTAGTACAGTAGGAGAATTTGGATTGGGACGAAGGAACGAAAGAGGAAGTCGTCTGGTTGAATTATGCACTGATCATAATTTAATCCTTGCCAATACTTGGTTCAAACACCACAAACGACGGCTGTATACGTGGACGAGACCTGGAGACACTGGAAGGTATCAAATAGACTTCATTATGATTAGGCAGAGATTCAGAAACCAGGTGTTGGATTGCAAAACTTTCCCAGGAGCAGACGTGGACTCTGACCACAACTTGTTGGTCATGAAATACCATCTGAAGTTGAAGAAATTGAAGAAAGGAAAGAATGCAAAAAGATGGGATCTAGACAAGTTGAAAGAAAAGAATGTGAGGGATTGTTCCAAGGAACATGTTGCACAAGGACTAAATGAAAAGGCTGAAGGAAACACTATAGAGGAAGAGTGGAGAGTCATGAAAAATGAAGTCAGTAGGGCTGCTAAAGAAATGTTAGGAAGGAAGAAAAGATCAACTAAGAATCAGTGGATAACTCAGGAGATACTAGACCTGATAGATGAACGACGAAAATACAAGAATGCTAGAAATGAAGAGGGCAGAAAAGAATACAGGCGATTAAAGAATGAAGTGGATAGAAAGTGCAAGGCAGCTAAGGAAGAATGGCTGAAGGAGAAATGCAAGGATGTCGAAGGCTGTATGGTCCTGGGAAAGGTAGATGCTGCATACAGGAAAATCAAGGAAACCTTTGGAGAAAGGAAATCTAGGTGTATGAATATTAAGAGCTCAGATGGAAAACCCATTCTAGGGAAAGAAGACAAAGCAGAAAGATGGCAGGAGCATATCCAACAGTTGTATCAAGGTAAAGATGTAGATAATTTGGTTCTGGAACATGAAGAGGCTGTTGATGCTGATGAAAATGGAGACCCAATTTTGAGGTCAGAGTTTGACAGAGCTGTGAGTGACCTCAATAGGAACAAGGCACCTGGAATTGATGACATTCCCTCTGAATTACTGACTGCCTTAGGAGAAACCAGCATGACAAGGTTATTTCATTTAGTGTGCAAGATGTATGAGACAGGAGAAGTCCCATCCGATTTTCAGCAGAATGTCGTTATACCTATTCCCAAGAAAGCCGGTGCTGACAGGTGTGAAAACTACCGCACCATTAGTTTAGTATCTCATGCCTGCAAAATTTTAACACGTATTGTTTACAGAAGAATGGAAAAACAAGTTGAAGCTGAGTTGGGAGAAGATCAATTTGGCTTCAGAAGAAATGTAGGAACACGTGAAGCTATCCTGACTTTACGTCTGATCTTAGAGGATCGAATCAAGAAGGACAAGCCCACGTACATGGCATTCGTAGATCTAGAAAAGGCATTCGATAATGTTGATTGGACCAAGCTATTTATGATTCTGAAAATAATAGGGATCAGATACCGAGAACGAAGAATTATCTACAATCTGTATAAAAATCAGTCTGCAGTGATAAGAATCGAGGGCTTTGAAAAAGAAGCAGCAATCCAGAAAGGAGTGAGGCAAGGCTGCAGTTTGTCCCCTCTCCTTTTCAATGTTTACATAGAACAGGCAGTAAAGGAAATCAAAGAGAAATTTGGAAAGGGAATCACAGTCCAAGGAGAGGAAATCAAAACCTTGAGATTTGCCGATGATATTGTTATTTTATCTGAGACTGCAGAAGATCTCGAGAAGTTGCTGAATGGTATGGATGAAGTCTTGGGTAAGGAATACAAGATGAAAATAAATAAGTCCAAAACAAAAGTAATGGAGTGCAGTCGAACGAAGGCAGGTGATGCAGGAAATATTAAATTAGGAAATGAAGTCTTAAAGGAAGTGGATGAATATTGTTACTTGGGTAGTAAAATAACTAACGATGGCAGAAGTAAGGAGGACATAAAATGCAGACTAGCACAAGCAAGGAAGAACTTTCTTAAGAAAAGAAATTTGCTCACTTCAAACATTGATATCGGAATTAGAAAGATGTTTTTGAAGACTTTCGTGTGGAGCGTGGCATTGTATGGAAGTGAAACATGGACGATAACTGGCTCAGAAAGAAAGAGAATAGAAGCTTTTGAAATGTGGTGTTACAGAAGAATGCTGAAGGTGAGATGGATAGATCGAATCACGAATGAAGAGATACTGAATCGAATGGGTGAGAGGAAATCGATTTGGCTAAATTTGACGAGAAGAAGAGATAGAATGATAGGACACATCTTAAGACACCCAGGACTTGTTCAGTTGGTTTTTGAAGGAAGTGTAGGGGGTAAGAACGGTAGGGGTAGACCAAGATATGAATATGACAAGCAGATTAGAGCAGATGTAGGATGCAAAAGTTACGTAGAAATGAAAAGGTTAGCACAGGATAGGGTGGCATGGAGAGCTGCATCAAACCAGTCTATGGACTGATGACTCAAACAACAACAACAATATTATTATTAATAAAGAACGACTGCCCGGTTGCATTTCCTCTTAAAACAATTATCACCACCGCCATCACCAGAGCAGCAACAGCCCGGACGTCCCAGGTTCAATTTCCGGCCGAGACACGGATTTCTACCTGAATCTGAGGGCTGGTTTGAGTTCTCGAGTGAGACCAATTGGGAATGTACCTGACGGAGAGGAAACCGAAAATATTTGTCGTACTGACCACACGTCTCCTCCTAATGTACAGGCCTGCGGACTGAGCAGCGGCCACTTGGTAGGCAAGGCCCATCAGTGCTGTAGTACATTTGTGGCTGGGAAGTAGGTGGTATTGTATTTCGTTCAGCAGAATGAGAATAAATTATAATTACAATTGCCATAGTGTTACTGCAAGGGATGTCATTAGATAATATTGTAATAATACACACGTATGTACATACTGCACCCTTTTCATGAACATATGGGTGCAATACTAAGGTTAATTGAAGTGTTGTCATGAGAAAGGTAGTACGTAAAAAAAAATAGTTTTTTCATTTGGAAAAGGCAGCAAGCTAACTCGTAGAATATATTAGTTTCTACAATTAATTGGTGCAAGATGGAACCTATATTAAGCCACGAAGTTTGGCATGGAGAAGGTAGTAAGTCATCCCGTGCCTCTGCGGTAATTAGAAACAATATTTGCGATTTGTTGAAAGTCAACTGCGTGTAAACCTTGTTTATACCTATTATAGTTCGTCACAGTGATACTTCAGTCGCCAGAATGCCTCCTAAACCTATTCCATACAAAATGGTAAGTCGTTATTGCCAGCATCTTGACATGACATTCATACTAGTATTTTGCTTTCAGAAATAGGTATTACGTTACGGTTCAAGAAGAAGATGCAGAAGTAATTAGAGATGCTAAACATTTTCGACCATTTCATGTAATCATGTTGACGCCTGAGGATTTCCGTGACTTCGCCATGGAAAGCAAGAGATAACGCCTTAATATTAGCACTGTGAGCTGGATAGGGACATCTTTCAGTCAAGATAAGGCAATCATTCAACGAGTCAAAACAGTGCAAGAAGCACAATATTCTCAAAATTGTGATGGTTCTATCACGCGATCAGCAACACAAAACAACTCGGAAGGAGACAAACCATACCGGATATCGTAGATGAAAAAATATTTGTTTTAGCTGAAATTTCCGCTTGAAACATACACGTGAGCTGACGAACTGATTAGACGGTGAGTTTCCACAACGTATTTTTTCGCACAATTTGTGCTTAAAATAAAATTAGCATAAATTTGTGTATTAAACTGATAAATGGATTGCTCCTTGCTTTTATACGATTTATTTTCAGTAACATCTGCTTCATAATGTCGGTAAATATTTTTCTCCCGTAAAATTCACTTGTTATGACTTATTACCTTTCCCATGTCAATGCCTCAATTAACCTCACTTCATGAACATCGAAACAATACATCCAACGTATTTAGCCAGCTGATTCATGCACAGACCTTGGTTAAATTCATCAAATCTTGCCAGTGGACACATATGCTGGATAGCCTGTGAAATGTTGTCAGTCACGGAAGGGACATCCAGGCAATTTTGGTCAAAAATTGACTTATATTGTTTTCCAAATGACTGATTCATTTGGAAAATGAAATTCATGTTAGTGATTCTCAATAAAGTATAAGTTACATACAAATGTTCTCATACATTCACTGTGAACTCCCCACTTAAATCCTCTTTTGACACGGAAGTCTTAAACCGGAATCGAGGTCACATTATTGCACAGCATTACGCAAGAATGGTTCTATGAGTGATGTGGCAGATAACCTACCCCATTCCTCAACCATGTTCTACAAACATGGCGTGAAAATATTTCCTTGATGGGTGGGATTACTTCAGTTCTACATACATTCTTTATTCTCCTTTCCGCGAACCAATAGCTGCTAGTGTAAGCGCGGATGCTTTCTTCGGCCACTGAACAGCATTAGGTAAGAAGAGCGAAAGTTTGATCCGGAGATATGGATTACAATGGTACTCCTACCTCGTCGATATCATCAGCTTGAACAATGGATTCATATACCTGTAACTAAAATTTGCATTCATGTTAGCTAACTTTGATTACTAAATTAAGATTATAAAGCACTCATAAATTGACTCTTGAGAAGTTTGATGAAAATAAAAATGAAAATCCACAGTCTGTTTCCAGTCATTCGACCGGAACAGGAATGTAATTAATTGTGCCGGCTGTCGAAGCCTGGCGCACTCCTCTGGGGCAGTAAGTAATGAATGACAGATAAAATGAAATGATATTGGAGAGTGTCGCTGGAATGAAAGATGACAGGGAAAACCGGAGTGCCCGGAGAAAAACCTGTCCCACCTCCGCTTTGTCCAGCACAAATCTCACATGGAATGACCGGAATTTGAACCACGAACCCAGCGGTGAGAGGTCGACGCGATGCCGTCTGAGCCACGGAGGCTGCGAGAAGTTTGGTATTTTATTTATTTATTTATTTATTTATTTATTTATTTATTTATTTATTTAATTATTTATTTATTTATTTATTTAATGTGGAATTAGACAGGCGTTAATGCTCATTTGAGTATTCTCTTAGCCGGAATTAAACAGTACAAAGTGAACTTGCACAATTGTTTATACAGCTAGCTTGGATATCCAGAATTAATTCTGTTGACTTCGTTCAATTAACTGAACCTAGAATCAAAGAAAGAAAAGGAAAATAAAACGAGTACCTGGATGAATCGTCTTATAAATACAAACATAAGTTTTTCGATCTGTGTTGAAAGTGCCAGGGCAATGTATATTAGTACTGATTGAATATTGTAAAGTGATGAAAGTAAAATAGTGGCTGGTACACGTGGAACACGAAAAGGGAAGAGACAGAAATTCTGAACTATCAGTTCAGGTAATAAGAATTTTTCTCAAGGTTTGCACTAATACTGTTGACCTTCCGCTTTTTCATTTGAAATAAAGATTCCGTAACAACTGAGTCGAAATTCCATATACACGGAATGTATCAAATGTATTATAATACAAACACCTAATAAAATTGTTATACACAATTTTAATGAAGTGATTTTAGTCTTTATAAAATGGATCCCAAATTATTGCAGACATGTCCCATTTTACTTCCTACACTATACCGTAACTGAATGGATCAGATTAAAAAGGAATAGTTTCTATTTTTGGTCAAATTAAACTGAAAAGCCATAATGTAGCTTATACGCAGTCGCATCAAAAAGTGGAAAGAAGGGAAAGAATCAATGAATTTTTATGGCGTTATTGGAGGTTGAAGTTCAGACTGAGTTTTAAAAGGAAAACATTCCAGTAATGGCCCCTTTGTTTTGTGTGTACACAGTACTAAATGAAGAAATTAAGGGCTAAAATGAAAGGTGGCCAGCTCATTTTAAATAAGTCAGTACAAATATTTGACGTTTAAAATAGGGGAACCTGTTGCAGTGCTATCTTCACGTTTTTGAACTAACCCATTCAATTATAATTTAGATATCTGTAATCGACTCGTTTGTCTTGATGATGGTAGTGATGATTTTATGGAACGATAATAGCTCTTTTTAAACTATTAATCAGTGGAGAAAGCGATATAATGCATCGGAGAGTGAGTGGACCTGTCGTAAATTCCTAAATTAGATTAATTTTTTGTAGACTCTTATCACTTTCAAACCCAGTGAGATAAACAAGGAAAGGATCCCAATGACTTTAAATTGAGCCAGGAGCCAGAGTATCAATACTACTTGGTAATATATATTATAGTATGGTGACTTATATACATACAGACAAATATGTAATGCTAAGTTTTTCAGTCTGAGTAATAGTTTTGTAGTAAAAATGCTGTTTTTAGTTTATCGACAATTACTGCGAGTTGAAACTTTTCTTTTTTAATCTCACCCATTCAACTACTTCTTTCTGGTTGAATGAGCAACTTGGCATTTCTTATTAAAATAACAAATATCCTGTGTGTTTCGTTAGAGTATTTTCGTTATGTTCATTTAATGTTAACTCACCATCACACACACCTGCTTTATCCTTAATTGTCGATACAAGAGAGGGCGTTGATCTAAGACAGTGTCGGTAGTAAACGTACCGCTAGTTATTCGCATGAGACTCCTGTTGGGTACGCGAGCAGCTTCAAGGAGAAATTAGAAAAAAACAACACAATTTTAAAAAAGTAGAAAGGATTTGAAAAATGTAGCGAGCTTTAAACTCAATGCGTCATAATGCTGTTGTAGACATTACACCTTCACCGTTCTCGATTTATTTTTAGCCTACAAGATTCCTTCATTCCTTGTAATATTGGACTACATTTATCAATGTAACTAATGTTTATGTTGGCCGGCCGTGACATTTCGAATCTGGAAAACCTATGTTTATGTTGGCCGGCCGTGACATTTCGAAACTGGAAAACCTATGTTTATGTTGGCCACGATACCTTGAAATTGGAAAACCTATGTTTATGTTGGCCGGCCGTGACATTTCGAATCTGGAAAAACCAATGTATATGTTGGCCGGCCGTGACATTTCGAAACTGGAAAACCTATGTTTATGTTGGCCATGATAACTTGAAATTGGAAAACCTATGTTTATGTTGGCCGGCCGTGACATTTCGAAACTGGAAAACCTATGTTTATGTTGGCCATGATAACTTGAAATTGGAAAACCTATGTTTATGTTGGCCGGCCGTGACATTTCGAATCTGGAAAACCTATGTTTATGTTGGCCGGCCGTGACATTTCGAAACTGGAAAACCTATGTTTATGTTGGCCACGATACCTTGAAATTGGAAAACCTATGTTTATGTTGGCCGGCCGTGACATTTCGAAACTGGAAAACCTATGTTTATGTTGGCCACGATACCTTGAAATTGGAAAACCTATGTTTATGTTGGCCGGCCGTGACATTTCGAAACTGGAAAAACCTATGTTTATGTTGGCCGGCCGTGACATTTCGAAACTGGAAAACCTATGTTTATGTTGGCCACGATACCTTGAAATTGGAAAACCTATGTTTATGTTGGCCGGCCGTGACATTTCGAAACTGGAAAACCTATGTTTATGTTGGCCACGATACCTTGAAATTGGAAAACCTATGTTTATGTTGGCCGGCCGTGACATTTCGAAACTGGAAAACCTATGTTTATGTTGGCCACGATACCTTGAAATTGGAAAACCTATGTTTATGTTGGCCGGCCGTGACATTTCGAAACTGGAAAACCTATGTTTATGTTAACCATGATATCTTGAAATTGGAAAACCTATGTTTATGTTGGCCATCCGTGACATTTCGAAACTGGAAAACCTATGTTTATGTTGGCCGGCCGTGACATTTCGAAACTGGAAAAACCTATGTTTATGTTGGCCGGCCGTAACATTTCGAAATTGGAAAACCTATGTTTATGTTGGCCATGATATCTTGAAATTGGAAAACCTATGTTTATGTTGGCCGGCCGTAACATTTCGAAATTGGCAAACCTATATTTATGTTGGCCATGATATCTTGAAATTGGAAAACCAATGTTTATGTTGGCCATGATATCGTCCCTGTTCTGCCAAAACGGCGAATGTGACAATGCTCTTCCTATCCATTATTTCCCTTAACACTGGTCACGCCTTCCAGCTATATATTGATATTCGGTCTATCAGAACAATTCCCGTTGAGTTCATTTTCCTATGTCCGTTTGTAAAGGAAAATGAACCTTACTGTACCATACTGAAGGAATGTATGTTTGCATGACATTTACCCACTCCTAGAGTGTGATGTATTTAAGGTTCATTTTCCTTTACACACGCGCGTAGGAAAATTAACTCAACGGGAATTGTTCTGATGGACCGAATATCAATATATAGCTGGAAGGCGTGACCAGTGTTAAGGGAAATAATGGATAGGAAGAGCATTGTCACATTCGCCGTTTTGGCAGAACAGGGATGATATCATGAAATTGGAAACCCTATGTTTATGTTGGCCGTGATATCTTGAAATTGGAAAACCTATGTTTATGTTGGCCGTGACATTTCGAAATTGGAAAACCTATGTTTATGTTGGCCGTGACATTTCGAAATTGGAAAACCTATGTTTATGTTGGTCATGACATTACGAAATAGGAAAAGCTATGTTTATGTTTGCCGAGACATTTCGAAATTGTAAAACCTATGTTTATGTTGGCCGTGACATTACCAAATTGGAAATGTTTATGTGATATCTTGAAATTGGAAAACCTATGTTGTCCATGACATTACGAAATTGGAAAACCTATATTTATGTTCGCCGTTACATTTCGAAATTGGAAAACCTATGTTTATGTTGGCCATGACATTTCGAAATAGGAAAACCTATGCTTATGTTGGCCGTGACATTACCAAATTTGAAACGTTTATGTGATATCTTGAAATTGGAAAACCTATGTTGTCCATGACATTACGAAATTGGAAAACCTATGGTTATGTTGGCTAACTTTTAAACGATTTTGGAGAGCTTAAACGAGTTTCCTCATATCGCTGAACATGACTTAAAGTTTATGATAAGTTACATTTTTCAGTACCATATTTATGCGAGGCTTGGTTTTCATCCGTGATGTACATAAATTTCGAGTTGCACCTCCTCTTGAAAGTCTCATCTGGACAAGTAGACATCAAAAAACTGTGTAATGCCATGCAGGTACGCATATCTCATTGAATTTTTTTAAATGTGAACTCCAGTCTTGCTATTATTGGGGGAACCTCGTGTTCTGTAAACTTTCATTCGAACATGAAATTGTTTATCTCCTATGGCTGGGAGTCATCCGAAAATTTATGTAACGTGACAAAGTTTGTGACGAAAGTGACGTCACATTAGTCGTTTCCGTAAGCCTTGGTTGCCAAAGATGCTTCGGCTGTGGATTTGTAGAAATAGTGTGTGTTGAAATAGAAAGTGTACCATCAGTGACGTCACGTTAGTTCCCATAGGTCTTGTTCGCCAGGGATGCTGCGGCTACAAATGATGAAAGTAGGCCTAAATCATTCGTTTTTAATATTTGACTTTTACTTATTGAAAGTCCGGCTCCATGGGCGAAATGGTTAGCGTTCTGGCCTTTGGTCACGGGGATCCCGATTTCGATTTCCGATAGGGTGGGGAATTTTAACCAACATTGCTTAATTCCGCTGGCACGGGGGTCTGGTTATATGTGATGGGTCGTCGTCTTCATCATCATCATCATCATTTCATCCTCATCACGACCCGCGGGTCGCCTACGGGTGTCAAATCAAAAGTCCTGCATCTGGCGAGCCGAACGCCATTTCATTTATTGAAAGACATTTTTGTGATCAATAGCTTTTCGCACAGAGAAGAATTCCTGTTTTTACGATAATTTCAGACACAAACTGTTATGATATGTTAAACAATTGCGTTGTCATTCACGTTATTGTGTTCGATGCATGTTCAGTCCTTAGCCGGAAGGCTGGTTGGATCCTCAATAGCTCCACCATTAGCTGTCATAGATGGCATAGGCATCACAGGACAGGCGCACGAGGGAAATGAGGAGAGGGGTAGTTTCCCGTTCCTTTACCCACTGAGCCAGAAGTTGCTCTTACATATCAGTCTGCCAAGCCCACTGAATTGCATGAACCAACTGACGCTATGAGCAACATTTTTACACCATTCATAGCAGGGACTGGTTGCATAAGGAATGGCATTTTTAACATCGCTCAAACCTCTGTCACTTCCATACTGCCAAAGCCAAGGGTAAGACCAAGATCGACTCCAATCCTCAGACCGTAATATTAAAAAAGCATGGCTGTCGAAGTAGCCGGACTCCTGCTACTGACTAACACGAAAGTATCACGTACAGATTATACAAACATTTAACATGATAAATATAACATCATAAGTAAAAATCACCTTTTCACGTATGAAAGTCCTTCGCCGACAAATACGCATCACATATAATCAACTAGAATCACATATATTCTACTAGAAAAGAGAACAACAACCTGATTGTTTAGAAATTTCAATTAATCAAATAACTTTTCCTCTTGTATTTCACTTCGCTGGATAGATGAAAATGCATGATAAAACTGTTAAAATTATATTTATGACATCATTTTGAATGTTTCAAAATAGAGTAAGGTGCGAAATTCCTCAATGTATTCGCTCTCGTGAGAATTATGAAACATAATTTCTTGCCTTAGTTTTGAAATGGTGGATAATTTCTTATGTTCAGAACCCAATGAAAGACGAAATAATAATGTTATTGGCCTTACATCCCACTAACTACCTATTTTACGGTTTTCGAATACGCTGAAGTGCCGGAATTTAGTCCCGCAGGAGTTTTTTACAAGGCAGTAAATCTACGGACACGTGGCTGACGTATTTGAGTTCCTTCGAATACCACCAGATTGAGCCAGGATTGAACCTGCCAACTTGGGGTCAGAAGGCCAGCGCCTTAACAGATGAGCCACTCAGCCCAAGTACACCCGAAATGATTATGTTAACACAATGAACGGCTCTGGTAATGCTAACATAATGTTGACGTATGGCATAGCAGCACTTCACACAATGATGGTGACCTTAGTAATGAAACGTTCAGACACTAAAGATATAATAGGTGTTTACCCATTAAAGAACATCGAATGCAAAATCTATTGCCTCTTAACAGGGATGCTTAACCATATGGATGAGCTGCAGTTCGGTGTAGTCTGCTTGATAACAAACAAACACAGCATGATTCGGAAGTTGCTAGTAGTTTAAAACCCTGCGTTACAAACCCAGCTAATCCCTCCAAGTCACTATTTCTTCTATGTAACAGTATACAGATTGCTCCATCTGTTACACTTATAAGTATTGTTATACTCCAAGATCTAGCCAAACATTTCCGCAGACAAGCACAGATTATTCTAAAATACACTTGCATCTAAAACACTCGACACTTTGAAGCACATAGACACTGATGGAACATTACCATATCAATTAATCTAAATTATTTTTTTCGAGGAACGCGAATAAGTTCATCGTTTGGAATCAGAGAAAAGTCTTCCCTAACCTCAGACTTATTCTCAAAATGATGTATGCACACTACAGTTTGATATCGACTTCAAAATAATTACGATGTACATTCATAATGCACCTCTCTTAATGTTTTATTCCGTAAAAAACTTAATAATAGTTGTATGAGAGGCATTGCCGTAGTTAGACTTAAACCTGATTCACAACACGATCAAAACGAACACATTCTCACATTACTGCGTATAATAACCGATCCTACGTAACCACTGGCTCATATAAATACACTCGCATACTTATATTCTGCATATAAACTAATTTTTATCGTCAACTTCATGAAATTACACCGACTACACACGATAACCACAAACCAAAACAAACCCACATTTCCAACATGCCCCGCTACTCGATTCGCCATCTTTGGATAATCGAGAGTAGCATTAAGGTCTGAGGATTGGAGTCGGTCTTGATAAGACTGAGATAGATGAATGAAAGTAAAACATGCATTGTGTTACCAGCTGATGTACCCGTGCTTCTCTACGGGATTCTCAGAAAGACTGACTTTGTGGTTTTCCCAACTGAAGTCAACATAGGTCATTACAAAACCGTCAGTATGAATGTATCGATTAAAAGAAATGTCATTTATAAAATACTCGGTCAAATGAAAAACTGCACATTTTCTCACTTTTAACGAACAATACCACGGTGCCGATCTAACAGTCCAAAGTTCCACACCTGGAATGACCAGGCCATAGACAGCCGTGCACACTCCTCCACCATTATTCCGTTAAATATGCACTCTGCTCATTCCAATCAGTGCCTCCGAGTAGGGATTGAATAGCTCGAATGCTACGATGAACCAGTGTGTTAAGTACTAATAGTAACAGAAAATTTATGAACCGGAGAAATGGCATGTTAAATAAGAAAGTTATCTAACTTCCCAACTATTTCCCGCCAATATTCAGGCAAACTGTTACACTCGGAACTACCGGGCGAGTTGGCCATGTGGTTAGGGGCGCGCAGCTGTGTGCTTGCATCGGGGAGACAGTGGATTCGGACCCCACTGTCGGCAGCCTTGAAGATGGTATTCCGTGGCTTCCCATTTTCACACCAGACGAATGTTGGGGCTTTACCTTAATTAAGACCAAGGCCGCTTCCTTCACACTCTTAGTCCTTTCCTATCCCATCGCCGCCATAAGACCTATCTGTTTTGGTGCAACGTAAAGCAAATTAAAAGAATACTCGGTACTCAGCAGTAATCCTATCTATCGGAGATGAGTGGCAAAAGAAGACACAAAGCACATCACAACAAACAATGATCAATGTAATGTAATTGTTGATCAATTTTATGAGCTTTCTATACTGTAGGCCTTCACATTTAGCTTTCTTTCGACTGTGCCTTATTAGGGCGTCTTATAAAATGATTTATAATGTATAATTCAGTTCCTTATTCTCTGACTTATCATGCCGATTTTCATCAAATTCTGTTCACCTCTTTTCTCCTGACTCGGCGCTGATAGTAACAAAAATCCAAATTCATGTATAAGGCATAATTGATCGGAATTTTAATACAATATAACTTAAGTTATGTAATATATATATCGATACGACCACTAATAACACAAATTTTTGAGAATTAAATATTAGGCCTTCCCCTAAACTACCATTTCGCTCAACGTAAATAAAAATATCCATGGCCTAGATTATAGCGACCTATTCTCCAACTTCGTCTACCGATTTTCATTGAGATGTATGCTATGTATGTTGGGTATTCAGCCCGAAGGCTGGTTTGATCCTCTATAGCCCCACCAACAGCTGTCATAGACAGCCTAGGTGTCACTGAAGAGGCATACTAGGGAAATTAGGAGTGAGGTAGTTTTCCGTTGCTTTCCGCACTGAGCAAGAAGTTGCTATTACATATCATTCTGCCAAGCCCACTAAAATGCATGCATCAACCGACAATATGAGCGATATTTTCACATCACTCATAACAGGGACTGGCCCCATAAGGAACGGTATTACTAGAATCGCTCATACCTCGGTCACATTCATATTGTCAAAGCCAAGGATGAGACTGAGACAGGTCAATGAAAGTAACAAATTTATTCCAGCCCTTACCAGAAGACATAAAGCAAAGCAAAGTCACCTCCGTACAGGCCATGGAGGCCCTTGGAGGAGTGGAAGGTAAAGGCTTCCACCATTGTTACCCTCGGCACGTGATGGGGTAGAGTGGTTAGCTCTACGCCCGGCCGCCTTTGCCCCAGGAATTAACCTGGTACTCATTTTTGGTGTAGGCTGAGTGAACCTCAGGGCCATATGCACCTCCGGAAGTGGAAATCTCGTTTCTTCAATTTTACGACTTCCTGACGGTGATTCGAACCCACGTCTTCCGGGCTAACCGAGCACGCCTTTAACCGCTCGGCCAGGCAGCCCCTTACCAGAAGACATAGCGCACTGTAAGCACTACATCCCGCCAGCAAAGGCATTTCATTAAGATACGACCACTAATAACATAAATATTTGAGAATTACATTTTAGGCCTTCCCTTAAACTACTACTTCATTCAGCGTGAATACATTTATTTATAGCCTGGATTATAGCGACTTATTCCCCGACTTTACATACCGATTTCATTAAATTTTCTTCGGCCGTTTTCTAGTGATGCGTGAACATATAGACAGCCAAACAGACAGAAATTATGGAAGATGAAAAAAGTGAATTTCCTTGTTTCTGTGGACACGACCGATACAGAAATACCATTCTTTTCAAATTCTGCGCAATGTACAGACAAAAGTCTTATTTTATATACAACCTGTGGCAATAAAATTCGGTGAATGGTCCTGTGCTATCAACATAGATTAACAATGCACGACAGTGACCTTACTGTCCTTCGAAATAATCCCCTCCCATAACTATAAACTGCTGAGATCGGCGATATTGTCCTGCAAAATTTGCAAGAAGGCTCCCTTTGGGATGGTGTTCAAAAACATCGTCACGTTTCGGTGGATGTCAGGAATATCGTCAAATCCCTTTCCTTTCAAAGCGAGTTTGATGCATGACTTTTCGGCTCTGACCTTTTTCCGACGAGAGGATCCCGAAGAACGCCATTCCATGCTTTGTCTTTTCGTTTTAGGGTCGTACCTAAGACATCTGGTTTCATCCTCAGTGACAATACAGTTCAACAAATTTGGTGTCACATCCGTCGTTTCGACAAAATTCTGTGAAGCCTCTAAACGTGCCTGCTTCTAATCGTCAGTCAAGTAATGTGGCACAAGAGAGAACACGTTTTCCTCTTCCCTAACTTCTGGGTAACGATTTGTCGCACGGATTCACGGTTAATCTGCAGTTCATCCGCTATCATGCGTACAGTAAACCGCCGATCGTTCGTGATTAATGTCCTCACCTTCTCAATATTGCCGTCACTGACGGCGGTCGCAGGTCTTCCTCTACGTGGGTTGTCAGGAACACTTTCCCGGCCTCCTAGAAAACGGGCGAACCACCCATACACACACTTCAAGGACTGTGATTTATCTTCATAAACACGTGCCAGCATCACATGTGTTTCTCTCGGTGTCTCGCCAAGCTTAAAACAAAACTGTACATTGATCTTTTGGTCGTTCATGATCCTGTTTGCAGTTCAGAACCAACGCACTAAACACGCACTGTGTCAAACAGGTCTTACACGGCATACACACGATGCTCAACTGAACAAGGTTGGGAGCAGGTAGTCAAAACCTGCTGCTACGCAGGTGCAGTGTTGTGTGATGCCAGATCGACCGTTCTGACTTCATTCACCGAACATTATTGTCACAGGTTGTATATACAGATTATTTACACTCTGTATATATTAGAACTAGATTTTAATCAGTTAAAACCTGACAATCAATTTCCAGATGGTCGTATTTTTTAAAAATCTGTCATTTATGGAAATTTTATCGTGGAGTGCAATGAATTTTTAACCATGACCATGGGATACACAACTTGACAATTCTGAACATTTCTGCTCTAAGGCGTTCAATGAAGGGTATTTTTAGGATGATTGTGGTCGATTTTGTGCAGTCGGCGACGTCGCCTGCATGACTAACAGACGTCTTCCGAAGCGGCCGATGAATTCTAAATTAAAGGATGGAAAACGAGAACAGGGAAGGCAGCAAACGTTATGCAAGGACATACTACCTGGGAAAATTTAGCACCGCCTTTTTCACAGTTGTCTACAATATTTTGTACAGCGACAAATATACGAATTTTAGGAGTGCGAAAATCAGAGAAGAAATCACAGCCAGGTTTCATAATATCAAGGAGCTGTGTTCCAGCACTGCAGCCGAGCTTGTGGTTGTAGAATTTATCTCTTCAACCATCTAAGAAATCATGTATAAGGAAGATGTCATTAAACCCTTCAATTAATAGTTTTCAAACGTCTGGAATTGGTTCCTCGCCTGAGATATTTTCAACGTTTCGTGAAAGTAATAGCTAATAGGTTTGGAGAAAATATTCGTATTCTGAAAAGGACACAAAATTAGATTTGCAGTATCACAATCCGCAATGTATCTACTGTTTGCTGACAAAGAGTCATCATTTTCAGCGAAATGTGACTCGGGACTAATAAAAATTCTGAATGTATTTGACTCAACCATTGCTCTTTACAAAACGCAATACTTTAGATTAGTCACAGACACAGGAAGGTACAGGTGAAGGTACAGCCCCTATCATTTGTCTGCTATAGAAATGGGAAATCACCCACTATCTCCCGAACGCAAGCCGTCACCTTCGTGGCACAAACCGTGTGGCGGTCCGCAAGAAGTCTTAGCGCCTATTATCAGACCGTCCGGTGTCTGTTTTGGAGGTCCTCACAATATGGGTCGTACAGGACTTCTTTCCCATCATAGATGTTTCTTGCTTGAGTTCGTTTTCCTCAAATCTCACAGTTCGCTCCTTTAGCTCGGTCGATCGTTATGATGTCAACTCGCGCGTTGATTTGCGTTTATAGATCTTCTTCATGGACTTGCAGGTGAGCATGCAACGTTCTGCATTGTGAAGGTAGAATCCCACCAGCTCTCTTTTCAGACAGAACCCAATACACGAGGAAGGGTTTCAGACTCGTCGGATCTTCTGCAACGGGATGTGTTAATGCTCCTTCCTGGAAGAGTTCGAACATGGATGACTTTGCAGTTCATTTTATTTGCTTCTGTCCATTGCTTACGTGACATTCCTTCCTTATTGCTTACCCAGGATTTGCCTTTATTCCAACGAGAAAAGAAAATTTTCCTTTAGATCGCAGGAAGGTACAGTTTCTGAAATAATCTTCACGAAGCAATTTTCGGATAGATTTAGCATTAGTGTTTCCGAGATGTTCAGCTATCCCTTACTTCTGGTGAAATAAGACTAAGTTTATATGTTAACTTAAGCCATTATTGTGGTTTACATTGAATTGTCCATCAATACCATTATAATAATCTTTGAAAACTATACATCAAATGAACTTGGAGCTATCAGATCGGACCAGGCGAGTTGGTTCCTTGTTTCGCCCCTGTAGCTGTTAGCTTCCATTTGGAAGACTGCGGGTTCGAGTCTCACTGTCGGCAGCTATGATGACAGTTTCCCATGGTCTCTCCATTTTCACACCGGGCTGCACCGTAAATAAGACACCGATCGCTTCTTTCCCAGACCTAACCCACTGTCACCAAATATCTGTCTCAGTTGATCCATCGTAAAGTCACTAGCAGAAAAAGGAAAACTTATTAGGTCGTGTCGCGTATATGTAGAATATGCCAGCATATCATAGAGATGTTATGTGCGGATCAAAATTTAATTGGATACTTGTGGGACTCAAACCCACATCCTTTCCAGCATCATTTAGAATAGACCATAATGGGCACCTACCACACTCTAAAGTCATGCGGGTAAGATCGTGGCTAAAAGAGTAAGGCCAGAGTAAGGTTCAGATATCATCGGTGTCCAGCTTACCGTTTTTGATATAAACATGTCTTACGACGGGCACATCGGAAAATTTGCGTTACGGAATTTGGGATGAGGAAGTTAGTGTGATGGAAATGTTACCCTTGCAACCATGCAGGCTGTGATGTAAGGTACAGATGGATAGCCAGACAATGTTACCTAGCAACTGAGAACGCTCTGTCTTATAGCTGGTGGCCATCTGAGATTGGCAGCCGATGATGAATGGCCATGGCCGAGAGACATATTTTTATGATCATTTGATTTTTCACAAAGGGAAAAGTGGTTTAGTTTGTTTCTACGTACTTGATATTTCTCTGATAAGTACTCTACTTATATCCATTAAAAACTCTTACGAATAATTTTTTGCATTACATTCTATTACGCAGTCTTCCTTTCGATTATGAATGGTATTACTGTAATTCGCTGAAATGGGGTTTAGAGATATAGAGATATAAGTAGTAGGTCTAGGCCTGTTCAAAGACCATAACGTCGGCACTTTTCTGCTGCGTCACAACCCGAGGTCATTGACCCCGGAGGCAGTCACGCTACGGGGGCGTAGACTACACAAAAATCTCTGATTTCGCTGGAAATCGAACTTGGAGTGTTCAAAATAGAACACGGCATAAACAGATTGTAGACTATGAGTGGCATAAAGAGATTATTTTTAGGAATCTATTTTGGAGCTTACTAGGCAAGCACGAAAAAACGTATAATAGGCTGCCGTCGACTAAGGGTATTAGTGCGCTCTCGCTTCGGTATTGTTCAGAGCACAGCTGTGTATCTTCGCTTATGGAATGTAAACTGTCATTGTTTTCGCGAACCTTGGGATGACGAGGTACAAATTACGTGTTCATCGAAACTGTACAAAAGAATACACACACACACGCTGTATTCTTAATAAAATCCGCAGCACGTTTGACCGGGTTACGGGGATAGAATGCATTCGCAGAGCTTAAGGATAGAAATTACTGGAATAGAATAGGTTGTCGGAAGTTGATACAAACTCATGCCTCTACCTGCTAAACTAAGTAGCTCAGTTGGTTTACGCATTGCCGTTTTAACTCAACTTGGCAAGTTCGATCCTAGCTCAGTCCGGTAGTATTTGAAATACGTCAGCCTCGTGTTACTAGCATATCAAAGGACATTTGCAGGACTAAATTCCGGCACTTCGCCATCTTTGCAGCGGTTGCTTGGTAGACCCCGGGTTAGATTCTCGGTTAAGGCAGAGATTTTTACCTAAGAGCTGCTTCGTGCAAGCCTTAAGGCTAAGCAAGATGCTTAAATACGTCAGCATCGTACTAGAGGTCAGGAGCCTCGTAGTCACTAACCCAAGCTATAGCGACAGGAGTTCAAAGAAGTAGAGGTAAGTTCGATTCGTACCTTAGCTATACTGTAAGCAGTTTTTTTTTTGTCCAGGGATTGTACCTAACTTAAGGTCGCTTCCTTAAAATATTTTAGTGGTAGCAGTGTTAGATTGGGACACTAAAACTTGTTTCAGCTACTAAAGCAATTACTGTAGGAGTTTGAAAAGAACAAGAGTTGACCAACGGAAGTCGGGTAGGATAAATGATGTAGTGGGTAAACTTTTGTTACGACTGTACGCAAGGAAGCTGTGAGAGTGCTAACGTATACACTTTCTGCTGTCCGTTATAGCAACAAGACGGAGCATGAGAAGTACTGTGTGTGTGCTGTTCAGACGAACGGCATTAGTCTAGAATACCGACAACGTAGTCGCAGTTTAGTGCGTGTTAAGTGCTGACCGTCTCGATTCGTGTATATAAACGAATAAGCAATTCACCGTATTCTCTCACTTTGATCGAAGCTGCTTTCAACTAAGATAAGTTTTAAAAACATTATATAAAGAAATTAACCGTATTTGTATATTTACGATATCTTTTTAGAAAATCATCATCATCATCGTGATTAATATCTGCCATCTATATTATTCCACTACCATCTGCTAAAAAGAAAGTTTAATTCATTGAATATTATTATAGAATTTTTGTGTATATTTACGATTACTTTTCTTTCTTTTATAGCAAATCATCATCGTCATTGATATCTGTCGTCTACTTTATCCGAGTACCATCTGCTAAAAAAGGTAATTTTATTGATCTATCTCTGTTTTATACTTGGCTTTAAGAATATGAAAGTGACAAACGTATGAGCGATGCTAGTAATATGCTTTCAGTTCCTAGTGTAAAACTGTTGCACGTACAGTCGGTTGGGGCATGTATTTTAGTAGGCTACAACTTCTAGCTCGGTGAGGAAAGCAACGGAAAACTACTTTACTCCTGATTTACCTAGTACGTCTCTTCAGTAATGTCTAGACTATTTATAACACCCGATAGCGGAGCTGTTGAGGATCAAACGAGCCTTCGAGCTATGCAGCTAATCCTGGCGTAAAACTGTTGCTTATAGGGTCGGATGGTGCATGCATTTTACCAGACTACCACTTCTAGCTCTGTGAGGAAACTATCTTGCTCCTTATTTAGTTAGTACGCCTCTTTAGTCATGGCTAGGCTATCTATAACAGCTCATAGCGGAGCTCTTGAGGATTTAACCAGCCTTCGAACTGATCACTAAACATATAAACATTAATATGCAGCCAGTGCCTGGTGTAAAACTGTTGCTCATAGAATCGATTAGTGCACGCATTTTAGTAGGGTTAGCAGACTACAACTTGTAGCACGATTAGGAAAGCAACGGGAAACTACCTTATTACTTATTTACTTAGTACGCCTCCTTAGTCATGGCTAGGCCATTCATAACAGCTAATAGCAGAGCTGTTGATGATCTAACCGGCCTTCGAGCTGATCGCATTTTAGTAGGCTTAACAGTAGCAATTTCCAGCTCGGTGAGGAAAATTAGCTCACTTCTCATTTACCTAGTACGCCTCCTTAGTGATGCCTTTTACTTCATCCGAGTCGCAGTTTTCTGTCTACGCACACACAGCAAGGTATATCTATATTGAACGCGGACATCATTTTTTAAAGGTTTGTTTCTGTCATTTTATCAAACTAATATGTATAAATTTAAAAAAATGGTGGAAGATTTTTGTGCGTCTGTGTGGACATTCCAAGTATTTTTACCCAATAGATTTAGTGTGTTAACAGATTTAGAATTAGAACAACTAAATCAACGATCTATTTGTATTATAGAGAACAAATCTTGTATCATTAGTTTCGTTGATATATAATTAGGGCAACGAACTGGGAAACTATGCATACATGTTTTTCATCGAGTATACTAAGCGGTGTTATACGAAATTCATTGAATGTTTTAGATCCATTTTTTTACTCTCTTGCTGTAATGTTTTCGGAGAAAAAGTCACTTCTTAGGTGACTATGCATACGGCGCTTAAACTACACGGCAGCCTTGCTTGTTCCTTCATTCTTTTCAAAGATAATCAGGAAATTCATGAAACATGTTACATTTCATCTAAAATGACGAAACTCTTATGTTCAGACAATTTTCGGAATGGTTTCGCAAACACGTTGTTGACGAATTGGTCGCTGAATTCCATCCCTTAAATTCAGGTACTCAATATATTAAACTTCCTCAAGCCATTCTAAATAAGAGGGCAATGATCAATATTCGGAATAACCATGACTATTGCTTATTATGGTGTAGCGCAATGGCGTTAAAACCAGCAAGAACAGATGGACCTTCAAGAACTTTTCAGTATAAATATATGTTTATTCAGTTGCAACAGTCACTAAATTTTGAAGGTGTTTCTTTTCCTATGGATTTAACAAACATTTCTACGTTTGTGAAAATCAACCCCAAATTTTCCTTTTCTGTGTACGGCATCCACGGGGAGAGTATTGTAGGACCACTTTACACATTTTCTTCCCCGAAACAACACCATTTTGATCTTTTATGTGTTTGCAAAGAAAACACAAGCTACTACTGTCTTATAACTAATCTTTCGCGCTTGTTAATCTCTCAACTTTCATCACACGGTGTGAAAAAGTATATATGCGACAGATGTTTGCAATACTTTTCTAGAGAAAGCATGTTAGCGACACACGCAGATGATTGTGCAACACGTCCAGCCGTAAAACCTGTTCTGCCAAACAGAGAAGATGCGGAAATGAAGTTTGAGAATTACTATCGTCAGGAACCTGTTTCCTGTACAGTTTATGCAGTTTTTGAACGTTTTTCTGTACCTTTTCTTCATGGCCAACCAGACTTGAGCGAACCCTACACTGATTACGTTCAAAAGCACACTCCATTTTCAGTAGCTTACAAAGTGGTTTTGGTCATACGATGCATCTCTATACTTTTTTAAGATGTTTCGAGGAGAAAAGTGCACTGCATGGCTGTTAATAGAGTTGGAAGTGTTAGCACAACGCGTTCATCGTCTTACTTCACAAGCAGTGCCAATTCAAATGACGTTAGATGAGATCAGTGTCACATGTGTAAACAGCCACAGATTGAGGTTAGAGATCACTGCCACTTCTCTGGGAAACATCGTGTATGATTCATGCAAACTTTTATATTGCGTAACAATTTTTTCCATGCTTTACCATACCTTTTCAGACTACGACAGTCACTACATTGTTCATGAGTTTGCACAATTACATAGTACAAAGTTCACTGTGATTGCGCAAAATCATGAACGCTTTTTTTTCATTCTGTTATCGTGCAGGTGATATTAGCATTCGCTTTCTACATTCCTATAAATTTATGAACTTTTCACTAGATACACTTGAAAATGGACTTTCAAGCGACGACTTGAAATACATTCGAGAGTATTTTCCAGATCCTGAAGAATTTAAACGTTGTATAAGGAAAGGTATTCTGCCCTATGACTTATATTCCGAGCTTTTACACATTAGAAGAAACAAAATTATCTCCTCAGTCTGCATTTACAAGTGTGTTAAGTGAATGTAGTACACCGTCACCAGCTCGTCTTCATAAAATAAGCATAGAGTATCGATTTCAGATGAAGAGTATTTGCATGCCTGTCAGGTGTGAATATGCAGGTGTATGCAGACTTGTATTCTGTATTCTGTGGTGTGTTAGAAAAGATTCGTGAAATGTGTTTCACTATTGGACCCTTGCTATTACTACACAACACCCGGTCTGTCATGGGATGCGATGCTAAAGTGTACCGGTGTTCAACTTGATCTTCTTACGGATTTCGACATGTTTTTCTAACGTAGCATTCGCGGCGGACTAGTTTCGCTTGCGAACAGGCATGGGATCGCAAATAATCCCTACCTCGGCAATTATAATTCAGAGAAAGAAGATTCTTATCTGATGTACAGTATTTCGATGTGAATAATCTGCACGGGTAGGTCATGTCACAGCCATTACCATGTGAAAATTTTGTATGGCTAACAGAAACTGAAATTCAATATGTTGATGTTTTTAAAGCTGCTAATGATCCTAATCGCGGCTACGTGATAGAGCCTTCTGTTGCATACCCTTTTCATCTGCACGATTCACATTCCGACCTTCCTTTTCGTGTTGAAAAAAATATTCCAGCTAATCATACATCAAAACATAGAAAACTGCTAGCCACTCTTTTTCCGAAAAAGCGCTATGTTATCCACAATGTCTCGAATACGACTTACATTTAGAGTATATTCATCGTATCGTTGCGTTTAAGTAGGAAGCATGGCTTAAACCGTACATGGACTTGAATACTGAACATCGTCAACGTGTTACAACAACATATGAGAGTACGCTTTTCAAACTGATGAATAACTCTATCTATGGAAAAAGCATGGAAAATGTCCGCAAACATCACGACATTCAATTAATTAATCAATGGTATGGTCACGCAAGTATATCTCAAAACCAAATTTCAAATCCTCTCATGTGACCTTATTTACTTTGAAATGAAAAACTGAGATCGTCTATGCTAAGCCAATTTATTAATGAATGGCTATACTTGATTTTGCAACATTAAAAATGTATGATTTTCATTATGGATTTGCGAAGCAACATTTTTCTGATCTTAAACTTTTGTACACTGACTGACAGAGCAAATGCAACACCAAGAAGGAGTGGTCAGAACTTTATGCCAATTTCAGGGTAGACTGACGTCACTGAGGTATGCTCATGATGTGAAATGCGCCGCTGTACTGCGCACGTAAGCGAACGATAAATGGGACACGGCGTTGGCGAATGGCCCACTTAGTACCGTGATTTCTCAGCCGACAGTCATTGTAGAACGTGTTGTCGTGTGCCACAGGACACGTTTATAGCTAAGAATGCCAGGCCGCCGTCAACGGAGGCATTTCCAGCAGACAGACGACTTTACGAAGGGTATGGTGATCGGGCTGAGAAGGGCAGGTTGGTCGCTTCGTCAAATCGCAGCCGATACCCATAGGGATGTGTCCACGGTGCAGCGCCTGTGGCGAAGATGGTTGGCGCAGGGACATGTGGCACGTGTGAGGGGTCCAGGCGCAGCCCGAGTGACGTCAGCACCCGAGGATCGGCGCATCCGCCGCCAAGCGGTGGCAGCCCCGCACGCCACGTCAACCGCCATTCTTCAGCATGTGCAAGACACCCTGGCTGTTCCAATATCGACCAGAACAATTTCCTGTCGATTGGTTGAAGGAGGCCTGCACTCCCGGCGTCCGCTCAGAAGACTACCATTGACTCCACAGCATAGACGTGCACGCCTGGCATGGTGCCGGGCTAGAGCGACTTGGATGAGGGAATCGCGGAACGTCGTGTTCTCCGATGAGTAACGCTTCTGTTCTGTCAGTGATAGTCACCGCAGACGAGTGTGGCGTCGGCGTGGAGAAAGGTCAAATCCGGCAGTAACTGTGGATCGCCCTACCGCTAGACAACGCGGCATCATGGTTTGGGGCGCTATTGCGTATGATTCCACGTCACTTCTAGTGCGTATTCAAGGCACGTTAAATGCCCACCGCTACGTGCAGCATGCGCTGCGGCCGGTGGCACTCCCGTACCTTCAGGGGCTGCCCAATGCTCTGTTTCAGCAGGATAATGCCCGCCCACACACTGCTCGCATCTCCCAACAGGCTCTACGAGGTGTAAAGATGCTTCCGTGGCCAGCGTACTCTCCGGATCTCTCACCAATCGAACACGTGTGGGATCTCATTGGACGCCGTTTGCAAACTCTGCCCCAGCCTCGTACGGACGACCAACTGTGGCAAATGGTTGACAGAGAATGGAGAACCATCCCTCAGGACACCATCCGCACTCTTATTGATTCTGTACCTCGACGTGTTTCTGCGTGCATCGCCGCTCGCGGTGGTCCTACATCCTACTGAGTCGATGCCGTGCGCATTGTGTAACCTACATATCGGTTTGAAATAAACATCAATTATTCCTCCGTGCCGTCTCTGTTTTTTCCCCAACTTTCATCCCTTTCGAACCACTCTTTCTTGGTGTTGCATTTGCTCTGTCAGTCAGTGTATATGGATACAGATAGCTTTATTTACCATATTCGGAAGACAGACTTCTACGATGTGATGCGAAACCATTTTCAATACTTTGACTTCTTCCTTTTCACCTAGCAATCCATTTAACATTCAACCACAGAACAAGAAAATAATATGGCTTATGAAAGATGAATGTGGCATGAACATCATGACTGAGTTTATTGGTTTAGCACAAAAATGTATGCCTTTGACACTCAAAAGTCACAATCTGTTAAAAAAACAAAAGGCGTACGTTCAAGGGTCGTTAGCCGTTTCCTTTCTATGATAAACATGTGTAGGATAGTAATTCACTTACAAGTGTTCCACGGGAGTATAGCAACATGTAAAAATTACAAGATGCATAACTAACATGTAAAAATAACATAGCTGTACATACATTTTCTGTATGCCCTTGCTAGCATGATTTAGTGTTTATAGTGCACTATGCCTTCTGGTATGGGCTAGAGCAATTTGTTACTTCCATTGACCCGTCTCAGTCTCATCCTTGGCCGAGGTATGAGCGATGCTAGTAATACATTCCTTATACAGCCAGTCCCTGTTATGAATGGTCTGAAAATATCGCTCACAGGGTCAGTTGGTGCATGCATTTCAGTGGGCTTGGCAGAATGATATGCAATTGCAACTTCTGGCTCGGTGAGGAAAGCAATGGAAAACTACCTCGCTCCTCATTTCCCTGGTATGCCTCTTCAGTGATGCATGGGTTATCTATGATAGCTTTTGGTGGAGCTGTGGAGGCCCAAACCAGCCTTCGGGCTGTAAGAAGGGAGAGGTACACCACTATGTGTAAAAAATTACATTATCATTAAAGATGCAGAGAATGACTATGGCTATAATTAAGTTGTGTCATATAAGGAGGGGATTTACTAATTCTATAGGAATGTAGTACAGCAAATTATATTATCATTCAAGATGCAGAAAAGTAATTACTGTAACTGTACATACAAGATGCAACGTTAATAAATAATGTAGAATTGGTACATACTTTTATTTTAGATTATGTATTCCTTTGTCCACATGTTTATCATTAGAAGTATTACCTTCTTCACCACCTCCTCCTCCTCCTACCACACATCCACTTCTTTGCAAGATAAGGTTAGGATCGATTGCTTAAATTCTACGTCTGCACATCACAGGAGGAGAGGAGGAAGCGGAGGAGGAAGAGGAAAAGGCTGTTACATTTTGCATGCACCAACCGACCCTATAAGCAAAGGTTTTACACGAGGGGCTGGCTGCATAGCTCGAAGGCTGGTTTGATCCTCAACAGCTCCGCTATTAGCAGTTATAAATAGCCTAGATATTACTGAAGAGACGTACTAGGTTATTGAGGAGTGATGTAGTTTCCCGCTGCGTTCCTCACCGAGCTACAGTAGATGTTGTAGCCCACTAAAACGCATGCATCAACCGACCGTATGAGAAACAGTTTTGCATTAGGGACTGACTGCATCGCTGATACGTTTGTACTTCATGTAGTTAATGCCAAGTATAAAACAGAGACAGATCAATAAACTTACTTTTTAGCAGATATACTCGGATAAAGTAAACGACAGATATCAATGACGATGATGATTTACTAAAAAGAAAGAAAAGAAATCGTAAATATACAAAAATCAATAATAATAATAATAATAATAATAATAATAATAATAATAATAATAATAATAATATTAAAATAATTAAAGTTCCTGTTTTAGCAGATGGCACTAGCATAATGTCGGCGGCAGATATTAATCACGATGGTGATGATTTTCCAAAAAGAAGGAAAAACAAATCGTAAGTAAATCTATATGGTTAATTTCTTTAGAGAATTTTTATCAACAGTACACTTATCTAGCTTAGTTGAAAGCAGCTTCCATCAAAGTGAGAGAATACGTTAAACTGTTTATTCGTTTACATATACACAAATCGATACGCTCAGCACTTAGCATGCACTAAACTGGACTAATTTGTCGGTCTTCTAGATTAATGCCGCGCCTCTGAACACCACACACAGAGTACTTCTCATGCTCTGTCTTGTTGTTATGCGGACAGCAGAAAGTGTATACGTTAGCACGCACACAGCTTGGTTGCGTACAGTAGTAACAAAAGTTTACTCACTGCATCATTTATCCTATCCGACTTACCTTGGTCAACTCTTGTTCCTTTCAAACTCCTACAGTAACGGCTGAGTGTCCCATTGTAGCGATCTAACACTGCTACCCCTAAATTTGTTAAGGAAGCGGCCTTAAGTTAGGTACTATCCCGGCATTTTCCTGGACAAAATAATTTCTAGCATAGTTGAGGTACGAATAGAACTTACCTCTACTTATTTGACCTTCTAAGGGTATAACTTGGGTTAAAGACTACGAGGCTACTGACCTGTGTCTAGTACGAAGCTAACGTATTTATGCATCTTGCTTAGTCTGAAGCTTGCACGAAGCAGCTCTTAAGTAAAAATCTCTGTCTTTACCGAGAATCTAACCCAAGGTCTGCCAAGCAACCGCTGCAGAGATGGCGAAGTGCAGGAATTTAGTCCTACAGGTGTCCTTTTACATGCTAGTAACACGAGGCTGGCGTATTGAAATAATACCGGACTGAGCTAGGATTGCACTTGTCAAGGTGAGTTGAAAAGTAAATACCTCAACCGATTGAGCTACTTAGTTTAGCAGGTATCCTGTAAAGAGTAGGTCTTAATGCACTGTCGTTTGAGCTAGACAGACTTATCTCTTAAGTAAAAATCTCTGTCCTTACCGAGAATCCAACTCGATGTCTACCAAGCAACCGCTGCAGAGAGAGAGCGAAGTGCCAGAATTTAGTCTTGCAAGTGTTCTTTACAGGAGGCTGGCGTATTTCAAATACTACCGGACTGAACTAGGACCGAACTTGCCAAGTTGAGTTAAAAAGTAAATACCTCAACTGTTTGAGCTACTTAGTTTAGCAGGTAGATGCATGAGCTAGTATCAACTTCCGACATCCTATTCTATTCCAGTAATTTCTGTTCTTAACCGCTGCGAATGTATTCTATCCCAGTAACCCGGTTAAAGAGGCTGTGGATTTTATTAAGACAACAACGTTTGTGTGCATTCTTTTGTACAGTTTCGATGAACATGTACTTTGTACCTCGTCATCCAAACGTTCGCAAAAACGCTGGCAGGTTATATTCTATGTGCAAAGATACGCAGCTGTGCTCTGAACAATAGAGAATAGTGATGGGACATTCGATTCATTTTACTGAATCGATTCATTTGATTCCGTTCACGTTACTGAATCGATACAGTGATCCGATTCACGGCTCATTGGTCACCGCTCCTACTGCATCTGTGTACTATGTGCTGGTAAGACAGCAACAACAGCATTCAGTGCTCGCAGCTGCCATCTGGTCTTCATACTATGAACTCCTTTCTTAGAAAAAATGCTAGTTACTCTAATACATCGAAGGTTTCCGGCGACGCAGGGTGGGAAAGATTAGGATTAGGAAGGTAGCAGCCATGGCCTGAATTAAGGTACAGTCCCAGCATTTCCTGGTGTGAAAATGGGGAAACTACGGAAAACCAACTTAACGGCTGCCGACGGTGGGATTCGAACCCACCATCCCCCGAATGCAAGCGCATAGCCACGCGATATTAACCGCACGACAACTCGCTCAGTCATTTTTGAAAATATGTATTTTTCTATCAGCTGAGGATTTTTTAATCGTCATATTTTGTATAGGCTACCCGAGATGTACAGTAGCCCGCTGGTTTTCTGATTCAACATAGCTTACTGTTATTGTGTCTGTCCACATATGATTGAAGTCTTGTGCAACGATGTGACATATGAACTGAGAGAATACTGTGCCGTTCTTCCCAATATAAAACAGGTACTTTTGAGTGGTCATGAGCATGACTCATAGTCATAGGGCAGGCTAGAGTCGAGTTTAATCGTCAAATGTCAACTAAGTTATAATACTAAGATTCATTAAACTAATAAATAGCATAACCTAATAGCCTACCTACTTACTAGCTACTTCAGAATTATGTTGTGACTACCTTTTTAACACTGCAAATAAATCCATCTATTATTTAAACCTCCCTGTAAGAAGAGGACAGTGAATGCAAATGGGCATTATTTTCAAATGAGCTGAGGTCGAGAGTCCATTATAGCATACGATTCTTTCAGTGTAGCATGGCTCACTGTATGTCTCGCTGCAGTGAGCCGATAAGGAGCCGTGCGTATCTTGTGTCTCGCTGAGCTGTGCTCGTTCACGATTCTTTCGGTGTACCATGGCTCACTGTATGTCTCGCTGCAGCGGAAGCTCGGCTCTCCGCGTGTCCAGTGAGCCGATAAGGAGCCGTGTGTATCATGTGTCTCATTGAGCCGCGCTCGTTCACGATTCTTTCGATGTGCCATGATTCACTGTCTCGCTGCAGCGGAAGCTCGGCTCTCCGCGTGTCCAGTGAGCCGATAAGGAGCCGTGCGTATCATGTGTCTCACTGAGCCGCGTTCGTTCACGATTCTTTCGATGTGCCATGATTCACTGTCTCGCTGCAGCGGAAGCTCGGCTCCCCGTCAACGTCCAGTGAGTGCGCCACTCAGCACTGTCCGCTGGGAGTAAGCTGAATCATGTGCCGTGAGCTCACCGTTCCTGTGGATCGATTCACTCGGACACTTCAATGAATCGATACACTGCTTCGAATCATGCATTCAGTAGCCAACACTAATAGAGAAGCGAGAGCGCACTAGGACACAGCAGCTTATACGTCGCTTCATGCTTGCCTAGAAGCTCCAAAACATACTCTGTTTATGCCACTCGTAGTCTACAATCTGTTTATGCCGGCTTCTTTCCTTAGCACTCCAAGTTCGGTTCCAGGCGAGGTCAAAGATTTTTATATAGTGTACCGCCCCCCGTAGCATGCCTACCTCGTAGCCGGAGTACGATTCCCGGTGAGGTGAGTGATTTTTCTCTCGACCTGAGTGCTAGTTCGAGGTCTACTTAGCTTACGTCATTAGAAATCGAACCCGGGGTCTACCGAACAACTGCTGCTCAAATATTATTCCCGGTTTACCTCTTACGACTGGCAGGGGAAACTGTGCCTATTAGCTTCTTTTTAACTCTCCAAGTTCGATTCTTAGCGAAGTCAGAGATTTTTATGTAGTGTACCGGTCCCCGTAGCGTGCCTGCCTCTTAGCCGGAGGTTCCGTGTTTGATTCCCGGCCAAGTCAGTACTACCATTCAATACAGAATATGCAGTAGTAATTACATCCTAGGGTTGCCAACAGGAAAGGCATAGGGGTAGTTTCGAGGTCTACTTAGAAGTCGAACCCAGTGTCTACCAAACAACTGCTGCTCAAACACCATTCCCGATTTACCTCTTACGATTCTCTCAGCGATGTAAGGGAAATTTTTTGTAGTCTACGCTGCCGGCCCCCCGTAGCGTGCCTGCCTCTTAGCCGGAGGTCGCGGGAGTTGTGTAAATCGAAGCCTCGACCTTACATGCGATTTTACATTCACTTCTACTATTCATTACCTAAGATAGCTAACCCCCATTATTTGAGCAGCAGTCGCTTAGCAGGCCAAGGCACTTTGATAGGGCTGTTGTGCTGTAGAATTTTGGATTTTTCTTATTGTTAATGTCGGCCCGTAGTGTAACGAGCGTGCATCTCACCCAGAAACCCCGGGGTCGATTCTCGTTCAGGTCAGAGATTTTTTCCCTAGACCTAAGGGCTACTCGAGGAGCTAAGGTAGCGGTTCAGTAAACATGTTATTTTGTGTTCTGAACACAGCAGTCAGTGTTCTGACCACCTGTTTTAGGTAACGCCATCGACTATAGTGTGCGATTCTAGTCTTGTTACCATTGCAGTAGACGATATATTTTTTTCTCTGTTCGAATCCATCTTCATAGGACAAAGGTATCCCCTGCTAAGCGGTAAACGTGTTTAATCAGTTATTCAGTGTACTGAACACCTGTTGTAGGTAACGGCATCGACTATAATGCTCGATTCTAGTCTTGTTAACATTGCAGCAATAAGGTTAGAATCTGTCAAGATAGCTGCACTAAGAATAGCCATGTTTAAAAATCTCGTAAACATAGCAGCAGAAAGAATAGCCATGTTTAAAACTCTCGCGAACGTAGCAGCAGTAGGTTTTTCTTATTTTCCGCCCGTAGAGTGTGTACACATCTCCTATCGATTATGCATGCATCGACTATCGTACTAAAATTTTTCCGCCAGAGTATACAACAATCGCATGTGTGCTCGAGCACCTATCGATATGTGTACACATCGACTATCGTACTAAACTTCTTCCGGCAGAGTGTGCAAACATCGCATGTGTGCGCACGCACCAATCGATATGTATACACATCGACTATCGTACTAAAATTCTTCCGCTAAAGTGTACAACGGTCTCATGTGCCCACGCTCCTCCACTGTTCATCGAACTGCGCGCGCACTGCATGCTGATCTATGCATTCTCCCCCACCCGCTCAACGTACGTATAAATACGGGTGTAAACTTTTTCGTCCACGATGCAACAAAACCTGCATGCCACTTTTGTGTTGTGCAAGAAAAATGGCAAACTGTTTACACACAGCAAGCAAGTTTGCCTTTCTTCTTGTTGCGCAACACAAAAACTTGAGCGCCCAAATAAATTTTGCACCGAGTGTTTACACCACGCTACTTAAGTGGCGCAAGTTTTCTCGCATGCAATTCTCCTAGTCAGCTGTTCTAGCGGACGTGAGTGTTGATAGTAGCATGTATGTCTTCTGGCGAGGTGTTACGGCACCTTGTTATGGCTGATTTTATTATGGGGACGAAAATAAAGACGGGAAAGAGCGGAACGGAAATATTGAGTTGAGGGAATGGATTTTAGGTCGTGAACATTGTGGAGTTGTTAATAACTTGCTACAGGAATTGTACATGGGAGACCAAGTCTTCTACAAGATTTTCCGGCGAATGTCAGCGACTGATTTTGAATATCTGCTGAGACGAGTAGCGCCGTTGATACAAAAGAAAGACACGCCAATGAGAAAAGCAATATCACCAACGAAACACTTTATGTTGACATCGAGATAGGCCTATTTAACAACAGGTAAGCCGTTTAAAAAAGGTTATTTCGCCTGTAATACATGAAGTTTGTGATGCTATTTACAGAGTGATGAAAGAAGACAACTTAAAGGTATATAAATATTACTTTATTGTCATGGTTATATTTCATTTACAATAAAGAATATACAGGTACGTATCCCGAGTGTGAACCTCTCAAAACACCATATAATGCCACAGCAGGCGACCACGTGAGAAAGTTGCGCCACAAAAATGATCTAAACTTTTCACGCAACTTTCAGATGGCGCAATTTCCTCTCTTCTGACGTGTACACGATGCCACTTTTGACATTGCACGCAACTTGGAAGTTGGCGCAGAATTCGAGTGGCACATGCAACTTTTCGAATTGCATGACTGTTTACATGAAGCCACTCAACTTTTCTTGCTCAAATCGAAGTTTTATGCCATTTTAGTTGCACCGTGGACGAGTAACTTTAGACAAAGTGTTCCTCGCTTGCCTCGTAAGAGGCGGCCGTGCCCTGGCCCAGGGCAATATATTTCTTGAAGAGGAGACGTCGCTACGGGAGTGGACCTCTAGGGAGAGAAAGAGAGCACATCTCTCACTCACCCGTCCCTTACTTTTGTTAAGTGGTGACAGGGGAAAGAGGACTGCCTCTTTAAGCCCCCTACTCCCCCTAAATCAATAAAGCCTACCATGCCAACGTGGTTAAAAATGATAGCCGTGGAATTTCAAATTTCGAGCGCCCACGTGCATAAGGTGGCAGCCATGCAGTTTTAGCCCCGTCAAGATAGCATCACTGCAAGTTAGTGATGCTGTCTTTTTTTAAAGATGGCAGCTGCCAGCCGTCAAAAAAGCTTGACAGCTGTCAAAAATCTCTTGGCTTTGTTTACAAAACGTGAGCCTCTGATTGGAGGGCCGTTGAACTGTCTTTGCTCCTCTACTGATACAGTATGGTATATTTTGGTTAACGAGCGCAATTGGGTCCTGCGTGTGTTCTAAGGAACCATTACGACAAAATAACATTTAATAGCATTTAATCTCCAGTTCGTCTCTGTGGTGTAGTGGTTAGGGTGATTTTCCACCACCCACGGAGGTGTGGGTTCGATTCCCGGCTCTGCAACGAAACTTCAAAAGTGGTACAACCGCTGGAACGGGGTCCACTCAGCCTCGGGCGGTCAACTGAGTAGAGGTGGGTTCGAATATCACTTCAGTCATCCTCAAAGTGGTTTTCCATGGTTTCCCACTTCCCCTCCAGGCAAATGCCGGGATAGTACCTAACTTAAGGCCACGGCCGCTTCCTTCCCTCCTCTTTGACTATCCCTTCCAATCTCCCCACTCCCCCACAAGGCCCCTGTTCAGCATAGCAGGTGAGGCCGCCTGGGTGAACCACTGGTCCTCCTCCGCAGTTGTACCCCCGACCCAAAATCTCACGCTCCAAGACACTGCCCTTGAGGTGGCAGAGGTGGTATCAGGAGGTTGTAAACTGACTGGTGGTTTGTTTACATGCTGGCTCTATTTATAAACGCTAGTGTGGTTTCTTATGATAGTTTTACATTGTTACTGAGTTTCTTGTGACTTTAGGGAGATGTATTTCATGTTTTATAGAACGGTCTGCTGCTCGTTGCTTTTAAAAAGTTATTATGTGATTTTATTTTGTAGGGCTTATTTTGTTTACGTCGTTGCTACGAAACAACGAAGTTGAGCTTCGTAAAATTACTGTTTTATAAGTTTTTATAGTTTTATCTTTTGGATTGCTTCGTTTCGAGGTTATTATTCCGTTTATTTTTGAACGTTCGTTGCTTTTATAGTCTTTGTTTGAATTTTGAATGCTGTCTACATAATGTTTGGTATATAACCTTACACCAAGGATGGACAGAAGAGATACCGAGCAGTCTCAAGATAGTTGTACACTGTGTAAAAGGAATTTTAAGAATATCCCTGGTCTGCGTATACACTTATCAAAGTCGCATCGAGACAAATTAATCTCTGAAAATATAGTTTATCATACTAGCCATACTGATTCATTCTACCATCATTGACGTTGGACCTACTATCAACATCATCTTTGGACACAGGAGTCAATTCTAACCTGGGCAGATATCATCGCCCTAATTATAGAGAATGTGATTCAGAATCAGATGATAGTTTAAATTCTTCTGTCAATAATATTTGAAACTATCAACAACGGTGAGGAACACCATAACCGTAAATGGGAACATAGCAATCCTGAATTGAAAAAACCTGATACTTGTTCGTATTGTGGTAAAACATTTCGTTGTGTCAATATTCATATAGTTCTTGCTCATCCCGATATACACAGGCAAAACATTACCCAGCGATATGGGGTGCAGGATGATCTGATACCCCATAATGTCAAAACTTATAATTCGGACGCGAATTCCGATGATGATAATTTGATGTTTTAGGAACAACAGTTCTTAGAAATTAAAAATGGATTTAAAGATGAAGAAAAATTTGACAGCGTAATAGAGAAGTTCACTGATGTTTTGCGTAGGGCAACATCTAAGTGCAAAGGTCCTGAACATCCAGCAGTAAAATATTTCAGAGCGAGAAATGTTAGGCAAATTAAATGTGAACCTTCAAAATATTCTACTTGTAGCAATCCTCAGCGCCGTGATAAACGGTTTAGGGATAATAAACGAAATCAGTATAATCTGTGATCTGGTTCAACATTATTACTATTATAGAAGAAAGAATGCTTTTTCAAAATATTATGACAAATACTGAAGGTAAACAATGTACACTTCCTGCTTCTGAAGTATATGACTTCTATTCAAATTCCATTGGCGCAGAAAATCCTGCTATTCTAAGTAACTGCACTTCTTCTGATGAGGAGGATAACGAATATGACTGTTGCGTGACAGACGAGAAGATTCAACAAGCTATGAAGGGAATAAATGTTGATACTGCTCCTGGCCCTGATCAGGTACTTTTTAAGACCATAAAGGAAATCCAATGTTCGAAAATCATCAGTATGATAGCAAATATAATGATAACCTGCGATTATGTTCCGCGAAGTTTTAAATATAGGCCTACTGTAATTTAAATCAGGAGATCCAAACGTAACTGGCGTTCAATAACAATTTATTCTGTTTTAAGTAGTATCATTGAAAGAAGTCTGGAAAGAAAAAATAGACCTTTCATTGACTTGTCAACCCAGCAAAGAGGTTTTGTGTCTGCACCAGATACATTCATAAATTCATCTTTGGTCAACAGTTGTCTTCAAGACGCGAAACGTAAAAAAGAGAATTATCGCATCACTTTTCTAGATGTATCCAAAGCGTTCGATAATATTGGTCATAATCATTTGGAATATGCACTAAATTCGACATCTGCTCCCAAGAAGCTAAAGTCTTTAATATTATCTCTTTTCAGGAATAATTTGATTCATTTGGAAGTAGACGCGATCACTGGAACTAAGTAAATTCAAGTTCATAGGGGAGCAGCTTAAGGTTCGCTTCTATCGCCTCTTCTGTGTAATTTGGCGATTGATTTCATATTAAGGGAGTTAAACGACTTAGAACATACTTCTCAATTCGGCTAAAATCGACAACGTGTTAGCGCTAGGTGTTGCTGATGATATTGCGTTAATATCTGAAGATAAAAAATCAGCAGCACTTACGTTTGACACAGCAAGCCAGTGCCTTTCCAAAGTAGGGCTCACACTGAATACTTTTAACTCAAAAGCTATAATTATTGAGAATGGGCAACTGATAAACGTTGTTATTAGGACTGTCAGTGGACAGGAAAACCTTAAATATTTGGGTGTTACATACAACAACGAAATCATATAAACTAAGCGAAAATTTATCGAGACTTGCGAACTTAATTTTTCTTAAACCAGATCAGAAAATTAACATTATAAATCAATACATCTGGCCGAGCTTGATTTATCCTTTACAGTGTGCACCCTTATCGAAACTCCGACGCGGGTTTTTAGGTGATGTCGATAAATTAATCAAAAGTACAGTAAACGAAATAATTGGTTTACCAACGGATTGTTCAGACTGTATGCTCTCCAGCTCAAAAAAAGTTCGTGGATTGGGCATTACGAGAGCGCCATGGGAAGCTTTCCTCCAACATATTAACATCTGTAACAGACTGGACTCTGTTGTTGACCCACTTCTGGTACAAACAAGAAATTTTCAACAATAAATAAAGGGTAGTCTGAGAAGCCTTGGCTTCGCTCCCGATGAGCAACCTAAGATAGACGCTTCGGAAGAAACTGAGAGATCAGCAGTTTGAAACATGGAAAAAACTACCACACCGTGGAAAAGGTGTCTCGTATTTTTCAAAATGGACACAATCAAACACCTGGATCACAACGAAGAAAGGACTTTAAACTTCCCAATGGACTAATACCATTAAAATGAACTGCAATGTGATAGCAGTCCGAAGCGTTCCCGGTAGAAGCCAAGAAAATCGTTGCCGTCACTGCAACGAGATAGAAACCCTCCCTCATGTTCTTGGTTTTTGCTCGAAAGGGGAACTATTGAGAAATAACAGGCACCATAGGGTCAGGAGTAGTATCGCAGAACTTCTCAAAAAATCTGGCAGATTTGAAGTCTTTGAAGAAGTGCACTGTATCTCTATAGGTGGGCCAGCACAAGGTTGCACTTGACAGTTGTAAGTCATGTTGGCAACACTACAGAAATGAAAACGTCACCCGTCAGTCAGAATCACCAATCTACTACTTTTTATGTGAGATACAGTTACGCATTTTATTCATGTTAATTCGTATTTAATTCCGTATAGTGCTTATAATATTTTATTTCCTTATACAAAAATGACCATTTAAAAATATTATGACGTTTAAGCGAGCCACAAAATAAATACGAACTATTTTCAGTTGATTGTTGTTGGCAATGTATGTAGTACGGTGGTGCTATCTATAACTAGCTTGACTACCATATTGAAGTGTTGCCGTTTTGTCTGTCGCCGCTAGCACGTGGTCAGGTGTGATTCGCTTGTTTATGAAAGTTTTGTTTTCTTTGTGAGATAATCGTGAAATTTTATTTTAACGAATGCAGTGCGATGTGACGTAAACGACAACATAGTCATGAACCGCGAAGTGATAACCCTTTGCGCCGCGGAGTTACTCTTAATGGTCAGGCGTTAGAATTAGTGCGGAGAACTAGTGAGTTTTACGAGAGGCAGAGGAAATTCGTACGCTTGTGTAGCCATCTCTCTGTTCCTGCAGATCAAGTTGTGGAACGCATATGTCAAACATTAAGGGCTTTCAAAACGTACTGTTATTCAGACAGGTGTTCGTCTCCAAGAACAGAAGGAAAAAGGGACTGTGGAACATAGGGGTAGCGGAAACGGGCCTGATAGTAGGGACTTGTTTCACAGCACTCTGAGAAAGAAACGAATTAAGCCAACTCCTGAAACAGGATATAATTATTTCCATGCTGATGAAATACGAAGACAAGTTCACGATTATTACAGATCAAAAAAGTCCCTTCTGTCATTGTTACGGACAATGCACCTTACCACTCTGTAATAATGAACAGGACACCTACTTCGAGCGCCCGTAAAGAGCTGTTAGTGGAATGGCTGCAGTAAAGAAATATCCGAGCGCATATTTGTATGACTAAATTAGCCGACGAGGTAGCGAAGCACCAAGGGCACGAGGTTATTAGGTTGCCGCCGTACCACTGTCACTTCAACCTCATTGAGTTGTACGGTATGGGGTGAAGTAAAACATTACGTACGCACTAATAACAGGTCATTCACAATTACTGAAGTGGAAGGACTGCTCCGGGAGGGTATTGCTCGAATGGATGCGGCTTTGTGGAGGAAGAAAGCTATGTCGCAACATTCATTAACTCGGCAATGGCAATACATGGCATCATCAGTGACTGTAAGGAATTGATGATCTGCCTAGACGACAACGAAGGCGACGGTAGTGATGGCAGTGATCTGGAGGGTATAGAGCCTCTACCTGTGTGAATTCGGTATGAAAATAAGATTTATGAATTTTCGTAAATTGTATGTACTTTATTTTACTTGAAACCTTTTGTGTTAATACTGGTGTACCTGTAGACTATTATTCTAACATTTATTGGTGTATTTGAAATGAGATTATTGTCGGCCGATTTCTTCCGTATTTTCTAACGTCGCGTTAATAAGAACTCCGTAGTATATTTATCTCGTATTATTTTGTGTGATGAAGTATTTTATTGTAAATTTAATCGGTGTGTTAAAAGGTCGATTTTGTCGGCCGATTTCATTTGTATTTGTGTTGTGTATCATTGCGATGACATTAAAAGTATTTCTCCCATGTTTTTGAAACTCACGTGTCGTGCAATCAGCTGTTGTTGCGGCGGCAACATCGCTTCGTGCGCCATTGCAGTGTGACCAACATAGTGCGCAGCTGTCATGTGCAACCTTACGCCGGCTCACCTATAGTGATGGATCCCGTAAACGTGCAGACATTGTCGCGATCGACAGCAAGAGAAACATCGGCGTTATTATTCATCCAACAATTAGAAGTTTTACGAGATTCATTGGCAATGGTAAATCATCATCTGTACGGTATATGTAAAGAAAAATAAAGTTTTCCTGATCGGGGATAGCTGTAAGGCTACAACAGGGGAAATTCAAACTTTTAAAAAAATATATATATATATTTATAAGCTTATTTTATCCTAAGGTAAATAGTGCGAAAATTATTATCTATTTGATGCTGTTACCGTACGGTACCCCTTGTTCTAGGGCAGCTATCCCTTGTGGATATTCTCCCTCTCTTAATCTCCAGGCTATGGACCGGTCAAACTGTCAAGGACATTTCTGAACTGGACAGATTTGATGTGGGTAGTGCAGTAGAGTAGAACTGTGTTTCAGTTAATAATAATAATAATAATAATAATAATAATAATAATAATAATAATAATAATAATAATAATAATAATTAGAGCTGTCAATTTAATCGATTAATCGAACTAAGAAATTCTACCAGTTCATGCAGTAGGTGAAGTAAACCAAGTCCATCCATCTAAACTTTCCATTCCTTGTTTGATTCGTGTCTCAGGCACCAAACTAGGTCACTACGTAAGATATAATAAAGTGTTGATTTCTTCCGTATAGCGGATTTAATTACATAGGTATAAAGCTCTGCGCATTAAAATAACGTTCCAAATAACCTTTACCGAGAGTTAAATGTCTTCTAAAGTACATTACCGATTATATAAATGTATTTTAAAATGAAATTAGACGTCGCTTGATGAAGATTTTAATGACTGTTGAGTGTAGGAAGCCGAGGACAGCATATTGAGGTAACACAATATTGTGTGTGTACCTGTTGGTTAAGTAGTTCCAACGAATTTTGTACACTCATTGGGTCACCACATAAGTCGATGGCAATGATATACTCAAGCATATTGTGTAAGATGTTGTCGGCCCCATGGTGCGGGAGCAGCGTGCCTGCTTCTTACTCAGAGAGCCCCGGGTTTGATTCCCGGCCAGGACAAGAAATTTTTACCTGGACCTGAGGGTTGGTCCGAGGTCCACTCAGCCTAAATGATTACAACTAAAGAGCTGTCTGACGGTGGGGTGGCGGCCCCGGTCTCGACAGCCGAGAATAACGGCCGAGAGGATTCGTCATGCTGAACACTACACCTCATAATCCGCAGGCCGTCGGGCTGAGCAGCGGTCGCTTGTAGGCCATGGCCCTTAGGGGCCTTTCCGCCATGGGGAACGATGAGGAGTGACTTCCTCAAAGCACTACATAGTTTGTAGATAATATTAAGATTCAGGGAAAGGTTGTGGAAAAGGTGCTGGCGCAGTGTCATACAGTAAATATCAAGTTTGAAAATTGTAGATATACAGAGAAAATTCAGAAAATATGGAGATAAAGATGAAAGAGAGGAAGAGAAGAAGAAATGAAAATAAGAGACATATTTAGGAAGTGAATTAAAGAAGATTTCTGGAATGGATATTGAAATGAATTCGAGCACAACTCGGGAAAGTTTTCCGTTACGGAAAGTGGTATATATTGCGAATGAAGATTAACAATGGTGTCTAATAATAATAATAATAATAATAATAATTAGAGCTGCCGATTTAATCGATTAATCGAACAGATTAATATAAAATCCGATTAACAGATCAATGATCTCTAACTGATTAATCGAACCGATTAAAATAGTACTTAGGTGAAAGAATAATAATAATTTTGGTGGCACAAAACCTGTGTATTGTATTGTTATTTGCCATTTGGTGTGCTAGCCTCAGCTATTGTGTGATTGACAGGTCATTAAAGTAATCTGATGTTCATAACACCACCTTAATTCCTTTCTTCTAAAAGGATGGTTATGACCATTGCTTTTACAAACTATGGAAAAGAAATACCAGCCAGGCTATTGCAGTATATTTACGGACTTTTACAAAACACAATCAAGAGGCGTAATGGTTTGGTTGGGGTGAAAGGATACTGAAGAGATTGTCAATTCGGGATTTCGGGGAATTTCCAAGTAATGTGCGAATGGAAGGATACCAGTTGCTAGAGAAGCGCAGCAGATGACGACTTAAACCTCAGATATTGTGAGGTAGTTATTCACTAGATCTTCAGTTACAAATATGGCTTATGAACCGATGCGAGGAAAATTTGTGAAAGTTCCGGATTTAAATTAAATGAATTTTGTAAGATGACAGACAGAAAACAGTTCTTTTGTAGGAAATATGGAAAATCCTTCAGTCATGCTGGAATTACAAGGAGCCTTCAACATAATTCCTTTTAAAGTGTATTTGCATTCATCAATGTCTCTACTAGTCCGTCATCTCAGTCAAGGTTAGAGCACCTAATAGCGAAGCCTGTGTCCTCTAATAAGAAAATTGAAATTACGAATAAACTAGGGAAGTGGATTGTGCAGAATAGTAAGCCGGTAAACATTGTCTCTGACCGTGGTCTTGAAGATGTTTTACGGGAAGATCTGAAATCTCATACTTACCACCTTCCCTCTAGAGACAAGGTAACAGAGTAAATAAACACATCAAAATAACAAAATTAGCATACGAATTGAAACAAACAGAATTTGTTAATCTCAAGTAAATGTTCAAAATTACAAGTATGCAGGACATGTTCTACAATAAAGTTTAAACAAAGCTATCAAGAATTCTGCTGTAAAAGCATTAATTTCAAAGTGCCGGAAAATATAGTGATATTTTAAACACGCCCTTATCTGGAAGATCAGCTTGATAAAAACTTAAAGAAGAAGGCTCTGATGGATGTGAAATAAAACAGGACATATTTACTCGATGGAATAGCACACAGTTAATGTTCGAGAGCCTTATGAAAGCTTACAGGAATATTATAAACGTCCTGTCGACCCGCCGTTCTAATATCAGACTTCTAACAACTATTGAATGTCAGATCATAAAAAAGTGATCGTGTGTCTTAAGGCATGTTTAGAAAAATCACCTCCTTGGTTGTAACAAATATGTGACAGGCAGTATTTTTTTATTAAGTTAATTTAGAGTCACTTTAACTTATCGTGACTTCTAACTGTAGAATTTACATTAAATTACAGTAGAGTGAAGAATGAAAGAATATAAAAGATTGTGGTATTTTAAACTGAAGAGTTAAATTTTTGAATACAGACCAGTGTCTTTGAAAAACTTGATAATTTGTTTGCACAGTGAAGGAGATGAGAGTGCCCCCTTAATATCCTTAGGTATACCGTGGTACTGGCGCCATTTGTCATAAGTGAACAGTCTGTAATAATGTGCTTCACAGTCAACACACTATTGCATGCTGTACATATGGGAGGCAGTTTCTTCTCAAGGAGGTAGCTGTGACTTATCTTGGAGTGGCCGATCCGTATTCTAGTTATTAGGACTTGATCTTGCCTGTGAAGGTTGTGAAGCTAGTGTTGTACTGTAGATTCCGTTGTTACTTCGTGGAGTTTGCTGTTTGAAGTTTGAAGCCATTTTATCTTCCACTGTTGGTATAATTTCGTTTTAGCATAGGCAATAATGTCAGTGTGAGGGGTAGCTATTGTTAGATCGCCTAGCGGGAGGTAAGTAGCGTCTTTAGCTGCTTGATCAGCAGATTCATTGCCTTGAATACCCCTATGAGGGGGTATCCACACAAGGATGACTTGTTTGCCTTCTTTCATGATGTTGTTAAACAACAGTTGTATTTCTTGTACAAGGATGTGTTTCGATGACGGACTTTCTATTGCATTTAATGCACTTTTTGAATCAGAAAAAATGATGAAGTTATTGCAGGTGCTGGTTTTCAAAATATGTAGCATAGCCTGCTTTATTGCGAACAGCTCATTAGAGAAGACTGTATAGTAGTCAGGCAATCGCTATAGCATGGTACGTTCAGGATATATAATCCTACATCCATTTCTTTCCTCACATTTTGATCCATCAGTATAGATTGCAGTGTGCCTTGGGTATTTATTAGAAATTTCAAGAAATAATTGATGGTAGTGAGATCTGTCAATTTCATCTTTGACACTGTAATTTATTTCAAAGTTAATTATTGGAAGGGTACTAGTCCATGGCGGGACATTAAGAGAGTTGTCTGCGAGGTGTATTGGAGGGATGTTTAAATTTAATTCTTCAAGAAACTTGGCTATTCTGACATTGAAGGGCTGTGGTTGTGATCCTGATTTAATGTGTGTACTTTGGTGCTTGTTAGGAAAATGCATACAACTTAATTCTTGATTCACTCATAGTTGCTACCTTGAGCGCGTAAGTCAAACTTAGTTGTCTACGTCTAATTGCGAGTGGTGGTTCATTTGCTTCTATTTGAATGCTGGCTACTGGACTGGTACGGAAGGCTCCTAGAGCAATTCGAAGAGCTGTGGACTGGATGGAATCAAGGATTTTGAGTGAACACATTCTTGCGGAATTGTATACAATGCTGTCATAGTCTAATTTAGCCCTAATAATGGCTTTGTACGTGTTCATTAGCACTTGGTAGTCTGCCCACCAGTTCTTTGACAGGCAGTATTGTCTTGCCTGCAGTAACACATTCAAAACTATCTTTACGTTACTCCGATATCGATCCTACGTTTAGATAAAGATTTAAAAGGACCCTTGGAAAATTTAAAAGCTAGGATAAATTATTGGTGTAATCTGAAGACGTATCAGGAAGGTAATATCTTAAGATGTATTGAAAAGTAAGACCGGGAATCCGTGTGAAAAGGAATTTTTGAGAGAAACGTGGCTGGTGAACAAGTTCCAGTAAAACCATGCCACAAGAAGAGGAAACTGAATTATTTATCCGATGAAGATGAACAGGATTCTGCTCATGCCATTGCAGTTTACACGCCGTTGGTGGAACCAGAAGATGATTTCGCAGACCCTCTTCAATGGTGGAAAGTACATTCAGTCCAGCTTCCGTAGAGAAAAGTATTGCTTTTCATTCCAGCTGCTTCAGTTACCTGCGACAGAGTGCTCAGGGAGAAAGATGGCCCTTAGTTCCGAACATGTCTTTTTTTTTTGCTATTTGCTTTACGTCTTAATTAAGGTACATCTTATGGCGACGATGGGATAGGAAAGGCCTAGGAAGTGGAAGGAAGCGGCCGTGGCCTTAATTAAGGTACAACCCCGGCATTTGCCTGGTGTGAAAATGGGAAACCACGGAAAACCATCTTCAGGGCTGCCGACAGTGGGGCTCGAACCCGCTATCTCCCGATTACTGGATATCCGAACACGTCAACGTACTGACATGTCTGGGACTGGACTGTAAGTAACTTCCAACTTCACAGTTTCAAACTTGTGTAATTTCATTAAAGCATCAGTATTGATAGTAAAATATTAACTCCTTTTTAGTGATTTTATTTAGCGGGCGAGTTGGCCGTGCGGTTAGGGACCTGCAGCTGTGAGATTGCATCCGGGAAATATTCGGTTCGAGCCCCATTGTGGGAAGCACTTAAAATGTATTTCCGTTGTTTCCCATTTTCACACCAGACAAATCCTGGGGCTGTACCTTAATTAAGGCCACGGCCGCTTCTTTCCCACTCCTAGCCCTTCCTATCCCATCGTCGTCGTAAGACCAATCTGTGTCGGTGTGACGCTAAGACAATTGCAAACAAAAAAATGCCCCTGTTCAGCAATACATTAAAAATTTACAATATAAACAATTGTCTTCTTCTTGTCCGCCTTGTGGTGTAGGGATTAGCATGACTGGGTGCCATCCTCGGAGGCCCGTGTTCGATTCCCGGCTCTGCCACTAAATTTGAAAAGTGGTACGAGGGTTGGAACGGGGTCTATTCTGCCTCGGGAGGTCAACTGGGTAGAGGAGGGATTCCATTCCCTCCTCAGCCATCCTCGAAGTGGTTTCCCACTTCTCCTCTTGGTAAATATTGGGATGGTACCTAACTTAAGGCCACGGGCGCTTCCTTCACTCTTCCTTGTCTATCCCTTCCAGTCCTCCCATCCCCCCACAAGCCCCTTATTCAGTATAGCAGGTGAGGCCGCCTGGGAGGGGTATTGGTCCTCCTTCCCAGTTGTATTCCCGACCCAAAGTCTCACGCTCCAGGACACTGGCGGTAGAGATGGGATCCCTCGATGAGTCCGAGGGAAAACCAACGCTGGAGCGTAAACGGATTACAAAAGAAAGAAAGAAAGAAAAAAAGGAAAGAATGTCATCTTCTTTATAGTACATAGAATTATGGTATTAAAATATATTATGCCAGGTGATTTTCTCGAAGTTATACTGCGTGAACGCGATTAAAATTCGATTAATCGATTATAGGCATTCAGTTAACCGATCAACATTTTTAATCGATCCACAGCTCAAATTATAATAATAATAAAAATACCGCATCTAGCGTGTAGCTGTATCAGTGGATCGGTGGTAGAACGTCCGAACCATTATCCCTTGGCTGAGTGCTCGAACCCGACGGAGACAGTTACATTTTTGAAGGGCGCAAATGTCCATACGGCACTGCATGCCGTACGGTGTCGGCATGTAAACGATTTCTGGTAACACATGTAATGTTTTTATGGCTAACAACTCAGTCATTGATTCCTCAAAAAGTCTATTTGTCACCTATATCACAGAGTAAATAGAACGTCTAAAGTGACACGCAGACATCCGAAATAGTGCCAAATCAAAATCCCTGCACTCGGGAAGTATGTCCATACGTCTATTATTGTTATTATTAGTATAATTTTATTTACAATATTCCTCATTATTAAATTTGGTATTCACTACCTCTTCGATATCATACAATGATATGGCACGGTGTATAATTACATACACTTATTTGCATACAAACTATTTACAAATATCTGGTGATGTCATGCAATGGATGTTCCATCCCCAAGAACTTCCATACGTTGTGATAGAAGACTAATATGACTGCTCTTCGAAATTCTATGTAGGTGGCGGTGTGAAAATTGAGATACACAACGCCTTTGAAATAATAACATTGCACGTTATATTTATTGGCATCATGGTTAGCTTCTTGGCTCGCCACATTGCTTTAATTTCCCCGAAAAATCAGTTGATTTGGATGTTATTATTACAATATATTTTTGAGATTTTTGAACAAATACCCGTGAGTGGACCGGACATAGGGTTCGTTATTGTCTAGACAGCCATAACAGACATTATTAGTGTGTCTGTTATGGTAAGACTTATATCTCCCAACCTCTGTCAGATTAATGTCAAATGTCTCATGCATGGTGAGAGGTGTAAAGTTGTGAACTTGTGTTTCTAGAGATAACTCCTCAACAGAGAGTGGAAGAGACTCTTGTGAAATACTTCCTACATACATCAGGCAACTTAGTGTGAGGATAAGTGATGTTCTTTAGAGTAGAATTAGCGCATTTAAAGTGAATGGTATTGATGACCGATGTTCTTCGTCTTGGATTCCTCTGTCAGACGAAACGTATAGCACAGGTTACCATCTTCGCTGGTTACAACGTGCCTCAGTAAGTTCTAAAAAATGTTTCCCGACTTCCAATTTATACCACTGAACCGAACCGAACCGAACCGAACCGTATTATTTATATTCCTACCCGTTTGGGTAGGTGGTCAGCGAAACTAGTGGCTCTTGGGCCATTGTAATGCGAGTATTGTTGTTTAGTTACTTTTTGATATTTTGTATGTTTGTACATACGTAGTGCCTTCTTATTTATTGAGTTTATTTTATCCTCTGGCGCAGCGATCACCACCCCTAACCAATGAGCACACCCAGGGAAAAACCGCGTAACACCCCACCGACCATAGAGGACGCCACTAGCCACCCGTTTCTCGAGCCAAAATGTATACATTTTTACACTATTTTTATTTATAAAGTTATGTACTGGTTTGTATTTATTATTTGTTTTCTTGTGAGATTATCTTTGTCTCTTCTTCAGATATTTCACGTTAATCAAAATTTACATATGTACAATCTTGTTGTTTTTGAATTATACACATTGCGGTATTTCCTTAGGTATTCTGAAGCTGAGTCTTTAGTGCCCCTTTTTTTGGCAATATTATTTTATAACACGTGAATTGGCAAATATTTAATTTGTGTTACAATTATATACATATTTTATACGTTATTTAATTAACATGTTATTGACACAGATATAATTTGAAATCGAATGAATGAAGAAGAGCATAAAGAATAAGAAAAGGAAAGAAAGAAAGGAAGAAAGAAAGAAAGAAAGAAAGAAGGAAGGAAGGAAAGACGTTTCGGTCTGAGTCAAAAGAGAGTTTGTCAGTTAATTTGTGTACAGTACAAAGGTTTGTTTGAGGGAAAATTGGGGTTTTGAAATTGCTATATACTGAGTCTAACTGTGTTTATTCTTTCTAATATTCTAACCCTTTTCTTAAATGATGGAAAGAAGATGCAAATCTATTGAACATCATTCTTGGTAAATTACTCCAATCCCTAATTTTTGTTCCTATAAACAAATGTTGGGCCCAATTTGTCCTCTTGAATTCCAACTTTATTTTCATATTGTGATTTTTCTTAGTTTCAAAACTGCATTCAAGCTAATTTCCCTGGTAATGTCACTCCATGCCATTTCTCCTCTGACAGCTCTGAACATACCGCTTAGTCTTCCTAGCCGTAAGTTTTGTAACTTTTGTAACACTACTATTTTTTCCAGAGTCCTCCAGAAGAAAAGTGTGCTGTTTAATCTGGATCTTGTCCAGTTTTCAAACCACCAAAATACACCTACATGGTATAAGAACATAGAATGTAGATTAATCTTTATAAATAGTAGAGCGTTGGCCTTGCGAATCCAAGTTCGAGGATTCGATATCTGCTCGGCCCGGTGGTATTTTATGACGCTCAGATTAGCAACATCGCGTCAGTACGTTTATTGACACATAAGAGCACTCCTGCGGGACAATATTTCCGGCACCTTAGTGTGTCTGTAAACTGTAAAAATGGTCAGGAGATCATAAAACAAAAAAATTATCATTATTTGACAAGATGGCTCTATGCGAGCTTGTTATTAGCACTCTAAATGCATAAGAAATTTTGGTTTCACTTCATACAACAGTAGTTCTGAAATTTAACTTTGTTATACCATGGAAAGTGATGAATATTAACACAGTACTTTATAACTGTAATCACTATATTACCATGTACGGGATCGTGGTTTCAATATTCTTTAGAATTTGTGAGAGCTTCTATTTTCTATGACTGCTTTTGTTTTGTTTAATACTAGGCTTTACGCCTCACAGACACAGATAGGTCTTATGGCGACGATGAGATAGGAAAGGGCTAGGTATGGGAAGGAAGCAGCCCTGGCCTTAAGTAACGAACAGCCCCAGCCTGATGTGAAAATGGGGAATCATTTAAAACAGGGCTGCTGACAGTGGGGTTCGAAACCACTATTTCCCGAATGCAAGCTCACAGCTGCACGCTCCTAACCGTACGGCGAGCTCGCTCCGTATGACTGTCAACAAAAGCAGAAAGGCAGGCTGCTTGGATCATGTATACCTCGTAGCAAAAAATACTACTCGTATGTTGTGCAACTTATTCTGAAGGGCAAGTGCGAAGGGGGAGAAGACGAACAACTTGCCCTAGCAATAGGCTATCAAAGACTGGACTGTTATACAGCAACTGAGTCGTGCTGTAATAACTGTGGTAACCACCATCTTCCGGGAGACTGGGTATGGTATGAGGAAGAAGAAGAAGAAGACGTCTTTGTCTCAAATTCTGCCCGAAGAGACATGTAGCTTGGTAACTAGAGATTGTTAACCTCCAACCTACTTGCTACATAATTCGTTCTAAGCTCTTCCTTCTTCGTGCAGCGACAGTGTTGATCTGATTGTCACAGTGACAGCTGATGGGCCTACCACCTTTCTCTGCGAACTTGAACAATCTCAGACGGCTTAAGGTTACGAACTAAAGCGTGTTCCTTGTTATATAATAACAGGAGAAAGGAAGTAGTTAACGCAGATGTGGTAATTGTTTACGGTCCAAGTGTGAATAGCGAGAGTGTACAGTTTCCTGTTAGCTGTCTTCAAAAGCCTTTCTGTAATGAACGATCTATCAGTTGCATGCTAATGAGTTAGAAGTGCCGCGATAAGAAACTAATAAAGTATTCCTTGTCATTGCGGAAATAAAATATCCTGAGGTCTGTTTACCACCATAAAAATCAACTCCAGTGTCGACACAACATTTAAAGTCTAATCAGTTGTCATTAATTTTCAAGCCTGCTTTCCTCTGGAAGTTTTTCATTGTGTCCGCTTCTGTGGTGTAGTGGTTAGTGTGATTACCTGGCTTTCCCGCAGGTCCAGGTTCGACTTCCGGCCCTGTCAAGAAATCTGCCCACTCAGCCACGAGATAACTGAGTAGAGGGGGTTCGATTCCCGCCTCAGACTTCCTCGAAGTGTTTTTCTCTGTTTTTCCACTTCTCCTCCACGTAAATGCCGGGATGGTACCTGATTTAAGGCCAGGGCCGCTTCCTTCCCTCTTCCTAGTCCCTCCCTTCCAATATTCCCCTCCCACCACAGGGACCCTATTCAGCATAGCAGGTCCGGCCGCCTGGGCGAGGCACTGGTCCTACTTCCCAGTTGTAAAGCTCGACCGAATGTCTCACGTTTCAGGAGGTGGGATCCCTTGCTGAATCCGGGGAAAAAACAACTCTGGAAAGTAAACGGTATTCCTCATTGTTTAGTGATTCCCAAGCAATAACATTATGCGTTTACTTACATTCGGCAATGATGCAGTTAGTGTGTTTTGCTAGTGATTGTGTGAGCGAGTTTTGGCATGTTGGTTATTCTTTCTAGGAGAATGAAAACGATGTGACGCTTCTTTTTATTTTTTTAATTTGCTTTACGTCTCACTGACACAGACTGATATTACGGCGACTATGGGTTGGGAAACTGCTAGGAATGGCAAGGAAGCGAACGTGGCCTTAATTTGCCTGGTTGAAAATGGGAAACCACGGATCTTCAGATCTACCGACAGTGGGGTACGATCCCACTATCTCCCAAATACAAGGTAATTGCTATGTGACAGAAACCGCACGGCCATTTTTTCCGTTCGTTGAAGTCTAAAAACTGAAGAAATAGGAAGACGTTCGTTCATTAAAAGAATAAAGTATTCGCTGATAAAAGGGAAGATAAATAAAGTACTCTGTACGACTCGGTGGTGTGGTGGTGATTATTGTTTTAAGAGGAAGTACAACTAGCAAACCATCCTCTATATAACACTAATCTGGAAGAACAAATGGAAGGGACCCAACACTTCGAAAAATGAAGATATCGGCCAAAGGAAGACAAGGGCCACGAAGGGCACGAAAATGAAAGAATGCCTGGACCTCGGAAACCTAATAGCGTCGGGGTCGGGAAAGAACAAGAGTTGACCAAGGAAGGTCGGATATGGTAGATGAATATGAGGAGCCTGGCAGAAGTAAGTGGAAGCAATGCGAGGACTTAGCTATGGGACCCGTGGTCGCCAACCCACGCTCCAAAGTTCAGAGCCCAAGGGGCCCCTTTAGTCGCCTCTTACGACAGGCAGAGGATACCGTGGCTGTTATTCTACCGCCCCCAACCAGAGGGGGCTCTATATGACTCGTACACCCAACACAATTGGTATTGTAAGAGAGCAAAAGTTGACCAAGGGAGGTGCAGTAAGATCGACAATAGTGAAGAGACCGGCAAGTGGAAGCGAAGGCCCTGCTTGCCACTCCACGCTTTCAATTGAGAGAGACTTGGTAATCAGTAGCGATATTTCTAGTACTGCAGGTTAAACAAGAAATTGCATGATTTAGAGTAAACATTGATTCATCACTTCGGCAAAATATAAAATCTCCTGAGAGGGTCTTTTCCATTATAAAAGCCATAAGTTAAACTACAAGGAACAACTAATGTTACGAAAGTAAGGTTACAAAGCCTGCACATTTTATTTCGTACAACCAATACAGCCAACTGATAGTGCATACATTAAGCTACTTTTGGACATAGTCTCCATAATGGTTTAACCACTTGTAGCTTCGTGTGATGAGTTTGAATATTTCCTCCTTGCAAAAATCCTATCCTTGTCACGTTGTCGCGAAGTGTTTCACCTCCTCGTCATATCCCGTAACGTGATCCTCCTATTGTCGTGAATCAGCTCCTCCACGTCCGGCTCCGTGGCTAAATGGTTAGCGTGCTGGCCTTTGGTCACAGGGGTCCCGGGTTCGAGTTCCGGCAAGGTCGGGAGATTTAATCATCATTGGTTAATTCCTCTGGCACGGGGATTGGGTGTATGTGCCGGCTTCATCATCATTTCATCCTCATTACGACGCGCAGGTCGCCTACGGGAGTCAAATCAAATGACCTGTACCTGGCGAGTCGAACTTGGCCTCGGACACTCCCGTCACCAAACATTTCAGCTCGTCCACGGGAGCTGAGTTCAAATCTGTTGATGCCGTGCTGGATCGACCACTGCAATCCTCGTCGGTGATCTCCTCTCTACTGCCCACAAACACTCGATATGCTGACGAGTTATTACAGTCTCTCAGTAAACCTCTACCAGCTGCCGGTGAATTTCAGCCGCGCTTACATGTTACCCCCATAGATACCGAATCCCTGAACGGATTTCTTTGCGAGACCCGTTTTCCAAACGAGTCGCCATTTGTATTTACCGTGTTTACCTACAACAAGCGCTGTTAGTAGTGGGTGGTTGAAACTTTGCACAGTTGCCAACGGTATGTATTAGATGACCGCACACTACTAATTTATTTCTCTATAAGAGACGAAACTTCAGGAATATCGACCTTCTAACCTTACTTTTTGATCATCGCTCGTAGTAAATTAGGAAACTATTGTTCTTAATCATCATCGCCGTGGCTCCATCTATCGAGAGATTCAGGCGCAGAATTTATGGCTCATCCACCCAATTAGAGTTTTTTTTTTTTGAGTGCTGTTGCTGAATTCTGATGTACAGTATGTTACTGCACTGTTGTGCGAAGTGAGGCCCTCGTTAACTAAATTGCACTGGTCACCTTCTATGACTTAATTAAGTTGACCTTAGGTCTCTTAAATCTGAAACCTTCGGCGGTGTAATTGCCCAGAGATGAAATAAGGGCGTAGGGTTTGGAGAACCGGGCGAGTTAGCCGTGCGGTTAGGTGCGTGCACCTGTGAGCTCGCATCCGGGAGATAGTGGGTTCGAATCCCACTGTTGGTAGCCCTGAAGATAGTTTTCCGTGGTTTCCCATTTTCACACCAGTCAAATGCTGGGGCTGTACCTTACTAATCCTAGGCCTTCCTGTCCCATCGTCGCCATAAGACCTATCTGTGTCGGTGCGACGTAAAGCAAATAGCAAAAAAAAAAGTTTGGAGATTAATCCAGAATAGAATTTCCGGGTAGTCTTCTTGATTCTAGTAATAATCTCTTCGAACTTGAGATCTGTGTGGATTTCGCGATTTCCTTGGAACCAGGAGACACATGAGATGAGGCGCAGTTCACGGTTTTGGATGCGCTGAAGCATATCAAAATTGGTTCTTGCTGCCATACCTCAGACCGGGCTGGCACATTCGAGGACTGGCCTAAGGGAGGATTTGTACAGCGTGAGCCTGCTCTCTAGATTTAGACCTTTATCTGCATTCGTTATGGGGATGATAACTAAAAGGCGTTTGTGCGCCTGAGCAGAAGGATTCTCTATGTGGTCTTCAAAGTCAGTCGTATGTCTAAGGTATTTTGTTTTGTTAGACCTCTGAATCGCTTGGCCGAAAAAGACAAGCGGTGAGGGGTCAGTTCTTAAACGTTTGGAGAAGAAAGATGCACTGCTTTTTTCGACATTGATTTTAATTCTCGTCCTTCGAAGCCGTGTTTCGAAGGCGGAGAAGGCATTCTGGAGGTAATTTTATACTCTGGTTTTCACCAAGAGACGGAGCAGATGGATGTATCATCGACATACATGTAGGTTTTCCTGTGCGTCGGTTTCGGTAAATCTGCCATGTAAAGATTAAAGTGGATGAGTGAGAAAACGCCGCCCCGTGGGACTCCCACCAATACAGGGCGGGGGTCCGACAAGGTTTTGTTAACCTCTACCTGGAATTTACAATCACAAAGATAATTGTATATCAGGTGTATCATTGTTCTGGGGTATCTGCGGAACGCAGAGGTGAAAGAAGGTGCGGGCTTGAATGGCTCTAACTACAATATCAAGAATTGAATTTAAACTTTAACAAAGGTTAGGTTATATCTATATATATAAAATAGGAGTTTTGTCTGTACATTGCTCAAAATTTAAAAAGGTTGGTATTTCTGTATCAGTCATGTCCATAGTAACAAGGAAATGCACTTTTTAATTTTCCGCAATGTCTGTCTGTCTGTCTGTCTGTCTGTCTGTCTGTCTGTCTGTCTGTCTGTCTGTCTGTCTGTCTGTCTGTCTGTCTGTCTGTCTGTCTGTCTGTCTGTCTGTCTGTCTGTCTGTCTGTCTGTCTGTCTGTCTGTCTGTTTGTCTCTATGTATGTACACGCATGACGAGAAAACGGCTGAAGAGAATTTAATGAAAATCGGTATGTAAAGTCGGGTGATGAACCACTATAATCTAGGCTATAAATTATTTTATTCACTCTGAACGAAATGGTAGTTTAGGGGCAGGCCTATCATTTTATTCGCAAATATTTCTGTTAATAGTGGTCCTATCTCAATTAAAATACAGTAGGTGTGCAAAGTCGGCGAATAAGTCGTTACAATCTACACCATAAATAATCTTATTCACGCTGAGAGAAATGGTAGTTTAGGGGAAGGCCTAGCTGCCTCTGTGGATCAGCGGTAGAGTGTCGGCCTCCGGATCCCAAGATAGCGGGTTCAAACCCGGCAGAGGTAGTCGGATTTTTGAAAGGCGGAAAAAAGTCCACTCGACACTCCATGTCGTACGATGTCGGCATGTAAAAGATCTCTGGTGACACATTTGGTGTTTACCCGACAAAATTCATTAAAATCTCAGCCATAGACGCCCAAGAGAGTTTCTGTTTACTCTGTCTGCCACCTAGTGGGGGCCTAGAGTAAAACGGAACGTCGAAATTGACGAGCAGACAGCCAGATGGCGTCAAATTGAAATGTCTCCACACGGTAGCTGAGGCCATACGATTATTATTATTATTATTATTATTATTATTATTATTATTATTATTATTAGGGGAAGGCCTAAAATTTAATTTCAAATATTTTTCTTAGTTATCCTATCTTAAATGAAATCGGTATGCAAAGTCGGGGAATAAGTCGCTACAATCTACGCCATAAATAACTGTATTCACGCTCAGCGAAATGGTATTTAGGGGAAGGCCCAAATTTTTATTCTCGAATATTTGTGTTATTAGTAGTCTTATTGACAAATACTATATAAATAAAGTTACATAGTATTAAATTTCCGATCATTTATGTCTTATACATTTTGACCGTACCGGCTATGATAACGGAGATATTCATGAATATGTGTTTTTGTTGCTAAGATCATATCAGCGCCGTCGCGAGAAAATGGGTAAACAGAATTTTATGAAAATCGGTATGTAAAGCCGGGGAATAAGGAACTACAGTCTACGCAATAATGAATTTTATAAAACGGCCTCATATTAGAGAGTCGAAAGAAAACTGAATGTGAAGGCCTACAATACAGAAAGCTCATAACATTGATCAACAATAACATTACATTGACCATTGTTTGTTATGATTTGCTTTGTGTCTCTGTTGCCACTCATCTCCGATAGATGGGATTACTGCTGTATACCGAGTTTTTTAAAAATTTACTCTACGTCGCGCCGACACAGATAGGACTCATGGCGACGATGGGATACGAATGGGCTAGGAGTGAGAAGGAAGCAACCCGAACGTTAATTACGTTACAGTCCCAATATTTTCCTGGTGTGAAAATGGGAGACCACGGAAAACCATCTTCAGGGCTGTCGACAGAGGAATTCGAACCCACTACCTCCCGGATCCAAGCTCACAGCTATGCTCCCCTAACCGCACAGCCAACTCACCCGGTCGTACCGAGTATAACAGCTTGCCTGAAAATTGGCGGGAAGTAGCTGGGGAGTTCGATAAATTTCTGATACTACTGACACGTAACAAACTGCTTCATCATAGCATTCAAGCTATTCAATTCCTACTCTGAGGGACTGATTGGAATGAGCAGTGTGCACATTTAACGGAATAATGGCAGAGAAGTGTTCACGGTTGTCTGCAGTCTGGTCATTGCAGCACTGGAACTTTCGACTGTTAGATCGGCACTGTAGTATTTTTCGTTAAAAGTGAGAAAATGTGCGGTTTATTAATTTGATCGATTATTTTATATAACATTGCTTTAATCACTACATTCCTTCTGACGACTTCAAGTAGGAAATCCACAAAGGCAGTCTTTCTGAGAATCCCGTAGCGAAGCACAGGTACATCAGCTAGTTTCTTTCAATATGAAAAAACAAATCGGGACCCCTCTGACCAAAGGTCAGCATGCTAACCATTTAGCTATTGATTCAGACGTAGGGTTAGTGGTGGTTGTAGGCGTGAGGTGCATAACTGCGTGATCATCTACACTGGATAATTAGAAAGATAAGAAACACGTGGAAGAAGGAACAAAGTAAATATAAGTAAAAGATAATAAAAAGTGGGGGAGGAGAGAACACTCCTGTTCTCGAATGCTATAATATCACCTAGCCGAAAAACAAACTACGATGACTACATGCCCAGAGCCCCTAAAACGGATCAAAAATAACATAACTCTGACCGAGTGTTGTTATTCGAGGTGCGCGTTGTCACTCTCATCCTCCAGATGGCGTTGGCTCTGCAATTTTTCAGAACCTAACCCACAAAGGACGGCTACAAGAACTAGTCCCACAGTAGAATGGTATTCCATGGATATTCGCCAGGGTGAATGACAGTCATTCTAACTGCTCTCAGCTTAAAAATTTTTCAGGCTTCATTAAAGTCTCCTAAGGAATACATAGAATACATAATCTAAGCGGGGGGTTGATTGTATTGACATTCTAGCGCGGAAACCGAGCCTCCATACAAGATCCCGTGACCAAAGTTACGGAATGTCACATTTAAATCATTTTCTCCCGCATTAATGTGTTAGTTTAGCTTTCCTTTTCATCGTAACAGTCATACGTGTTCACTAAAGTTACTTCAGAAATTCTTTTATATTACTCAGAAAATGTAATGCGTAGAGATACAATCAGGATTACGAGTTGCGGGCCCAAATACCATCTACCGTCGATTTAATTTGTAATGTTGCAAATATCAGAAATATTGAATTTGTATCTGAATTTATAGGCCATGTGATTGCGTGGTAAACTTATTGTAACTTAGTGCACTATTTGTAATGAGATATTTTTTGTAAATTTTGAGTAAATCTCTAAGTGACTGCGTTGCAATTATGTTAAGCTTTCTTGCTCTTGCCTCTCTCTAATCGTTGGATCCTCACGCTGGGAAGAAGTTTGATGAAGAGGAGAACTTGTACCTACGAACTTCCTCAAAATACGTTAGGTATTCAGGAGAACAGCCTTTTAAGGTTTTACATGAGTGGATGGTTGTAGGTTGAATTTGGTTAATGAACTGTCAGAAGTAAAATATTGAGAACGTCTCCTAAACAAGATAAGACTATTCGAAACGTAATTGGTGAGTGAAGTTACTACAACTGTCGTAATCCCATTGCCAGTTGCTTTGTAAGTCGAAAATATTTTTGCTATTGCTGTCTGAAGATTACAAGTATTTGGACGGGAAATCTCTATGAGAAATGCAATCTTCTTTGCTTTATCAAAATAGATGACTTCACTGACGGTGACATGCGTTGTAACATCTCTGTCCCGACTGAACCTTGAATTTTCAAGCTCTTTATTTCTAATACGGTCTAGGAAGCCAAGAATAATGGTCCAAGGGATTCGTCTCACTGACCATACGACGCCTCAAATCTGCAGACCTTCGGTCAATGCAGCGCTTGCTTGGTAGGCCATGGCCCTTCGAGCCTTAAGATGAATTATTTACTTTCACTGCATGCTTCTGTCGTGGATTCGCTACGATCTGACACAAGAGGGAACTGTGTTTGGATATCGGTAGATGAAACAACCGATTCGTGTGGTCGATGCATTGCAGACTTCATAGTGCGTAAATTATGTGCAGAAGAACCTGCAAATCTCATTTACTTTCGTGCGAAGTGCTAGAAAAAACAGCCATGCTACATTCGAAAGATTTGTTAACGATTCCCAGCGACTTCTGTGGCCTAGTGCACCTTTTGGTCATAGATGCATCTTCGTATATCTTGAAAGCTGATCAGTCTCTTCGAATATTTTTCCAAATCTCATCCATGTCACATGTTCGGTCCATAGACTGCATCTGTCAACAAAATAACTTCAAGTGGGAAAAATTGTTCCTAAAAGCACCTGTTCGTGTACAGTTGTACACAACTCATCTGCCTCACCTGTTCTCACAAGATGGGGAACTTTGTTATCCGTAAAAAGAATGAAATGTTATTTGCTTTACGTCGCACCGACACGGATAGGTCTTATTGCGACGATGGGATAGGAAAGGCCTAGGAATTGGAAGGAAGCGGTCGTGGCCTTAATTAAGGTACAGCCCCGGCATTTGCCTGGTGTGAAAATGGGAAACCACGGAAAACCATCTTCAGGGCTGCCGACAGTGCGGCTCGAACCCACTATCTCCCGATTACTGGATGCTGGCAGCACTTAAGCGACTGCAGCTATCGAGCTCGGTTTTGTTATCCGTAGTATGATTCTACCAGGAGAACTTTAATCAAGTGAAAGATGTAATTTAAAAAATATTGATGATAGTCATACCGCGTGTGTTCGTCAACAAAGTGTATATCAAGATATCAGTTTCATCCATGTGCATTATTCGTGGCTGTCGAAGGTGACTAAGGGCCTAGAAACTCGCGGTGCACCCCTACACGAATCCCTTCAGTTAATTCAAAACACCAGTAGTTGTTTAAATGGTGTCCCTAGTGAAACTGGAGAAAACGTTAAAAGGAAACTCATTGCGATGCTGGACTCAAAGACAAGACTGAAGAAGATGCAATCCCTAAGCAACTACGTAAATGGAATCAGGCAGTCTATGCCAGAAGAATATTCTCTGCAGTCAGTACAAGTGTACACTTATTACCTAGTTACGTCCGTCGACGTAGAACGATAGTTTTCAGAGTATAAATTAACTCTGTCCGACAACAGAAAGTCATTGACCCCTGAAAATATTGAAAAACTGTTGATAACCCACTGCCATCCATCATTTTTCAAGGAAAGGAACAGTTTATCAATTTAGCACTGGGTGAAAATTAAATAATGCGTTTGGTAAGTGTATTTTGTTTTAATTTAGAGCATATTTTCAACATAAAAATCGTATGTTATGATATCGCATATATTTCGGGCCCAAGTTAAGACACACCCTGTTTACAAAATAAATAATAATGAAATCGCAAATTCAGGCAGAAGGCCAACTTCTTTTTCCAGAGTCTTTGAAAGTTTTATAAAGCTACGATCCTTCACGTTAAAGAACTCATGTGGAACAAATTTCAACACCTCACCACCTCTTAATTAATTTATTGCAATTGGAAGTACGATAAACATGTCATTCTAATTATTGTTATTTTTTTTTTTTCAAATTAGAAAAACATTGGTAAAATCAAGATAGACAGAGGCGATTCTCAAGACAGTTTCTTGGATCTATTACTGTACATTAATAAATGCTAATGATATTAAATCTTTTTTTAAGCATATCGTGTGTTATGTGTTCGGAAGTCAAGTTGATATTATCTGTTCACAAAGAGCCTATAATTGCACGGAGAAATTTAAAAAGATGATAAAAGATAAAAATAGAAAAGATCTTACTGAAGCAGAGCAGATTAAAGAAAGGTGGAGGAAATATGTAGGCAATTTGTACAGGAAAGATCGGAATACTCCTGATGATGAAGTTACTCTGTTGTCAGAGCCAGAACCAGATATCCTAGAAAGTGAGGTCAAGTGGACCCTAGAAAGTATTGCAAACAATAAGGCAAGTGGTTATGATGGAATCCCAGCAGAACTGTTCAAAATCCTAGGAGAGGATGCTGTGAAAGTGTTACATTCAATATGTCAGCAAATATGGAAAACCCAGCAGTGGCCAAAAGATTGGAAAAACTCTGTGTTCATCCCAATTCCAAAGAAGGACAGCGCTAAAGAATGTTCAAACTACCGAACAATCGCACTTATATCGCATGCCAGGAAGGTTATGCTCAAGATCCTGCAAAATAGGCTTCGGCAGTATGTAGATCGAAAACTACCTGAAAAACAGGCCGGTTTCCGCAAAGGCAGAGAAATCAGAGATCAAATTGCTAATATTCGCTGGATTATGGAGAAAGCAAGAGAATTCCAGAAAGACCTATACTTATGCTTTATTGACTATGCTCAAGCCTTTGACTGTGTCGACCACAATAAATTGTGGCAAGTACTCAATACTATGGGAGTACCAGATCATCTTATTTGCCTTATGAGAAATCTCTACTCTGATGAGGAAGCTACGGTGAGAACCCTATATGGAACAACTGAATGGGTCAAGATTGAGAAAGGTGTACGTCAAGGCTGCATATTGCCACCTTACTTATTCAACTTATATGCAGAGTATGTGATGAGGAATGCCAAATTATATGAAACAGAAACTGGAGCTAAAATTGGTGGGATACATATAAATAACCTTAGATATGCTGATGACACCACCCTGTTGGCAGAAAGTGAAGAACAACTTAAGTATCTACTAATGAAGGTGAAAGAAGAAAGTGCAAAAGCTGGACTAAGGTTGAATGTCAAGAAAACAAAGATCATGGCAACTAAACCTATCACCTCCTGGCATATAAATGGTGAAACAATGGAGGTATTTCCTAGTTTCATCTACTTGGGCTCCAAAATAACTTGCTGACGGCGATTGCAGCCATGAAATTAAGAGACGCTTGCTGCTTGGGAGGAAGACAATGGCCAACTTTGATAACATTTTCAAGAGTAGAGACGTAACTTTAAGAACGAAGATTCGTATAGTGAAGGCTATGGTCTTCCCAGTAGCAATGTACGGAAGCGAAACCTGGACAGTAAGAAAGGCTGAGCGCCGAAGAATAGACGCATTTGAACTATGGTGTTGGAGAAAACTCCTTAGAGTTCCGTGGACTGCGAGAGATCTAATAAGTCCATATTACAGGAAATCAACCCAGGCTGTTCACTGGAAGGTCAAATACTCAGACAAAAACTAAAGTACTTCGGTCATATTATGAGAAAACATGATTCACTGGAAAAGACCTTAATGCTGGTGAGGACTGATGGTAACAGGAGAAAAGGGCGACAACGGATCATGTGGATTGATGGCATCAAGGAAGCCACGGCTCTCAATTTAGAAAGACTTCGGAAAATAGTATACGATAGGAAGAAATGGCGCACTTTGGTCTATGGGGTCACGGAGAGTCGAAAACGACTAAAAAACTAACAACAACAACAACAACAAGAACAACATATAAGGTTCCAGTAATGGCATCGTGATAATTTAACGGAAAGGAGATTAAACTAATTTATATTAACTTCACCTCACACGGTAAGAAATCCACCAGCTATAGGTGGGCTTAGCATTCAATGCATCCATGAAAATAAAACATACGACTGTTCCATTACAGGTCAATTGATCCAGAGCATAATACCCAAGATGAATAAAGTCCATAACAAAATTGACCAATAAGAGAATGGCATAAGAAGAAAAGTCCACTATACAAAATACTCCAGTGTACAAACAAATTCAACAAACAGAAAAATGAATATAAGAACAGTTCTTTCTTTCTTAATCAGTTTACCTTCCAGGGTTGTTTTCTCCCTCGGACTCAGTGAGGGATTCCACCTCTACCATCTCAAGTGTAGTGTCCCGGTGCGTGCGATTTTGGGTCAGAGGGATACAATTGGGAAAGAGGACGGGCGGCCTCACCTCCTATTCTGAACAGGGGCCTTGTGGGGGATGGGAAGAGTGGAAGGGATAAAGAAGGAAGAGGGAGGGAAGCGGCCGTGTCCTTAAGTTAGGTACCATCCCGGCATTTACCTGGAGGCGAAGTGGACAACCATGAACAACCACTTCGAGGATGGGTGGGCTGGGAATCGAACCCACCTCTACTCAGTTGACCTCCCGAGGCTGAGTGGACCCCGTTCCAGCCCTCGTAAAACTTTTAAAATTGGGTAGCAGAGCCGGGAATCGAGCGTAGGCCTCCTGGGGGTGGCAACTAACCACTACACCAAAGAGGCGGACACAAACACTTCAATAAACAAAGCAGTGCAATGTACAAGAAGTTCAATGTATAAAAAGCCCACAAACAAAACAGAGTTATAGAAAAAGTCCACGGTTTTGTTCTCTGTTTACTGCTCTGGGCTGATGACCTTAGATGTTAGGCCCCTTTAAACAACAAGCATCATCATCATCATGTTTACTGCTCTTTTTAAAATATCCCGTGAATATTTGCGAGAACCTCTCTTGTTTGTGCTCCTACTTAACTAGATAGATTTTCATTCGATTGATTCATTACGCTTTCACTTGAAGAACCTGTGATTATTTTGGTTTCGATTGCAGCTGTATTGGCGTCGTATGTTCGTTCCCTCATACCATTCTTTATTCAATAATAATGTAATCTTCCTTGGAATCGCCAGTAAAATTTGCTACCGTTTCTGCTTTTAGAATTATAATGATACGTAAAGGAATCACTCACAGAAGTTTAATGTTAAAATCATTTCTTAGCAGACAAAGTACGAGTCCTCATACTACGAAAAACGTAAAATTAAGCAGCGACCTCAATTTTTCCGAACGTTGAAGGGCTAAAGGTCCCGGATAGATTTCAAATTATGAGTCTTCAATAGCTCTATCAAACTAAAAAACAAATTTCGGAAATCACTTCCGGTCTAAATGTAGTTCCGGAAAACAACCTAAAATCGCTTGTTTCTTTACTCGTTTTCTTTTTTAAATTTAATTCCTAGCCAAATTAACTTAATTACTTTAGTTTTCCTTGGTTCAATACCCTCAGGATATTTTGAAAAATATCCACACCGAATGTACTCATGAGGGCTTAAATGAAACAATGCATTGACTCACATTAACGCTCGTAGTGGCAGGAAAAGACAAACTGCTAATCTAATCGAACACAGCCTATCGAGTTGGCCGTGAATCGACCGATAACGATGATTAAGAAAAGGCTTGTAATTTTTAGGAGTAAATAATATATTATCATACTTTATTATAATTTATTCACCTAAAATTCGTAGCTCGTATCCCTAGAATGTTTTAAACATTGAGTTGCTTGCCTGTTGATGTTTTCTTCTGAGAATATATCACGTTCGCCGAAATTTACAAAAAGTTTTTTTTTTTACTACGGACAAGCAAAGCAAAGCAAAGCAAAGTCACCTCCGTACAGGCCATGAAGGCCCTTGAAGGAGTGGAAGGTAAAGGCTTCCACCATTGTTAACCTCGACACGTGATGGGGTAGAGTGGTTAGCTCTACGCCCGGCCGCCTTTGCCCCCAGGAATTAACCTAGTACTCATTTTTGGTGTAGGCTGAGTGAACCACAGGCCCATATGCACCTCCGGAAGTGGAAATCTCGTTTCTTAAATTTTACGACTTCCTGACGGGGTTTACTACGGACACATAAGCTAAATATATAACGAGGCTTTTCTCAGCTTATCGCAGTTATTTCTGGAATCGCTGGAGCTACCCAGCCTTATTTTGGTTTTTGCCATGGGTTTAAAGCCGGATACCCCTCCTGACGCTACGTGATTTTTGAGATGAAAGACTCAGATTACGATCGTCATACAACGTAGAGAAAGTTTCCTCATGTTTAACACTGGGCAGGATGATGAAGAAAAATTTATATTCCCAACGGTTTGCTTTACGTCACACCGATACATATAGGTCTTGTGGCGACGACGTTTCGAAAGTGCTAGCAGGGAGAGGGAAACTACGATTGCCTTAATTGAGGCACAGTCCCAGAATTTACCCGGTGGGAAAATGAGAAACCACGGGAAATCATCTTCAGGGCTGCCAACAGTGGGGTTCGAATCAACTATCTCCCGAATGCAAGTAAGGAACATTAAACATCTTTGCAGTTCGGAGTGCATTTACACAGACGGTACCTTTAGTTCACACAACTAGTAACATTAAACGGCTAGGTACAATGTATTGCATTGCCACTCATATTTGCTATTACCACCAGGAAAACGGAAGACACTTGTAGCCGTATCTATGAGATTATAAAGACCAATGTAACGCAGTAAGGTAACTAATTGGAACCTAACGCTGTAATTATGGATTTTGAATTATCCGGTGTCCGCCTGTGTGGTGTAGTGGTTAGTGAGATTAGCTGCCACCCCCGGAGGCCCGGGTTTGGTTCACGGCTCTGTCACGAAATTTGAAAAGTGGTACGAGGGCTGGAACGGAGTCAGCTCAGCCTCGGGCGGTCAAATGAGTAGAGGTGGGTTCGATTCCCATCTCAGCCATCCTGGAAGTGGTTTTCCTTGGTTTCGCATTTCTCCTCTAGGAAAATGCCGGGATGGTACCTAACTTAAGGCCACGGCCTCTTCCTTCCCTCCTCCTTGTCCACCCTTTCCAATCTTCCCATCGCCCCACAAGGCCCCTGTTCAGCATAGCAGGTGAGACCGCCTGGGAGAAGTACCGGTCATTCTCCCCAATTGTATCCCCCTACCCAATGTATCACGCTCCAGGACACTGGCCTTGAGGCGGTAGAGGTGGGATCCCTCGCTGAGTCCGAGAGAAAAACCAATCCTGGATGGTAAGCAGATTAAGGAAGTAGCCTGTTTAAATGCAGCAAGTCGTAGTTTAGCTAAAAGAATGAGGCCCTATTAAAGGCTCACTATTAATGATGTTGCTGGGTGGGTTTACAGGGAAAATAAAAAGGACTGAGAGTAGATTTTCTGAAAATTGTAGACCCAATGAATACGCAAGAACTTTTATCTCTGCCTGAGGTCCAGCTCCATGGCTGAATTGTTAGAGTGCTGGCCTTTGGTAACTGAGGGCCTGGGTTCGATTCCCGTCAGAGTCGACAATTTGAACCACCATCGGTTAATTGCGCTGGTACGGAGATGGGTGTAGATGTATTCATCATAATGTTGTCCTCATCACGATTCCTACGTTGCGTACGGGTGTCAAATCAAAAGACCTGCACCTGACGCGCCGAACATGTACTCGGACGCTCCCAGCAATACGCCATTTTGTTTCATCCTATTGAACATTTCAATATTTGTATGATGAAATCGTTAAGGCTGTAGTGGATCTGTCTATATATATGTGGCCGGCTGTCCAACACAAGGGCGTCGCAGAGGCACACCACCACGAAACCCCACCAAATAAAGAAAGAAATACCAAACTCCCAAACACTTAACGCCCTTGAAAGGGCTTTGGACTGCCCAGCGACTGCTGCTCACCTAGAAGGCCCGCACATTACCAGAGGCCGTGTGGTCAGCACGACGCATCCTCTCGGCCGTTATTCTGGGCTTTCGAGACCGGGGCCGTCATCTCACTGTCAGATAGCTCCTCAATTATAATCAAGTAGGCTGAGTGGACCTCGAACCAGCCCTCAGGTCGAGAGAAAAATCCCTGACCCGGGATCTCCGGGCAAGAGGCAGGCACGCTACCCCACCACCTCTATGAAATTAATGTGATACAACACCACAGGCGGACCACAAAACCAACTACATAGTTAAACGTTTCTACTCAAGATGTCAATAGTCTTTTCTCGGCATGTGACACCGAAAGGATACGTTGATGGATAAAATTCAAAAGGAAGCTGATGTGTAGTCAACGAGTCTTCTCTCAACATTATTTAGAACTGAATCGGCAATGTGGAAGTCGGTCTTCATAAAGAGTTGCTGCAAATCAAATTTCCGAGACTGAATACTGCAGAAAAGGGACGTTTCTATGGAGAAACAACAAACCAATGACAAATGCCCAAGACCTTGAATCAAAATCTGATAACTACCTTTTAGAATCAAATTCCAACTTACTATTGGTTCTGGTAACAAACAAAAATGCGTTACAATCTGGCAAGTCAAAGATGAAGTATTCTATATGGAACTTCCAGTTATTCAACTAAATGACGTTGTTATCCCATTCTGTAAATCAGTAAAAAGCCTTGGAGACACTATAAATGAAACTTTGAACTGGGATGAGCATGTCACTAATGTATGCAGGAAAGTTCATTCATCACTTCATCCCCTTAAGATTCACCAAACATTATTACCTCTCAACTTAAAAATAAGACTGGTTCAAACACTGATACTTCCAATTTTTAACTATTGTGATGTTGTGTTGCTGGATGCTACCAGAGAACAAAATAAGAAACTGAAGAGAGCTCTAAACTCCTGCATTAGATTTTTCATTGAATTTTACCTCGCATGTATCCCCTTTTAATGCACAATTTTTCTTGGTTAAAAGTAGAGCAGCAGAGAAATCAGCATGCACGAACCCTTATATATCGACTCTTGACTGAAAATATACCTGAATATCTCTCCAGTAATTTCCGTTTTCTATCTTCCTTTCAAGACCGTGACACACGTTCTGGGTTAACAATTGCAATACCTCCACTTCGCACATCTGCCTGCCCTCCAGTAATTCTTTCCTTATGTCGGGCGCTAGAAAATGGAATGCTTTACCCCCTGAATTAGAAATTGTTCCTCAGATGGACAGTCTAAAGAAATCCTCTTGAATACGTAGGCTATATTATGTAGTTATGTATGAATGCGTGAGTGAATGTCTTGAGTAAATAGTTCCCAAACGTTTACATAAATTACTGCTATATTATATAGAGTACTTAATATTAATATTGAATTTATTTTGTTCATTTTAGACCTACAGTAGGATGTAGATCTTTTAGTTATAGTCTATATTAAGTTATATTATTATATTATATACAGTGCATTAAGTTTGCATATTAAGTTTGTATTCATTATCAAACCGCATAATGTGGTTAAGTGTAAGAGAGGGCCAAGAGTCCTAATTTCGCCACAAATAAATAAATAAATAAATAAATAAATAAATAAATAAATAAATAAATAAATAAATAAATAAATAAATAGAATTATACTACATAGCAATCTCTGGGTGATAAATACATTTGAAGGATTGATGTGGACGTACGAATAATAATTTACATTAACATTATGGGAGCTTGTAAATAGGTATAGGTAGTATTATGCGAGAATTAGCACCTCAAACAATAAAGTGATATCAGTGGGAAAAGTTTTCAAGTCTGGAAAACAAAACTGGGACTGATGGATCCTTCCAGGTATCTAGAAGCTGTATTTTTCTGAAATGGTAGTATAGTAAGCACAACTGAATCAAAGTGCAACTAGATGCTGCTATAAAGAGTAAGAAAGTAGGAACTATCCTTACACCATCCTGCTATCAGATTGTCTTTACTGATCGGAATTGGACGTAACACGAAGATATCCACAATGATTTGCTGGTACAAACAAGGTAGGAACAATGGCAAGAGGGTTCTCGAATTGACGATGTGGCCGCGGTGGTGATTACCTTTTAACAAGAAGTACAATTGGGCAAGCAACCTCTCTTAAGAGCAATAAGACGTACTGGGCTGATGCCCCAATGGTGAACTGCTGTTGAACGCAAGACATCATAAAGTCTGAAGTGCTTTAGTCTCATCCTTGAGATCGTTAGGATGGGAAACCCACAAAGAAGTACACTGTGAATCCTTACTTAAAATTCTCCATCACCGTTTGTATTTCATGTGATAGGGAGTCAATCCTAATACTAAACGATACACACTGATAATACTAAACAATGCAAACAGTTGTGTGCTTGTTTCAGGAACCTCGGCGTCACTTACCTTTTGTAAGCTGATATCTCTCTTGGTGAATAACTAAATAAAAAAGGGAAAATGGAAGAGGTCTGACAATTCGAAGAATGAAGGTATCGGCAAAACAAAGGGAAGGGTCACAAAATGAAAGACCAATCTAAGCATCGCAAACCTAATACCATCGAGGTCAGTGTTGACCACAGGAGATGGAATAGGAAAGACGAAAGTGAGAAGCAATGTTCTACACAGCTAGGGGAACCTTGGTCGCCAACACGCGCTCCCAAGATGAGAGCCCCTGGTCCCCCTTTTAGATTCCTCTTACGACAGGTAGGTGACCGTCCCCACTCACAGAGGGAGAAGAGATAAAGGTTGATATTACCAACACATTTGGTAAATGAAACTTTGCATATTAACTGGCTTTAGTGGTGGAGTCAAGTGAAGCGAATGGAGAAGGATAGATTATATGAGAATGATGGACGCGGTTATGCAGGGTAAGAGCAGTGGAGGGAGATCAAGACGACTGTGGTTAGACTCAAGTTTAAGGAGCAAATTATGAGAGGTGTAGAAGTAAAGAATGCCGCAGATCTAATTTCGAGTTCAGGGATGAGGAGGTGCTTCAGAATAAGAACATCCGTTAAAAGGTCACAAGAATGAAACAATGCAACTTTGTCGTAAATATTTATTATCAGATTTTCGTTTGATATACAATTAGATAATTCACACCCATTCAATCAGACATTTTTCTCATGCATTCATAGTGAACTAGGAAAATACTAACATAAGGAAATAAAATACAATGAGGATATTGTACAACATGCGTTGAATGACTTTTTCTTTCCATGCTCATGTACCTGGGTTCTGAATATATGCTCAGTTTGTCATCATTAACAGAGATCAAGAACAATTAAGAGAACATCATAACATAATTTATGTAAAATGTTACAATACCTACAGTATGGTGTACTGATGAATGGCAATTTCACATCCTCTTATGATGATGATAATGGTAAATCCCTGTTTGCAGTCTGTCTTCAATTAATTTAAAGCTCTTAAATTCTGGGAATTATTGTGATGATATGATGGTGAAAGACAAAATCGTACGGTCAAGTAATGGTGTTTCGTAATTTTTAAGAAATGCCTCCTCAAAACAGCAGTAAGTATAATAATTTAACGAGAACTAACCTTATTTTCTTAATTGTTTTCAGTTCACTGATACTGTAAATTAACACCGCGTTTTTGGAAAATATTCTTTTTTACGAAATGACTGGAAAATAACTTTGAAGTAAATATTTGTGAAATGTTCATGAAATGAAGTAGAAGTGTTCATGAGATGGAAGTGGAATGGATATTGAATATGGATATCGCCCTCAAATTGCCTTCACATGAATTATGTTACACACTTCTTCACATTCCATTGTCGATACATCAGAATTGTGTGTCATCACTGGTGGCCTCTACTTTCTTCCTGGCGGAAGGTAACTTCCTCCAGGTCTTCCTCCAAATCCTCCTCCAAATCCTCCTCCAGGAGCCGCGAACGCTCCGCCACCACCACCTCCAGCACCGCCTCCGGAGTACTGAACGTCAGCTACGTAGCCCGTGGCGTCGTTGGCTGTGTACTTGACGGTCTGTCTACGGCCATCAGGAAGCACCACGTAGTACGTTCCCTGGACGTTAGAACCATCGCTGCTCTCGTTCTGACCAAAGTCGTTTCCACTGGGAGCATCTTGAACGTTGTACTGGAAGCTGTATGGTCGTGGCTGAAACAGACAGTTAGGCACATTACACACGTGATGTTTTATCTGTACGTACGAATACGTTTGTCTGGTTATACAGCACCAGTTTTATGGAAAGTTATAAGGGACAGTCAAATGAAAACCGAACAGCCGCTACAACGTGACCATGGAATGATTTTATTCAAAAGTAATTGTCAAAGGCGTTAATACATTTATCCCACTGGGACACGAGGCCATCAATTCCAGTTATGTAGAAAGAGGTTGGCCGCTGACGGAGCCACAACCACAGCCACACTTGCACTTCCCCGTCCGAAGAAAACCGACGTCCACGAATGTCTTTCTTTTTCCGTAATTCCTTAGTTTTCCCAGATAAATCCATCAATCCGCCCTATCACATGAGGAATAACGGCTCGATGGGCCTGTCTCGGAATCTCCTGTACCACTCGTGCACACTCGGCATGGCCATGCAGTGTTCCCCGTGCGTACTCCTGCATTCTCAGCCTCCAGAAAACATAATCCAAGAACTGCGTGCAGCTGCTCTATGCAGTTCTCCTACCACATCGATGGCAGTATCGATACGTAACAGCAGTGTTCCCAACATTCGGGCGGACGTGTGTTATGGCGGGTGTTCGGTTTTCATTTGATTGCCCCTTATCATTGCTTTAGAGTTTTAAAAATAATATAAACCAGAAATAAAAGCTTTGCAAGATTACTTAAATGGTGGTTATGCAGAATCTTTAGGTAACTTCACGATTTTAGACTATTTTTACCGTTAATTTATTTTAACCCTTTAAGGACAACCTCTCAAACATCTGGAATAGCCTTCCCTCTTGAGATATTCTTAGCTTTTTTTTGAAACTGATTCCTTTATCATACCTAATAATCTCCCATCGCATGTGATCCTAATACATGAATTCTACAAAAGACACAAAATTACATTTCCAGTGCCTCAGTCCGAAATGTCACTACTGTTTGCCGACGAAGAGTCATTCTCTAATTTTCATCGATATCTGACTAGACACTAATAATAGCTCTGAATATTTCTTCTCCATTCAGTAAATGACTTGCAACCGCCATGATCGTTTACAAAACACGATACTTGACATTAGTCTCAGACACTGCCGTAGAGATACAGAAATATTCTCCAGTCCGAATCGATGAATAACATCAACTCGGGGCATAATTCAAAAGCAGAAAGATAGATGTCACCATATGTCGTACTGTAGAAAGGGCCACACATACACTTGAATACCAGTACCAGAAGAACACACCTACGATGACAATCATTCTGGTACGTTTTTAGTAATCAAAAGGTCAAGTACGATATTTTACTACCTGTTTATGTCACGCCACAACAAAGATATCTTATAGCGACGATGGAATAAGACGGAGCTAGGATTTGGAAGGAAGGGGCTGTGGCCTGAATTATGATGTAACCCCATAAGTTAATTTGCCTTGTGTGAAAATGGCGAACCGTCCTGTACTGGTGTTGGAACCCACCATCCCAGTTACTTTCCCGGAAACACGCAGCCAACTTGGTCGGTACATTTTACCCTATGTGTCATGAAAGTCCAATTTCATTGAAGTGGTTTTGGAAGAGAAGCAGATTTCTCATCGTCTTTCTTAGTTTTGTGTGTTACTACACTCAGCATAGTCCGTTGTTATGCTATCAGTGTGCAGCTGCTTGAAGAGTTCCTTATCTATTTCCAAGATCAAGAATTGCTATTTTAATACCAATCATATTGTCCGAGAGGTGGTAAAAGCTTAAATGAGTCGTAAAAACGCGCTGTTCTTGAAACAAGCCATATTATTACTTCCGATTTACGAGCACAACAGATGATATTGCGAAGTTGGACTTATCCGACGTATGAGTGCAAAAGTTTAACCTAACCTAATGGCCATTTTTCCAAACTTTTACTTCAATATAAAGAAATCATGGGTTTGTAATTCTCATTCGAAAGGCTAAAATAAAACCAGATAAAAATAATAATAAATTTCTAGGACACAAGTTGTGTCTTTCTAGATACTGAACGGAGTGACGAATTGAGAGAAAATTTTTTTTTTGCCAGTTGTTTTACGTCGCACTGACACATATAGGTCTTACGGCGACGATGGAGCAGGAAAGGGCTAGGAGTGGGAAGGAAGCGGCCGTGGCCTTAATTAAGGTACAGCCCCAGCATTTGCCTGGTGTGAAAACGGGAAACCACGGAAATCCATTATTTTCAGGGCTGCCGACAGTGAGGTTCGAACCTACTATCTCCCGAATACTGGATACTGGCCGCACTCAAGCGACTGCGGCTATCGACAGAGAAAAGTTGGAAATTATGTACTATTCATCGAAATAGAGAAAAGTAGAATACAATCTGATGTTTAGAACTTGTCATACGCGCCTATAAAGAACAATAATAACGTGTTATCCCCTGATATAAGCAAATATATTTCGTTTAAGAATGATAATTATAAAGTTCAAAAAGACGAATTTGGGAACTCATTAAATTTTGATAAATTACTACAATAACTTATCTTCACATCTTCTTCTATGAATATGTTATTCAATCTTCTTTTCAACGTCTTTATTAGTTGTTTTTGTTGTTTAGTTTTGTAATATATATGTTTTACATTGTTGATCACACCTGTACAAATTTCTTACATAGTAAAACAATGCAGAACTGAAAGAGGGATTATTGTGTTATATTTATATTTATATTTATATTTATATTTATATTTATATTTATATTTATATTTATATTTATTTAATGAAACAATCTCATCCATGTATGCTAGTGGCTTTACGTCGCACCGACACAGATAGGTCTTATGGCGACGATGGGATAGGAAAGGCCTAGGAATTGGAAGGAAGCGGCCGTGGCCTTAATTAAGGTACAGCCCCAGCATTTGCCTGGTGTGAAAATGGGAAACCACGGAAAACCATTTTCAGGGCTGCCGATAGTGGGATTCGAACCTACTATCTCCCGGATGCAAGCTCACAGCCGCGCGCCTCTACGCGCACGGCCAACTCGCTCGGTCATCCATGTATGCTCTTAATAAAATACTTATTGGAAGAGGAAGAGGTTGGAATAGAAATTACTTTTCAAAAAAAATTTCAAACCTTGTATGTTAATTAATTTGCCATGTTTGATGGCTAATCGTTCATACCTTGAATTATCAGAAAAGGAACCAGTCCTTACTATTCTAACTTGCTTTGAAATAGGAAATTGACAAATTGTCAGAAAATTGAAACCTATGAGACCTACAGAGGTTTTCTGTTCGAAAGGAATTGTTGTTCATATCGACAGACTTCCTACGACAGCTAAATTGTGTATGGATTATGTCTTAATGATCAACTCTTAAGGTTCACTTATTTAAACCAGTACATTACTGCTGTATACTTGCTTGTAAATCTCATCCCAGGTCGTTCAAGGAGCAATCTCTGCGTACAGAACTTCAAGGATAATGAGGGTATTAAATGAAATACCATCCGTGTACTGGAGGGGAATGAACTTGTGGAGGAGAAGTTGCTCAGCAGTGTAATGCATGGCTGTACTCCCAGCTCCAGAGTAATTACTAACTCTAACAGTATCGTAAAGCCATCAAGGACGTTTGATCTAACCGACAATACATGAATCACGGCACTCCACTACTGGCAAACGAAGCTATAGTTTACAAACAGTCTTCTAGAATACATTTCCGCGTGTATCTCTATGAGAAAAATATGACATCATTTCCCTTCTTTCCCCATGTATTTATCTAACTGCGTATTCTAGTACAGCAAGGTACAGTTTTCATGTTAGAAACATGAAGCATTAACTTTATAAGCACTTTGTACTTAAGAAACCATATCAAACCAAACCCCATGGCGCAAGAGACCCGAAGAACCCAAAAGTGTCGTATGGTTAGTACGACGAATCCTCTCGGCCGTTATACTTTGTTTTCTAAACAGGCGTGTGCTTAAAAAGCAGCGGAAATAATCGTGACAGATTGCAACAGTAATACTAATCAAATGCTATGGAATTTAAGAGATCGTGGGATGCCATAATTTTGTCCTTCAGGAGTTCTTTAAAATACCAGAAGCCAAAGACACGGATGTTATTATGATTATTATTATCAAGTGAATAATTTAGCCACAAAAACAGAATTTTCGAGGAGTATGCATAAAGTAAGGAAAACAAAAATCACAGAAATTACAGAAGGATAGAAGAATATTTTAGACTGACTGAAGAAAGGAGATAGAGGTTCGGACACTTAGAAACCTCAAATGGCATCGACTTGAAGAGGAACTGAACACGCTGTCTCGGGTGCGTAATGTGAACGGCAGCCGCACTATGGTCGGACGTGATCAGTTGTACTGATGATTGCCTTATTCTGGGCTAACATTATTCGAATTGCACTTTAACCATTCAGAGGAGCCCAACTCTTCAAGTAAATCATGAGACTGTACCTATATCTAGGCTATCTGCACTTTATTCCAAGCCCAGTCGTCTTTCATAGAAATGAACCCGTCGGAATAAACACAGACTGTCAGATACGTAGCTGATGGCTGCAACATCTACAATTTCTAAGCTTCAACAAGCCACTAAAGGACCTTAAATATAATATACGATCCAGCTGAAGCAAATATGGAAAAATAAATTGTGTACCTGTGTCGAAACAGCGAGTATCGTGAAAAATGCGAAAAGCAACATTGGACTTGTAAAGCCACTCGCTGTTGGTTGATGGAGTAGCAGAAAGCAACATCAAGTAAACTTTGGCTCAGGAGGTCTGATGGTAACCAGTACCTTGATTTGTATTAAGACACTGATTTTTTTGATATGACAGCACTGGGAACAAGCACATGGATATCACTGTGTTACTAGTTTCCTCTATAGACTAGGAATAGAAAGTCGGACGTCGGTTCCAAAGTTAGAAATAAGTCCATTCGGCACTCTCTGTCGTAATGTAATGGACTCCTGATGACACATTCGGTGTTCACACCGAAAAAACTCCTGTCATCCTGAGGCACACCCCCATGGAGGTGACAAAACTAATTAAAATGCATCGATAAGTCACGTTTAAGAGTTCCGATTTGTTTGCCATCTGGTAGAATAAAACAGAACTTCGAAATTGATCCGAAGGTAGCGTAAATGGCATGAAATTAGAATGCCTCCACAGAGTATCTGAGACCATACGATTATTATTATTATCATTATTATTATTATTATTATTATTATTAAATAAATAAGTTAGCCCCAAAAAGGGAATTTTAAAGGAGTGTGCATAAAATATGGTAAACAAAAATCAGAGAAAAAACAGAAGTAATAATAATAATAATAATAATAATAATAATAATAATAATAATAATAATAATAATAATAATAATAATGGCGTATGGCCTCCGGAGAGGGCTGGTGCACGTCTTTTTCTAGTAGACGGCCTATTAGGCGACCTGCATGTCTTTGAAGATGAGGGCCCTACCTAGGATGATTTCTAATGCTGAATACGCCACACACACCAAGCCCCCGAACCATTGGAATTAACCAATTAAGGTTAAAATCCCGGACCCTACCGGGAATCGAACCCGGGATCCCTGTGACCAAAGGCCAGCACGCTAACCATTTATGCAGGAGTATGGCTAGAAGAAGTTTAAGTAAGGAAGATGCAGATGATAGAGCATTGTAGTTGAGTGAAGTTTAATATAGGCCTACGGGTTGTAATAATAATAATAATAATAATAATAATAATAATAATAATAATAATAATAATAATAATAATTGGATATGGCCTGTGGAGGGGCCTGCTGCAGGTCTTTCGAGTTGACGCCGCGTAGGCGACCTGCGCGGAATGAAGGCCTACACAAGATGAATTCTAATGATGAAGGTAGAACAAACACCCAAAAGAAGTAACTAAGGAAAGTTAAAATCCCCTTCCGAGCTGGGAATCGAACCTGGAAGCCCTTGAATGAAAGACCAGAATGTTAACCATTTAGCCATGGCACCGGGCATGGGTTGTAAAAAACACTACTGCAATATACAAAATTCATTAAAAAACACATTATTGTTATTATCGGGTTCTGAATCAACTCACTCAACTTTGGCTCCAAACTTCAAGGCCATTTCACTAACAAATGAATTGATAACACATTCATTACTGGTATATATTTCCTCTTCCCTTGCTAGATAATGTATGCGCTTCCCACTAAGGAAACCGACCGGAGCAGACAGGTAATTAAGATACGTTAAAGTGATTATTTTTCAAGGGAATAAAAAGTGTTTCAGGTACAGCGGTTGCCTTCCCCAATCCAAGTCGATTTTCCGCTCGAGGTGACCTTGAATGCAAGGCTGTCCCATTTTCTTACTCACAGGAAGCGAACAATCGCATCTTTTGAAGTATTTATCATTGTGTATGCAGTACAGTATAGGTAGAACGCTTGTAAATAATATTTGACTTGTACAGGAAAATATTTCGAAAATGGCGCAGAATATTTCGTTTATGGGCAAATGAGAAGAAAATATTCTCCTGGGAATTTTAAGTTAAGCAGCTTCATTAGGAAACCCATCAGAGTGCTTATTTATTGATTGTTGAAATACGAATGACAACCAGGAATGAATGTGACATTTTGAACAAGGAATCTCTGGGAGGGAATTACGTTCAATGGAAAACAGTCTAACTTAAGGGCTCTGTGAACTAAGAATATAAAAGCGAACAACACGATTTATTTCTCAAGATACTTTTGAGATAAGAATGGATGTAAGAAGATATATTTTAATCCATGTATTCCCGCGAAATCAAATGAAAGTAGAAATGTAACACTAAAATAAAAACAGTGGTACATATTTGTGGGTAGTTGATATTTCTCCAGAATGAACAGATTTGTCTATGGTTTTACTCAGGGATTATGTAGACAAATGATCTATAGCCCGAAATGTTGTATTTTAGTTTCGTTTTCATTTTCACACTGACAAACTACATCAAAAATGTACTAGCAGAATTAAGCGAGAAAAAAAAAAGGTTTGTTACATATATAGCACCAATAAACACTGATGGTGCATGTGAGTAAATGTGACTAAGTGATGTCATTAAAGTAGATATTTCTTTCATGTTTTCACAACGCAACATTTAAGCCTTCGACCGAGTGAAAAGATATTTTTAGAACAGCATTTTTTAGAAGTTTTCATATGGTTGAGAACCACTAACTCTACTACAGTGAACTATGTTTACTATATTTCCTGCAGTGAATGAGATGCTAGCATATATTTACCGGGCCATCAGCTCCGGCGCCACCTCCAAATCCACCACCACCACCACCACCGGCGGCGTTGAAGAAAGCACCACCTCCAGCGGGTCCTCTGCCATAACCAAGAGCCGCTCGAGCGGTGACGTCCATCACCAGCAGAGATGCCACAAGTGCGACACACAAGATCTGAAACGAGACAAACTCTGTCAGTTAGCTGTCAGCTCTGAAGAGTTCTCTTCCCTCTCCTCTTTGACTGATTCTCTGCACTGAAACTATTATACAAAAACCTATTTGTTAAGTGCTATTTTACTGAGAACACATCATTTTGCTCGCTGTGTTTCAACCTTCTGGTGACTTTCCTTCACCCTGTGTCCAAGTGAAAGTGGCCATGTTTTACAGCCGCATGCCCTTCCCCACGCCAACGCCACGAAGGAGGGTTGTATTGACAGTCAAGTATTTCTGTGCTAATTGGTAGTATGGTCTGTACATTTTATGTAAAGAGGAGTATTCAGAGAAGCTCAAACGCGCAGTTCCCGAGCTGGAGGAATTAACCTTTTCGGGCATCAAACCTGAGCGCCCTGAAACATAGGCCACATGACTGGGCATTCAGCCAAGCAGACAGATTTGTATTAATCTTGAATGATCCAGTGGAAATACATTTCCATAGTACTTCTTGTTCATGCGATAGAAACATGGAAGATGATTACATTCGAAAATGTGTAATGAGATTCAATAGAAAAATATATTAGATTTCTTATATTATATTATATATATTATATATTATATTATAATATATTATATTCCTTATACTTTGGACTAATGGAAACATTTAACTATTTGTTAATTAGTTGTTAATATGTGATTATTATCACATGTGTTACAGCCAATATCAAAATGTACCCTCCACTGTAAATAACTTACAGGACTGTCCCGTTTTTCCACCAGTCGTTCCGGTACCCTGGCACTTAACAACTAGCCCCGCTTTTCCACAGAGTACAATTGTTCCAGTCGTTACACATGGTCAACATAATACACGATTTGCCTTGAAGTACTGAAAATATCGTTGGCTCCTGAAGTAATCTGATCTACATTCTTCTCGAGAAATCAAATCATCGAAAAATATTTCATGTATATTGACTTACGAATCAGGGGCTGCCTGGCCGAGGCAGTAAAGGCGAGCTCGGTTCGCCGGAAATACGTGGGCTCGAATCGCTGTCAGGAAGCCCTAAAATTTAAGAAAGAAGATTTCCACTTCCGGAAGTGCACATGGCCCTGAGGTTCACTCAGCCTGTACCAAAAATGAGTACCAAGCTAACCACTCTACCCCATCTAGTGCCGAGGTTACGGATAGTGGAATCCTTTACCTTCCACCCCTCCAAGGGCCTTCATGGCCTGTACGGAGAAGACTTTGCTTTGCTTTGCTTTTTGACTTACGAATTAGTTTGCCTTTATCTTTGTAATAAATGTGGATATTACTTAATTTGCACCATTAGGAGAGAGTGTTATTGAAAAACGCTTCGTATTCTGTTTTAAATATATATATTTATTGAACGAATCAATGACTTCCCGCAATTACGGGTTGGCGCAATGGACAAAGTAAAGCATATCAAGGCAGAGAATGTTTCATCTCATAGAAATATAGCAATTAAACTATAGTGTAAGTGTAAATCTAGTTTAAATAACTGCTATCACTGAGTTAAAAACTTGTTGAATGTTCAGTTGTGAGACTCACGAGGCTGGAAAACTAGATATTTACTGTTCAATGTTCGGAGTGTTGAGTTCTGTCTCGTAGAAGAAACTCATAGATGAATTAGATATCCAGCCTCAGATGTAGAAAAGTATGCTTACATCTCTGGCTGGTGAGGAAAGGCTGTGTTGTAAAATACGTTTCAGTTGTGATGGGAATATCCTAAACATCACTCACAAAATGAAAAAATGACTTAATTATGATTCTGCTCCGTGATTGGTCTGCTATTTGGAAGCAGAGGCAGTGTCATTAAGCATACACGAGAAACATTGAAAAAGCTTGGATTCCAACACACGACTTTAGAAAAAATTATAGTGATGGTATGACAATCTTAAATCCTTATACTACTCCTAAGTAATAAATCATCAAGTGTTTACTTTCTGTAATGCAATAATTTTAATATTTTCGGTTATCATCGCCTCAATTGTAAAACTTCAGGAGCCTTGAGGCCATTCACGCTTTGTGAACTGATGTCTTTTGAAAAATATATAAATATGAACGGTCACAGTGCTAGCTGGTGAAGGGAGACTGCGTTCAATACTATCTTGTTAAATATGTTCAGTCTTCAGCCCGAAGGCTGGTTTGATCCTCAACAACAACCATTAGTTGGCATAGATGGACTAAGAGTCACTGAAGAGGCGTACTAGGGAAACAAAGAGTGAGTTAAGATTTCCATTGTTTTCCTCATCGAGCCAGAAATTGGTATTATATACCAGTATGCCAAGTCCACTGAAATGCACACGCCAATCGATCCTGTGAATAACATTTTCACATCATTCTTAACAGGAAGTGACTGTATAGGGAATGGCAGACCTGAAGCTGCTATACGAAGCAAAATTTAGTTTCCTTCTTCCCCTTCCACGTCCCATCCCGTAGTACCAGAATGAAGACCCTATTCCATATTCCTTACTCCCGGCTTCCTCTCACCCAAAAGGTCCTTTTCTGTACGCATTTCAGCAATGTTTAATACCAAGAACCTAGATATCTTCGCATCGAATCCTTCATTCTGTCATGATATTTCTCGTATAACTTAATTTTCCTTCTTGTTCTTTCCTGTTTCTGCTCCTGTATTTACTGTAAATATATTTTCCTTTGTTAATGTCGTTCTTTATGTAAATATGTATTATATAGGATTTTACAGTTTTTATTGTGTAGCCTATATTTGTGTCCTGTGTAAATACTGTATTTATATATCTTTATTTTAGATTAATACCTATCGAGGGCCGATGACCTAGATGTTAGGCCCCTTTAAACAACAAGCATCAATATCTATTGTAGATAATTCGGATCTTTGTAATTCTGCGTTATGCTATTGCTGATTCTGAATAAATAAATAAATAAATAAATAAATAAATAAATAAATAAATAAATAAATAAATAAATTAATTAATTAATTAATAGTAGCGTTCCTCATACCTCAGTCACCTTCATATTGCCAAAGCCAAGGACGAGACTGTGACAGAGCTATGAAAGTAACAAAATGTTTCTATCCCACACTGTAAACACTACGTTTCGCCAGCAAAGGCACTTTTCGATATATTTCAATTATTATAGGAATATCCTAAATATTTCTAAGTGTTCAGTTTCTGAAATCGAAGGAAATATTAGTAGTAATTTAATTATGATGATAATTCGTAAGTAATATCTGTGGATACAGACCTTTATACAAGTCATGGTGCTGTCTCTTCTTGGGGGTGAATGTTGCTTGTGTGGAGAGCAGAAGCCAACTGATGTTCTGGGTAAGACGCCGCTGTCCTTATATACAGTGCACATCCTCTCCAGCGTCCTTATCTGTTTCAAGAACGTGGGATGCGCTTTAAGAAGATGGTGTTGCATAGCAAAATAGCCTTGGTGATTGAATCTTGTAAGCTGTGGGAAGGAGGGGAGAAATTTTTACGGCCATAAAAATAATCAGAGCAGGTTGGAAAGGTGTGGGTCAGGTTGAGAGGTCACAGAACGAAGCGTGATGCCTCTCACTTGCTTCATTGCGTCACGGGCGATCGGAGGAGGGAACAATGGGGCGGAGGTTGCGCCATGTCAACCACGGCTACCCGGCTTACGTGCGCCTTCAAACGGTAGCAGTTGCACGTCACGGCCGTGAGCAGTCCGCCACTTCATAGACTGGATATCACTTTTTGTCCTTTCGCAGACATTCCTTGGGCAGTATTGAGATTCCCTAGAGCAGGGATGGCGAAACTATATGATACGCAAACACGACTTCTGCGGCCCGTGAGACAACATACTAACATATTTTAATGCTTTTAACATGTAATATATACAGTAGAACCTTGATATCTCAAATTACCTCGGGAGATACATTTCATTTCGAGTCATAGAGATATATAGAATACCATTTTTGAGCACATAATTGAATCATGTGTATCTGATTACATTATTTTAACAGTAGGCCTACTTAAAAATATACTAAGAAACTCTATTTTAAGACATCGCTTTAATTATAACCCTGATTACAATAACTTTTTCAGAAGACAGGACACAGTACATACAGTAGTGAAACAAGAAACCTACCTCGCTTAACACCTTTGGAAAAAAATCCGTTAGTCTCTTTTGTTTGTTGCTGTTAACCTTTCCTCCCTTCACTTCGAAACTTCTCGTCAATATCACGCACATGAGATTCGTAAATGGAGCTTCTCATGCGCGACTTCGCGGGTTCCTTTCGTACGTGACCGGCAATAAATACACACCCGAGAAAAAGCGAGGCTTCGCCGATTTTCCGATCATTAGAAGTTTTAGTTTTTCGCTTCCCGTCATATTAGCTCCCAGCTTTATTTACTTCTTAAGTGTTGGTCACAAAACACAAATACAGTATTGCACAATTAATTTTGCACAAAATTCGAGTTACAGAGTATTTTTTGCTTCAAGGAAGGAAATGTTTGCTTTGAGAAATTCGTGTAAGGGAATTTCGAGTAATAGAGAAATAACTGCACGTGAAGAATAAGACAAACTTACTTCTAGATACTGAAAATTCGAGTAATGGAGGTTCGAGATATCGAGGATCGACTGTAGCTTATTTTAACATTTCGTTTTAACAAAGAAGTAACTTATGTGTCAATTAATTCTATGGTCATATTTTTTACAAATTTCATTAGGTCAAAGCAAAAATACACCTTATTCTTAAAATTTGCCTGATTTATAAAATGTAACTCTCAGCGATGTTTGCAAAATAAAATGATGAAATATTCAATCAAATGGATAGAAATGTAATGGAGGGTTCCATGATAGTTTTAAAGGAAAAATAAAAGTAATAAATACGCCTTTAATTAACCCGCTAGAGCGCGCCTCAGTTAACAAGTGTTTGTCCAATTCTTGTCCCATATCTCTTCGGGGTCGGGTATGAAATGAGATGAATCTCCATAGCAAGTGTTCACGACTGGATGCCCATCCTAGCGTCAACGTCATCATAGCAGTTAATGGGATTAAAAATGACGCGATATGATAGTAGGAAGGGATAGGGTGAAACCCGGTGCCGGCACATAGCCTACTAGGTTTTACGTCCCCTTCCGACGGACGAATCACCATCAGCAGCGTCAAAAACCCTGACACAACATGAGGAGTGAGGAGAGGTTTGAGATTTAATCTAATCTAGTGATTAGAAATGGTATATTATTACCCCCTTATTCCCTGCCGGTCGACATTGTGCTAGTGAAATATTTTTGACCAACGGAACTCGAACTGTGTCAGACCAAATAGACTTCACGCCTCACGCTTCAAGGCGGGCTTTAACAAGTGAAGTCTTTATTTTGTGAAAAAATAATCAGAGTTCTTTTGCTGTTTTATTTCCTGGCATCGTTACCTAATTGTCCTGGGTCGGCACTAATGTAGGTGAAGAAAAGTTTTATGCCTGGTTACCCTTCCTGACTGTGGAGACATGTATTCACTATTCCTTGTTTCTGTCGTGTTTATGTAATTGAAGACGTGTCTTCAGACGATCATAAAAACCTGGCTGCCTACCTCAGATGGTAGAGCTTATGGTGATGATTATTGTTTTATTTTTTACTAGTTACCTTACAACGTACCGACACAGATAGGTTTTATGGCGACAATGGGACGAGAAAGACCTTAGAGTGGGAAGGAAGCGACTCTGGCCTTAATTAAGGTAAAGCCCCAGGATTTGCCTAGTGTGAAAATTGGAAACAACGGAATGCCATATACAGGGTTGTCGACAGTGGGGTTCGAACCCACTATCTCCCGAATAGTGGCCGCACTTGATTGAGTGCATCTGTCGAGCTTGGTTATTATTATTATTGTTTTGGGAGGAAATTCAATTGGACAGCCATCCTCTCTTACCACTAATCAGAAGGGAGAGTGTAGAGGTCCGAAACTTCGAATAATGAAGGTAAAGTTTTAAAAAAATGGAATGGTCAGGAAGGGCGTGGAAAAGAAAAGAAAAGCACCTTAGGTCTCGCAAACCCGATAGAGTCGGGATCGGAAAGGAACAAGGGAGGTCGGACATAAGCAAGTGGAAGTTGGGGGAACAATTGTTGTCACCCAACGCTCCCATGTTCAGAGCGCCCGATTTCCATTTAGGTCGCTTCTACCGTCAGGTCACTCTGTACATCCAATTACAATACACCGTACCAAAGCATGAAATCGTGGCGCTGGTGAAAATGTCGTAGAGAGGACAAAACTTGCTTAAAATTTCACTCTGAGTATAGCTTCATATAATCTGTTCTGGAGGTGCACACAGCCCTGACGTTCACTCAGCCTACACCGAAAATGAGGACCAGGTTAATTGTTGGTGGCAAATGTTGCTGGGAATCCCACTTATTGACGGCGTTAAAGCCTTTTCTTTCACTTCTCTAAGGGTCGTCATGCCTGCACGGGGGTAGCCTTCATTTCATTTAGATATGTTTCAAGAAAAACACACTTCAAATTTAACTTTCGACATTTTATATCATGTCAGCTTCACTGATGCAGCCAGCACTGACAGACAGAATATTATGAACTTTATTATATAGAGATTTAATCCTAGTTTGAATTGTCCGGCTCAATGGCTGAATGGTTAGCGTGCTGGCCTTCGGTCACAGGCGTCCCGAATTCAATTCCTGGTAGGGTCGGTAATTTTAACCATTATTGGTTAATTTCGCTGGCACGAGGGCTGGGTATATATGTTGTCTTCATCATCATTTCATCCTCATCACGACGCGCAGGTTGCCTATGGGTGTCAAATCAAAGACCTGCACCTGGCGAGGCGAACATGTCCTCCGACACTCCCAGCACTAAAAGCCATACGCCATTTATTTATTTTTGTTTGAATTAATATACCCTGTAGAATTCTCTTCAGATTCGGCTTTCGTCAAAGGGAGATTTCATCTAATGATGTTTCTACCAATCGCTTAACTTGTTCAATGTTTATACAATTAGAAGGTATGTTCACTCTCCCACTCCTTGGCTTAATGATCAGCGTTGAAGCTTTCGGTTCAGAGGGTCACTTGTTCCCACTTGGTCGGGGATTTTGATCGTGCCTGGTTAACTCTTTGTACCAACACTTTTCTCTGCACAGACACACAACACACCACGCTACCAGGCACCACAAAAACACGCAATAGTGAAGATATCTCTGCACATACGGTTGGCATCAGGAAGGGCATCTGGCCGTAAAATAGGGTCATATCCACATGTGCTCCTATCCGCAACCCGACAGGTGTGGACAAAGAACAAGAATGTATGTCCAGTCCGTCGAGCGTAAAATGATCAGTTTTGAGTCACTCGACGGATTGGCTCAGATGGTTATGTGCTGGCCTTCTGACTGAAAGTTCACGAGTTCGATATCGGCTCAGTCCAGTGGTACTGTATTTAAAGCTGATCAAATATGCCAGTCTAATTAAAATGATTAACAGGCACGTAAATGAATCTCTGTTGGACAAAATTCCGCTTAATTGGCGACTCCTAATAAAAGTAGTAAAAACAATAACATTCTTCTTCCTAATCCTGAACGTTTTCCAGCTACCTGGTATTGGCACTACGTGTGGTTAAAGCCCAGTTTTACGGTCAGAAGCCCTTTCTGACTGTAACCTTGAATGGAGGGATGCCATTCTCTAAATCAGAACGAGTGTGTATGTGAACACAATGGCCTAGTCTTCAAGCCAGAAGATTAGTTCTCAGCCCGACTGGAAATCGAACCCTGGACTATCTGAAGCGAAGGTCACTCCGCTGAACATAGAGCTAAGAAACCAGACGAATATCATTGCTATTACTCTTTGTGGGTTTTATCCTAGGTCCAACTATGAAATTTAATTCTGAGAAAATATAAGGAATTCTACTGCAGTTTTCTTTATAAATACGCTTTTTTTTCTGTAAGAAATATTTAGCTTGTCGTGGATTCCCAGAAGAGGCATTAAAAAACTGAAGGATTTTCCTAATGATGAGTCATTGCATGGACAGGAATGGTATAAGAGCAAAAAGAAAAACACGTTTGTGCGGTAATTAATTTCATTCTCCCGACAAAGGTACTCAAGGGCTTTCAATTTCACTACCAGCCCAAGCATGACCTCCTGAATATACGACTACTACAGGTGTAGAACGAAGTTAAGGTCTGTAGATGTGTACATACTCAGAGTACACAAGCTTGGATTGGTTTCTTACTCTCTATTGTGGATGATTCCCTCTAGGTCCAAGATGGCGGTTACAAAATTCGGTCTAGACGGATGGCATGCTTCACTGTTACGTTAAATAACACCTTGTCGATGAAAACACTCACCAAGTCTTTAAAAAGATCGCATCAGTTGATGGGAAACAGGTGTAGTAATAATTGTGAGGGCATTGTATGGGGGGGGGGGACCCTACTGAGTTTTGCAAATTTTGCAATTTTCATCCGATATTCACCAAATTTTGTGAGTTTATTTACCACACCAAAATTAATATTATTATAAAATCTGGAACAATTTGGTATAATAGTTTATGATTTATGGCCCATTTTAAAGAAATAGTTTGCATAATTTTAAAACATCCCTTGCAAGCCCTTCTTGAGTTTGTCATTTGAAACGTTTTTGAGATACTTCTTAGGGGTATCTGAATAATTATTGGTATTATTATTTAAAAAAAATCACATTAGTAATGTTATTAAAGTACTTTTCCTCTCACCTGTTTGCATTTACTTAGAAATTCTCAAATTTTCAATTTTTTAAAAAATGGATACCAACTTTTATGCATATCACATGGTAATATAGGCATGCCAAGTTTAAATACAATTAGGAATGAACTGTTGCACTGAGAGCACTTTGAATACTGAAAAATAAAGTTATGAGAAAAGGCTAATTTTGTACAATGTATTAGTTTAAGTTACAATAGCTGCATTAAAACTTCCCAGCCCCATACATTTCTCCTTCCTTGGCCTTTTTCCTCTCCTCAGCAATAATTTTAGCATTCAACTCTTGTTTCTTGCAGTTTTTCTCTCCACTTTATCCTTGGTGGCATTTTCCCTCTTCCTCGCTCTGTCACGCTCCACACACAGCCTGTATGAAGTGTCACACAGTTCTCTTCCTTCATTTGCCATCTTAAGTTTATTGCAGGCACGTGCACCCATATTGAATTCCCCTACAGCATTCACAACTGCCATATTAATTCTGAATTTGGAAACAAAGGTTTGCTTAGGGAACTTTTGCCAAATTATAGAGTGTAATAGAGTGTAAGCTTTCATTTAGGTTCTGAGTCTACCTCCATGCACACTTTTTCAAGTGTTCATGATTTGCCAGTCTCAAATACAAGGGCATTAATTTTTCCACCAACTTGGGGGTCAACTTAACAGGCATGTTTTCATGACTATGTGGTGTTTTGCCCTTCGCTTTCCTATAGAAACACCACGAGTTTAACAAACACGACAGAATATAAACATCGTCACATGCTTCCTGTTAGATTTCCAATACTCATTGATAAATAAACAATATTTTAAACTAATAATACCCGAAATATCAACACTAATTAGTCTTCAGTTTATAATAAACATGAAAGTCAGCACAGTATTTATGCACAAAGTTGTCACGTGAAGAAGATTTGAATGTGACTATTTCTAATGTCTCTCTGTGCATATAACTATGGAAACTGTCTACAGATGGTAGCACAAACTAGTATTCCAGGAATAGGCGGGAATTCAACAGCAGATATATGAGAAAGGCCTACTTTGAAATTCCGAAGGAATTCATCAGTGTAGTAGGCGTGGTCTTTCGAAGGGATGTGCTTGCGTCATTTAATGCCTTAACAGGACATTTAAAAATGGTCGTATATGGAAAAAATATATCGCAATGTGTCCCAAGAAATAAGGTAAAAACCTGGATTTCTGTTCTCAGATAATTTTGGCTTAAAAACTTACTAGGGTCCCCCCTTTTAACAAGAAGAGTATAGACTACAAAATTGTATTACAAAGTTTCAAACAATGCATACCTATTGGATATGTTAAACAAAGTCCTTGAGGAGAAGAAAGCCCACTCCCGAAACTACTACTAATAATAATAAGAGTAGTTTTAAGTGTTTGGGAGAAACATTACACGAGAATTAGTTGAAAAAAAACCCCGCCATGCTTCCATGCAGCATAAACACTAGATATGATTAGCAAAGTTGGATTTGAAGATATCCGGAAGGGGAAAAAATCTGGAGAGGAAGCTGAAATCTAAGAAAGAACAGAAGGAGTGGCTGAAGTGATATTTTTCTATGGACACTTGTTGAGGATGGAAAATAACAGCTAAGAAGAGAATCTTTGAATTCTTCAGGAAGAGGAAGACAGACTGAAACGGTTTCGAGAAGTGAAGCTGGACTTGGGGCATCTGGAAGATTATATCATGGACAGAAATAGATTTAGACAACTCTTCAGAAAGTTCTGCCGTTTCCAGGAGACTGGGGAGACACTAGTGAGAAAAGGGAGATCCTATACAGAAAGAAAAAAGTAGGAGAAAGTGGCAGAGAGTGACGGCAGAGGTGGCTAAAAATAATGCGAAGATTGTCAAACATTGACGGTCTAAACTGAAGAAATAATAATAATAATAATAATAATAATAATAATAATAATAATAATAATAATAATAATAATAATAATAATAATAATAATAATAACTCAATAAGAACTCGAGCAGGTGATTTTAGTAGAAACGTGCTGGCCGACAAGGTCTGAAACTCAAACATTGCTAGAAAGTGCTCTCGGTGGATCAGTTGCGGAGTCCTAGTTCACGGGTCCGATCCTGATTGAGCTATTCGGTTTTCGAAGATCGGTCCATATCGTGGCAATCCTTGTGGTTATTGCCGTGTTAAAGATAGAAAGATCCAGCACACACAATTAAATTAACTCTGTCA